>NC_073256.2:62082500-62707500 GCF_029289425.2 Pan paniscus | reverse complement strand
TCTAAATATACAATCATGTCATCTGCAAACAGAGACAATTTTACATCCTCTTTTCCTATTTGAATACTCTTTATTTCTTTCTCTTGCCTGATTGCCCTAGCCAGGACTTCCAATACTATGTTGAATAGGAGTGGTGAGAGAGGACATCATTTTCTTGTGTCGGTTTTCAAAGGGAATGCTTCTAGCTTTTGCCCATTCGGTATGATATTGGCTGTGGGTTTGTTATAAATAGCTCTTATTATTTTGAGATAGGTTCCATCAATACCTAGTTTATTGAGAGTTTTTAGCATGAAGGGATGTTGAATTTTATTGAAGGCCTTTTTTGCATCTATTGAGAAAATCATGTGGTTTTTGTCATTGGTTCTGTTTATAAGATGGATTACATTTATTGATTTACATATGTTGAACCAGCCTTGCATATCAGGGATGAAGCAAACTTGATCGTGGTAGATAAGCTTTTTGATATATTGCTGGATTTCGTTTGCCAGTATTTTATTGAGGATTTTCATATCGATGCTCATCAGGGATATTGGCCTGAAATTCTTTTTTTGTTGCGTATCTGCCAGGTTTTGGTATCAGGATAATGCTGGTCTCATAAAATGAGTTAGGGAGGAGTTCCTCTTTTTCTATTGTTTGGAATAGTTTCAGAAGAAATGATACCAGCTCCTCTTTGTACCTCTGGTAGAATTCAGCTGTCAATCTGTCTGGTCCTGGGCTTTTTTTGGTTGGTAGGCTATTACTGCCTCCATTTCAGAATTTGTTATTGGTCTATTCAGGGATTCGACATCTTCCTGGTTTAGTCTTGGGAGGGTGTATGTGTGCAGCTTTTGGTGTTGCTTTTCTGCAACTGCCATTTGCCATTGATGATAATTCTTCACTTCCTCTGGGAGTGTAAGAGGGAGAGGATGCAGTCAGAATGTTTTTTTAAATTAAAAATATAAATAAACTAGGCCGGGCATGGTGGTTCACACCTGTAATTTCAGCACTTTGGGAGACCAAGGCAAGTGGATCGCTTGAGCTCAGGAGTTCAAAATCAGCCTGTGGGCAATATGGCAATACCCCTTCTCTGCAAATAGTTCAAAGTAATTTGGTTTGTTGGCATGTACCTGTAGTCCCAGCTACTTGGGGGGCCAAGGCAGTAGGATTGCTTTAGCCCAGGAGGTCGAGGCTGCAGTGAGTGGAGATGGTGCCATTGCACTCCAGCCTGGGTGACAAAGTGAGACTCTGTCTCAAAACAAAAAACAAAAAACAAAAATGCTTTCAAGTGATACTGGGCTAGGCCTGTATATAAACACATAAATACTAAATTATTTTTTCTCTATCTTAATATAATTTGTTCTATGCCTTAATACTAGATAATTTAAATGTTTAGCTACCTGTGAGTTCTTTTTCTGTCATTGTCAGAGCTAGCAGGGCTTATGTCCTTTGTGTTTAAATATTTTGAATTCTGGGCCAGGCACGGTGGCTCACATCTGTAATCCCAGCTTTGGGAGGCCAAGACAGGTAGACTACTTGAGGTAGGAGTTCGAGGCCAGCCTGGTCAATGTGGTGAAATCCTGTCTCTACTAAAAATACAAAAATTAGCTGGATGTGGTGGCATGTGCCTGTAGTCCTAGCTTTTGGGATGAGAGGTAGGAGGATTACTTGAACCTGGGAGGCGGAAGTTCCAGGGAGCTGAGATCATCCCACTTCACTCCAGCCTGAGTGACAGAGTGAAACTGTCAAAAAAAAAAGTCAATTATATATATAGCTTATAAAATTGGGTAAAACAACAAAAATTACCTTTCTCTACGTTGTATCTCCAAAATTTAAAACTATTATAAATCCCACTGGGCCCAATCCATTTTTATTGCTAATGTCCCATTGCTAAAACTATATAAACACCTTTTCTCAAACGTGCAAGTACTCTTGTAGAAAAGTTGAGCATATGGGACTTTAAGGACCAGTTTTGAGGGATAAAATTAGTTTAGCTTCTTCAAATAAAGGACAGGTGCCCATGCCTAAACAGCTGACAAAATGAGAAACTGCCTCCTGGGTTCTTTCCATCCATCCCAACTATAAAGAATTTTCTACTCTCCATAAAATTGAAAGAAAATTACTGAGAGGGGGATATTAAGATACTTAGTGACAAAGTCTAATGGGTAGAATGCTCCAAGTTATGAAACTTATACAGATAAATACAGAAAGCTCTTTTAAAATCAGCCATCTTAGTATAAATTACTAAAAAGACCACACAAAAAACTTTGTGGCATAACAAAAGTCTTAATATGATTGTGTTTCACATAGCTAATTACTACAGTGTGTAACTAAAACCAAAATTATGCTAGCCCATCACATAGAAATTAAAAGAAAAACTTCAGCTGAATTAAACTTAAAAATTTACTGGAGCAATGAATGATTTGCTAATTGGTCTGCCTCCTGAGCCAGAGTAGACTCAGGCTCAGTGCAGCCACATGGTGGAAGAATGTTTATGGACAGAAAAAGGAAAGTGATATACAGAAAATTGAAGTTAGGTACAGAAACAGCTGGATTGGTTACAGCTCAATGTTTGCCTTATTTGAACATGATTTGAACAGTTGTCTACATTTGATTGGCCTAATCTCAGTGATTGGCACAAATGTAGGGTGTAGTCTGTTTATACTTTTACTTGTTATAGTTCAAGTACAGGGAAACCTTTGACCTTAACCTTTAGGCCAAACTTAACATTTGTAAGGAGGAAGCTTTAGGCTAAACTTTAACAGTTTCCCTCTTTTGGTCATCTTCTCAATTTTGAGAGATTGGTCATATTTTAGTCATTGATGTTCCTATTACTATTGTGTGTGTACTTATTTGGTCTTGAAACCCATTGGGAAGTAGTAGAACAGTGGGTTTTGTAAGGTGGAAACAGGGACTTCAGATTATTTGATTTTTTTGTAAGGGTTAGAGTAGAGGGTACCTTCTTATGCTGGAACATCCTTTTTATAGGAGGAAAAAACAAAAACAAAAACAAAAAACAAAACCTAGTCTGTTCTAGGATGTGTGTTTTTCCTTAAAGTTTTAGTTTGATTATGTCATATTTAGCATGAGTGACTCAATTTTGGTTTGGTTCAATCTGGTCTGTTGGGGCATAATGCATGAACTCAGTCCAAAACAATAGCCTCTCATAATTTTTTAAAAAAATTCCCCCATTTTGGTCAGGTTCTCACTTAGGTGATTGACACTGTGGCCAAAACTTAGGGTCTTAGTGCTACTCTCAGTTACCATCACTTTGGGTTTCTGGTCTCAGCATGTTACTTATAGGTTACAGTGTCCTCATGGTCACACACTTTTTTCAGCTCTTGTCATTCCAGTTGAAGAGAGACCATTTGACATTATAGAGATGGCTGCATGGAAGCATTTAAAATTTTAAGGAGAATACAGTGTGCCAGGGAGACTATAGTGTATCAGAAAGATAATAACAAGGGTTTGGAGTAGTTAGTTACTTAAGGTCCTCATAAACCAAACCACCTAAAATCCAAAGAATGAGCTAAAGAGTTTGCTCACTTAAGTAAGCAGTCTCTTCATTAATGTCCGACAACTGAATATAATACCTATTGTGATGTATTTCTTCATAGGCCACACGTGCCAGCAGCTGCACAGTTACTTCTCTGTTTAGCCAGTAAGTAATCTAGAGCAATTCTATTATTTAGCATAGCTTTCCCAAGGGAATTTAAAGTCTGTTTTGTAACTTTAGCCTTTACAGTAGAATGTGCTATAGAACCTATCATGAGGGATACATTTGAAATCATTGCCTCTTTTACTTTAAACCATGGGAAAAATAGGACCTAACAAAGGAGTGAAGGCTTCCTGGCAATGTTCTCTTTAACCCATGATGTAGGTTAAGAGGAGTGAATAAATGTCTGTTTCCAACTGATTATGAGGCAACATATGTACCATTAAAATTTCTCACATTTGGCCTTCATCTTCCATCCATCAAGGTATAAAGTTATCCAGATGTGAGGGCGATATGGCTCTGACATCTCTTACCTCATTGATCTCCAGGTTTGGTTTGGCTGATTTGGCTAGCTAGGCAGGTGTCCCCTTCCTCTCTCACTACTCCATGTGCATCCCTTTTGAAGCTGCATAGGAGGACCATTTTTTGGTCAAGGGTATATGAGTAGCTGCAGTCCTCTGCTAGAACCTCCAAACAAGCTCCCAAGGTTTAAGGTTTTATATATATATAAGACTGGCTACAAAATCTTTCACAGATAAAAGTATACCCCATGAGTGTGCACAACAGACCCCCCTTTTCATGTCTATTGTTTATAGAGGCATTAGCAAGGGAAAAAATATTCAGAGTCTCATGATAGAAAAGTCTTGATCTGTGATCTTGGGAAAAGGTGTTCACATCAAGTATGCCATCTTCTGGGAGAAACTTCTCTGGTTAGCTTTACTTTAAGGGTTCCAGTGGGTGTACAGTTCCAAGACTGTGGAGGGACCCTTCTTTGTGGTGCTTTGCTGCAGTGTGGATGTTAAAGGCAGTCTTTCTCTGATGTTCTCAGAAGATCCAATCTTCAGGCTCCAGATTGTGAAGGGGTGTTGATTATTCTCAGGCAGTGAATCATAAAAAGCTTTCTTTTATGTGGTGAAAATACAGTGTGACATAATAATCTACTGTTATAACATCAGGTCTTTTTCATGGGACAGATTTTATACAACCAGAAAACATGCATTGAAAATGATAATTCAATGAAATCCCTTTATAAATGTTGAAATGGCCTATCAGGTAGTGGAATGTATCTGAAGCTTTGATTGTCTTTCCAGGAATATGAGTTTGACAAACAAACATTGGTCATAAACTATTTTAGCAATTTAGAATTCACCACGCCAATATATATTTAACTTGGATTATTTTATCTTTTCTATGATGAGTCATGGAATGCAGAAATTTTAATAATGAAAGTTTTATGGATGGACTCAGGAAGGACAAGGCAGCTGTCCTGTTCTCCATGAGTCCATGCTTAACATTGAACTTATGCCCTCTTGAATACCAGTTGTTTCTCCAATTTAGGTTCATAGCACTAATAACAGATGGGTTTTCATAGGTAATTTGACTTAGAACATGGAATTCATTGAATTGTATATCTAAACAATTTCAGTATTGGCTTATTTAGCATGAAGTTCTGACAAAGTGTTTTCTTGTTATTCAATTAATTTTTGTTCTTCGTGAGTAGGAGTTTTAAAAACAAGTAAGTCTTTTCATTAAAGTTACAAGAATTCTTTTTTTTTTTTTTTTTTTGAGATGGAGTCTCGCTCTGTTGCCCAGGCTAGAGTGCAGTGGCACAGTCTTGGCTCACTGCAACCTCCAAGCGATTTTCCTGCCTCAGCCTCTCAAGTAGTTGGGATTACAGGTCCCTGCCACCACACCTGGCTAATTTTTTTTTTTTTTTTTTTTGTATTTTTAGTAGAGACAGAGTTTCACCATGTTGGCCAGGCTGGTCCCAAACTCCTGACCTTGTGATCCGCCTGCCTCGGCCTCCCAAAGAGCTGGGATTACAGGTGTGAGCCACCACATTTTGCCAAGTTTCAGGAATTCTTACACATCCAAATGATATGATTCTAAAGTTTCCAGAAACCTGTATTCAAGAGCTCTTTTCGTGGTCCTTCCCATCCTTTCAGGAACCTAAAAGACACCATATTCTAGGATATTTTGTGCTTGTGAAATTTTCAGAAACTGCATCAGTATTAAGCAGTTAACTGTGGAAATGACTTTAAATAGTCATAGTTACACAATTGACAAGTAAATTTGGTTATTTCTGTGGTCTACAATTTATTATAACTGTAATTATGATTGATAGCATGTATTTAGACATATTAGAATTTTAGAAATCCCACACAATGTTGTAACATATGTTAACATTCATTAGAATATAACCTGAAGAAGGTTAGACATTTCTTATTTTGACAGTGATTCCCATGTAACTTAACATGTCAAATAATTCTGTTTACCCATCTTTTGGATGCTTCAGGGGCCTCTGTAGCATCCCAAAGTTAGAAGTCAAAAAAGACTTAATTTTGAAGCTGAAATTTGATTTTGGGAAGGCTATCAAATATATTAAAGGTTTAAAACACTTGATATTATAAAATGGAATTCGAGGTCACAATAAGTCATTTAGCCAAAATAACTCAAAAAATTTTTAAAGGCAAAAATTTGACTCATTGATAGAAGACTTAGCTTTTCAAACAATCTGTGTCTTTCTCTTCTTTTTCTGTAGTTTATTTGGAGGGGAAACAAAACTTTTATTATCCTGTAATATTACATGAAAATCTTATTCAAGAGAGAATGCCAAATTTCATCTTTGCATTAATGTACTATTAATGTCAACCCCAATTTTTAATAAAACCTTATAGACAAATTCAGTCTTTATCATTTTGACCATAAGGTGAGATTCTCATAAACTTTTGATAACCTTTTACAAATTTGTATTAAAAAGCAGTTCAGTGCTCTAATAAAACCCTTTTGTGCTTTTATTCCAATGTTCAATTTATGGAAAAACTGAATAATGCTACTTTAAATTTAGCCAATATGTTCACACACACAGTTTCTTTTACAAGATTAATTTTTCAGAAACCTTCCACAACTTGTTCAAACCTTTAGCTTTATCCTATCTAAATTAAAACAATCCTTTAACCCTCTAAACTAGGCAAAAATTTACATTCCAATGCCTTCTTATAATCTTTTACTAAAAGCACATTTCACTTTGCTCACACAGCTTCCATGTAAAACCTTTTTCAGTAGTCTCAATTACATGTTACAGTGTTAACTCTTAGCAATTTTTATTTTTGTTGAAAAACCTGGCAAGTAACTGATTTTAATTATGTACTGGGTCTGGAGCCTAGGACATCAGAAGTGCAGATAAAGTCTGACTCTTTCAAGCATAGCCAGGGGGCATGGCTAATTCCACATGTCCCCAGGCCTTTCCTGGTGGCTCCAAAACAGGTAAGTTGAACAAATTTTAGAAGTCAAAGAAGCAGTTTATTTAAAGCACTTTATAAATCTAATATCTGACCTGCCTAATTTAGACCAAATGCCTTTATTTTACCAATAAACTTTAAAACTGTCTTTATTTCCCAAAGTTTACTAAAGTCAGATGAACTAAAAGGCATAACAGTTTTTATTTTTCTGAAAAAAATATTTGATTTAAGCACTCATTGATTTTTAAACCAATTAGAGCTTTTTCATTTATAAACATCACACACAACATATAAAAATACAGACAGAAGTAGATCCAGTAGTTGTAAGATTTTTTCATTTGCCAGTTTTTGTCAGTTTTGTCTTAATTGGATTACTGGCTTCAGGATGGAGTCCTTTGTGGAAGAGGGATAGGAAAATATGCGGTTTTTAGGACCTAATAAACAGGCACAGCTGAAAGGCAAAACAGATCCCCCAAAATTTAGGGTCCCAGTTTATACTGGATCCCCAAAAAAGAAATGCTATGGAACAAGACAGTGCAATGATCCTTACCATGTATTTGGTGCAGAGCAATCCAAAACCAATTAGTTCATTTTGTGATCAGCCCATCCCTTATGGGAGCCTTATTTCTCAGTGGGGAGTGAGGACATTTCCATACTTTCTAGGTGACCAAGAACATGTTTCTCTGATTGAAACGTGCAAAGAGCTGAGTATCGCCCCCCATAACTGCCATTTGCCATCCCCAAAAATATAGCCTTAGATTTTGTGAGGAATCTATCTGCTTTCAATTCCTGGGGTTTCGTGAGGAAAACAGAGGTTTTTCCCAAAACCAGGTCTGTGGTGCCTCCTCTGTTTTTCCCAAGGAGTTCCAGGCTGTTAGAAGTTATCTTAGTAACTGATGCATGCACAGTTAACCTCGTGTGTGCATCAAGAAAAGCAAGAAGACAAAATGGAGAAAAACAATTGAGTTAACTGAAAAGAAAATACCTTTTTTTTCCTTTTTTTTTTAATGGAAAAATAAGATCGAAGAAGAGAAAAAATCAAAAAGGACTTTTAAATATACCTATATCTTGGATATTCCATTTTAATTAAGCTGGCTTTTACCTATAGTGCACTTTTAAAAAAAAGCCATTTTAAACTCATATTAACCTGACTTAAGCTAGGTCAAACAGCCAATATTTCTGGCTTTTTAACTATTACAAAAGTAATCTCCCAGGTGAAACCAATAAGCCTTAACTAAGGTTATGACTTAACCACGAGTGTCTGTGGTATTTTCAAAGAGGTAGTAAGCAATTTTTACAAAATCTAGACTCTCCACAGGTAGCCTAGAGAAGGAAAAATTCAAGATGGATGTCGGAAGTTGTTCATGGAGGGAAAGAGAATAAATGGCAAAGATCACACAGATATCAAACCAGAAAGGACTCATTCTCTGAGCCAAGAATTGAAACCAGGCTGCCACTGTAAAAAGGCAAAGTCTTAGCCACTAAGCTATAGCATTAGGTAATTTCCGTTGCTCTTCACAGAAGGAGCCTAGAGCAGCCAGTTTTGAACTTGCAAAGGCTTTTAACTGCTCAAGATAATTTTTAGTACTATGACATGAACTCCACAATTCCTGTCCTCCAGATGGTGGAGACCAAGAGAAAGTACTACCATTTGGTAACAAGCTCCCAAGGACATAAAACTAGATGAGAGGGAATCCCCATCCATTTTTTTTTTTAATGTTTCAGATACCTGCAGCAAAGTTTGTAATTGACCAGTTTGCTGGACTGGCTTGAACAGTGAGCTTATGGGGGCCCTAGGCCTGCATTCTATCCTGTAGTACCCATTTTTATGACAAAATGACCCCAATTCATAGCACAAAGTACACCAGATTTGCTACAGTTTAAGACTAGTCTCACAAATCCTTTTTTTCATTAATGAAAACTTTGCAGAGGAGATAGTGATTTTTACCATTTCTACAGCTAGTTTCCATAGAGAGAGGCAAGAAGTCTGAGGCAAGAAGTCTGACCCTTTTGGAGGCATGTCAAGCTTCTAGGTTCCCTTTCCCTTAGTGATCTTCACAACCCTGCTTGCTGCCCATAGCCTTGGCCAAGCCACATTACAAAGGAAAATTACCTTTTTCTATTTCATAAAACCTATTTCTGTTTCTTAAAACCATAGGCAAAAGCCTTTCAGTTTTGCAAGATGCTTACAAGAGGTTGCATGGGGTAACCAAATTAACATTTTCTATTCTGGCCAATGCAAAATACATGTGACAAAACTCTGCTTAGTGCCCAATATTGAACCGGCAAGGGTCAGACTTGCCTCAGGTTGGGCCCTGTCATCCACTGAAAGTGAGATGGAATGAGCTTCCAACGAGGAATTTCAATATGTGGACTCTGAGCAAGATGAAAGAGCAGACAGTTGCCCTGAGTAACAGAAAAGCTAGAAAAGGGAAAAGAGAAAAATATTGTCTGTGGTGGGGTGGGGAAGGCAAAGAGCTCAGGGAGGCCAGAGAAGGACCTACCCATTGCAGTAACAGTGAATTAAAGTTCAGGGGGCTGCTTATCAGTCGTGAAGGGATCTTTTTTAGGAGTACCATCAGCTCTCGTTTCCCTATTTCAGGAGAAAAACAGTTCCCCATGTCCCATGATCCTTTACATGCCGAATCCTGTCATCCACAGCCATCAGCAGAGTGCAAGGCAGATTTAATTTCTTTAATCAGTCTTTTAAGCTGTTTGTTTTTCCGTAAAGTCTTTAAAATACTGAAGTATTTTTAGAAGCTTTTGCACATCAATAGACATCCTTCAATGAGACTGATGTAAGAACCCTTATTTTCAAATCACTTCAGCGCAGTGTTGTTCATTTAAAACGTTCCACTGTAAGTTATCTTTAGTTAAGATTTTGCCATTTCTGTAAGACTTTGCTGCTTCCGGGGCTTAATACTTATGCGTGTGTAAGCCGGAACTCAATTCTTCAGAAATTAAGGATGCCATTTTTACCACAAATATTGGCTTTGCCATCAGGTTTCCTTGATCAGCTTAGCCAGTGATTTTTTTCCTACCTAAGTGCACAAGAAAAATGAAACAAAGGGGTAGAACACAAAAATCCCTGCAAATTTCCAAAAGCCAAATTTTATGCCCCCTGCAATATTGCCATTTACCTGGGTTCTTTTTGACCCCATCAGATGTAAGAGGCCTCTAACCGGATCCAAGCCAGTTAATTACCATATTCTATCCTTGACCCAGTCCAGTTTTGGTCACGACTTCCAAACCCAGTTTGGATCAGAAATTTGCTCAAAGAAACTTGGAGAGCTCAAAACACAAATCCGTGGAACTTCAAAATCTGAGAACTTTCCATGATCCCCAGTTGCTGTGAGAAAGCAGTGGGCACTGTGGGCCCGGCAGGTACCTTGCTTGGTCACTCAGCACTCCTGGGAGTCATTAGAAGCTCTGCTTCAGATCCCACTTCTGATGCCATCTGTTAAAAGAAAAACTTTAGCCAAATTAAATTTAAAAGAGTTTAATTGAGGAATAAACGATTCATGAGTCAAGCAGCCTCCTGAGCCAGAGTAAGCTCAGAGACTCAAGTGCAGCCAACATGGTGGAAGAAGATTTATGTACATAAAAAGGGAAGTTACATAAAAAATATAGTAGTGAGGTATAGAAACAGCTGGATTGGTTACAGCTAGGAATTTGCCTTATTTGAACAGAGTTTGAACGGTTGGCTGTATATGGCCAGTAGTCTGTTGTTGGCACAAGTGTAGGCTGTGGTCTGTTTACATGTCCACTTGTTATACAGGGAAGCCTTTAGGCTGAACTTAAAATATGTAAAGAGGCAGCTTTAGGCTAAACCTGATTTAACAAAGTTATACAAGTCAATTTTGTTATCTTTGGCTTTTGGTTTTTGGCTTTTATGTTGCTTTAAAATTTTTAAGAGTTGATGAATGCCTGCCCACCCCTATTCCTGTCTGGCCTAGAATATGTCGAATAAAAGAGTCAAACTTTGTAAAATATTTGAAGAGATTTATTCTGAGACAAATTTGAGCGACCATGGCCCATGACGCAGCCTGTAGAAGGTCCTGAGAACATATGCCCAAGGTGGTCGGGGTGCAGCTTGGTTTTATACATTTTAGAGAGGCATGAGACATCAAATACATTTAAGAAATACATTGGTTTGGTCTAGAGAGGCAGGACAACTCAAAGTGGGGGGGCTTCCAGGCTATAGGTGAATTAAAAATTTTCTGGTTGATAATTGGTTGAGTTTGTTTAAAGATCTTGGATTCATAGAAAGGAATGTTCTGGTTAAGGTAAAAATTGTGGAGATCCAAGTTCTTTTGAAGTGTTATAGTGGCTGCCCTTAGAGACAATAGATGACAAATGTTTCCGATTCAGATTTTAGTTACATCTCTTTAGGATTGGGAGGGTCTTGAAGAAAAAATTCCAGCTATGATAATGGAGATTGTTTACAGATGCAAATTCTCCCCCACAAATAATAGCTTTGTAGGGCCATTTCAAGATATGGCAAATAAACATGTTTTGGGGTAAAATATTTTGATTTTCTTCCTTGTCTCATAATGTTATGCCAGAGGCAGGTTGGAAAATATGTCATGATATATAGGGTTAAATAAAACCCTTCTGATGAGAATTTATGATTTGTAGGGCATGGCTCTCCAGACCCCTTAGATAGGAATGTGGGCAAGATAAAAAAAAAAACCAGAGTTTAGTCCTCAAACATTTAAATTGGCTATAAGTCTTTTGGCTTTAAGTCTGTTGGCCATAGGGGCCCCATCAAGGAGCAGAATCCAGGGCAGGTAGCTTCACCACTCTTGCAACAGGGAAAAAATTAAAGTTTGACTTTTTTTTTTTTTTTGAGACAGAGTCTTAGTCTGTTGTTTAGGCTGGAGTGCAGTGGCATGATCTCAGATCACTGCAAACTCTGCCTCCTGGGTTCAAATGATTCTTTTGCCTCAGCCTCCCAAGCAGCTGGGATTACAGGCATGCGCCACCACACCTGGCTAATTTTTGCATTTTTTTGTAGAGATGGGGTTTCGTCATGTTGGTCAGGCTGGTTTTGAACTCCTGGCCTCAAGTGATCCACCCACCTCGGTCTCCTGAAGTGTTGGG
This sequence comes from Pan paniscus, assembly GCF_029289425.2. Lineage (NCBI taxonomy): Eukaryota > Metazoa > Chordata > Mammalia > Primates > Hominidae > Pan > Pan paniscus. Next base: position 62,695,464 of record NC_073256.2, on the reverse strand, counting down.
ATTACCGACATGAGTCACCAAGCCCAGCCAAAGTTTCATTATTGATGTTGCCTTGCAAACGTTTGCCAGAAAGAGCAGGATGTAAAGCACAAATAAAATTCTAAGTCCCCCAACTACTAGATTTCTCAGTCAAGGAGGACCAAACAAACCTGAAAAACTAGTTCAGGCCATGATGGTAAGTGGGGTCAGACATGTCTCATTGTACACTTTTATCCTTGGAGTTGAGGCACAAGTGAACAGCATTAACATTATAATTATAACTGACAAAACAGCCTCTTTGTAACAAGAAGACCAACTCCAACCTGACTGTGGCATAACTTCACATGACAAATAACAGGCCTTAAAAGAAAATCAAAGTAGGCCTTAAAAGAAAATCAAAGTATTTTACCTCAAAATATATTTTTTGACATATTTTGAAATGGGCCTGCAAATCTGTCTCTTGATAAAATACACATTCTGTAAAGAATCTCCCTCCCTTACTTGTCCTCTCCTGAAAGTCTGACACCTATGATAAGAACATTCACATATATTCTTTCTGAAACCTGCTATCTAGAGGCTTCATCTACATGACAAGAACCTTGGCTTCTGCAACCTTCCCCCTTAACTGAAGTTTATTCCAACTAGGTTGTACTAATTTACATTGTATATGCATTCACTTTTTTCTTTTTCTTTTCTTTCTTTCTTTTTTTTTTTACTTTTTAATAATAGCCATTCTGACTGGTGTGAGATGGTATCTCACTGCAGCTTGAATTTGCACTTCTCTGATGATTAGTGATGAGCATCTTTTCGTAAGCTTGTTGGCCACTTGTATGTTTTCTTTTGATAAATATCTTATTACATCCTTTGTTTGCTTTTTAATGTTTTTTGTTGTTGTTGAGTTGCTTGAGTTCCTTATAGATTTTGGATATTACTACTTTGTCAAATGCATAATTTGCAAGTATATTCTCCCATTCTTTAGGTAGTCTGTTTGCTCTGTTGATTATTTCTTTTGCTGTGCAGAAGCTCTTTGGTTTAATATAATCTGATTTGTGTATTTTTTGCTTTTGTTGCATTGACTTAGTTATAAATTCTTTGCAAAGACCAGTGTCCAGAAGAGGTTTTTTTGGCTTTTATTCTAGAGTTTTTATAGTTTCCAGTCTTACATTTAAGTCTTTAATCCATTTTCTGTTAATTTTTATATATGGTGAGTGATAGGGGTCCTGTTTTATTCTTCTACTCGTGGCTGTTTAATTTTTTTAGGACAATTTATTGAATAGGTTGTTTTTTCCTCATTGTGTATTTTTTGTAGACCGTGTTGAAGATTACTTGGGTGTAGGTGTAAGGGCCCTGTTCTGTTCCATTAGCCAGTTGGTATAATTCTGTACTGTCATCATGCTGTTTTGGTTATTACAGTCTTATAGTATAATATGAAGTCAGGTAATATGATGCTTCCAACTGTGTTACTTTTGCTTAGAATTGCTTTGGCTGTTTGGGCTTTTTTTGTTCTATGTGAATCTTAGAATTGTTTTACTAATTCCTTGAAAAATGATGGTAATAGTTTGACCAGAATGCATTGAATTTGTTGTATTTCCTTGGGCAGTATGGTCATTTTAAAGACATTGATTCTACCAAATATGTGGTTATAGGATTTTTTTATATGTTTGTTTCATCTATGATTTCTTTCATCAGTGTTTTGTCTTTACTCAGAGTGTAGTTTTCCTAACACAGATCTTCTACCTCCTTGACTAAAATGAACATCTAGGTATTTCATGTTTGTGTGACTATTGTAAATAGGATTGAGTTCTTGATTGGGTTTTCACCTTGAACATTATTGGTGTTTAGAAATGATACTGCTTTTTGCACATTGATTTTGTATCCTAAAACATTACTGAAGTCATTTATAAAGTCTAGAAGTTTCTCGTACGAGTCTTTAGGGTTTACCAGGTATAAGATCAATAAGCAAACAGAGATCATCTGACTTTCTCTTTTCCAGTTTGGATGCCTTTCATTTCTTTCTCTTGCTTACTTGCTCAGTCTAGGACTTCAAGTAGTATCTTGAATAGAGGTGATAAAATTGGGTATCCATGTTGTGTTCCAGTTCTTAGGGAGAATACTTTCAACTTTTGCCCGTTCTGTATGATGTAGGCTGTGGATTTAGCATACATGACTTTTTTTATTTTGAGGAATGTTCCTTCAATGCCTCATTTGTTGAGGAATTTTTTTATCATGAGGGGATATTGGATTTTATCCAATACTTTTTCTGCATCTGTTGAGATGATCATAGGGTTTTTCTTCATAGTTCTGTTTGTGTTGAATTACATTTGTTGATTTCCTTATGTTGAACCATCCTTGCATCCTTTGAATAAAACCCACTTGTATGTGATGTATTACCTTTTTGATGTGCTGTTTTACTTATGTCTGGTAACATTCAGCTGTGAATCTGTATGGCCCTGGGCTCTTTCTAGTTGGGAGATTTTCTAAATTACTGTGTCAAATTAATTACCTATTATTTGTCTGCTCAGGAATTTTATAGTTTCCCGTTTCAGTCTTCTGAGGTTGTATGTATCCAGGAATTTATGTTCTGTAGATTTTCTAGTTTTTGAGCATATGCTCATAGTAGTCTCTAATAATCTTTTGTATTTTTTTGGTATTATTACAGGAGTTATTAAATTATTTTAGGCAGCCAGAAAGGGTAAAAGAGTCCTCAGTAAGGCTTTATCTTTTAATAAAAAAGCAGCCCCCAAACATTTCTTTTTTAAAAAAAAGTGGCCTGAAAAACCATAGTTGCAAGCATTGATATGCAAGCTACAGGTTTGCATATGTAAATGCAGGTAGCTAAGAGCCAGGTCCACCCAATATGGTGGTTCCCACTACTTTTTCTTTGTTGCCACATGTACGGACATCATGGTGGGGAGTCAGGTAGAGGCCACCTGTACAGGTGTCATGGCAATCAGCTAGATGGCTGAATTTGCATAATAAAAGGCCAGTTTTATTGCAGGTTATGCGAATGACATACCTGGTCAAACCAATCCCCTGGACCCTATACAAATCAGACATCACCTCCTTGAATCTCCCAATATAAGCAACTGCTTTCCCTCCCTCTGTACGGGGGAGCTGTTCTCTTCTTTCTTGCCTATTAAACTTTCTGCTCCTTAATCCACTCCACATGTGTCCATGTCACTAATTTTCTTTGTGCAAGACCAAGGACCCTAGGTGTTTCCCCAGACAACAGAGCCATGTCAGTATCAGTTGAAATGTCAACTTTACTCTTTTTGATTGTGCTTATTTGAATGTTTTTGCTTTTTTTTGTTTGACCTAGCTACCAGTTTGTTAATTTTGTTTGTTCAAAGAGCCAACTTTTCATTTTGTCGATCCTTTGTATCTTTTTTCATTTCAGTCTCTTTTCCTTGGGCTGCGATGTTTGCATTTTTTGTTGTTATGCTGGCCTTGGGTTTGGTTTGTTTTTATTTCTCTAGTTCCTTGAGGTGTGACATGGGTCGTTATTTTGAGCTATTTCTGTCATTTTGACATAATTAATGCTGTAAACATTCATATTTGCATTCCTTTTGTTGTATCCCAGAGGTTTGGGTATTTTTTTGTCTCTATTTTTATTCCTCTCAAAAATTTTTTGATTTCTGCATTAATTTTTTGGTTTACCCGAAGATCATTCAAGAACAGTGTTTAGTTTCCATGTATTTGTGTAGTTTTGAGATTTCCTCTTGGTATTGATTTCTAATTTTATTCAAAATTACAATAGGATTACTGTGGTCTGAGAAGATACTTGATATTATTTTGATCTTTTTACATTTATTGAGACTTTCTTATGGTAAAACATATGGAGTATTTTTGAGACTGTTCCATGTGCAGATGAGAAAAATATACATTTTGTAGTTGTTGAGTAGAATGTTCTGTTCTGTAGGTGTCTATTTGATCCATTTGGTGTAAAGATCATTTTAAGTTCAGAGTTTCATTGTGGATTTTTATCCTTGATGATTTGTCTACTGCTGTCAGTGGGGTGTTGAAGCACCCTGCTATTACTATATTGCTGTCTGTGTCTTTCATTCAGTCTACTCATATTTGGTTAATGAACCTTGGTTTCCAGTTTGGGGTGTATGTATTTTAAGAATAGTTATATCTTCTTGTTTAATTGAATTCTTTACATAATAACCTCTCTTTTTGTTGTTGTTAATTTAATGTCTGTATTATCTGATAAAAGTACAATTGCTCCTGCTCATTTTTGTTTTCTGTTTGCATGGTACACCTTTATCCACCGCTTAACTTTGAGTCTGAGTGTGTTGATTCATTAGGTGGGTTTCTTCTTGGCAGCAAATGGCTGAATCTTGTTGTCTTAAATTCAATTTGCCATTCTCTATCTCTTAAGTGGAGCACTTAGGCCATGTACATTAAAGGTTTATATTGATATATGAAATTTTATTCCTGTCATAATATTGTTATCTAGTTTCTTTGGAGTCTCAATTGTGATTACTTCATAAGATCTGTGAGGTTTGTATTTGTATATATTTTTTAACTTTAATGATTATTTATTTATTTATTTTGAGACAGGGTCTTGCTGTGTCACCCAGGCTGGTGTGCAGTGGTGCAGTCTCAGCTCACTACAACCTCTACCTCCCAGGTTCAAGTGATTCTCCTGTCTCAACCTCCTGAGTAGCTGGGATTACAGGCCCATGCTGTCACACCCACCTTATTTTTTCTATTTTTAATAGAGATGGGGTTTCACCATGTTGGCCAGGCTGGTCTCAAACTCCTGACCTCAAGTGTTCCACTCACCTTGGCCTTGCAGAGTGCTGGAATTACAGGTGTGAGCCACCATGCCTGGCTAACAATTATTTTTGATGCAGAGGTACATGTGATTGATTGCTGCAAGGGTATATTGTACCCAGTTAGTAAGAATATTATGCAGTAGGTAGTTTATCAACCCATACACCCCTTTCTTCCTCCCCAATCTAGTAGTTTACAGTGTCTGTTGTTCCCATGTTTATGTCTCAGTGTGCTGAATATTTAGCTTCCACTTATAAGTGAGAACATGTAGTATTTTCTGTTTCTGTGTTAATTTGGTTAGGATTATAGCCTCCAGCTTTATCCATGTTGCTTAAAAGAACATGATTTTGTCTTCTTTTGGCTGTGTAGTATTCCATGGTGTATATGTATCACATTTTCTTTTTCCAATCTACTGTTGAGGGGCATCTGGGTTGACTTTCCATGCCTTTGCTGTTGTAAATAGCACAGTAATAAACATACAAGTGCATGTGTCTTTTGGTTTATTGATTTATTTTCTTTTAAGCATATTCCCAGTAATAGGATTGCTGAGTCTAATGGTTGATCTGTTTTAAGTTCCTTGAGATATTACAAAACTGCTTTCCCCACCAACAGTGCATAAATATTCTCTTTTCTCCACAGCCTCACCAGCATCTGTTGTTTTTTTTGACTTTTTGATAATAGCCATTCTGACTGGTGTGACAGTATCTTATTTGGTTTTGATTTGGATTTCTCTTATGATTACTGATGCTGAGCAGTTTTTTAATATATTTCTTGGCCACTTGCATGTGTTTTTATAATGGTATGATTCTTTAGTTTCCATGTTTAGAACTTCTTTGAGCATTTCTTGCAGGGCTGGTCTAGTGGTGACAAATTTCCTTAGCATTTGCTTGTCTTTGAAAGACTTTGTCTCTGTTTTATTTGGCAGGATATAAAATTTGGGGCTGGTATTTTTGTTTTAAGAAGGCTTAAATAGGTCTTTAATCTCCTGGTCTGTAAGATTTCTGCTGAGAAGTCTGCTGTTAGTCTGACGGCATTTACTTTATAGATGATTTGATGCTTTTCTTTAGGTGCTCTTATGATTTTTTCTTCATGTTGACTTTGGATAGGCTGATGACTACATGCCTTGGTGATATTCACCTGTAAAGTATCTTCTAGTTGTTCCCCGAGCATCTTGCATTTGCATATCTACATCTCTATCAAGACCATGAAAAATTTCCTGAAGCGTTTCCTCAAATGTTTTCCAAGACTTTAACTTTTTTCTCCCTCAGGCATGCCTATAACTGGTGGGTTTGGTTGCTTTACGTAATCCCATATTTTTCAAAGGCTTTGTTCATCTTTATTATTGTTGTTGAGATGGAGTTTTGAACTTGTTGCCCAGGCTGGAGTGCAATGGTGTGATCTCGGCTCACCGCAACCTCCGCCTCCTGGGTTCAAGTGATTCTCCTGCCTCAGTCTACTGAGTAGCTGGGGTTACAGGTGTGCGCCACCATGCCCGGCTAATTTTGTGTTTTCAGCAGAGACGGGGTTTCTCCATATTGGTCAGGCTGGTCTTGAACTCCTGACCTCAGGTGATTGGCCCACCTCGGCCTCCCAAAGTGCTGGGATTACAGGCATGAGCCACTGCGCCTGGCCCAAAGGCTTTCTTCATTTTTAAAAATACTTTTTAAAAAAAATTTTTGTGTGAGTAGGTGAATTTGAAAGATCAGTCTTTATATTCTAAAATTCTTCTGCTTGGTCTAGGATGTTGTGAAAACTTTTGACTCTGTTTAACTTTGCATGCATTTTCAGAAGTTCTGTTTTTTAAAATCTGTCTTTCCTTTCACATTTTAAATTGTTTTTTGGTGTTTTGTTGTGTTTAATTTTTAACTTTTATTTTAAATTCAGGGGTACATGTGCAGGATATTCAGGTTTGTTACATAGATCAACATATGCCATGTTGATTTGTTGCACAGATCATCTCATAACCCAGGTATTAAGTCTAGCACCCATTAGCTATTCTTCCTGATCCTTTCCCTTTTCCCACCTCCTTCCCTCCTACAGGTTCTAGTGTGCTGGATATTAGTACTGGGAGCACTATCCAGTGCTGGATATTAGACCCTTTGTCAGATGGGTAGATTGAAAAAGTTTTTTCCCATTTTGTAGGTTTTCTGTTTACTCTGTTGATAGTTTCTTTCGCTGTGCAGAAGCTCTTTAATTTAATTAGATCTTATTCATCCGCTTTTGCTTTTGTTGCAATTGGTCTTCATCATGAAATCTTTGCCTATGCCTGTGTCCTGAATGGTATTGCCTAGGGTTTCTTCTAGAGTTTTTACAGTTTTTGGGTTTTACATTTAAATCTTTAATCTATCTGGAGTTGGTTTTTGTATATGGTGTAAGGAAGGTTTCCAGTTTCAATTTTCCGCATATGGCTAGCCAGTTCTCTAGCACCATTTGTTAAATAGGGAATCCTTTCCCCATTGCTCATTCTTCGTAAGTGTGTCAAAGATCAGATGGTGGTAGTTGTGTGGTCTTATTTCTGGGTTCTCTATTCTGTTCTATTGGTCTGTGTGTCTGTTCTTGTACCAGTACCATGCTATTTTTGTTACTATAGCCCTGTAGTATAAAGTCAAGTAGTGTGATGCCTCCAGCTTTTATTTGTCTTTTTGCTTGGGATTGCCTTGGCTATTTGGGCTCTTTTTGGTTTCATATGAATTTTAAAATAGTTTGTTTCTAATTCTGTGAAGAATGTCAGTGGTAATTTAATGGGAATAGCATTGAATCGATTAATTGCTTTGGGCAACATGTTATTCTGTTTACACACGTGTATAAAGAACTACCTGAGACCGAGTAATTTATAAAGAAAAGAGGATTAATTGACTCACAATTATGCATGGCTTGGAAGGCCTCAGGAGACCTACAATTATGGCAGAAGGTGAAGGGGAAGCAAGGCACATCTTACCTGGTGGCAGGAGATAGAGAGTAAAGGGGGAACTGCCACACACGTTTGAACCATTAGACCTCATTACAACTCACTTATCATGAGAACAGCATGGGGAAAACCACCTTCATGATCCAGTTATGTCCCACTAGGTCTCTTTCCTGACATGTGGGAATTACAATTCAACATGAGATTTGGGTGGGGACACAGAGCAAAACCTTATTCCACTCCTGGATTCTCCCAAATCTCATGTCCTCCTCACATTTGAAAACAATCACACCTTCCCAACAGTCCCCCAAACTCTTAATTCATTCCAGCATTAACTCAAACATCCAAGTCCAAAGTCTCATGTGAGACTAGGCAAGTTCCTTTCACCTATGAGCATGTAAAATAAAAAAACAAGTTAGTTATTTCTTAGATACGATGGAAGTACAGGCATTGGGTAAATGCTCCCATTCCAAATGCGAGAAATTGGCCAAAACAAAGAGGTTACAGGCCCCATGCAATTGGAGAACCCAACAGGGCAGTCACTAAATCTTAAAGCTCCAAAATAATCTCCTTTGACTCCATGCCATACTGACACAAGGCATGGCCTCCCAATGCCTTGGACAGCTCCACCCCAGTGGCTCTGCAGGGTACAGCCCCTGTTGCTGCTTACTGGGACTAGCACTGAGTGCCTTCGGCTTTTCCAGTTTATGGTGCAAACTGTCAGTGGATCTACCATTCTGGGGTCTGGAATATGGTGGCCCTCTTCTCACAGCTCCATGAGGCAGTGCTCCAGTGGGGACTGTCTGTGACGTCTCCAACCCCACATTTCCCGTCTGCACTGCCCTAGTAGAGCTTCTCCATGAGAGCTTTGTCCCTGCAGCAGACTTCTGCCTGGACATCCAGGCATCTCCATATATCCTCTGAAATCTAGGTAGAGGCTCCTAAATTGTTGCCTTCTGTGCACCCACAGGCTTAAGAGCATGTAGAAGCCACCAAAGCTTGGGACTTGCACCCTCTGAAGCCAGTGTCTGAGCTGTACCTTGGCCTCTTTTAGCCACAGCTGGAGCTGGAGCAGCTGGGACACAGGGCTCCATGTCCCAAAGCTGCACAAAGCAGTGAGATCCTGGGCACAGTCAAGAAAACTATTTTTTTTCTCTTAGGCCTTCAGGCCTTTGATGGGAGGGGCTGCCATAAAGATCTTGAAATGCCCTGAAGACATTTTTTTCCCATTGTCTTGGTTATTAACATTCACCTTCTCTTATGCAAATGTCTACAGCCACTAGCTTGAATATCTCCCCAGAAAGTGCATTTTTTTCCTAACACATGGTCAGGCTGCAAGTTTTCCAAACTTTTATGCTCTGTTTTTTTTTTAAAATGTAAATTCCAATTTCAGACCATCTCTTTATGAAGACACATGACTATACACGTTAAGAAACAGTCAGGTCATGGCCGGGTGTGGTGGCTCACGCCTGTAATCCCAGCACTTTCGAAGACCGAGATGGGTGGATCACGAGATCAGGTGTTCGGGACCAGCCTGGCTAACATGGTGAAACCCCATTTCTACTGAAAACACAAAAATTAGCTGGGTGTGGTGGCACGTGCCTGTAATCCTAGCTACTCAGGAGGCTGAGGCAGGAAAATCATTTGAACCTGAGAGGTGGAGGTTGCAGTGAGCCAAGGTCACACCACTGCACTCCAGTTTGGGTGACAGAGCTATACGCAGTCTCAAATAAATAAACAGCCAGGTTATATCTTGAATGATTTGCTGCTTAGAAATTTCTTCTGGGATGGGCACGGTGGCGCTTGCCTGTAATCCCAACAGTTTTGGAGGTTGAGGTGGTTGGATCACTTGAGGTCAGGAGTTTGAGACCAGCCTGACCAACATGGGGAAACGGTATCTCTACAAAACATACAAAAATTAGCTGGGTGTGGTGGCATATGCCTGTATTTCCAGTTATGCGGGAGGCTGAGATATGAGAATTGCTTGAACCCAGGAAGCGGAGATTGCGGTGAGATGAGATCACACCACGGCACTCTAGCCTGGGTGACAGAGCAAAAGTCTCTCAGAAAAAAAAAAAAAAAATTCTTCTGCAAAGATACTCCAAATAATCTCTCTGAAGTTCCAAGATCCATAGTTCTCTAGTTTAGGGGAAAAATGCTGCCAGTCTCTGCTAAAGCATAGCAAAAGTGATTTTATTTTTGTGGCAGTTGTGAATGAGATTTAATTTATGATTTGGCTCTTGGCTTGCCTGTTGGTGTATGGGAATGCTGGTGATTTTTGCAGATTGCTTTTATGTTCTGAGACTTTGCTAAAGTTGCTTATGAGCTTTTTATGTGAAGCTGTTGGGCTGGGATGGCGGGGTTCTATTGAAATAGAATCATGTCATCTGCAAACAAAGATAGTTTGACTTCTCTTTGTATTTGAATACCCTTTATTTCTTTCTCTTGCCTGATTGCCCTGGTCAGAACTTCCAATACTATGTTGAATAGGAGTGGTGAGAGAGGGCAGCTTTCTCTTGTGCTGGTTTTCAAGGGGAATGCTTTTATCTTTTGTCTATTCACTATAATATTGGCTGTGAGTTTGTCATATAAGCTTTTATTTTGAGGTATGTTCTTTTAATACTTGGTTTACTGAGAGTTTTTAACATGAAAGGATGTTGAATTTTATCAAAGGCATTTTCTGCATCTGTTCACATAATCATGTGGTTTTTGTACCTAGTTCGGTGTATGTGATGAATCACATTTGATTTGTGTGTGTTGAATCAGCTTTGCATCCTGGGAATGAAGTCAGCTTGATTGTGATGGATAAGCTTTTTGCTGTGGTGGATAAGCATTTTTGCAGTGCTGGTGGATTCAGTTTGCCAGTATTTTGTTGAAGATTTTGGCATCAATCTTCTTCAAGAATATTGGAGTGAAGTTTTCTTTTGTTATGTCTCTGCCAGGTTTTGGTGTACTGGCCTCATAGATTGAGTTTAGCTTTTTGGAATAGTTCCAGATGGTACCAGCTCTTCTTTGTACCTCTGGTAGTATTCAGCTGTGAATTCATCTGGTCCTGGGCTTTTTTTTTTTTTTTGGTTTGTAGGCATTTATTACTGCCTCAAGTTCAGAACTCATTATTGGTCTATTCAGGGATTCAGTTTCTTCCTGGTTCAGTCTTGGAAGGTTGTATGTATCCAGGATTTTATCTGTTTCTTCTAGATTTTCTAGTTTATGTGCATAGGGGTGTTTATAGTGTTCCCTGATAGTTGTTTGTATTTCTGTGGGGTCAGTGGTGATATCCTTCTTATTATTTCTGGTTTTGTCTATTTTAATCTTCTCTCTTTTCTTCTTCATTAGTCTAGCTAGTGGTCTATTTTAATAATTTTTTCAAAAAACCAGCTCCTGCATATGTTGATTTTTAAAAGGGTTTTTCGTGTCTCTATCTTTTTTAGTTCAGCCCTGATTTTGATTATTTCTTGCCTTCCTCCAGCTTTGGGGTTTGTTTGCTCTTGGTTCTCTCATTCTTTTAGTTGTTATTTAGATTGTTGACTTGAGATCTTTCTGGCTTTTTGATGTGGGCATTTAGTGCTATAAATTTCCCTCTAACACTCCTTTAGCTGTGTCCCAGAGATTCCCAGGTGTATTGTATATTTGTTCTCATTAGTTTGAAAGAACTTCTTGATTTCTCCCTTAAGTGCATTATTTACCCTTTCAGAAGCAGGTGGTTCACCTTCCATGTACTAATATGGTTTTGAGTGAAATTCTTAATCCTGAGTTCTAATTTGATTGTGCTGTTGTCTGAGAGACTGTTTATTGTTATTTCAGTTCTTTGGATTTGCTGAGGAGTGTTTTACTTCCAATAATGTGGTCAGTTTTACAATAAGTGCCATGTGGCAATGAGAAGGATGTATATTCTGTTTTGGGGTGGAGAGTTCTGTACATATCTATTAGGTTCACTTGATTTAGAGCTGAGTTCAGTTCCTGAATATCTTTGTTAATTTTCTGTCTCGATGATCTGTCTAATATTTTCAGTGGGGTGTTAAAGTCTCCCACTATTATTGTGTGGGAGTCTAAGTCTCTTTCTAGGTCTCTAAGAACTTGTTTTATGAATCTGGGTGCTCCTGTATTGGGTTCATACATATTTTGGATAGTTAGCACTTGTTGAATTGAGCCCTTTACCATTATGTAATGCCCTTTTTTGTCTTTTTTTGGTTTTAAGTCTGTTTTTTTCAGAAACTAGGATGGCAACCCCTGCTTTTTTCAGCTTTTTATTTGCTTGGTAAATTTTCCTCCATCCCTTTATTTTGAGCCTATTTGTGTCTTTGCACATGAGATGGGTCTCTTAAAGACTGCATACCAATGGGTCTTGATTTTTTATCTGGTCTGCCAATGTGTGTCTTTTAATTGGGGCATTTAGCCCGTTTACATTTAAGGTTAAAAATATTATGTGTAGGCTGGGCGCGGTGGCTCACACCTGTAATCCCAGCACTTTGGGCGGCCAAGGCAGGTGGATCACGAGGTCAGGCATTCAAGACCAGCCTGGTCAACATGGTGAAACCCCGTCTCTACTAAAAATACAAAAATTAGCTGGGTGTGGTGGTGCATGCGTATAATCCCAGCTACTTGGGAGGCTGAAGCAAGAGAATCACTTGAACCAGGGAGTTGGAGGTTTCAGTGAGCCAAGATCATGCCACTGCACTCCAGCCTGGCGACAGAGCAAGACTGTCTCCAAAAAAAAAAAAATTATTAGGTGTAAATTTGATCCTGTCATCATGATGCTGCCTGATTATTTTGTAGACTTGTTTATGTGGTTGCTTCATAGTGACACTGATCTGTGTACTTCAGTGTGTTTTTGTAGTGGCTGGTAATAGTTTTACTCTTCCATATTCAGTGCTTTCTTCACGAGCTCTTGCAAGTCAGGTCTGGTGGTAATGAATTCCTGTAGCATTTGCTTGTCTGCAAAGGATTTTATATCTTCTTTGCTTATGAAGGTTAGTTTGGCCATGTATGAAATTCTGGATTGGAATTTCTTTTCTTTAAGAAAGCTGAACATTGGCCTTCAATCTATTCTGTCTTGTAGGGTTTCTGCTGAGAGTTCCACTATTCATCTGATGGGCTTCCCGCTGTAGATGATGTGTCCTTTCTTTCTGGCTGCCCTTAATATGTTTCCTTCATTTGGACCTTGCAGAATCTGATGATTATGTGTCTTGGGGATGATCTTCTGTGGATTATCTTACTGGGGTCTCTGCATTTCCTGAATTTGAATGTTGGCCTGTCTAGGTAGACTGGGGAAGTTCTTCTTGGTGATGTTCTGAAATATGTTTTCCAAATTGTTTTTATTATCCCTGTCTGTTTCATGTACTCCAGTTAGTCATAGATTCAGTCTCTCTATAATCCCATATTTCTTTGAGGTTTTGTTCATTCCTTTTTATTCTTTGGTATGTCTTCTTGCCTGCCTATTTCAGAATGCCAGTCTTCAAGCTCTGAGATTCTTTCCTTTGCTTGGTGTATTCTGCTACTAATACTTGTGATTGCATTGTGAATTTCTTGTAGTGTGTTTTTCAGCTCTATCAGGTCAGTTATGTTCCTCTTTGTACTGGCTATTTTGGCTGTCAGCTCCTGCATTGTTTTATCATGATTCTTAGCTTCCTTACAATGGGTTACAACTTGCTTTTTTAGCTCAGTGACGTTCATTTTCATCTACATTGTGAAGCCTACGTGTGTCATTTTAGCTATCTGAGCCTCAGCCAAGTTCTGAATCCTTGCTGGAGAGGTGTTGTCATTTTGAAGGAGAGGGGCACTCTGGCTTTTTGAGCTTTTATTATTTTTGCACTGATTCTTTCTCATCTTTGTGGACTTACCTACCTTCGATCTTTGAGGTTCCTGATCTTTGGGGGTTTTGTGTTTTTGTTGTTGTTTATCTGGTTGTCTGTTTTTCTTTTAACAGTCTGGCCACCATTTGGTAGGGCTGCTGCAGTTTGCTGGGGTTCTATTATAGACCCTTGTTGCCTCAGTTTTTCCGGTACCTGAAGGTATCACCAGTGAAGCCTGTGAAATAGCAAAGATGGCATCCTGTTCCTTCCTCTGGTAGCTTCATCCCCGGGGGTTACTGATCTTTTTCCAGCCTGAATGCACCTGTAGGAGGTGACTGGAGACCTGGGTTGGAACATCTCACCCAGTCAGAAGGAAAGGGATCGGGGACCAACTTAAAGAAGCAGTCTGGCTATATTTTGTAGAGCAGCTGTGCTATATTGGGGTTCCCTTCAGCCTCCCAATTGGTTTGGACTCTTTAAGGCCCACAGATTGGACCAGCTGAGATGCCCAAAGAGCAAAGGTGGTGGCCTGCTTCACTCCTTAGGCACTCCATCCGAGGGAGAAATTAGAACTTTGTTTGCCATAGAACATGAACAGGGGTGGCCAGAGGCTTTGGCTGAGAGATCCAGCAAGGAGGAATGGATTTCGGTCCTGTTTAAAGAAGCAGTCTGGCCATGCCTCAACAAAACAGTCATACTATACTGGGTAATTACTTTTGGCCTGGTCTGCTTAGACTCACCAAAGCCCACAGGCTTGAATGGCCGAGTCACCCAAACAGCAAAGATGATGACGCACTCCTTCCCACAAGCATTTTTTCTCAGCTATCAGAACCCTGCCTGTAATATACAGGTGGGTGCGGCTGGAGGAGTGGATCAGGGACCCATTTAAAGAAGCAGTTTGGCCACACCTCAAGAAAACAATCATGCCAGGCTGCAAAACCACCTCCGCCCCTTTGGGCTTGGACTCTCCATAGGTCTACGGCTGCAATGGCTGAGATGTCCAAATAACCAAGGTGGCAGCCCATCCCAAGGAGAGATCAGAACTCTGTCTATAGAATATGGGTGGGAGGGGGTGGCTGGAGGGTGGGGGTGGCTGAAAGCCCCAGTTGGGAAGTCCCATCCAGTGAGGAGGAATGGATTGGAGTCCCACTTAAAGAAGCAGTCTGACCATGTTGTGGCAAAGCAGCTGTGCTGCGCTGAGGGTACTTTTTCTTATATGGACTTTTGGTATTCTCCACAGCCTGCAGGCTGGAACAGCTGAGTTCATCAAACAGAAAAGATGATAGTGCGCCCCTCCCTTGGGGGCTGCATCCTGTCTCAGGCAGGCTCCACCCTGTTTTTAGTGGCTGGCTGGAATTCCAAGCCAATGGGTCTTATCTTGTGAGGTGCCATTGAAGTGGGGCCCACAATCTTGCGAGGTACCATGGAAGTGGGGCCTGCAGACTGATGCTGCTCAGCTCCCTCGATTCAGCCCCCTTCCTAGGGATATGTATGGACCTTCGACCTTGCCTGAGTTGCAGTCATCTTTGTCAGGGATCCTGGGCTCAGAGTCTGTAAAGTTCCTGGGTCTCTCTGCGTGCCTGAGCAGCTGCTCTGCTGAGACTCCACACAGCTCTTGTGTGTTGGACCCAAGGCCCCTGTGGTGTGGACTCACAGGGTGATGTCCTGATTGGAGAGTTACAAAGATCCAGGGGAGAAGTGTGGTTTCCCTGGGGTCACACATTGACTCACTGCTTTTCTTGGCTGGGGGTGGGGGCTCCCTTTCCAAATTGTTTATCCGATTTCTTTGTGGTGGTTTTCAGTGCTCTCGGATCTCATTAAGCTTCCTTACAAGCCATAAGTTGTGTTCTTTATTTGTCATTTCAGAATTTTTATTTTGTTTAGGACCCATTTCTAGACCACTAGTGTGATCCTTATGGGTGTTATAACACTGTTTTTCATGGTGCTAAAGTTCTTATTCTGATTTTTTCTTTTTAATCTGGAGAAGCTGTCATTTATTATTTTTGAATTCACTTTTGTTCAGATGGGATTTTACCCTCCCAAGGGTGTGACTATTTCATATGTCAAGTAGCATTTTTTTTGGCTTTGCTTCTTTGTGCTATTAGGGGGCTAAGCTTTCTATAAATTGCTTGGTTGTAGATAACCTTTGTGTAGTGGTGTTCTCAAATGCTGGTTTTTTGTAGTATGTAGTAGTGGTGTACTGTGCATGTGAATAGGCTTGCTGTCTTTTGCAGAGATGGGGAGGAGGCTCATAGTTTTTCACAGCAGTGTGCACTCTGTCAGCAGGAATCATTTTGAATTTTGCCGTCCATCCTATAGACCAGTAGGTGGCACTTGTAAGAGCTAGCTGAATGCTGTGCAGTCACGTCAGCATAAGTTGTAATGGTTTTTGCAGATTGGTATCAAAGTCAGTAGGCTGTACTTGCCAGAAAGAGGCAGCTTCAGTGGTGGCAGTGAGATTTTTACCTGGCCTTTTAAAACCAAGAGAAGTGCCAGGGTATCTTAGTGATGGGCAGGGCTGTGGAGCTCCTGGGGGTCCCTCTCCAGTTTTCTGTGCCAAGGTGGCTAGAGTGGGCAATGCTAGCCATATATGGGTTGGTATATCAGTGAGCAGGCTCTTCAAGGCAGGCATAAGTACCAGCTGTTGCAGCAGTCTAGGCACAGCTCCCAGGCTGCTGGCGCAACCCTTCAGGGAGGAATAGAGGTGTCTCTCCACCACAGAGCCCACTGAGAAGAAGAAGAGAGTGGCCCAGAGTGTTCAGCATAGCAGGTGGCAGTGGGATCCACCCAACTCCCACACCCCTGACCTGGCAGGTCTCCCTCCAGAGTCCACCTGCTGCCAGCAGGCCAGAATGTTTAGGGTGGTCCCAAACAGTCTACATTCAGATTGTTGAACAGTTCCAGAAACTGTGGCTCTGTGACCACACCCTTTTAGGTTTAGTCTCATGACCAAAGTGGGGGCCCAGTTACTATGCCACAGCATACATTCATACCATAGTATTCTCTGTGTTCTGACAGTGGGAATTCCTCCCCTGCTGGAGGTCACATCATAAATCTCATCTCCATGCCCCTGGGTGATTGTGTTGAGTCCTGGGGAACTGGGATAAGCCCAGTAGTTTTGTCCTTTGGCCACTCAGGCTTTAGCACCTGTTGTGATCAGAAGGGGTAAACTGCTTCCAGGCCACCAATGGAACACTCAGGTAGGGCAACTGCAACTATGCCACATGTCTCAACTCCCTGTGAGAATGGTCAGGCAGGCAGTCTTTGGAGGAACTGGAAAGCATGGGGTGTGTGGCTTGAATGTTCCTCAGTCCTACAGCAATGGTGGTGGAACCTGTTTAGAGAGCAAGAGAGTGCCTTGGGCCCCACTCATTCCCTGGCCTGACAGGCAACAGCATCAAGGTATGATGCAAAGCCATCAAGGATGGGCAACAATATTATGCTTTGCTGCAGCTGCCCGGGACATGGAAGTCTTTCACTTTTTATTTAAATGCATACATTTATAAACATTGTCAGCAGAGGGATAGAGGGGGTGTACTTATATACATCAACATGTTTTGTTTTTTTATCATGCTAGGAGTTGATTTGGTTCAGGCAAATATTCTTAAAGTTTAAAATATAGAGACCTCACCATACAGAAAACACCTGTTTAATGTCTGACCTGCTCAGATTTCATTTACTTGTATTGAGAATGCTTTTTTGTTTTATTTATTCATGACCTTTTACATATTTATGAGGTACATGTGATTATTTATTACATGCGTAGAATGTAGAATAAAGTCATGAGTATTTGAAGTATCAATCAGCTTATTTGTAATTTTTTTGTGTTGGTAACATTTCAAGTCCTCTCTTCTAGCTACTTTGAAATATACTGTGCTATCTGTAGTCACCCTACTCTGCTATCAAACATTAGAATTTATTTCTCCATTAACCAACCTCTATTCATCCCCCTTTCCACTCTCACACCTTCCCAGCCTCTGGTAGTTATAATTCTATTTTCTATCTTCATGAGGTCAACTTTTTTAGCTCCCACAAATGAATCAGAACATACAATATTTATCTTTCTCGCCTGGCATGTTTTACTTAGCATAATAACCTCCAGATCCATCCATGTCATTGTAAATGACATTTAACTTTTCAAAGACTGAAAACATTCCACTGTGCATATATACAACATTTTCTTTATGTTTTTATTGACACTTTGGTTGATTTCATAGGTTTGCTATTGTGAAGAGTGCTATAAACATGTGAGTGCTGGTATCTCTTCGATATACTGATTTCTTCTCTTTTGGATAAATACCCAATAGTAGGATTGCTGGATTGTATGATAGTTCTACTTACAGTTCTTAAAGAAATGTTTGGCCAGGCGTGGTGGCCATGCTTGTAATCCCAGCACTTTGGGAGGCCAAGGCGGGCGGATCACGAGGTCAGGAGATTGAGACCATCCTGGCCAACATGGTGAAACCCTATGTTTACTAAAAAATACAAAAATTAGGCCGGGCGCGGTGGTTCATGCCTGTAATCTCAGCATTTTGGGAGGCCGAGGTGGGCGGATCACAAAGTCAGGAGATCCAGACCATCCTGGCTAACACAGTGAAACCCGTCTCTACTAAAAATATGAAAAATTAGCTGGGTGAGGCGGCAGTTGCCTGTAGTCCTAGCTGCTCAGGAGGCTGAGGCAGGAGAATGGCGTGAACCTGGGAGGCGGAGCTTGGAGTGAGCCGAGATCGCACCACTGCACTCCAGCCTGGCAACAGAGTGAGACCCTGTCTCAGAAAAAATGTTTGTAATGTTTTTCATAGTGGTTGTACTAGTTTACATTCCCACCAACAGTGTATAAGCATTCCCTTTTTCCACATCCTTGCCAGTATCTGTTTTTGTTTGTTGTTGTTCTTGTTTGTTTTGTCTTTCTAACCATTTTAGCTGGGGTAAGATGATATCTCATTGTGGTTGCAATTTGCATTTCCCTGATGATTAGTGATGTTGAGCATTTTTAATATAACTATTAGTTGTGAGTTTGTTTTCTTTTGAGAATTATTAATGTCCTTAGCCAACTTTTTAACAGGATTTTTTTTAATTGTTGGGTTCCTTGCGTATTCTGGACATTAGTCCCTTGTTTGATGAATAGTTTTTAAATATTTTCTTCCATTCAACAGACTGTCTGTTCCCTCTGTTGATTGTTTCTTTTGCTGTGCAGAAACTATGTAGTTGAATATAGCTCGATTTGTCTGTTTTTGTTATAATTGTCTGTGCCCTCAAGGTCTTAGCCATGAAATATTTGCCTAGACCAATGTCCTGAGGTGTCTTATCTATGTTTTCCTCTAGTAGTTTTATAGTTTTGGGTCTTACATTTAAGTCATTAATTTATCTTGGTTGAATTTTATATATGGTGGGAGATTGGGAGTCTAGTTTCATTCTTAGCCTTAGACAATGTGCTATGTGACATCGATGAGTCCCTTAATTTATGGCCCCTTTTCCCACAGGTTTTTATGCAGCCAATGTTATAGCTGTTGGTCTTAAGCTAAAGGTGGGTGGGTTATGGCACCCAGTGTGGGCTGGATTTAGAATATGAATTGCTACAGTTTTGTTTTGAAGAACATGGAGCATCAGCAGATGATGGGCATGTAGGGCCTCCATAAAGAGTGCAGCTGAGGGAAAGATTCACACACACACACACACACACACACACACACACACATATATATATTTAAATTATACTTTAAGTTCTAGGGTACATGTGCACAACGTGCAGGTTTGTTACATGCAGGTTGCATATATGTGCCATGTTGGTGTGCTGCACCCATTAACTCGTCATTTACATTAGGTATATCTCCTAATGCTAAGTACAAGAGCATCATGGGTTGGGAGAGGTCAAGGTAATTATTGACCCCACCTTTTACAATCTGCTTTGTCAACCAGGGTTGCAGGCCAGGAATTTAGTGCAACTAAATTTTATGTATAAACTAAAGAACTAGTGTGTAAGTGAGCTTTATGTTATGTGTGCAGATGTAGGTTGGCATTCACTTTTTGCACTATTTTAGGCTGAATTCAGGGTCTAAAGATGGGCTAATTCATGGATATACATGGCTTCCACATGGGCTTTTAAAAGCCAGACCCCACACTGTAGTTTTAAGTTAGTCATGGATTTGTTAATCAAAATAAACTGTGATCTCGGTATTAGACCATTTTGAGACCTAAAATGCATCCTTGCCCACAGAAGGGTAGTAGGGCTTTATTAACAAATGTGCAAAAAGACATGAGCCTTATTATAAAAAATGGCCCCTTTTTGGGTTGACGTAGAAAAATACCTCAATGAAGCTATTATGACACCGAAGTCTAGAAAGCCTGTGTTTGGAGGACTGCGTCTCAAGAATCAGCTTTGCTCAGGAAGCCATGGGTTTAAGAGTATGCTTCAAACTTACTATAAGAGTAAGTGCATCAGAATAACAAGAATAAAGAAATTTAGGAATATTTACCTGAAGGAAACAAAGGATTTCCTTATGAGAAAGGTTGCAGTTTTATTGGTTTGGATCAATAGATGTAAAGGGGAAACAAGACCTGTAAGGAGAGACAAAGGTAGATGGTCTACCTGTTCTCAGAAGGTTTCAGAAAAGGGGTTGTACTTTCACTGTTGCTATATCAAAAAGAGTAACTGGAGCCTGATAAAATTTAGAGAGGAAGCAAGACAGGATCTCAGTAGACTAATTTCTGAGAGGGTGTGTCCAAATGCTGCAAACTGTCTCATAAGTGTTAGGAGAAACCAACTCTCCAAGCAAATATTGAGACAACTGTATGACTTGGTTACACAATATTAGAACAAATTTGAGGGCAAACATGGGGCAGAGCAGCATAAAAAACTAAAAAAAAGGAGGTGACTTAAGGTGATGATGTATTATACACCGTTCCCTGAAGAAACATCCCCAAGCAATTTTTGGTTAGGACTCGAGGTAAGGCACAGAAAAGATCATTTATATTGGAGGGGTGTGGACAGAAGAACTATAATATGTACTGAGCGCATTATAGATGTTGGGTGATGGAGGGGTATCTTCTGGGATGGATCATCTTCCCAGGAAGCTTGACTGTAGACAAAATATGTTTGAACAGCAGATATTTTTGACAGACCCAGAACCTGCTATTTTCGACAGACCCAGAACCTGCTATTTTCATATATCTCACCATGGAAAACTCTATTAACCACAATCTAGCAGAATATACTAGTAAAATGTCTGGGCCTGAGAGCAATGGAAACGTAAACAGAAAGAACTCAGATCCTGCCAACATCATGATCCTACTTGGCAGAAGAAAAGAAACCTCTCAGGTAGGTTAATCAGCTCAGTCTTCCTGAAACTACTAGTGGAGAAAATGAAAACACTTGAGACGTATAGCATAAAAGACATGACAGACAGAAATGTTCAGAGCCTGTAGCATCCTAAACCAGAGGAAACATCATCTCTTGGGGAGTAATCATGACAGATTTTTTTCCATGAAGCTGCAAGGAATGCAGTTCACCAGAAGCAGCTTTATTTAAGGAACTTGCTTAAATAAGAAATCCAAATTCTTACCTTAAAGTCCATAAAAGCTAAAGTCTGAAAAATTCCTGCTGTCTTTGTTGAGCAGTATGAATCCAAAGAAAGTAAAGCCGCAAATCCCAACTTAAATTCCAAACGTATTCTCTCCAACTTCTCATTCTGTTCAGTTTCAGTTAGATGAATTCTCTATATCTGCATTTCTTTCAGCAGCTACAGCCTGACTCTTTCTCGGGAATGGGAAATTCCCGAGAATTGCTCTCCAGCTGGAAAAGTTCTGGGGACTGAGGGGCAGGAGAATCTTCACTGGGAGCCAGGTTTCACAGGTCTAAGCAATTCTGTAGTGAGTGACAGCAGCCATTGTGTCTCAGGACCAAAACTATCAGCTCCTAGGATACAGTGTTGGCTACATGGCCGGGTCCACACTTACTACAGCATTAGAATGGCACTCAGTGGGGAAGTTGAGACTAAAAGGCTGAGAAAATACTGAATCAGAACTTCTTAGTTAGGACCTGATGCCCAGTGGGTGAGGTGGGGGATGCTTCCACTGCAAATTTTAGAGATTAAAAGGCCAGGAATATCTCAGATGACAATAACTCAGAAAGAAGATAAGTGAATCTCAGCCCTTAACCCACTCTGGTCCCACAGTTAGGATGAATCCCATAGAGTCAAATTTAATCTCTTATGAGAGGTTTCTCTCAATTTATTTTTTATTGTGATATAATCTATATAACATAAAATCCACTGTTTAAAAGCATATAATTCAGTGA
Organism: Pan paniscus; assembly: GCF_029289425.2. Classification (NCBI taxonomy): domain Eukaryota; kingdom Metazoa; phylum Chordata; class Mammalia; order Primates; family Hominidae; genus Pan; species Pan paniscus. The sequence goes on along the minus strand of NC_073256.2, from coordinate 62,673,713 downwards.
TTTTTAGTATATTAACTATGTATTGTGACCATCACTAGTGTCTCACTCTAGATTATCTCTGCCACCCCAAAAAGAAACCCTTTACTGATTAGCAGTGAGTCCCAATTCTTCCCTTCTCTCATCTCCTGACAACCAGAAATCTAGTTTTTGTCTCTACAAATTTACGCAGTTTGGATAATTCATGTCAGTGGAATCAAGCCATATTGTAGCCTTTTGTGACTGGCTTCTTTCCATTAGCACAGTGTTTTCAAGATTCATCTATATTATATCATGTAGCAATACTTATTCCTTTTTATGTCTGAACATGTTTTGGAAATATACCACATTTTGTTCATTAATTCATCAGTTGATGGGCATTAAGTTGCTTCAGGATTTTAGCAATTATGCATAATGCTGCTATGAACATTTCTATCCAACTCTAATAGATTTTTAGGGTAATTCTCATGTACCCCAGACAAGCATCTCCTATAGAGTTCTTTTATCTCCTTGGGAAGATGTATTCCTAGGTTTTTGTTTGTTTTCGTTTTGTTTTCGCTATAAGTGAGATTGCATTCTTGATTTGGTTCTCAGCTTGAATGTTGATTGTATATGGAAATAATACTGATATTTATATGTAGATTTTGTATCCTGAAACTTTACCACATCATTTATCAAATCTAGGAGTCTTTTGGAGGAATCCTTGGGGTTTTCTAGGTATAGAATTATATTTTCAGTGAAGAGAGATAGTGTGACTTCTTCTTTTTCTATTTGGATGCCTTTTATTTCTTTCTCTTGGCTGATTGCTGTGGTTAGGATTCCTAGTACTATGTTGAATAGGAGTGGTGTAAGTGGACATCCTTGTCTTATTCCAGTACCAAGAGGGAAGGTTTCTAAATTTTCCCCTTCAGTATGATGTCAGCCTCAGGTCTGTCACAGATGGCTCTTCATATTTTGAGGTATGTTTCTTTGATGCCTACTTTGTTAAGGGTTTTTATCATACAGGGATGGGTTGATCAGCAGTTTAGTAAAGTTGAAACTAGTATTTCTTTTTCAGACACCTTTGAGTTTCTATAATGACCTTTGACAACAGTATGTACTGGATTCTAGAATATAATTATGTTTAGGATAACATTGCTAGTAAATGGGGATTGCTTTATTTTCTAAAACGTGTGGGTTTGGAAAACCATGATGTGCACTTTTGTATTCTCTATTAATGCTTTGGATCCTTAAAAGTGAGGCTCCTGAGTTGACTTAGGAGTGAACAAACACAATTTCTGAGGCCCTGAAAGAACTGCACCCATTCCCAAGAAAGAGTCAGGCTGTAGCTGCTGAAAGAAATGCAGATATAGAGAATTCATCTAACTGAAACTGAACAGAATGAGAAGTTGGAGAGAATACGTTTGGAATTTAGGTTGGGATTTGAGGCTTTACTTTCTTTGGATTCATACTGCTCAACAAAGACAGCAGGAATTTTTCAGACTTTAGCTTTTATGGATTTTAAGGTAAGGATTTGGATTTTTTGGAAAGATTTTAATCTTTGAATTTAATTATATCTATTGGGAAATTATTAATGAGAGGGAAATTATATTTAATTTTGGAGTATCAATAAATGTTGGCATATGATTATGGAACTATTTTATGGTCATTTAACCTCATTGCAGAAGCTTTGAGAGACTATACTAGGCAATATGGCTGGATACAATTTAAGATAGGAAACAGAACAGAAGTGAAATTTCAGCTTTAAATTCAGAATGGTCATTAAGATCTTTCAATTAACATACCATTCGGTTTCATTTCAAAGCCAAGAGCAAACCTAAATTCTTTCAGTAGAAAGAAATATCCCAGGAAATCCCAGGAAGATCCACAAAAGAGTATGGAATGGCAGTTATTTTCTTATAACAAACATTTCTTTATTATGGTGAATGTACATATGATACATTCTGTTCTAATGATGCCTCATGGAGTAATCTTAGAGGACATTTAAATAATTACAGAAACACACTTAGACTAAAGTTTTTAAAAGTGTAACAAAAAATAATTTTTTTATTCAAAGGTAATGGCAAAAGTAAAGAAAGTGATCATTATATTAGCACTTAGTCTTCATCTGAAACATGGAAAGTTTATTTTGCTCTAGATTTTTTAAGCAGCTTGGTCCTATAAACATTGAAATGTTAAAAAAAAAAGTTTATGATTTTTGTCTTTTAGCTGAATCTTGTTTGCTGCTTCCATTGCCAGGTGTGAAAAAGTGGTGATCAGACTTTGGCCCTTTTGTGTTTTTTTCTTAGATCAAAGTAAAGACTTAGTTTGGCAGCTCTTCGAGCATAGGCCCTGGGAAAGAGGCTGGAAATCAAGTATGCTTTTTATGCCCTCTGAACTGTCTGTACTGAGGCTTTCCAGAATTTCCCTCACTTGCTGCTACTTTGCATACTTGTCTCTGGAAAATGAATAACTAGTACGTTGCAGAGATTTTATTTTAATTTGGGGCAAGGTTTGTGGCATAAGGTTAGACCTGTTTGTAGCCTCAGTGTGGAAGACATGCTCTTCATGTTTTTTTATTTTTTTATTTTTTTAATTTTTAGATTGCATAACTCACTTAAAGGGAAAAGAAGTTTGAAGAATCTGCAGTTACCTGGCCATTTTGTTCTATAGTATTCTAGTTTTTTAGAATGTTTCAGCTTCTCCTTTAAAAATGTCTAGCACGTTTATTTGGTCAATGAATTGGCATCATGGTAGGTACTGAAAAAGAATGCCATGTATATTAAAAGTTATCTCTAGACATTTAGTTGCAGGAAGAAAATCTGAAAAAATCTCATCTAGGTATCAAATTTTAGTAGTTGTAGGGAAACTGCATATTTTTTTCTTTTTTCAAAGAGGATTAAATGAAATGTTACATAATCACATAATCAGCACTTAACATTCCACCATGCATATGATGAGTATCCAACAAATGTTGGCTTTTATTGTTACTACTCTTTTATTCTGTTCAGCCAGCTATAACCTAAGGCACACGATTTCACCCTGTGCTTGTATAATGCCTCTTGGTCTTTCTCTTTCACTTGCTCTCCTCCCACCTCACTCTCATTCTTCATCTTTCTCTTTCCACTTGCTGTGGCCAACTACATAGTCATCCTCCAAGTCCTATACCATTTTCATTTTTGTCTTTTCTACCAATAACTGCCAAGCAAGCAGTACAAATTTGTATGTTTATTCTTACAGAGTAAGAATTTTTTATTAAATATTGAGGCATGTTATTAACTTAAAAATTACTACTTTAGTTTAGACTGAAAGTATAAATACAAGTCACACAAACATTGTTTTGGAGGAAATTCATCTAATTTTCATGAGCTTATCTGCCCATGGACTTACCAGACTGTATACTGCAGAGAAAAGCCTGCTTCTGTTTTTCTGTGTCACAATTTTGTATTCATAGAAATAATGCATATGAATGACTTCTTGGCATTTTCCTCCAATCTGGTCCTATTTACTCTTTAATGTAGAAGTTCTACAAAATTTGAGCCATTTTGGATGACATTTTGACTCATATTCATCTGGGTGGTTTTTTTTTAATCCAATAATTTCTGGGAAGATGTTTCACATCTCTTCCTAAAGCTTTGTGTTTTTTGGAAGTCAATCTGTACTTTCATGGATGCTTGAAAGTCAGGTTACTGCTGTTTCCAATATCTGGGCCATCTCTCAAGGACATTTGCTGATTACCACGTTAATGCTTAAAAACTAAAGTTTTTTATGAATATATCACATTAGTGTTCAGAATTAAGTCCTGACTTTGATCCAATAACCAAAGTATAATCATGGATATGATTTTTTCAAGAAATTGGAATTTCCTGGCTGAAACAGCATTGAGCCTGACTGTCAAGGGAAGGAGTTTACACTTTAACAACATTCTAAAGGAGGAATAAAGAGGGTTTACTTGATGATTTCAGAACACCAAAGGAAATAATTAAAGTGGGCCTGATTTAGTCAATGATTCTTTAACATATGAAGAAGGGGAGATAAAGTTTTTACTTTAAAAAAAAAAGTTTTTACTTTTACATCTTCAAAATACAAGATGACACTAATTTCCCATTTTAAAATTTTAACACATTGTTCTTTTACATATTTTTTTCAAGATTTTAAACTGTTAGGGGAGGTATGGTTACAACCTTTCCTCAAATATGGACTCATGGAATATAAAACTAGTATTACTGCACTAAACAAGACTCCATAGGGGGAATAAGATTTCTAATTTTCATTGCTTATATCAGGGCTCTAATGATTATAAGGTAGAATGTTTAGTAATTTTGTTCACAATGCAGATTGTATCTAATTACTAATTTTCTATTATGTTAGAAATGGAATTTGCATTTCCCAAAATGCCCACAAAATAGAATTTGGCTAAACATTTCCATGATCACATTTTCTATGATGTTGGTTTTAAAGTGACTTGAGATTGTGAAATCCTTCTATGTTGGTTTTATAGCTCTGAGGCTCTAAACTCTCATAAGTTTTGAGTAGGACCTGGAAATGATGTGATGGCATCAGATTAAACATGTCTGTTAGAGTTAATTTTTTTTTTCTATATTAGTCTACAAGTGTTAGAATGCCTATACCAAAGGACTGGAGGCAAAGATGACATTTATTTTCCCATTCAACTCAAAATGTCTACTGGTAGCCTAGTTTCTTGTAAAGCTGGATTCTGGACTCAAACAGAGGTCTTTCCCTTTTCTTCTTTCCTTCCTCCCTCCCTCCTTCCCTCCCTTCCTCCCTTCTTCCCTTCCTTTCTTTCTCTGCTTCTCCTGTCTGCCTCCCACTGCATTGGCTTCATATGAAAGTTCTTCATATAACTTATAAAATTCCTAGGCTCTCTTTGCTTGATGAGAAGATGACTGCAGCAGTTTTAGGCTCAGATGAGCCCAAGAGTGAAGCCCAGTGGGAAACAGTGAGCCCTTTTACTTGCAGGGGAATCACTCTGTGTCCACAAGCACCAAGGCCAGGGGAATATAACATACTTACTGGCTTGCACGTGACACATGTTGTGCACCTTTGGAGCAGGGGTAGAGCTCACCCAAAACACATACACTAGATTGAAGGAGGAACAATCTCCAAGTAAAAATTGGGTGAGGGGAGTTATATGAGAATTGATGGGGCAAAAGGATCTTACTCTAGAAAAGTTTTATATATTCCTGAGCCTAAGCATAAGGAGTGCTGGGTTCACAGGGGCTCTTTCGACTTCTTACCACATTATTTTTTGAATGACTATTTTAAAAACTTTGGACAGAGGATTAAGATGGTGTACAGGAGGCAGGACTAGCTTGCAGCTCCCACTTGGATACAGCAGCATGTGGAGACTCACATTATGAACTTTTGCTTCAAGATCTACCACAGCAACATAGCAGGAAAGCTGAGAGAATTCACAGACCCTTTGAAGAAACTGGATTGCTGCTACAGCCTCCCCGAGGTGGTGGAAAACTGTGTCTGTTACTTTCTCAGTGCAGTGACTGGTGGTCTAGGGCAAGTTCTTGTCCTGCTCACTAGCTGTGGAGGGCACTGTGGGAGTCAGACTGGTCTTAGGGGCTGGGTGGGAATGGCACGAGGCCTGTGACTGCTGGCATTCCTGGTGGTCTTTCTCTACCCACCCTGGTAGTCAAAGACAAAGGTCATAATCTCTTGGGAGCTCTATGGCCCTGCCCACCACCTGAAAAACCTGAATACTTAGGTTTTGCCCAGGTGACCCTAGGGAAAGTTTACTTTCTCCCTATAGTACCACAGCTGATGCACTCATGAAAGTGCCACCTCCTAGCTGGAGGCCAACCAACACAAAACCCCCACACTAAAAAACACAACCAAGGACCCTCACAGAGTCCACTTCACTTATCATTCTACCTCCACTGGAGCAGATGCTGGTATCCACATCTGAAAGACCTGAAGATGAATCACATCACAGGACTCTTTGCAGACACTCCCCAGTACCAGCCCAGAGCCCAGTAGCTCCACTGGGTGGCTAACCCCAGAAGACCAAAAACAATCACTGTGGTTTGGCTCTTAGGCAGCCCCATTCCTAGAGGAAGGGGGAGAACAGCACATCAAGGGAGCACCCCATGGGACAAAAGAATCTGAACAGCAGCCTTTGAGTTCCCAGATCTTCCCTCTGACATAGTCTACCCAAATGAGAACAACACTTTTGGTAATAGGACAAAACAAGGTTCTTTAACACCCCCAAAAGACCACATCAGCTCACTAGCAATGGATCCAAACCAAGATGAAATCTCTGAATTGCCAGAAAAAGAATTCAAAGGTTGATTATTAAGCTAATAAAGGAAGCACCAGAGAAAGGTGAACTCTAACTTAAATTAAAAACATGATACAGGATATGAAAGGAAAAATCTTCAGTGAAATAGCACAAATAAAAAATGATCGCAACTTCTTGAAATCAAGGACACACTTAGAGAAATGCAAAAGGCCCTGGGAAATCTCAGCAGTAGAGTCAGACAAGCAGAAGAAAGAACTTTAGAACTCAAAGAAAAGGTTTTTGAATTAACCCAATCCATCAAAGACAAAAAAGAATTTTAAAAACTGAACAAAACCTCCAAGAAGCTTGGGACTATGTTAAGGATCCAAACCTAAGAATAATTGGTGTTCCCAGGGAAGAAGAGAATCTAAAAGTCTGGAAAGAATATTTGAGGGAATAATTAATGAAAACTTCCCCAGTCTTGCTGGAGATATAGACATACAAATACAAAAAGCTCAAAGAACACATAGGAAATTAATCGCAATAAGATAATCACCTAGGCACACTGTCATCAGGTTATTTAAAGTTGAGATGATGGAAAGAATCTTAAGAGTTGTGAGGCAAAAGCATGAGGTAACCTATAAAGGAAAACCTATCAGAGTAACAGCAGATTTCTCAGCAGAAACCCTACACACTAGAAGGAATTGAGGTCTTATCTTTAGCCTCTTTAAACAAAACAATTATCAGCCAAGAAGTTTGTATCCAGCAAAACTAAGCTTCATAAATGAAGGAAAGATACCATCTATTTCAGACAAACAAATGTGAGAGGATTCATCACTACCAAGCTGTGACTACAAGAACGGCTAAACGGAGCTCTAAATCTTGAAACAAATCCTCAAAATACACCAAAATAGAATCTCCTTAAAGCATAAATCTCACAGGACCTATATAACAATAACACAATGAAAAAACAAAACAAGGTATTCAGGCAACAAATAGCACGATGAATAGAATAGTACTTCACATCTCATTACTAATGTTGAATGTAAATGGCCTAAATGCTCCACTTAAAAGATACAGAATGGCAGAATGGATAAGAATTCACCAACCCCTATCTCAATAGATATTGGAAAAAATGAATAAAGAAGTAACAAAGATTTGAAACTTAAGGTAGATGGTACCAGCAATCTGCTTTTCAGAACCTGTAAACATTTGCCTATTCTGACAAAGAATTCCTAACCAGCCTGCCTAATCATAGCTCTTAAAATATTGTTACACGTGGTGGTTCACGGCAATATTATAGCCCCTATGGGAAAGCTACTGCTGAAAGTATCGCTTTGATATCAAATTGTATCTCCTTATCTGTCTCATGTTAAGCCTTTTTAAAAATTCTTCCATTCATTTCATAGAGATAGTTGGGAACAACATTAGCTGTTCACTACACATTCAAAAATAATCTGGCAGAGAACAGTGTGTGTTCATCTATGAGCTTTCTGTTTTTTTTTTTTTTGAGATGGAATTTTACTCTTTCATCCAGGTTGGAGTGCAATGGCGTGATCTCAGCTCACTGCAACCTCTTCCTTCCAGTTTCAAGCGATTCTCCTGCCTCAGCCTCCCGAGTAGCTGGGATTACAGGCACCCGCCACCACGACCAGCTAATTTTTGTATTTTTAGTAGAAACAGGATTTCAGCATTTTGGCCAGACTGGTCTCCAACTCCTGACCTCGTGATGTGCCTGCCTTGGCCGCCCAAAGTGCTGGGATTACAGGCTTGAGCCACCAGCCCAGCCTGAGTTTTCTTTTCTCTGGATTAGAGTAAAACTAATAGCTTGTGCCACGTAAAGTGAAGGCTGCATATGTGAAATGTTATTTACTGGGATTACTATAAAATGTGGGCATGTAATGGTCCATGCCTCATAGAGTGGAGTGCTATTCAAGTGAAGTATGAGTAGTTCTAAACTAAGTATGATTGGGTTAATGAGAATGTGTGTGGATCAATTTAGATAATGTCTGATTGAGGATAAGAAATATCAAATATTACCTGTAATTTTTTCAAAAGGCTTAGAAGAGGAGACATGCTGTCTAAATGTGTATAAGGGTCATCATCATTCCTTTATTATATATTCCTTAGCTTGCAAAGTTTTGCATTTTTTGGTGTTTTTTGTTTGTTTATTTGTTTTGTTTTTGAGAGAGGGTCTCACTCCTGTCCCGCAGGCTGGAGTGCAGTTGCGGGATGTCTGCTTACTGCAGCCTCCATCTCCAAGGCTCAAGTATGCCCAAGGTAGAAACAAAAATATAGAAGACAATTCCACTGACTTCTCAGCTGTGGTCTGATTCTGTGAACATATTCTGGTTTGGCAGACCGTCTTGGGCCTTCAGATGATGAATGAAGGAAACGAGTTGGGAACCAGCTGACTCCTGTCATAAATGCTGTTTTCTAATCACAGCCGTGAGAGTTGCCTCTGCTCACTCTCTCTTTGTCACCTACTTTCCTCCTTTGTATTAGCAAACCAGCATAAGGAAAAGGGAATTTATTAACTTGTAAAATTTAAAAATTTCAGGTTGGAATGGCTTCAATCACATATAGTTGCTCCACTCTTTGCTCTTCTTTTCCCTGTTTTTTTCATTCCACTCCCCCCAACCCCCAGCTACCATCTGTCGATGCGGTGAAAAGTCATCAGTCTTTTCTAATATTCCTGTAAAGGACCTTAATTGATTGGTCTGGATTACATGCCCACTTGACTGACAGCTCCGTAAGAATCACATGGCCCACATGTAGTGTGCTTGTCAAAAGAAAAGGTCTTTGGGCATATTTAAAATGTAACCCTTGCTCGTTACATCTTCCTTGAAAGTATCTGGACTGCAGCATTGCCTCAGGCCAATGTTCTAGCTGCAGTAAGAACTCCCCTACTTAGTGCAGTGAAAGTGTACCACATAATAATTATAGATAAGGACTAGATCTACAGTCTACAGATCTTCAACTTAAGTCTCAGTTGGGCTAATTGCATGCCTGACCTGTTGTTCCCATCTGTATTTCATTTCATTTATACTCCTATGGCTAAGCTTTAGGGTGGGCAGTTTGACCTCAGAAAGATCTCTCTCTCTCTCTCTCTGTGTGTATGTCTCTCTCTGTCTCTCCCCCCTCCCCCCTCCCTCCCTCTCTCCCCCCACCCCACCTCTCCTTTCTCTCCTTCTTCCTCCCTTCTCTCTCTCCAAATATGACTGGATTTCTGTTTACCTATTGCATACATTGGTTGCTCGAAAGCCTGAAATGGAGGCATTCAACAGAAATCTTGGGACTAAAATTACTGTGCTCATGCTCACAGTTGGGTCTGAGGATGCTTGCTCATAATACTAATATGTGGTCATATAATTTTGCTGATAGTGAAATCTCTAGATGTAGCTAATTTTTGACTTTCATTAATTTCCTTCTTGCCAAGTATACTGAGTCTTCTATAGCGAGCACCTGGGAAGATGTGGAGAAGAATATAAGAAGAAAGGAGTTCTGGGTAAAAAAAATCTTGATCCCAAGTATTGAAACTTATTATAGAGCTAGCTCAACAGTGTACTGTGAAGTTTACTTATATGCATGATTTTAGCATTTCCAATTGAACTTTCTTTAAAGATCAAGGCCATTATATTGATTGACACAGTGAGCATACTTTTCTTTGGTCTTGAGAAATAGACTAGTGATATGTTTCTCTCCTGTTATGAAAATCCTATCACTTTTACTTTTGAGAGAATCAAATTTGGTTTATTATAGCCTTACATTGATACTTCTTACCCAAGTTTTGGACAGCATTCTCAAGCATATTTAACATTTACTTTGGTAGCAAGGCTGGGGTCCTATCTTACTAAGTAAATATGCATCAGATACCAAGAAAGTATTTCATACTCACCTGGTATATAAATACCTGGCTTTTAGGCATAATTTCTATGCTGTTAATTCTCTTTTGGGGAAGTAGGATAGACAGTAATCCATTCCTAGTGGGTAAGGAGGAGAGATAGCTGAGAAGTTTGAAATATTAGAAATTTAAATTTCCATCTCATACAATTAGAAAATAGGACAGACGATTACAAAAACAACTACGGACATTAGAAAAATATTCCTTGAAGATCAGGCATCTGTAAGTCAGACACATAATCTTCACATTATTTGAAGTTTCAACAACTGAATATTGGTAAAATTAATGATGCCAGCCCCTCAGGTCCTGAACTTCCTTACACAAAGTGTCCTTCACTTCACCTCAGCAGTCACTCTCAGGATTGCACCTTGCATCTTGCCATTATCCACAACTTCACCTCCAAAGTCACAAAAATTAGCATTCTGCCTACTGACTACAACCTTCCATCATTCAAGATCACTCGGTTATCACTTCCCACCATTCTCAAGCCCACTGGTGCTGATGGACAACTCATGCTTTACTTTCTTCCAGTGCATCTGCTCTCCCTTTTTAGCATTTCCACCTGAGATTTCTCATTTTCTCAATAATGAATCCCTCCACTAGTATTTTGGATCCCATTTTCCTCTTCCTTCTCTAGTACCTTACATTATTAATAATCCCTTCTCAATTTTGTAATTTTTATTTCTGACTGCCTCCTTCTTTTATATTTTAAACATGTTAAAGACTCTTTCATCAAAAATAACTACTTTGGTTCTCACATACCACTCCAGTTACCCTTCTGTATTTTCTCCACACTTTTTGAAAAATTATTTGAGCTCATAGCACCATTTCCTCACCTCCCACTTACTGCTTAATCCACTCCCATTTATCGTCTGCCTATTCTCAATACCTTTCACTGAAGTCACTGGTTACTTCTGAGTGGTTTGATCCATTGCAGTGTCTCTGCCTCATTTTCTTAAGCTCTTACCATCATTCAGTGTGATAGGCTGCTTACTCCCCTCTGAGCCATTCTCTGTGTCCTCAGCCCCTATCACTGGGCCTTGCTAAGCTGAGATTCAATTATTCCAGGAGACCTTTCAATGATCTTCAAGGAGACTATTGAAAATTTGCCATGAAACATATTTTCTTTCATTTGGAAAAAGATGAGATTGACAAGCCATCAATTAGTCCTGAAGTATGGCATGACAAGGCTCTGTGAGTTTAAAGTGATAGAGTCAATCAGTCTTTCACTCATGGTTTCTGTTTTCCTTTTATCAGTATTTAGAAAATCAGTTTTCATTGCAAGGTTATACAAATATTTAGAAAATCAGTTTCCATTGCAAGGGTATACAAATATCTGTGTTTACTTTTGTGTTTCTATAGCTTGATTTAAAAATGTAATCTTTAATCTTGTGAAATTTATCCTGTAATAAATATTTTGGAATGTATTTAATTATTAGCAGATTGCCCCAATATTTTCATTGAGTAACTCATGTTTTCCTGTTGATTGCAAAGGCCAACTATTATAATATTTCATTCCCATCTTAATAAATACAACTCGTGAAGATCCTTACTCTCTTTATATCATGATTACTTCCCTCTTACATGTTGCATAGAATGTAAAGTCAAAAGAAATCTAGACACCACCTACTTCCATGGCTGTGTAAGCCAAAAGAGACATTGAATCTTTCCATTAGTAATATCACAGGTATTCAGTTCTTCATCCTACACTTGTGTTCTTTTTTATGGATAATTTTTTTTTTTAGAAGGAGCATGGAAAGTTTTTATTGTTCTTGCCAAATCTTACAGCAATTTAATGTATATGAGAAAACAAAATACCACCTCTTCTATTACTGTCAAACATCAGCCTAAGAACCCTGTTTTTCTTTTTGTAATTTTTTTCTTTTACTATCTCTTTCTGGAAAAAGTGCTAATATGTTTACATTTCAAATATATATATTTTTTTCCTGCTGGGAGTCAGGCCAGTAAGAGGAAAGCAAAATGGCAGGAGAAGCAAATAGTGATGTAGGCAGAATCAATGACACTGCTAGAATAAAAACTTTATTTCTCATATGCCTACTAAGTACCATCAGAAGAGATGCAATAAGAAAAACACTGTCTAGGTTCTCAAAAGCCTAAAATCCAGTAAAAGGAGGAGAAAAGTATATAAATGTGTGTATGTTAAAAATGTAAAATAAACTAAAAAAATATACAGAATGTATCTTGAAAGATAAAATTGATTTTGATAGGTAGAGATTTGAAGAAGAGAATTGTGAGCACAAGGAAAGAATAGGTTGTATGAAGCATGAGAAATTATTAGGTAAGAGTTGGAGGTCTAACTGACTAAAACATTGGAATATATACATATATTTATATATATGGAACAGGAAAAAGAAGATAGAAATATAGGTTGGAAACTCCTGCACTCTCATGGTAAACATAAATTTTGATTTTCTCATACTCCTCTGACTGACTCTTTCAATCTTCTTACTGAGTTGTTCTGACGTTCCCTGAGTTTTATCCTTGACCCAACATTCAAGACATTCTCTATGGTCACGTAGACTAATCTCCTTTATGTGTGATGCCATCAACATACATCCTGATAACTCTCAAATGTGTTTCTCTAGTTTGAATGACTAAACCCGTCTCCTAAGATCTACATCCATGTTTCCAACTACTTAACAGGTGTCTCATCTCAAATACCCCCAAATACCCCAAAATTAACATGTTGCAACTTGCTTCTTCTCTAGATTTAGTGATACTATCATTTTTCTGTTATGAAAATGGGTACCTTATTAAACATACTCTTTGTACAATGAAGGAAATTGATCTAATAAAATATTTATTAAAGCAATTCGATAAGCATAGGAGACCATCTTCTAAGCTTTGCAACCCCCTTCTCTTTTCATAGGGCATGAAACCAGCAGCCACTTGACCCAAGGGCAGCTGGTCTATGTGCTAAGCAGTTGTCTGCAAGGAAGGCTGGTGCAAAACTCTGAGCAAGGGGGAAAAATAATTACCAGGCCAGCGAGATAATATCAGGAAATGAAACTTGAAATGTGGAAAAAGTATTGAGCAAATGACTCAGAAGTCAGAGAGAAGTACATTAGCAGAAGTCATTAGCAAAAGTACAAAGAGACAAAGAGTGAAAGGAGAGTGGTTGAGTTGCATAAAGAGAGATGTACTGGAGTTGAGTAAAGCAATTCCTATGGCCCACTATAGATCTCTAAACGTAGTAAATGTCTGATGTTCAGTAGGTACTCCATAGATTTGTGTGGATTTTCTCACTTGGAAAGAGATTATGTGGCCCCTAGAGCTTTCTGACTTTTCAAGCATATGACTCTGAGAAAAGAAGGAAGTATAGAAGGAACGGATACAGGATAAGACATTAGAAGTAATTGGGTCTAAATTAGTGTAAAAATCAAAAGGATAAACATAACAGAAAAATTTGGAGATAGACTCTTCAATACTTACGCAATACAGACAAAGGCAAAATAAAAGGTGACTCCAAGTGACTGCACTTGAATAGTCTGAGATAAAGCTAAATCTTCAGTAACATTATGGAAGTTTGGAGGAGGAGTTGGTTAGAGATGATGTGGATGAGTTTGGTTTTATAAGTAGGGGATAGAGACAAGATAAAGAATATTTCTCATGAAGGAAAGAAGTATTAGTTGAATATATTAATAGTATTCTTCATAATATCTCATATTAAATACCATACAGAGTACACTAATGAATACTATTAATAAGAAAATATATTTATATTTAAAGATGTATTAAAACTATAAATTTCTTTTCAGATCATTTTCTGTAAGCTGTCAAACAGAATCTGGTATTATTATTTGTGGCATAAATTGAAATATTGTTATAAATTACATCTCATGGTTTTATTTCTCTGGTAAATGTTGCAGTTTCCTGATTGACTCCTATATTATAATGCCCTATCGGTTAGTTGTAATTTCTTATTGAGAAGACATTATCAATCCTAAGCTCCTTCATCTTAGTCAATCACCAAAATTAGTGGTGCTTATTTTCTGAAATGAATCGTAAAAGTCATTTTATAATTTGTTAAAATAAACACATTAATTTTTAATTAATTTGTTACCATATTAGAAATGTTTTCTATAATCATAATTACTAATCATTCTATCAAGGATTTTCCCCTCTCACACATAACCAAGGGCTTCCTAATTTGACTGCCATTTTTATTAGAGTGTTGTTCATCAGTACTATTACTTGTTGTGATCAATATATAATATAATATGATTACATATTTTCATTAGATTTATTATGATAGATAATAACTCTGTTAGGCCATTGGTCCTTTGGCATTGAGCACATTTCTGCAATTAGCCTATTGGTTAGAAATTACGACATATTTTTTCCCTTGGGCCCAAGTTTTGTTGCCTATGTAATGAGGTAGCAGGGCTAGGTGATATTTAAGATCTCTTCACATCTAATGTTGGTTAATTTTTTTTTTATTATACTTTAAGTTTTAGGGTACACGTGCACAATGTGCAGGTTAGTTACATATGTATACATGTGCCATGCTGGTGCGCTGCACCCACTAACTCGTCCTCTAGTATTAGGTATATCTCCCAATGCTATCCCTCCCCCCTCCCCCGACCCCACAACAGTCCCCAGAGTGTGATGTTCCCCTTCCTTAGTCCAAGTGTTCTCATAGTTCAATTCCCACCTATGAGTGAGAATATGTGGTGTTTGGTTTTTTGTCCTTGCGATAGTTTACTTAGAATGATGGTTTCCAATTTCATCCATGTCCCTACAAAGGACATGAACTCATCATTTTTTATGGCTGCATAGTATTCCATGGTGTATATGTGCCACATTTTCTTAATCCAGTCTATCATTGTTGGACATTTGGGTTGGTTCCAAGTCTTTGCTATTGTGAATAATGCCGCAATAAACATACGTGTGCATGTGTCTTTATAGCAGCATGATTTATAGTCCTTTGGGTATATACCCAGTAATGGGATGGCTGGGTCAAATGGTATGTCTAGTTCTAGATCCCTGAGGAATCGCCACACTGACTTCCACAATGGTTGAACTAGATTACAGTCCCACCAACAGTGTAAAAGTGTTCCTATTTCTCCACATCCTCTCCAGCACCTGTTGTTTCCTGACTTTTTAATGATTGCCATTCTAACTGGTGTGAAATGGTATCTCACTGTGGTTTTGATTTGCATTTCTCTGATGGCCAGTGATGGTGAGCATTTTTTCATGTGGTTTTTGGCTGCATAAATGTCTTCTTTTGAGAAGTGTCTGTTATGTCCTTTGCCCACCTTTTGATGGGGTTGTTTGCTTTTTTCTTGTAAATTTGTTGGAGTTCATTGTAGATTCTGCATATTAGCCCTTTGTCAGATGAGTAGGTTGTGAAAATTTTCTCCCATTTTGTAGGTTGCCTGTTCACTCTGATGGTAGTTTCTTTTGCTGTGCAGAAGCTCTTTAGTTTAATTAGATCCCATTTGTCAATTTTGTCTTTTGTTGCCATTGCTTTTGGTGTTTTAGACATGAAGTCCTTGCCCATGCCTATGTCCTGAATGGTAATGCCTAGGTTTTCTTCTAGGGTTTTTATGGTTTTAGGTCTAACATTTAAGTCTTTAATGCATCTTGAATTAATTTTTGTATAAGGTGTAAGGAAGGGATCCAGTTTCAGCTTTCTACATATGGCTAGCCAGTTTTCCCAGCACCATTTATTAAATAGGGAATCCTTTCCCCATTGCTTGTTTTTCTCAGGTTTGTCAAAGATCAGATAGTTGTAGATATGCGGCATTATTTCTGAGAGCTCTGTTCTGTTCCATTGATCTATATCTCTGTTTTGGTACCAGTACCATGCTGTTTTGGTTACTGTAGCCTTGTAGTATAGTTTGAAGTCAGGTAGTGTGATGCCTCCAGCTTTGTTCTTTTGGCTCAGGACTGACTTGGCAATGCAGGCTCTTTTTTGGTTCCATATGAACTTTCAAGTAGTTTTTTGCAATTCTGTGAAGAAAGTCATTGGTAGCTTGATGGGGATGGCATTGAATCTATAAATTACCTTGGGCATTATGGCCATTTTCATGATATTGATTCTTCCTACCCATGAGCATGGAATGTTCTTCCATTTGTTTGTATCCTCTTTCATTTCATTGAGCAGTGGTTTGTAGTTCTCCTTGAAGAGGTCCTTCACATCCCTTGTAAGTTGGATTCCTAGGTATTTTATTCTCTTTGAAGCAATTGTGAATGGGAGTTAACTCATGATTTGGCTCTCTGTTTGTCTGTTGTTGGTGTATAGGAATGCTTGTGATTTTTGCAAATTGATTTTGTATCCTGAGACTTTGCTGAAGTTGCTTATCAGCTTAAGGAGATTTTGGGCTGACACAATGGGGTTATCTAGGTATACAATCATGTCATCTGCAAACAGGGACAATTTGACTTCCTCTTTTCCTAATTGAATACCCTTTATTTCCTTCTCCTGCCTAATTGCCCTGGCCAGAACTTCCAACACTGTGTTGAATAGGAGTGGTGAGAGAGGGCATCCCTGTCTTGTGCCAGTTTTCAAAGGGAATGCTTCCAGTTTTTGCCCATTCAGTATGATATTGGCTGTGGGTTTGTCATAGATAGCTCTTACTATTTTGAGATACATCCCATCAATACCTAATTTACTGAGAGTTTTTAGCATGAAGCGTTGTTGAATTTTGTCAAAGGCCTTTTCTGCATCTATTGAGATAATCATGTGGTTTTTGTCTTTGGTTCTGTTTGTATGCTGGATTACACTTATTGATTTGCGTATATTGAACCAGCCTTGCATCCCAGGGATGAAGCCCACTTGATCATGCTGGAGAAGCTTTTTGATGTGCTGCTGGATTTGGTTTGCCAGTATTTTATTGAGGATTTTTGCATCAATGTTCATCAAGGATATTGGTCTAAAGTTCTCTTTTTTGGTTGTGTCTCTGCCTGGCTTTGGTATCAGGATGATGCTGGCCTCATAAAATGAGTTAGGGAGGATTCCCTCTTTTTCTATTGATAGGAATAGTTTCAGAAGGAATGGTACCAGTTCCTCCTTGTACCTCTGGTAGAATTCGGCTGTGAATCCATCTGGTCCTGGACTCTTTTTCATTGGTAAGCTATTGATTATTGCCACAATTTCAGCTCCTGTTATTGGTCTATTCGGAGATTCAACTTCTTCCTGGTTTAGTCTTAGGAGAGTGTATGTGTCGAGGAATTTATCCATTTCTTCTAGATTTTCTAGTTTATTTGCGTAGAGGTGTTTGTGGTGTTCTCTGATGGTAGTTTGTATTTCTGTGGGATCGGTGGTGATATCCCCTTTATCATTTTTTGTTGTGTCTATTTGATTCTTCCCTCTTTTTTTCTTTATTAGTCTTGCTAGTGGTCTATCAATTTTGTTGATCCTTTCAAAAAACCAGCTCCTGGATTCGTTAATTTTTTGAAGGTTTTTTTTTTGTCTCTATTTCCTTCAGTTCTGCTCTGATTTTAGTTATTTCTTGCCTTCTGCTAGCTTTTGAATGTGTTTGCTCTTGCTTTTCTAGTTCTTTTAATTGCGATGTTAGGGTGTCAATTTTGGATCTTTCCTGCTTTCTCTTGTGGGCATTTAGTGCTTTAAATTTCCCTCTACACACTGCTTTGAATGCGTCCCAGAGATTCTGGTATGTTGTGTCTTTGTTCTCATTGCTTTCAAAGAACATCTTTATTTCTGCCTTCATTTCGTTATGTACCCAGTAGTCATTCAGGAGCAGGTTGTTCAGTTTCCATGTAGTTGAGCGGTTTTGAGTGAGATTCTTAATCCTGAGTTCTAGTTTGATTGCACTGTGGTCTGAGAGATAGTTTGTTATAATTTCTGTTCTTTTACATTTGCTGAGGAGAGCTTTACTTCCAACTATGTGGTCAATTTTGGAATAGGTGTGGTGTGGTGCTGAAAAAAATGTATATTCTGTTGATTTGGGGTGGAGAATTCTGTAGATGTCTATTAGGTCATCTTGGTGCAGAGCTGAGTTCAATTCCTGGGTATCCTTGTTGACTTTCTGTCTCGTTGATCTGTCTAATGTTGACAGTGGGGTGTTAAAGTCTCCCATTATTAATGTGTGGGAGTCTAAGTCTCTTTGTAGGTTGCTCAGGACTTGCTTTATGAATCTGGGTGCTCCTGTATTGGGTGCATATACATTTAGGATAGTTAGCTCTTCTTGTTGAATTGATCCCTTTACCATTAAGTAATGGCCTTCTTTGTCTCTTTTGATCTTTGTTGGTTTAAAGTCTGTTTTATCAGAGACTAGGATTGCAACCCATGCCTTTTTTTGTTTTCCATTTGCTTGGTAGATCTTCCTCCATCCTTTTATTTTGAGCCTATGTGTGTCTCTGCACATGAGATGGGTTTCCTGAATACAGCACAGTGATGGGTCTTGACTCTTTATCCAATTTGCCAGTCTGTGTCTTTTAATTGGAGCATTTAGTCCATTTACATTTAAAGTTAATATTGTTATGTGTGAATTTGATCCTGTCATTATGATGTTAGCTGGTTATTTTGCTCATTAGTTGATGCGGTTTCTTCCTAGTCTCGATGGTCTTTACATTTTGGCATGATTTTGCAGCGGCTGGTACTGGTTGTTCCTTTCCATGTTTAGCGCTTCCTTCAGGAGGTCTTTTAGGGCAGGACTGGTGGTGACAAAATCTCTCAGCATTTCCTTGTCTGTAAAGTATTTTATTTCTCCTTCACTTATGAAGCTTATTTTGGCTGGATATGAAATTCTGGGTTGAAAATTCTTTTCTTTAAGAATGTTGAATATTGGCCCCCACTCTCTTCTGGCTTGTAGAGTTTCTGCCGAGAGATCTGCTGTTAGTCTGATGGGCTTCCCTTTGTGGGTAACCCAACCTTTCTCTGTGGCTGCACTTAACATTTTCCCCTTCATTTCAACTTTGGTGAATCTGACAATTATATGTCTTGGAGTTGCTCTTCTCGAGGAGTATCTTTGTGGCGTTCTCTGTATTTCCTGAATCTGAATGTTGGCCTGCCTTGCTAGATTGGGGAAGTTCTCCTGGATAATATCCTGCAGAGTGTTTTCCAACTTGGTTCCATTCTCCCCGTCACTTTCAGGTACACCAATGAGATGTAGATTTGGTCTTTTCACATAGTCCCATATTTCTTGGAGGCTTTGCTCGTTTCTTTTTATTCTTTTTTCTCTAAACTTCCCTTCTCGCTTCATTTCATTCATTTCATCTTCCATCGCTGATACCCTTTCTTCCAGTTGATCGCATCGGCTCCTGAGGCTTCTGCATTCTTCACATAGTTCTCGAGCCTTGGTTTTCAGCTCCATCAGCTCCTTTAAGCACTTCTCTGTATTGGTTATTCTAGTTATACATTCGTCTAAATTTTTTTTCAAAGTTTTCAACTTCTTTGCCTTTGGTTTGAATGTCCTCCCATAGCTCAGAGTAATTTGATCGTCTGAAGCCTTCTCTCAGCTTGCCAAAGTCATTCTCCATCCAGCTTTGTTCCGTTGCTGGTGAGGAACTGCGTTCCTTTGGAGGAGGAGAGGCACTCTGCTTTTTAGAGTTTCCAGTTTTTCTGCTCTGTTTTTTCCCCATCTTTGTGGTTTTATCTACTTTTGGTCTTTGATGATGGTGATGTACAGATGGGTTTTTGGGTGGATGTCCTTTCTGTTTGTTAGTTTTCCTTCTAACAGACAGGACCCTCAGCTGCAGGTCTGTTGGAGTACCAGGCCGTGTGAGGTGTCAGTCTGCCCCTGCTGGGGGGTGCCTCCCAGTTAGGCTGCTCGGGGGTCAGGGGTCAGGGACCCACTTGAGGAAGCAATCTGCCTGTTCTGAGATCTGCAGCTGTATGCTGGGAGAACCACTGCTCTCTTCAAAGCTGTCAGACAGGGACATTTAAGTCTGCAGAGGTTACTGCTGTCTTTTTGTTTGTCTGTGCCCTGCTCCCAGAGGTGGAGCCTACAGAGGCAGGCAGGCCTCCTTGAGCTGTGGTGGGCTCCACCCAGTTGGAGCTTCCTGGCTGCTTTGTTTACCTAAGCAAGCCTGGGCAATGGCGGGCGCCCCTCCCCCAGCCTCGCTGCCACCTTGCAGTTTGATCTCAGACTGCTGTGCTAGCAATCAGCGAGACTCCGTGGGCATTGGACCCTGCGAGCCAGGTGCGGGATATAGACTCCTGGTGCGCCGTCTTTTAAGCCCGTTGGAAAAGCGCAGTATTCGGGTGGGAGTGACCCAATTTTCCAGGTGCTGTCTGTCACCACTTTCTTTGACTAGGAAAAGGAACTCCCTGACCACTTGCGCTTCCAGAGTGAGGCAATGCCTCGCCCTGCTTCGGCTCGTGAATGGTGCATGCACCCACTGACCTGTGCCCACTGTCTGGCACTCCCTAGTGAGATGAACCTGGTACCTCAGATGGAAATGCAGAAATCACCCGTCTTCTGCGTCACTCACACTGGGAGCTGTAGACCAGAGCTGTTCCTATTCGGCCATCTTGGCTCCTCCTCCCTCCTTTTATGTTTGTCGAGCTCGTGTTAGCTTGGGCTTGTACCTGACATATTTTTTTTTTCACTGTTCTCTTGCAGACCAACCTTTATGTACTGTTAGTGTTATACACTATTTTAGTTTAATTGGTGGATTAAAACAACTCCAATTTATTACCTTCCTTTTCTGAAATTTAGAAGTCTGAAATGGGTCTCACTTGGCTAAAATCAAGGTTTCGGCAGGATGGCATTTCTTCTGGACACTCGGGAGAATCTGTTTCTCTTCCTTTTTGAACCCCTAGAGGCCACCTGCATTCCTTGGCTCTTGGCCTCACTCTTCAGTCTTCAAAAGAGGCAACATCAAGTAGTCTTCCTCATGCTGCCATCTCTGTTTCTCCATCTTCTGTCTTCCTCTTCCACCTTGAAGAGGTTGGTGATTGCATTGGACTCATCTTGATAATCTAGGATTCTCTTTCCGTTTTAAGGTGAGCTGATTAGAAATTTTAATTCTGTCTGCAACCTTAATTGCCCTAAGCCATGTAACATAATATATTCACAGGTTCCAGGAGTAAGCATGTGGACCTCTTTGGGGGACCATTATTCTGCCTATCACAAATACCCCTGTTGTCTTCATTTTTCCATTTTACTACTTTCATTTTAGGTTTATTCAAAGCTTTATGCATCCAATAAATATTTGAGTGCTTTTATAGAAATACAAACAGGACATGGTCCCTGAACTTGAGGAGCTGATAATTTAGTAATGTCTTTCTTATAAAACGTTATAATTTATAACATTCAGTTTTATGCAGTCACCCAAGACTGTAGATAATTGTTCTAGATATTCTATTTTATTCTGTTCTCAATATTCCAGGTGTGTGTTTTGTGTGTTTTCATTTTATAGATTGGTAACTAGAAGTTTATTGAGGTAAAGACACTCTCACCTTGATGCACAATTAGAAAGATATGGAGGTGGTATGCAAATTTCAGTGTTCTTACTTGTCCAGTGTTCTTTACTCTATAATAGTGGATATATTCTAAGAAGTTCTTACTTTGTGTATAATGAATTAAAAATCTTGTATTTATTTTCCAATAATTCAAAGATATGTAAAACAAAATAGGAGTGAGGCTTACCCTGTTTTCACAGAAATTCAAATGAAACTAGAAAACTGAGGACAATGAATGAGAGAAGCCTTGTTTTATCCATGAGGTTTAGTGACGGTCATCTACAACAGTCTAAAAGAATAAGGTTAGATATTTATTGAAGTATTATTTGAAGGGAATGCAAAGTTTAGTGAATGCTGTGGCTTTTCCTCTCTTCACCTCTTGGTGCCTTCTCACCCTTACCCAGAATACAAATGAGGGTAAGCTACCTTCTCCTCCCTGCAAAACAAAGCAGTCATAGAGACTATGAAGATCTTCAAGTGAAAAGCCTGTTACCTCACTCCCTACCTGAATGCTGGCCAAGATGTAGAAACTTGGTGAGTCAGCCCCATACTGCTAGAGCTGAGAAAGAGAAGATTCTTGAAGGAATATGCCATATGTTAACCAGAGGAGATAATTGCATGATTATTACCTTAAGAATTCTGACAACAGGGCTTTGGTGGGACTTATCCACTAGCAAGGCAAGGAGTAAGGGGCACAGAATTTACATTATGTGGAAGGTAATGAGGGGATCACATGGATCAAGTAGATATTTCAGAGAAGACCTAGGCTTGAGTGATCTGGACAGGTTCCTCTCCACAGGGCAAAGAAACCTCATCAAAAGGAGGCTATGTGGACTGAGCCGCAGAAGGAGTCTATAAGAAGTCAGCCAGACAGTGGCAATGTCAGCAAGATGGCAGAATAGAAGGTTCTTACCCTGGTTTTCTCACTGAAACACCAATTTAACAATATCTACGAATGAGAGCACCTTTGTAGGAGTTCCAGAACCCAGGTGTTGAGCACCCCAGTAGTGCACAAAAGCCCAGGAAAACTACATTAAAAAGCACAATTTAAAAATTTCCATTTTATTCATATCTCTAGTGCCAAGAAAGATGTCCTCACTCTGATTTCTCCAGTGGGTTAAAGAGAGACCAAGGTGGGTGTTCAGCTTCCCCAGCATTTGGGGCCCTTCCCAAGAGGCCCACTTCTGTCTCACCTCAAACAGAACACTGAGGAAACAAGCATGGCTAGGCCACCTGGGGACAGCTAGGAACAAAGAAAGATGGTGGCATCTTTCAGTGGCTAGGGTGCATGGATCTTGGCAGTAGTCCACAGCCACAGTCATTGGCCTGGCCTGACTGAAGCCCCTCTCTCTGGCCTCACCTGTTCAGGAGCCAAGCCAGCTGGGCCCACAGTACTGCAAAGCAGAAGCAGCAAGCTTCTTCTGACCACAGACTCTGGAGACACTGACAGAAGGCCTATCCATTCACAGATGCAACCATCTGGCTTGCCAGCATCTCAGGAGAGGCTGACTAGTGAAGGGTTTTCCCCTGGAAAAGCCAGCTTGTAAAGACTAGAAGAGGTGGCTCCTCCTTCAAATGAACCACCAATGTAAGAATACAAAGATTACAAACTACAAAAGAAAACTAACAGAGCTCCAAAAACTGACCCTAAATAAACAGACATCTATAAATTACTTGAAATAGAACTGAAAACAATCATCTTAAAGAAGTTCAGTGAACTACTAGAGAAGAGATAGATAAGCTCAGTAAGCTACTAGAGAACAGATAGATAAGCTCAGTATACTACTGGAGAATAGATAAATAAGGAAACTATATGAATAAGAAAAGTCCACAAGAGGAGGCAGAGCAAGATGATGAAATGAAATGCTCCACTGACTGTCCTTCTGCAAGGACACCAATTTTAAAACTACATGAAAAAATGCCATAACCAAAAATCAGGTGAGCACTCATAGTACCTGGTTTTAACTTTATATCACTGAAAGAGGCACTGAAGAGACAGATAAAAAACAGTCCTGAGTTATTGACGTCACTCTTCTCCTGCCCCCAGCAGCAGCATCATGGTATGGAGATTATCTCTGGGCACTAGGGGAGGGAGAACACAGTAATTGTTAGGCATTGAACTCAGTGCTTTTCTGTTAGAGTAGAAAGGAAAACCAGACCAAACTCAGCTGATGCCTGCCGACAGAGGGAGCATTTAAACCAGCCCTAGCCGGAGGGGAATTGCTGATCTCAGTGGTCAGAACTTGTGTTCTCACAAACCTCACTACTGAGGACTACAACACTCTGTCTCCCAGTAAACTTGAAAGGCAGTTTAGACCATAAGGACTACAATGCCTAGGCAAGTCCTAGTGCTGAACTAGGCCCAGAGACAGTGGACTACAGTGGACTGGTTGGGGGCGGGGTGGGGAAACATGATCTACTTAGACACCAGCTGGGGCTGCCCAGGGAATACTGGCATCATTCTGATACAGGAACTAAAAAGATATTATTTAGGCAGATAGGGTAAAAGTCCTCAGTAAGGTTTTCCTTTCAATAAAAAGCAGCCCCCAAATCATTTTTTTTTTCCTAACAAAAAGCAGCCTGAAAAATCAAGCTGCAAGCATAGACAACTTGCATAGATAAGTGCTGGCAGCTGTGCCAATAGGCAAGGGATACCTGGAAGCCAGGTATAGTCAACATGGAAGTTCCCTTTTTCTGTTTTTTTTTTTTTTGTCACCACATGTGCAGTACAAAGCAGGCAACATGGTGCCAGCCTGTTAGAGACTGAATTTGCATAATAAAAGATCAGGGTGGGATGGCCAGCCTCTTTGTGCACTATGTAAATGGCACACCTCGTTTAACCAATCCTCTGTGCCCTATGTAAATCAGACACCACTTCCTCAAGCTCATCTGTAAACCAACTACATCTCACTGTGAACCCGAAAACCGTTTGGGACCTCTTTGCATAAGAAAGCACTCTTCTTTCTTTTTCCTATTAAACTTCTGCTATTAAACCCACTCCTTGTGTGTGTGTCTGTGTCCTTGATTTCCTTAGCGTGAGGCAGTGAACCTTGGGTACTACCCCAGACAAATGACACAGCTTCACTGTGGGAGCTTGTCTGGGATTATCAAGAGGGTGAGTATAGGTAGGAGTGGACCTCAACTCTGTCCTTTCATTTCAGGGCTCTCCGCCTCCATTTTATTTATTATTTTTATTTATTTATTTATTTATTTTTGTGACAGAATCTCGATATAACACTCAGGTTGGAGTGCAGTGTCATGATCTTGGTTCACTGCAACCTCTGTTTCCCAGGTTCAAGTTATTCTCCTTGCTCAGCCTCCTATGTAGCTAGAATTACAGGCATGTGCCACCACACCCAGCTAATTTTTGTATTCTTTAGTAGAGATGGGGTTTTGCCATATTGGTCAGGCTGGCCTCAAACTCCTGGCCTTAAGTGAGCTGCCCATCTCAGCCTCCCAAAGTGCTGGAATTATGTGTGAGCCGCCACACCTGGCCCTTGGCCTCCATTTTAAAATCAAATCAGACCATATATTGTGTGTCTGATGGCCATCTAGATGCCTCTAGGGTGAGCTGTGGTTCTCAAGTCTCATGACAGGCTTTTTGGAGAGAACATGGCGAATCCCCCAGTGCGCTCAGATTGCTGGGCATTTTGTCTATGTTTCAAACCAGTTTCTCTTCATGGAAGACCTAGCCATCCTCTTGGGGCTGGAAGAGGTCCTGGAGCAACTGAGGATTTCTGGCCAGGGCTACACCCTGGTGTTATACAAAGGCTTCTGGACTGACCCCAGCCTCCAACTGCCCAATCGGATTGGCAACAGTATCTCCAGCTTTTTTAATTGCAAATGCTCTCCTTTCCTATCCACGACCATCATGTCTCCTATCCTCTCTCTCTCTGTGCAATGCTGTGGGAATTTTTACAGTTCAGGGAAATAGTCCTGTTATGAAAGATCAGAAAATGCTATAGTAACTGGGAGTGTAGCTCAAGGGAATGCCGTTTGTGTAATTTTCTAGGAGCAGAAGGTCTCCCCAAGTGAGTGTTTCTACCCTTCCTCTGGCAAGCACATGGTATTTCTAGGTCAACAGCATCACTTAGTGGAATAGAAGTTCATTCCATGAGGCACATTGTTGGTCCTTTGCTGAGACACTCTAGCTTCCCAATTCTCCTCCCTTTTTGCACCCCTCTATTAGAGTCCAGGCTTTATGCCTCTTCTGTGAATAGGAAAAACTGTGCCATCAATGATCAGAAGGAAAATGTCCTCTGAAACCAAATTTTAGTCTCAAAACTGTCCATCAGCAGGAAAACCATCATTTAATCACTATTTTCTTGTAAGGCATCTATCCTGCTTGTAGTTAAAATGGTACTTAAATAGTAAGGGGATTGTAAGTCCAGAAGCTAACCAGAACCATTCTCTAAGGGTAAATGCTTTAGCACAGGCCATAATTGCAGGATATAGAGTTCAATCTAGTACACCCCCTCCATTAAAGGGGCCTTGGCCAAATGCAACTATTACATAGTCTTTCCTGAGATCTGTCTTTCAGGGAGCCATGCAGATCATACAAATCTAGGAAGTGAAAGGGGAATCACAAACAGAACTAGGGCTGCATGGGCACACATGACTAAACTCATCACTTACTTCCTCTGGTTCCATGGCTTGGGGGTCATGCTGGCAACCCTGGGTGGCATGTTTAACAAGGTGCCAGGACCCCAGGAACCAAGGAGAGAAAACAGTAGGGGGAACGCCCCTAGTGTCTTCCCCTCCACCTTGGACCATCCCAAGGAAAAGATCCTTTTTTTCTCACTTCTCTTTCTAGATCGATATCAGACCGTTTTCAGCCTGCACTCCTCTCAAGTGTATTCTGAGGGATTGGGACTCCTTTAACTGCAAAACTTTGAAGAAAAAAGCAGTTCATTTTTCTTTGCACAAGGGGATGACATTCTTACTAGACCTTTGCAAGCACTGCAAAATCAACCCAGCTCTTTCAGCAGTCATATCAGGCAGGTGTATAGAGAATGATTCCCCAGTATTAAAGAAGTAAATTATAGAGAAACCATCTGAGGATCCCCCTTATTTGGGACCCCTTTAAGTTCCCTTCTCATTACAGGACCTTAGGCAAATAAAGGGAGACTTAGGCCAATTTTCTGACAACTCTGATAGGAAGCTTTCCAAAATTTAACTCAGATGTTTAACCTCACATGGAGGGAGGTTATGCTGCTCCTAAGCCAAACCCTCACTGCTGCTGAAAAACTGGCAGCTTTGTAGGCAGTAGAAAATTTTGGAGATGAGCAGTATATCTCCTATAGTAGGTCAAAAAGAAAAAAAAGAAGATAGGGAAGGTGATATGTTTTGGCTCTGTCTCCACCCAAATCTCATCTTGAATTGTACTCCCATAATTTTTATGTGTTGTGGGAGGGATGTCGTGTAACATAATTTGAATCATGGGGGTGATTTCCCCCATATTCTCATGATAGTGAATAAGTCTCATGAGATCTGGTGGTTTTATCAGGGGTTTCTGCTTTAGCATCTTTCTCATTTTTTCTTGCCGCCACTATATAAGAATTGCCTTTCACCTCCTGCCATGATTCTGAGGCCTCCCCAGCCATGTGGAACTGTAAAGTTCAATTAAACCTCTTTTGCTTCTCAGTCTTGGGTATGTATTTATCAGCAGCATGAAAATGGACTAATACAATAAATTGGTACCAGTAGAGTGGGTGTTGCTGAAAAGATACCTGAAAATGTGGAGGTGACTTTGGAATTGGGTAACAGTTTGCAGGGCTCAGAAGAAGACAGAAAACATGGGAAAGTTTGAAACTTTTCTAGAGACTTGCTGAATGGCTTTGACCAAAAGCCTGGTAGCAATATAGACCATAAGGTCCAGCCTGAGGTGGTCTCAGATGGAGATGAGGAACTTGGGAACTGGAGCAAAGGTGACTCTCCTTATATTTTAGCAAAGAGACTGGTGGCATTTCTCCCCTGCCCTAGAGATTTGTGGAACTTTGAACTTGAGAGAGATGATATAGGTTATCTGGCAGAAGAAATTTCTAAGCAGCAAAGCATTCAAGAGGTGATGTGGGTGCTGTTAAAGGGATTCAGTTTTATAAGGAAAGCAGAGCATGAAAGTTTGGAAAATTTGCAGCCTGACAATGTGATAGAAAAGAAAAACCCATTTTCTCAGGAGAAATTCAAGCCAGCTGCAGAAATTTGCGTAACTAATAAGCTGAATGTTAACCTTCAAGATAATGGGGAAAATGTCTCCAGGGCAAGTCAGAGGTCTTCATAGCAGTCCCTCCCATCACAGGCCAGGAGGCCTAGGAGAAAATGGTTTTGTGGGCTGGGCCCAGGGTCCTCGTGCTGTGTGCAGCCTAGGGAGTTGGTGTCCTGCATCCCAGCCACTCCAGCTGTGGCTGAAAGGGGCCAACATAGAGCTTGGTCCATGGCTTCAGAGGGTGCAAGCCCCAAGCCTTGGCAGCTTCCACATGGTGTGGAGCCTGTGAGTACTCAGAAGTCAAGAATTGGGGATTGGGAACCTCCACCTAGATTTCAGAAGATGTATGGAAACAACCGGATGCTCAGGCAGAAGTTTGCTGCAGGGGCAGGGTGCTTATGGAGAACCTCTGCTAGGTCAATAACAGAAGGAAAATGTGGGGTCAGAGACCCCATATATAGAGTCCCTACTGTGGCACCACCTAGTGGAGCTGTGAGAAGAAGGCCACAGTCTTCCAGACCCCAGAATGGTAAATCCACTGACAGCTTGCACTGTTCGCCTGGAAAAGTCACAGACACTCAATGCCAGCCCATGGAAGCAGCTGGGAGGGAGGCTGTACTCTGCAAAGCCACAGGGGCAGAGCTGCCCAAGACCATGGGAACCCATCTCATGCATCAGCGTGACCTGAGAGTGAGACCTGGAGTCAAAGGAGATTATTTGGGGGCTTTAAAATTTTACTGCCCTGCTAAATTTCAGATTTGCATGGGCCCTGTAACCCCTTTGTTTTGGCCAATTTCTCCCATGTGGAATGGCTGTATTTACCCAATACCTGTACTTCCATTGTATCCAAGAGGTAACTAGCTTGCTTTTGATTTTACAGGCTCATAGGCAGAAGGGACTTGCCATGTCTCAGATAAGACTTTGGACTGTGGACTTTTGAGGTAATGCTTAAATGAGTTAAGACTTTGGGGGACGGTTGGGAAGGTGTGATTGGTTTTGAAATGTGAGGACATGAGATTTGGAGGGACCAGGGACAGAATATGGTTTGGCTCTGTGTCTCCACCCAAATCTCATGTTGAATTATACTCCGATAATTCCCATAAAGTTGTGGGAGGGACCCAGTGGGAGATAATTTGAATCATGGGAGCGGTTTCCCCCATACTGTTCTAGTGGTAGTGAATAAGTCTCACGAGATCTGCTGATTTTATCAGGGGTTTCTCTTTTGCATCTTCCTCATTTCTTTTGCCACCATGTAAGAAGTGCCTTTTTCTTCCTGCCATGATTCTGAGGCCTTTCCAGCAATGTGGAACTGTAAGTCCAATTAAGCCTCTTTTTCTTCCCAGTCTTGGGTATGTCTTTATCAGCAGTGTGACAACAGACTAATACAGAACACAAAGAAATAATGGAAACACCATTCCCAACAGGAAGGGAAATAGTTCCTCTTGACAATCCTGATTGGAACTCCGATAGCTCCACAAACGAATGGAAAGAGAAACTCTTTTTAATGTGCATATTAGAGGGCTTACAAAGAACTAGGACCAAATCTCTTAATTACTTTAAGCTGTCCATGATAGACCAAAAACCAGATGAGAATCACACAGCCTTTATGGAAAGGCTGAGAGAGCCACTAATAAAACACACCTCCTTATCCCTTGATTCAGTAGAAGGACAGCTCATCCTAAAGGACAAGTTTATTACACAGGCAGATCCTGATATTAGAAGGAAGCTGCATAAGGAGGCTATAGGAGCAGATAGCACCTTGGAAAACCTCCTGAGGGTGAACACTTCAGTCTTTTATAATAGGGATCAGGAGGAGGTCGAGCAGAAAGAGAGGAAGCACAAGAAAACGACAGAGGCTCTAGTAGCCGCTTTGCAGGCTTACAAAGTTCAGGATCCCCATGGTGCGTCTGCTAGTGGCTATCGATGTGGAAAGTCAGGGCACTTTAAGAAGGAGTACCCAGGCAGCAAGGAAAAGCCACCTCAACCCTGGCCAGCCTGTGGCAAAGACCACTACAGATCAGACTGCCCCCGGAGATGGAGGTCACCGGGTTCAGAACCAGTCTCACACATGGTCCAACAGGACTGATGGGTTCTGGAGCTCAAACCCCTGGCTGTAGTGGCTCAAACTGCCATTAGGAGCCCCAGGTGATTCTGGAAATTGGAGGAAGAAAGGTAGACCTCCTTTTTTTTCTTTCTGACAGTCTCGCTCTGTCGCCCAGGCTGGAGTGGAGTGGTGCGATCTCGGCTCACTGCAAGCTCTGCCTCCTGGATTCACACCATTCTCCCCCCTTCAGCCGCCAGAGTAGGTGGGACTACAGGTGCCCACCACCACGTCCAGCTAATTTTTTTTGTATTTTTAGTAGAGACAGGGTTTCACTGTGTTAGCCAGGATGGTCTCAATCTCCTGACCTTGTGATCCGCCCACCTTGGCCACCCAAAGTACTAGGATTACAGGCGTGAGCTGCTGCATCCAGCCAGGTAGACCTCCTTCTAAACAATGGAGTCAGCCTCTCTCTCCTCTCTCTAATCCAGGCCTCCCCTCTTCTTGTAGCACCACCATGTGGGACATCTCAGGAAAAACTCTAATATTTTTCTCAACCCCTTAGTTGCACTTGAGGGGACCTATTATTTGCAAATGCCTCCAAGCCATTGCCACGGTGGTCCTACTGGTCCTAAAAGCCACCAAATTAACCTGGGAAATGACTTAACTGTTTACACCCCATATGATGTGGCAGGATTACTGTCTTCTAGCGGGGAGCCTTTGGCTAACAGACAGTTGGCTTCTTAAATATTAGGCTCTGCTGTTAGAGGATTCCACAATCCAGTTAAAAACTTGTTCTCATCTAAACCCAGCCACTTTCCTTGGGGAAACTGAACATGACTCTGAACAAGTTATAATACAGACCTATGCAGCCAGGGAAGATCTCAGGGAAACTCCCCTAGAAAATCCAGATTGGACCCTCTTCAAAGATGGGAGCTACTTTGTAGAGCAAGGGATCCATAAAGCATGATATGCAGTAGTCACTCTAAGTGACATCATTGAAAGTCTCTCTCTCCAGGCACAAGCACTCAATTAGCTGCACTGATAGCTCTTACAAGAGTGTTTGAATTAAGCAATTGAAAGGTAGCTAGCATTTACAGTAATTTGAAGTATGCTTTCTTAGTTCTCCATGCTCATGCTGTCATTTGGAAAGAAAGCCATTTTTTCTTACAGCTAATGCATCTCCCAAAATTACTGGTTATTATCCTCAAGTTTTCCTTCCATGAGAAATAGCAGGAATGCATTGAAAGGGACATCAAAGACAACCGATAAAGCAGACAAAGAAAATAGGTTTGCTGATCAGGCAGCTAAGTCAGTGGCAAGGAAGCCTCAGCGCATCAACATACTTCAAGCCCCCCTAATTTGGAAAGGCTCCATAAGAGAAATTAAACCTCAGTACTCCCCTGCAGAAATAGGATGCATCACTTCTTGAGGATATACTTTCCAGCCCTCAGGACAGCTACAGTCAGAGGATGGCAAACTCCACTTGCCAGCCTCCAGCCAATGGAAAGTTTTTAAATCCACCAGGCATTTGATTAAGGAAAGAGTAAAACTTACCAGTGTGCCCAAAAATTTTCAAGAAAGAATTTATTAAGAACAGTCAAACAGGTTGTTAATGCTTGTGAAGGCAGCAGCTTTCTCCTCAAACCCAAAGGATGGGAAGCTTTCCAGGGGAGGTCTGGCAGATAGACTTCACCCACATGCCAAAGGTGAAGGGCATTCAACACCACCTGGCATGGATAGATACTTTCACTAACTGCATAGAAACCTTTCCACCCCATACAGAAAAGGCCTCTGAGGTAATAAAGCTGTTTTTCTGTTTTGTTTTTGTTTTTTTTAAGACGTAGTTTCACTCTTGTTGCCCAGGCTAGAGTGCAATGGTGCGATCTCGGCTCACCGCAACTTCTGCCTCCCAGGTTCAAGCGATTCTTCTTCAGCCTCCCAAGTAGCTGGGATTACGGGCATGTGCCACCATGCCCAGCTAATTTTGTATTTTTAGTAGAGATGGGGTTTCTCCATGTTGGTCAAGCTGGCCTTTAACTCCCAGCTCCAAACTCTGGAGATCTGGAATTGGTGAAGGCTCTCCCTTCTCTCTCTTTGTCCTGAGCCCAAGCTGGGAAGGGCCCCACACTGTTCTTTCAGCCCCCTCAGTGGTAAAAGTTACAGGTATCAACTACTGGATTTGTCACACTGGAGTCAAAGCCTGGAAAGCTGTGGGAGCAACCCCTGACAGCCCAGAGGAACATCCTGAATATCAATGTGAAGAAATAAGATATCTGAAGCTACAAATCATAAAAGATAAGTGAGAGCTACTCATCTTACTCGGTCCCACCTTTACCTCAGCAAATACTTTGTCATTTTAATTTTTCTCTTTAGATTTGCCACCAGATATTAGAACTTCTTTTTAACGCATTTTTGCAGAAAGATTTTAGTTATCCTTGGGATTACATTTATAACTTCATAGACCCCCAAAGAGAAATTCTATGTCTTGGCAAGTAAAACTTTTTGATGGAAATTATCTACTACACCACCCTTGCAGAATTATATACTCACTCTACTATTTACAGAAGGATTATATATTGTAGCAACCCCAGAGTGGAATATTGGATAAAGAGCCTCAACTACTGTAATATTTTGTGGAATTATTATCCTTATAGCAGGGATAATAGTTACTGACAGGAAGTAAACATGAAAATTTTACTATCACTAAGTTTGCTAGGACTTCTTATTGGGTTTGGTAATATGTCACACCCTAGCTATTCAATTAAGGTCATAAAGGAAGGATATTTTTGCTGGGTGCAGTGGCTCACGCCTGTGATTTCAGCACTTTGGGAGGCCAAGGTGGCTGGATCATGAGGTCAGGAGTTCAAGACCAGCCTGGCCAAGATGGTCCCGAGTAGCTGGGATTACAGGCATGTGCCACCATGCCCAGCTAATTTTGTATTTTTAGTAGAGATGTGGTTTCTCCATGTTGGTCAAACTGGCCTTGAACTCCTGACCTCAGGTGATCCATCCACCTTGGCCTTCCAAAGTGCCGGGCAAGATAGTGAAACCCCATCTCTTTATGAAAAATACAAAATTTTTTCATAAATTTCTGGGTGTGGTGGTGGGCACCTGTAATCCCAGCTGCTTGAGAGGCTGAGGCAGAGAATTGCTTGAACCTGGGAGACTGAGTTTGCAGTTACCCAAGATTGTGCCACTGCACCCCAGCCTGGGTGACAGAGCGAGACTCCATCTCAAAAAAAAAAAAAAAAGACTTTATATAAGAAAGGATCTTGGATGGTAAATTCTTGTCCTAAAAGGAAATAACTGGTTGTTTAAAAAAGGGGTGTTTAGGACTAGTAAGAAAGTTTAAGCATGTCATAAATGGTCTGTGGAAATTGTGAAAGGATTGATAATTGCTGGAAAAATTTAGCCAAGGTTAACACTAAAGTTACTTTAGCCACCCAAATTTAATGCCATTTATCCTAAAAAGAATGTTTTTTTTTTTTTTTTTTTTTTTGAGATGGAGTCTCACTCTGTTGCTCAGGCTGGAGTGCAATGGCTCAATCTTGGCTCACTCCCCGATTCAAGCAATTCTCCTGCCTCAGCCTCCTGAGTAGCTGGGATTACAGGCACCCACCATCATGCTTGGCTAATTTTTGTATTTTTGTAGAAACGGGGTTTCACCATGTTGGCCAGGCTGGTCTTGAACTCCTGACCTCAGGTGGTCTGCCTGCCTCGGCCTCCCAAAATGCTGGGATTACAGGCATGAGCCACTGTGTCTGGCCAAAGAATGTTATTTTTATCTTAATGTTTCTGGTAAAGTACAGCAACATTTGGTGGAGGCAAACAAGTATTACAATCCATTAGAATAGCTAACAGGTATCAAACTCTACTGTCATGGTTATGGCCTATAGTACCCCCACTAATAATGGTAATCTTAATACTTATATTCAAACCCTATATTCTAAACTTTCTTGTAAAATTTATCTCTTTTCATCTAGAAGCAAACTCCAAATGGTGCTGCAGACAGAACCACCTATGGACACGCCTTTCTTCTGAGGACCCGTAGATCGACCCCAGGAGGAGCCCTAAGTGCTGTTCCCAGCACAACACTTCTTTTCAGCGGGAAGTAGCCAGAAAGAGTCGTCGTTTAACACCCCCTAATGGCAGTTAGGGATACCACTCTTGAGGAATGTGTCACTAGTAGACATAGTTATAAAGACTTGCTAAAGGAAGTTTTTAATAGACAATCCCCATTTGAGTTTTATATGTCATACTTGATACTTGAAACAAAAATTATAACAGCACTTAATATTCAAAGCAATTATATTTAAAAGTGTAAAAAATAAAAGGACTTAAATGGGAGTAATATTTCCATACTTCAAAGTCATATATCAGTAGAATGAGATATATTGTAATATCCACAGCGACTACTACAAAAACTACATACTTAAAGTGTGTACCTCTCTAAAAACACCATAAGTAAATCAAAATGAAATTTTTTAAAAAAATGTTTAACCTACAGGAAGGCAAAAAAACAACAACAAAGAAACAGGAACAAAACCAGAGGAAGCAAACAGAAAATAATAAAATAGCATACTTAAGCTCTAAGGTATCAAGAATTGCCTTAAGTGTAAATAATATGCATACAGTGATCAAAAGGCAGAGATTGACAGTGTGTTAAGTATGAGTAGTGGGGAGAAACAAAGATTATTTTAGAAAATGACCTAACTAAATTCTGTCTACAAAAACTCACTTCAAATTCAATGACAGGTAGGTCGAAAGTAAAAGAGTGAAAAATGTATATTATGCAAACAATAATCAAAAGAAAGCAGGAGTGGGTGTATTAAAACTGGAAAAGGTGGCCAGGCGCGGTGGCTTACGCCTATAATCCCAGCACTTTAGGAGGCCAAGGTGGGTGGATTGCCTGAGCTCAGGAGTTCACAACCGGCCTGGGCAACATGGTGAAACCCCATCTCTACTAAAAGACAAAAAATTAGCTGGGCGTGGCAGTGTGCACCTGTAGTCCCAGCTACTCAGGAGACTGAGGCAGGAGAATTGCTAGAACCTGGGAGGCGGAGGATGCAGTGAGCTGAGATCGCCGCACTGCACTCCATTCTGGGCAACAGAGTGAGACTTGTCTCAAAAGAAAAAAAAATAAACTGGAAAAGGTAAACTTATAAAGCAAATAAAATTACCAGAGACAGAAAGGAACATTAATTACAGAAATCTGGGGCTGCCTGAGGGCCATTAGCACATGTGCTTAAGAATAAAAAAGTCTACTTTAAGCTCAGAGCAGAGAAAGATATCCCTTCACAAAGTAGTGAGTCCAGCACTTTATCTCTTGGTAAGAACATGTTCCAGGCTCAAGACACATTATTTGGCAAAGCAGAGGTCCAAAGACTGCCTGCACAAAGTGCCTTTCCCAATGATATCTATATACAAAAACATGAACCAAACCAAAACAATTTAGAGCTGACCTCACACATGACACAACATACATGCCAGTGAATCAAAGGGCTGTTGAAATCAAAATAAAGATGTAGAGATGAATCTCTAAATTTAATGTTAAGAAAGAATTGCAATTTGAAGCATACGTATAGATTGGGTGGTCTTTGGTATGTCCAAAAAGCAGAAGGTTGGGAGTTTTATATTAATACAAAAGAGGAATGTGACATGTATTCCAGAGAGAAAATGTACTGTTTTTAGTAAAGCTTTGATTTGACTCTCTTACCTGGGTCCAGCACTTAGGTGATTTGGCTCTCTTACCTGGGTGCAATGGTGCAGGGCCTAGGTTATTTGACTTTCTACCTGGGCCTGGCTGACAGGTCGGATTATGACATATACAGGGGCCCAGCACCTGGGTGACTCCTACCTTGGCCATGCCCACAGGTGAGATTGTGACATATACTTGGGCCTGGCACCTAGGTGATTTTACCCTCATACATGGGCAAAGCCCACAGGGAAGATGGTAACTCATTTCTGAACCCAGCTCACTGGCCATATGATGACTCTCAAACCTGGACCCAGCTAGTAGGAGAGATTTTGATTCTCATACCTGGACTAGGAACACAGTTAAGATCATGAGTCTCATAGCTATATGAAAGTATCAGAGAAAATTGTGATTCACTTACCTACTATATAAAGCCCTCAAGTGGTACAGAGTGTCATAATAGGGCCTACCTCATAGGTGAGAGTGTAACTCTTCTATGCACACCAAGCCAACAGCTAGGATTGTCACACTCATATATGGACACAGCCTGCTGCTGAGGTTTTTAATCTCACATCCAGATGCAGTCAAAAGTTGGAATTGTGACTCATACATGGATCTGGTCCACAGGTGGAATGGTGACTCATTTCTGTACTAAGGCCACAGAGAGAATTGTGACTCCCATGCCTACTGTATAAAGCTCTTGGGTGGTACAGAGAGTGTCATAACAGGACCCAGCACACAGGTGAGATTGTGACTCTGATATGCACATCCAACAAACTCTTAGGATTGTCACCCTCACACAAGGACACAGCCTATTCAGGTGAGGTTCTGAATCTCACACCCAAACACAATGGAAAGGCTGATTTGACTCATTTGGGCTGGAGGAAATGGAAATAACTTTTACCTCATTTGCATTTGTGACTTTTTCACATAGAAATATTTACAAATGGACATTATAGACATTCATATAATCATGTATGTGCATATGTGTATGTGTTTATGTACCTACCTACCTATATCTATATATCTACCAAAACAGCCAAGCAGAAAAAACCTAGGTTGGAAGTCATTTTTCTGTCACTCCTCTTGAGCCCAGGTGAATCAATTCAGCCAGTTAGTTCAGTTAAAGTAAATCAAATCAGAGCCATGCATGGCTTCCCAATTTTCTTGCACCTGTGAAAATATCCTCCCAACCTGGTACCCAAGTGTTTTAAAATCAGGAGCTCATCAAATTAGCTCAGTGGGGTACTGGCCAGCCAGCTAAGACTGGGCAGAGCTGGCTGACACCAGTGGGTGTAGCATTCAACACAATGATTCTTTGACCTGGCCAACACGTGTCACTTTTGGTACTTCAGTGACTGATGATTCTGGCCTGGTTGTCTTTTGCTTGGGTATCACATTCCCTGGCATTTATGTTCAGTGCCCAAGTCTAGTTTCAGAGAACAGATGTAGGCTTTTCTACTCCTATACAAAAGGACACTTCTCAAGCCACCAAAACTGAAAAAAGTGTACTCCTATGTCATATGTTCATAGAAAAAAGGAAGTGCCCCTGTCTTGATGGGAGCCCTAATGAAAATGAGCACTCTCAAATCTGTGTGAGAGTCTTTGTGCTGGGGCTGGTTTATCTCTGCCTTGTGTTCACCAGAATGGAAGGGGTCAACACTGACCTGCTAATGAATGACTCCCATGGCCTTATTGCGTTTTCTGCTCACAGAAGTGAGCAACAAGGGCCAGTGGTTCCTTAGTGTACATTGACTGCAGCAGGATGTATGCCACAGTGGACCTCCATTTGTTTATTTGTAGGTGTAGGTGATAGGGCAGAGAGGCCTTTACCATGTATGGAAGTTTCTTTTTATATTACCGTCAGTACCAATAAATGTCAATACATCTGCCCTCTCTACCTAGACTCTATATAAATATCAATAATTGGTTGATGTAGAGATAGGTAGATAAAAACACACAAGATTATATGTCTCTGTAAATATTCATGTATACATACAATGTTCACCAACATACATTTTGAATAATTCTGCCTATCTTAAGCGTGTAGAACTAGACTTTTGTCATATATGGCTCTATACCATCTCAGAATAGAACACAACCATGGAATGTTGTATGTATGAACATAAACAAAGCTTCACCTTTAGGGGCAATGCCTGGCAAGTAAGCCGGCAGTATTGCCATGTAAGGCAGGCCCAGCTTAGGACAACAGGGCCCTGCTCTCCTTGGTAGATTCCTGCACTGCTCATTTCCACTGCTGAGATCCTGTCTTGATCCTTCAGCACTGCCAATTTGACTAATGAGCTGATTGGATTCACCTATGCTGAGCTTATTGGCTGAATAGATTCATCTGGGCTGAGCAAATTGAATAATTACATGTACCTGGGTTGGAGAGGATGTAAACAGAAATGGCCTTTTACCTAGGTTTTATTTGGGCTTCTTTTACATAGCCATACTCACAAATGGACATTACATAGACATACTCATATAACCCTGTATATGTGTGATTGTTTATGTTTCTATTCATGTCTATATCTACAACAAAAAGCCCCCAAAGAAACTAGGTCAGAGATCACTTCCACTTCTATCCCCTCCATCCCAGAAGAATCCAATCAGCCAATTACCTCAGACCAAATAAATCTAGTCCAAGCCACACACCACTTCCCATTCTTGTATCTGTGGAAAAAGTCATTGTTATCTGACACTTGTGTTTTTAATTCAGGTGCTCATCAGATCACCCAGTAGGGTTCTTGTTACCCGAGTAGGACAGGCCAGAGCTGGCTGGCACCAGAGGGTGGGTGTAGACTTCAGAAAAAGGAATCATTGGCCTGGTCTTTAAGAGCCTCTTTTGGCAGTACAGCACACTTTGACTCTGGCCTAGTTTTCTTTTGCCTGAGTACCACATTCCCTGACATCTGTTTTTAGTACCACAGTCTACCTTCAGGGCACAAACCTATACTTTCTTTGCCCTACCCCAAAAGACCCTTCTCCAGCCACCAAAACCAAAAGACAAGACTGTACTCTTATGTTCCATGTTCATAGAAAAAAAGAAGAGCTCCTGTCTTGATGGGAGCCCTAGTAAGGAGTCATTATTTTTGAGTTTGTGTTAGGGCCATTGGGCTGGGGCTGGTTCATTTCTGACCTGGTGTTCATAAGAAAGGGAAAAGTCAACATTGACATAGCAGTGAGTGGCTCCCATGGCCTTAGTGCATTTCTGCTGACAGAAGGGAGCAACAAGGACCAATGGCTCCTTAGCATACATTAAGTGCAGCAGGATGTATGTCACAGTGTGCTTCCATTTGCTTACTATTATAGATACAGTTTATAGGGCAGATAGGCCTCTTCATGGATGGACATTTGATATTACTGTCAGGACCTAAAAATATCAATACTTCTACCTTCTATATCTACATCTTGTATGAATATAGATACATAGATAGAAAGATACAGATATGTATATAAATACACACACATACAGAAATATATGAGTATTTCTATGTAAATATGCTTGTATACATTGATACTTGCCAACAGACATTTTCAGTAATCCTGACAATCCTAAGGGTGCAGACTTAGTCTTTCTTCCTTCCTATAGGGCTCAATACCATCTTAGAATGAAAAACAGCCATAGAACATTGTATGTATTAACATAAAGTTTCATTTTTAGGAGCAAGTCCTGGCAGGTAACCTGGCGGTACTGCTACTGCCACTTAAGGTTTTTATTTTTGTTTTTTCTTGAGATGGAGTTTCGCTCTTTCTGCCCAAGCTGGAGTGCAGTGGCACAATCTCTGCTCACTGCAACCTCAGCCTCCTGGGTTCAAGCGATTTTCCTGCCTTAGCTTTCCAAGTAGCTGGGATTACAGGTGCCTGCCACCACGCCCAGCTAATTTTTGTATTTTTAGTAGAGATGGGGTTTCATCATGTTGGACAGTCTAGTCTCAAACTCTTGACCTCAGATGATCCACCTGCCTTGGCCTCCCAAAGTGCTGGGATTACAGCCATGAGCCACCACGCCTGGCCTCCACTTAAGGTTTTTTGTCCACCTTAACAGTTCAGGGCCCTGATTCCCTTCTCGATGTAGGCCTGCATTCTTCATATCCACCACTGTGGGCCTGCCTTGATTGTTAAGCAGTTCCAATTCAGCTTATATGCTGATTGGATTCACCTAGGCTGAGCTAATTGAACAGATTCACCTGGGCTGGGCAAATTGGCTGATTAGACTCACCTGGACTGGAGGGACGCAAATGGAAGAAACTTTGACCTAGTTTTCATTTGGGCTTTTATACATAGACATACTCACAAAATGGACATTACAAAGACATACTCATATAATCCTGTGTGTGTGTTTATGGGTCTTTCTATTTATATAAATATCTACAAGAAAAGCTCCAAAAGAAAACTAGGTCAGAGGTCTTTTTTGTTTCCATCCCCTCCATCCTAGATGTATCTAATCAGATAATTAGCTCAGTCCAAGTGAATTCAATTTGAGCCACACACCACTTCCCGTTCTTGTACCTGTAAAAAAGCCTTTGTTATTTGGCACCTGAGGTTTTCTTTAATTCAGGAGCTCCTCCAACCTGCCCAGTGGTGTTATGGCCATCCAGCTAGGACCGTTAAGAAATAGCAGACACCAGTAGGTGTAGTCTTTGACACACAGAGCCTTTGGACTGGCCAGTAGGGCCGCCTTTGGCACTTGGGCACATGTTCACTCTAATCTAGTTGCTTTTTGCCCAGGAACCATGTTTTCTCACATATGCTTTCAGTGCTGCAGTTTATCTTCAGGAAACAGGCCTAGAGTTTTTTTCTTTGCCCAAATAGACCCTTCTCCACAACCAACCCTGAACAACAAGAGTGTACTTGTCAGGCCGGGTGCAGTGGCACATGCCTGTAATCTCAGCACTATGGGAGGCCAAGGTGGGTGGATCACCTGAGGTCAGGAGTTTGAGACCAGCCTGGCCAACATGATGAAACCCTGTCTCTACTAAAAATACAAAAAATTAGCCGGGCGTGGTGGTGTGTGCCTGTAATTCCAGCTACTTGGGAGGTTGAGGCAAGAGAATCGCTTAAGTCCAGGAGGCAGAGGTTGCAGCGAGCCGAGATCATGCTACTGCACTCCAGCCTGGGTGACAGAATGAGACTCCATCTCAAAAAACAAATGAGCAAACAAAATTGGGTGAAGGCCTTTGGAACTAGGTCTGGTTCATCTTTGGCCTGGTGTCTACTGGAAAGAAAAGGGTCATGACTGACCTGGCAGTGAATGACTCCCATGGCCTTAGGGAATTTACTGCTCACAGAAGTGAGCAGAAAGGATCAATCATTCCTTAGTATACATTGAATGCATCAGGATGTATTTAGAGTATATGTTCATTTGTGTCCTATGTAGATATCATTTATAGAGCACATAGGTCTTTACATGTATGGAAACTTTTTTTATATTATTATTTTAATACCTAGCAATACTTTTACCTTGTATATCTTTTACTCTGTATGAATATCGATATATACATATATGGATATAGGTATAGACAGGTAGATAAACACAGGCATAGAGTATTATATGAGATGCCTTTGGAAATATTCAGTGTACATTCAATATTTCCCAACAGATGTTTTCAATACTCCAGCCTATCGTAAGGGCATAGATCTTCTCTTTCTTCCCTCCTATATGGTTCAATACCATTCCAGGATGGAACACAACCATAGAATGTTGTCCATATAAAGATAAAGCTTCACCTTCAGGCAAAAGGTCCAGGAAGTGAGCAAGCTGTGCTGCCATATAAGGCGTCATGTCCCACTCAGCACCTCAGGGCCCTACGCTCCTTCTCGAGGGATGTCTGTGTTCTTCGCATCCATTCTTGTTGGCTTGGCTTGATGCTTCAGCAGTCCCAAGTCACCTCATTGGCTGACTGGACTCACCTGGCCTGAGCTAACTGGCTGATTTGACTCACCTGGGCTGCAGGGGCTGTAATCTGAAATGACCTTTAATCTAGATTTTATTTGGGGCTTTTTTACACAGACATACTTACAAATGAGCATTACATAGACATACTCATATAATGCTGTATGTGTGCGTTTACTTATGTGCCTATCTATATACAAAAGAAAGCCCCATAAAAAAACTAGGTCAGTGGTCATCTCTCATTTCAGCTGCTCCAGCCCAAGTGAATCCAATCAGCCAATTAGCTCACTACAGGTGAATCTAATCCAAGCCACACACCATACTCCATTCTCCTTCTACCTGTGACAAAGTCCGTGTTACCTGGCACCCAGGTGTTTTTAATTCAAGGGCTCAGGAAACCAGCCCAGTGGGGTTCTGTCCATCCAGCTAGGACTGGGAAGAGCTGGCTAACATCAGTGGGTAAAGCCTTTGACAAAAAGAACAATTGGCCTGACCGATACAGCCAGTTTTGGCCCTAGAGTACATGTTGACCCCGGCCTGTTGCCTTTTGCCCAGGTGCCATGCACCCTAATATTTGCTCTCAGTACAACAGTCTATTTTCAGGGAATATATCTAGGCTTCTCTTCCCATAACCAAAAAGACCTTTCTCCAGCCAGCAAAAATTAACGACAGGAGTGTATTCCTACATCACACATTTATAGAAAAAAAATAAAGCTCCTGTCCTGATGAAAAGCCTGAAGAGAAGAAGTCGGCATTCTCAGATTTGGGCGAGGGCCTTTGGACTGGGGCTGGTTCATCTCTGGCCTGGTGCTCACCAGAGGAGGAAGGATTAACATCGATCTTGCAATGAATGATGCTTTGGCCTTAATACGTTTTTCTACTCACAGAAGAGCAACAAAAATGAATGGTTTCCTAGTATACATGAAATGCAGCAGGATGTATGTCAGAGTGTACCTTTATTTGTGTACTATTGTGGATATGGCTTATAGGGCAGATAGGTCTTCACATGTATGGAAGTTTCTTTTTATATTATTTTCACTGCCTCCATCTACCAATACTTCTATTTTCTATAGTGTGACTCTGTATGAATATAGACAGATATAGATAGGTAAATAAACACACACACATACATGATGATATAAGCGTGTTTATGGAAATATTCATGTATAAATACAGTATTCCCCAGCAGAGGTTTTCAGTACCGCAGCCTATTGTAAGGGCACAGACCTAGAATTTCTTCCCTCCTATATTACTCAGTACCATTCCAGAATTGAATGAAATCATAGAATGCTATATGTATAAACATAAAACATCACCTTTAGAGGCAGTGCCTGGGAAGTAAGTGGGAAGCAGCTTCTCTGGCTTCCTCTCTCCATCACCTCTCAGCTCACAAGTCTGCACTGCAAAGAGGCTGTCTTTGACCAACCAACAGAAATTAGGCCGATCTGTCTATTTGATTAAAATATCTCAGTACAAGCAGCAAATATTGTATTTATTTTCTTCTAATTGTTTCCTTATGTATTACATATCTCCCTCTCTAAAATATAAACTTGACCAATATAGCCATCATAACTACCTTATTTACCTATTTGTTTCCAGCATATAGTAACATGTTTGGGGTAGATGTGTGCACAATAAATATTTTTGAAATACTTAGATAAATGTTCTCCCATCAATCAAACTGAATGAAATGTCTGAGGCTCTTTTGATAGGTCTAAGATGTAAGTAACTCCATATCATTCTAGCATGGTTTGCTAAAAGGCAACTCATGGGCTATAAAGGCAGAGACAAGGTAAGTATGGAAGTTTATATTATTAGTTTGGTAAATAATATTATGAAAAACATATAAGCTTTCCCTTAATTTTTTCAGTATTGAAGAATAGATTAAAATATCAATGTTTCTCTAGCATGGGTGATCTCAGTACAACTGGAGATAGTTTGAAGTTACTCAATATTTGGCTAACTGAACTTGCTAGTCTGCATATATAACAAACCCACAAGTCTTGACACACTGGTCTTTTAAAATATGGACTAAAGAAAATTGGACTGACTGGAACTTCCATTCTTATTCCTCTGAATATACAGCATATTCTGAATATAAAGACGGTGACATTTTAATCCCCCCCAAAATAAATATTTCTGGAAAATTGCATTCTATCAGTTTTCTTTGTTACCTATTTT
Organism: Pan paniscus; assembly: GCF_029289425.2. Taxonomy (NCBI): domain Eukaryota; kingdom Metazoa; phylum Chordata; class Mammalia; order Primates; family Hominidae; genus Pan; species Pan paniscus. The sequence goes on along the minus strand of NC_073256.2, from coordinate 62,630,185 downwards.
ACATTAATTTTGGCTATGCTATATGTTTCAGAAATACCAAAATTTTCTCACTTAAACAGTAACAAGTTAATTTCAGTTAAGATTGTTTATTTGCGAAAGCTGTTTAACTGCAGCTATGAGAGGCACTGTGGGGAGGTAGTCTGCAAACTGTTAAGATAGAAAAAAATTCTCATGGAAGAGTGAATGTGAGGCATTGTTTGCTAGAAAAAGAATAAACAAGAATAAGCTAGTGAGAAAGAAAACAAAAATTACAAATGTAAAAGGAAGCAAATATGTTCCTCTCTTCCTAGGAAAAACAATTGTCTTCCCATCAATAGTAAAATTAGGAAAGTAAGGATAGACAGTAGATTTTGACTTTGTAATATTAGGTGAGAGGAATTGAATTTAAATTTTAGTATTCTGGCTTTAAAAATGGAATAATCTTGTGTTGACATCCTAATTTTTTGTTTTGAAATTTTACTGAACTATTAAATCCAAAAACACTAGAAACCAATTGATACTAAAAAAGATAGAAGTGACACATAAATAAAAACAGAGGCAGAAGTATCAGTGAGATGTATTTATCATTAGAAACTATCAGATGACATGGCAGCAGAAGACGGGTTCTCTGTTTAATCTCCTGAAGTGCCATGACAGACTAGTAAGACTGAGTTTGACACCTTGGTAGAAACTCTTTTGCCAAGTTGGTTTGTCATCCATTAAATTAATGTTAAATTACAAGAGTTGACCAGATTAATGTTACTCCAGAAAGAAGATGAGTATTGTTTTTAGATATTCAAGCAATTTTTAGAAGGTAGATATTCCAAACCACAGATACCCTATAAACTAATAGCTAGGAAACTTCACATAAAGTTGAAGTAACATAGATACAGCACTGTTTAAATGGTGATATTTTACAGTTATTCAAGGATTTTTATGACAGATTCATGAATTTATGTTTTTTATAAAAATTATTTATTAAATATTGCTTATAGTTTGACCTAATTGATATTCATAGATCAAATGAGAAAGTAGAAAAATAGGTTTATACTGTGTTCTTAAAAGCTTCAGAATTCATGTTCTTAAATAATACATTTTAGCCAAAAAAAAAAAAAAAGAGTTTTTAAAAAAATTACTTGGAAACTGGAATGTTTAAGGCCTGATTTCCCAAATCAGCCATGTTTAGATGACTTGGTCAAAATACCACTTAAAAAAATTGATCATTTAAAATGACTTGTTATGTAAACAGAAAGATCTGAGCAAACTTCTTAGATTTATTAATAAAAGAGGGAAGAAAGGGAAAGAAAGAAAGGAAACAGGAAAATAAAAGGAGGGAGAAGAGATTGAAGAAAGAAAGTTGCTGAGGACATCACACTATAGAACAGCAATACATTAATTTTTGAAACAATGAAGTATTTGTTTAGGTGGCTGAAGGTGTGTGTCTGGCATCCACTTTGTGTGTCTGGCATCCAATTGCTAAAACTCGAAAATGTTTGACACCATGCTTAAAAATTTCTTATTTTTAAGAAATAAATAACTTATTTCTTATTAATTATATTAATTTAATAATTATTAAAAGTGAAAAGAGTTTTTGTTGTAAAACCATTTGTGTAAGCTTACTTACTTGTAGAAATATTGTCTTTTCATTTGGCCCTGGCAGTTGTGAACCCATTGCTAATTCTTCAGCTAAGTGATGTAAACAAATGTATATATTAATAAGTTTGCAAACTAGGCATTGTCAGGGCTGTGGTGTGGTAGGTGGAACTGTTAGACAGTCTCTTCATACATATAAGCCCTGAAATTTAGAGATCTGAGGTCATACAAAAATGAGTTTATTGTATGTGAAGTTGTAATAAAAACTAATAGAGACCAGGCATGGTGGCTCACACCTGTTATCCCAGCACTTTGGGAGGCCAAGGCAGGTGGATCACCTGAGGTCAGGAGTTTGAGACCAGCCTGGTCAACATAATGAAACCCCATTTCCATTAAAAATACAAAAAAAAAAAAAAAAAAGCCTGACATGGTGGTGCATGCCTGTATTCCCAGCTACTTGGGAGGCTGAAACTGGAGAATTGCTTGAACCCGGGAGGCGGAGGTTGCAGTTAGCTGAGATCACACCACTGCATTCCAGCCTGGGTGACAGAGTGAGACTTTCTCAAAAACAACCAACAAACCAACCAAAAAAACAAACAAAAAAACCTAATAGAACAGGCAGATGATTTTGCAGAATAAATGATGAATACTAAAATGTAGAGAAATATATAAAAGACAAGATTGGAATTGAGGGCAGAAGACATGGATGTGAGTCCTAGAGTTGATTTGAAGCTGTGCAAATCAACAAGATCCTGAGATGAAGAACAAAGAAAAGGAAGCACAGGGTGACAACCAAATCCTGAGTAGGGCACGCATTCAGGTGGCAAAAAGAAGAGAAGATGCAAACGAATATTGAGGCAAGAGAATAAACAGAGTAAAGCCCCACAGAGACCAAGACCAAACTGTAAGTGCGGTGAACTGCCTTTGACCAGTAGAAAACATAGGCTGCAGGATTAGATCTAGCCTTAGTCCTTTGTCTAACTTCAGCTATTCTCTCTAACTAGACTTTCTGATCAGGAATGAAACTGAAATGGGCCATCATTGATTTATTTTATTTTATTTTTGAGACAGAGTCTTGCTCTGTCGCCCAGGCTGGAGTGCAGTGGTGCAATCTCAGCTCACTGCAACCTCTGCCTCCTTGGTTCAAGTGATTCTCCTGCCTCAGCCTCCCGAGTAGCTGGGACTACAGGCACATGCCACCATGCCTGGCTAATTTTTTTGTATTTTTAGTAGAGACAGGGTTTCACTGTGTTAGCCAGGATGGTCTCGATCTCCTGACTTTGTGATCTGCCTGCCTCGGTCTCCCAAAGTGTTGGGATTACAGTCATTGATTTACTTTCTAATGCTTTATGAGGACCATTCATTATACCAGGTATTGGAATCATCATTTTCTGAGTAAAAATAAGGCCCACAAGTTTTTAAATTCTATGTAAACTAGGCAATTGTGATTTGTTCTCTATTTTGCATGTAAATATAAGTAGTTGTGTAGATCAATGGTCTGAAAAGAGCAAACACAGCAGTTAAGGGGTGCAGACCAAGAGAGGGCAATATCCATGGAAAATAAAGATGAGAAAATCCAACTGGCCGGCAGAATCTGGCAGCAAGTTGAGCCTCTGCAAGAGAACCTTCTGCACTGAGTGCCCTGGGAGCTACTTCCCCTCTGGTGGTCTGTCTTGGCACAGAGAGCTCAAGAACAGCCCTCCAACTAACGTTTTTTTCTCCATGAACAGAATCCTGAGAGTTAAATTGGTTCCCATTGCTGTCTGCTACTTGAATGAATACCAATGCAGCCATTCACTGCAGGTGGTTATCAGTCAACACTTACAAACATGGTGCAGATCAGTTTTCCAACAGAAATGCATTATTAAAGGCAACGCATAAAATATCTTTCAAAAGACTCAGAGGTGGCCGGATGTGGTGGCTCACCCCTGTAAGCCCAGCATTTTGGGAGGCTGAGGTGGGCAGATCACCTGAGGTCTGGAGTTCGAGACCAGCCTGGCCAACATGGCAAAACCCCGTCTCTACTAAAAATACAAAAAATTAGCTGAGCGTGGTGGTGGGCGTCTGTAATCCCAGCTACTTGGGAGGCTGAGGCAGGGAGAATCACTTGAACCTGGGAGGCGGAGGTTGCAGTGAGCTGAGATCACTCCAGCCTGGGCAACAGAGTGAGACTCCATCTCAAAAAAATAAAAATAAAATAAAAGACTCAAGGATGTCAATAAATGTCTCAAAAGAACTCTGAAAGGGTTTCAAAAGATAGGTAAATCTTTACAGTTCTATTTTTTTTTCAGTTATCTTGAATCATTTAAACAGATTCCTCTTTTCCTCCTTAAGAAAAGCATTTAGAAAGAATGCTTTTTTTTTTTTGCATTTTTTTTCATCAACACATTCTGAGTACATACATACTCCAGGGGCAGACCCTGTTTTGGACTTAGGAGACACAGCAATGCATAGGACAGACACAGTTTCTCCTTTGTGCAGTTTACATTCTAGTGAAGGAAGAAAATAAACCATAAATAGATAAAATGGTTAGATATAGTGTTAGACACAGGGAGTGATGCTGAGGAGTGAGGACTGTTGAACGAACTAGCATCTGAACTGAAATGTAAGCAATGGAACTGACCCAGCTGTCTAAGTATGTGAGAGGACACCCTCAGTCACAGAAAAAGCAAGTGAAAACCCTGAGATGACCTAGAGCAACAGCAACAGTGACAATAGTCAGGCTGGCACAAAGTGGGCAATGTCAGAGGTGGCAAAAATGATACAGAGGAAACAGGCAGGTGTGGAGTCATTTACAGGCCTATCAGCCATGTGGAAAAATCTGGAGTTTGCTCTGTGGGGAAAGGAAAGTCATTAAAGTGTCCTTAACAAAGAAATGGCATAAGTTGATTGACATGTTGAACCTACCCAGTTTTAACATGGCAGATTCATTGCAGGAGAGCAGAACTCTGCTATGCTTTCCCTGTATGACTGCAAGAAATGGTAGTGCTGTTTTCTTTGAAAAAACAAGGGGTGAAAAATACTTCTGTGTTCAATAGGTGAAAGTAGCTCCATCTAGAACACAACTTTTCACTAAATAGTAATCATGAATCTTCACTAGGCTCCTGATGAGGTCTTTGTTAAGTGAAACATATTTCCTCAACTCTTATACGTGAGCATATCTCCTCTTCCTATTATTTTAGCTAGAAGCAATGACAAATGTGCTAAGATGTGCAGTTCTAGCAGGAGTAATAGTGCACATGTTCTCAAGTAGAGCCTTTTGGAATGATTCAGAAATCACAGCAAATTCTATAGCAAGGAGAAAAGAATATGGCAGCCTTTTGTAAATTATAATGCATAAGGCAAGTAAACATCATTACTAGGAGTGGAATACCAAATGTGCTTAAACTAGGGAAAGCACCTGCACTAAACTTCTACTTTTCATTGCTTGGCCCATGAAATCTCTATTTGTAAGCAGATATCAAAAAAATATGTTTACTCTTGCAGTGATGACCAATCTATCAAAGTTGGAAGCTTTGAACTCTGAATTACTTCCCAAAATATAGACCTCAAGCTGGAGAGAGCTGTATTCATCAAGGGCATTTCTGTAAGAATAAATTAAATATTATATAAAGAGACAAAAGACATAATTACGATCAAGATTTGTATATTCTTTTCTCTTGACTTTCAGAAGGAGGCATTTAAGCAAAAATGCACTTTCACCTTGTTTATATTTCTTTCACTGGAATTTATTTAACAAGCCCTTTGATGTAAATATCAGATCAGCCAATTGCTCTTAGCACAGTAGTACAAGATCATTTCATTGAAGGGAGGAAAAATTAAAACTACCTAAGAGTAACTCTGGAATGAGCCTTTAGGGTTATTAGTTAAATTAAAACATCCTTTTCAATGACTACGCAAAAAATTCAAAAAGCATTTTTTTCCGCTTGAAATTATCAGACTGATAATGCCAAAGTAGAAACATCATTTTCCCCTCTGCTCTGATTAGTATGGTGTGTAGAAAATGTATGGATAGTTTTTCAAGGTTATCAGGGCTAATAGACATATTGACTCCATTGTGCTCCAGGGGCTCAGATCCTGAGATCTGAAGAGATGCTGCAGAGGCCCCTTGTGGTGGTTAATACTGAGTGTCAACTTGATTGGATTGAAGGATGCGAAGTATTGATCCTGGGTGTGTCTGTGAGGGTGTTGGTGAAAAAGATTAACATTTGAGTCAGTGGGCTAGGAAAGGCAGACTCACCCTTAATCTGGGTGAGCACCATCTAATCAGCAGCTAGTGTGGCTAAAATATAAAGCAGGCAGAAAAACATAAAAAAAAAAAAACTAGATTGGCCTAGCCTCCCAGCCTACATCTTTCTCCTGTGCTGGACCCTTCCTGCCCTTGAACACAAAACTCCAAGTTCTTTAGGTCTGGGGCTCAAACTGGCTCTGTTTGCTCCTCAGCTTGCAGACAACTTATTGTGGGACCTTGTGATCATGTGAGTTAATACTTAATAAACTCCCCTTTATATATATACATACACACACATATATATAATAGGAGATACATATATAGGATATATATAATAGAATATATAAAATAGAATATTATATATCCTATATATAATAGGATATTATATAGTATACATCCTATATATAATAGGATATTATATGTATTATATGTCCTATATATAATAGGATATTATATGTATTATACATCCTATATATAATAGGATATTATATGTATTATACGTCCTATATATAATAGGATATTATATGTATTATACGTCCTATATATAATAGGATATTATATGTATTATACGTCCTATATATAATAGGATATTATATGTATTATACATCTTATATATAATAGGATATTATATGTATTATACGTCGTATATATAATAGGATATTATATGTATTATACTTCCTATATAAAATAGGATATATTATATGTATTATACGTCCTATATATAATAGGATATATTATATGTATTATACGTCCTATATATAATAGGATATATTATATGTATTATACGTCCTATATATAATAGGATATATTATATGTATTATACGTCCTATATATAATAGGATATATTATATGTATTATACGTCCTATATATAATAGGATATATCATATATATTATACGTCCTATATATAATAGGATATATTATATATATTATACATACTATACATAATAGGATATTATATATATTATATGTCCTATATATAATAGGATATTATATATATTATATATCCTATATATAATAGGATACTATATATTATATATATCCTGTATATAATAGTATATATAATATCATATATATTATATATCCTATATATAATAGGATACTATATATTATATATATCCTGTATATAATAGTATATATAATATCATATATATTATATATCCTATATATATCATATATCATCTGATTATATATATGTGATCTATATAGGATATATATATAGGATCTATATAGATATATATGGGATCTATATAGAATATATATATCCTATTAGTTCTGTCCTTCTAGAGAACCCTAATACACCCTTCAGCTAGAGGAATGGGTGGCTCAGGTGTTTGTTTGCTAGCTGAGTACATAGATCCAAAAGGCGGCATGTCTTTATGGAGCCAAAATTAGACTCTGTTTCTCATCCTGACAACAAGTCAAACTTTATAACAAATATTCTATGATCTAAGTGTACTAGATCCAGAAGTTCACATTCTTCCAGATTTGTCAAGTTGGGTATGTCTTTGTTGTTACTCAAAACCAGAGTAGAACAAGATTTGAAAAGATAAAAATTACTTGTTCTGTATGACACCCAAGTAGTACTATTAATAGCTTTTTAAGTTCCCCATATGAAATGTTTAAATGAAATGTCAATTAAAACTTCTATAATTAAGAAAGCAGTTTTCCATATTGTAGTACACAAAATTATGAATTGACCTTGAAAGATAAAGATTGAAATAGGATCTTGTCAAAGTATGTATGTACAAACAGTTAATAACATCAGAGAAATATTTCTTACTAAATTATAAAATAAGCATAATATCAAGGTACTCCTAAAAGCTTGAATGTGATGATTTCAAAAGAAAATGTTTATTTTTTTATTTACAATATATGGGATAAACATCAATAATCACTTACTTATGTAGCACTAGGTGTTTAAAAACATTTAAATTTGATAACCAAATTTTCATCCTGGCTCTCTTACTTTCTGTACATCCATCAGGATAGGACACAGTGGGTCTGCTCTTCTCCAAATGCCTCTTTCTATGACATTTTGCCACTTGAGTTTCAGGTAACCTGTATGAATGTGGAGTGAATTTGACACAACTGCACATTAGTACAGCGTAAGCAGTTAACATCGGGGTTCCACTGTTGGATTGTCTGGGTAGAATCCTGGATCTGCCTCTCACTTACTGTGTGACATTTTGTAAATTATTTGAAGTCTCTGTTTTGGTTTCCTCAACTTTATAATAGAAATGTTAACGTGACCTACATTTAAGGATAGGTAGGATGGTTGAAAGACATTATACTGTATACATAAAATGCTTGAAACAATGGCTAATACACACTACTGCTAAAAAGATGTTTAGTGGTGGTGAGAGGCTTGGGGTGCTGACAGTGGTGGTGGTTGAAGTGAGAGAATTTATCATCAATCATTGGATGCATATCTAAGAAGTGACATACTATTTTAAACTTGGAAATACTCAGGCTGATATCTTCTCTGATATTATCACATAACCTCCATGTTAAGTACTACATTAATAAAAATGTACACATACATTTAATATCTCTGGAGGAGACAGATCAACCGTTCATATTCCTGTCTTTTAGTTGAGAATATTGAAATGGAAGATAATATGATTCTCATGCGCGTCCGTGTGAAGAGACCACCAAACAGGCTTTGTGTGAGCAACATGGCTGTCTATTTCACCTGGGTGCAGGTGGGCTGAGTCCGACAAGAAAGTCAGCAAAGGGAGATAGGGGTGGGGCCGTTTTATAGCATTTGGGAAGGTAATGGAAAATTACAGTCAAAGGGGATTGTTCTCTGGTGGGCAGGGGTGGATCTCACAAAGTACATTCTCAAGGGTGGGGAGAATTACAAAGAACCTTCTTAAGGGTGGGGGAGAAAACAAAGTACATTGATCAGTTAGGGTGGGGCAGGAACAAATCACAATGGTGGAATGTCATCAGTTAAGGCTGTTTTTACTTCTTTTGTGGATCTTCAGTTACTTTAGGCCATCTGGATGTATACGTGCAAGTCACAGGGGATGCGATGGCCTGGCCTGGGCTCAGAGGCCTGACAATGATAGTTTGTCAAATCAAGTAATTTTGTGATTCCTTGCTGCCTACTTCTTAGAAAAAAATAGCATTAGAATGGAACCCCTTCTGTTGTCCTGTCATGAAATATAAAGTCTTGCCTGGATGTGCAGCTTCCCTTTCACCTTCCATCATTGTTCATCAGAAGTGTTTCTTCTCATGCCTGCAGTCCCAGCACTGTGGGAAACTGAGGTAGGTGGATCACTTGAGGCCAGGAGTTTGAGACCAGCTTGGCTAATATGATGAGACCCCATCTATATTAAAACTACAAAAAAACTTAGCAGGGTGTGGTGTTGCACCTGTAGTCCCAGCTACTTGGGAGGCTGAAGCAGACGAACCTAGGAAGTGGAGATTGCAGTGAGCTGAGTTTGCAGCACTGCACTCCAGCCTGGGAGACAGAGTGGGACTCCATCTCAAAAAAAAAAAAAAAAAAAAGGAAGTGTTTCTTTTCTACATGGTTAATCCCTCTTTCTTGACTCTGGTTCCTGCCTCTGCCTCTTCCTGCCTTCTCAACTTATTCCGTTTATATTACATTGATAACATCGTCTGTATTTTCACACACTCTCCACAGGCTCCTTCCTATCATTGTTTAAATTTTAAAAACCAACAATGAAGCAAAAAAAAAGTATGAGCTCTGTGCATCTAGTTATTACTCTGGCTCTCCACTCACTTTCAAGAATAAGCTTATTTAATCAAATCATCTGCATGCCCTGGCTACCTGGTGTCACCTCCAATTAAAAACACCCCACCACATTGCAACTTAGCTTTTAGTCCAATCATCTTCTGCAAGTGACCTTGCAAATGACAAATAACCTTCATATGCTAAACCCTCTTAACATATTTTATATCATTCAGTGCTTGATTTCTCAGGATTATTTTATGCTGTTCAGTACTCTTAACCTTCAAAATATTCCTTTTTTCCCATGATATCATTTCTATGATTTTCTTCCTTTACCTTCTGCCAGTCCTTTATTAGGGCATGTTTGCATTGTTTTATAATTAGATCTTTATTTATCTACCTTTTCTGGTTTGCTCTCAGTCCCTTGCTTGTATGAAACATGTCTTGTTCTTTATATCTCCAGAGACATTACAATGTTAAATTGATCATGAAGCAATAAACAAATGAATGAATGAATGGTTTTCCTAGAAAGTTTATGCATTCAAGGGTGGTAAAAATATATCATCAGGATAAATATTTTAAAAGGTATGGATTAACTTTGTCCTGTAATAAAGTTTGTCTTGTTCCATTTTATGTTGCTGTTAACAGAATACCTGGGACTGGGTAAGTATAAAGAAAAGAGGTTTATTTGGCTCATGATTCTGGAGGTGGGGAGGTCCAAAGAGCATGGTGCTGGCATTTGGTCAGCTTCTTGTGAGGGCTTCATGCTGCATCACAACATGGTAGAGAAGTGCAAGTGAACACAGAAACAGGTATGCAAAAGGAGCAAGACACCAGAGGCAACCTTGCTCAATAACAACCTGCTTTCTTAGAAGTGAATTCATTCCCACAAGAACTCAGCTTCAAGAGTGAGAACTCACTCACTACCACTACCATGGCACTAAGCCACCTATGAAGGTGACTTAACCACACATCACGACCCAACACCACACATCTCCCTTCAGTCCCACCTTTTGAAATTTCCACTTTCCAGCATTGCTGCACTGGGAATGAAGGTTTTGACATGAATTTTGGCGAGGACCCTCAAACCATACCTAGAGGATTAAGTGACAAGAGTAAAACTAGCTAATTTCACAGGTAAAATATTCTGTTGCATATTAATTTAATAAATATAAGAATATAACATAATGTAAATGAAGAAGTTAATCAACTCACAGTTCATGTTTATCCCTTTGTTTCCATTTGGTTCATGCACTCTTAACTGGTAAAACCTGCCATTCCCATCCCACCTTCATTTTACTTAGAAGGAAACATTTAGCTCTTATGACAATTTGCAAACTAAAGCTGATAGTAATAAGCCCAAGGAATACCATTCAATGAACACTTGTTAAAACTGTGAAGTCCTGAGCCAGATGCTATGAAGAAGAAAAACAATAAAATATCAATCTTGTCTTTGTTTTTAGAGCATCATATAATCAAGATATGAGGGGACTTCAAAAATTTCATGGAAAAATTAAATTTAAAAATGGGAGAAAATTTTCACAACCTACTCATCTGACAAAGGGCTAATATCCAGAATCTACAATGAACTCAAACAAATTTACAAGAAAAAAACAAACAAACCCATCAAAAAGTGGGCAAAGGACATGAACAGACACTTCTCAAAAGAAGACATTTATGCAGCCAAAAAACACATGAAAAAATGCTCATCATCACTGGCCATCAGAGAAATGCAAATCAAAACCACTATGAGATACCATCTCACACCAGTTAGAATGGCAATCATTAAAAAGTCAGGAAACAACAGGTGCTGGAGAGGATGTGGAGAAATAGGAACACTTTTACACCGTTGGTGGGACTGTAAACTAGTTCAACCATTGTGGAAGTCAGTGTGGCGATTCCTCAGGGATCTAGAACTAGAAATACCATTTGACCCAGCCATCCCATTACTGGGTATATACCCAAAGGACTATAAATCATGCTGCTATAAAGACACATGCACACGTATGTTTATTGCGGCATTATTCACAATAGCAAAGACTTGGAACCAACCCAAATGTCCAACAATGATAGACTGGATTAAGAAAATGTGGCACATATACACCACAGAATACTATGCAGCCATAAAAAATGATGAGTTCATGTCCTTTGTAGGGACATGGATGAAATTGGAAATCATCATTCTCAGTAAACTATCACAAGAACAAAAAACCAAACACCGCATATTCTCACTCATAGGTGGGAATTGAACAATGAGATCACATGGACACAGGAAGGGGAATATCACACTCTGGGGACTGTGGTGGGGTGGGGGGAGGGGGGAGGGTTAGCATTGGGAGATATACCTAATGCTAGATGACGAGTTAGTGGGTGCAGTGCACCAGCATGGCACATGTATACATATGTAACTAACCTGCACAATGTGCACATGTACCCTAAAACTTAAAGTATAATTAAAAAAAAGATGAAATAAAAAATATAAACTTTATCAACATAAGCTCCATGAAATTCAAGACACTTCTGAGAGCAATGCTACCAGCCATTTATTCCATCCCTAAACATCTGAGGGTCCTTGGAATTTAATCATGTCAAAGGTAACTGGGAAATAAAAATGTTTTTCAACAAAGGGTGCTAAAATAAATACATATCCATATAGAAAAAAAGTAAGTAAAACTTAACCCCATTTTACACTATGCCCAAAAATTAGTTTGAAATAAGCCAGGAGTGGTGGCTCACATCTGTAATCCTAACAGTTTGGCATCTCCAGGTGAGCCCAGGAGTTTGAGATCAGCCTGGGCAATACAGCGAGACCTCGTCTCTACAAAAATTACAAAATTTAGTTGGGTATGGTCGCACTTACCTGTAGTCACAGCTGCTTGGGGTGCTGATGTGGCAGGATCACTTGAGCCTAGGAAGTAGAGGTTGCAGAGAACTGTGACTGAGCCACTGCACTCCAGCCTGGGCAACAGAGTGACATTTTGTTTCAAAAGAAATGTTCATTGATACAAATAAATGTAGAAACTAAAACAATACAGCTTTCAGAAGAGAAAAGAGAAATAAGCTTTTGTCCCTGTGGCAAAGGTTTTTTATGGTATAGAAAGAAATAATCATGACATTTGATAGAGTCCATTAAAATAAACAACTTCTGTTAATTAAAAAACTACCCTATTGAATAAAATGTACAAGTAAAAGACTTGGAGAAAATATTTACAAGGCAATCCATAACAAAAGGCTGACATCTTCATAAATCCGATATTTATTAAGAATTTCTATAACGAATAATAAAAGTACAAATTACCTCATATGAAAGATCTTAGCAGTCATTTCAAAGAAAGAGTATAAATGGACAATATCTACATAAAATGTTCTCAATATCACTTGTATTCAGGGAAGTGTAAATTAAAGCCTCTAGCAGATATAGAAGAAACGGAAAAAGCCAATAACACTGAACGTGGGCAAGAGTGTAGAGCAACCGAAGCACCCATATATTGTTGGTGGAAGTGGAAAATAATAGAACTACTTTGCAAAATAAGTTATATTAAACAGCTAAAATTATACTTACCTCAAGACCCCACAATTCCAATTTTAGGTATTTCCCTAAGACAAATAAAAGCATGTTTACAAATATCTACATAAGAATATTCATAATTGCCAAATTTTTCAATTAGTCCTTTGTGGCAGATATTATTATTTTATTGAGCTCGTATCTATAATTGTTTGGTGAGCAAAATAAAAAATTATATTATGACTAAATAGTATTTTCTGTTACTATGTAATACATCATAAGTAACTAAATCTTAAAAATATAAAATTTCAGTAATTTATGTTATTATTTATTCATTTTATATCAAGAAATACATAAGCCATTTCCCACTATTTTCTTGATGTCACCAAAACTTCAAGTAGAGATTTTTGGTTTAACAAATATATAAATTAAACTTTATATTAAAATCTAAAGTTATTTTAACGACCACCCCATCCCACCCCACCCCCTTAGAAGTGACTATTTATACCATCATGGAAGAAAAGAAAAAAACAAATAACAAGACATAGAAATCCATAGAACTTTTAAAACTGAGCCTATTTTATTTATTTCTATGGGATATAACAGCAGGGCTATCCATATTTAATTTTATTTTTTGTTGTCTGTCTGCTGATCTTATAGAAAGTCAGCGAGCAATCTTCAATGTGTATTAAAGGACGCAGGGTGTATAATATGGTTATAAAACTGTAGCATTGAATTATTACTTAAATACTTATCACACAACTTGCTACTTAAAATTTTACTTATTTTCCTTATGTTTCTATTGAAAGTAAAATAAATTATTGACAAGTCTCCTGTTTTCTGATTTTTTTCATTAGAGGCTATATTAGTTTCTATTAATTAAATTAGATGACCTCTCATACTGTTGGGATTGAAAAATCCATTTGTAAGTACAAAGCAGAAATCTGATAAAGAAAACATTGATTTGTTTTTTTCCAGTATCATGTGTATTGATCATCCAGTTGGATTTAGCTTTTCCTGACTATGTGATGTTTTGTTGCAAAACGGCTAGTGAATGATGCCAGCTACTAAGAGCAGCTGCTGTGAAAGGGTAGTTTGATATGTATTGCCATACTAACAAGACAAATTTGAAAAGGCTGAAGTGCAGCCACTGCAACCAGAAAGGGCTTAGAGAAGTCATGTCCATTCACAAACATTCTTGCTGTGTCCTTCAGAATGGAGAGAAAACAGTTTGACTGTCATTCCATATCTGAGTATTTTAAATTAACAGCAAGGTATCTTCATGATTTTAATGTGTTGCCAGATGAATATTTAAAACACAATTATCTGAATCTCTTCATTCATAAATATCCTGGAAATATATTTTCTCTATGTCAGGCAGAATATGAGTAGTTGGCAATTCGTCTTGGCATAGGAGAGTTCTGCATCTTCTGCGCAGTTGTTCATCTTGGATATGCACTTCCTCCTGGCCACTAAGTGACCACATACTCCCTCCAATGCCATCTTTCCCTTCAGGCATTGAGCTGACTCACATAATCTTGCACTGACTACTAGGGTTTTCTAAGTTCATACATCATCTTACGGAATGTTCAGCACATTTAAATGAATGTTTATCATATACATTTTAATAGAAAAAGATTTGGTCAAATGAATACACTTTTTTTTTTTTTTTTTTAAGATGGAGTCTTGCTCTGTCACCCAGGCTGGAGTGCAATGGCATGATCTCGGCTCACTGCAATCTCTGCCTCCCAGGTTCAAGTGATTCTCCTCCCTCAGCCTCAGCCTCCTGAGTAGCTGGGACTACAGGCATGTGTCACCACTCCCGGCTAGTTTTTGTATTTTTAGTAGAGATGGGGTTTCACCATGTTGGCCAGTCTGGTCTCGAAGTCCTGACCTCAGGTGATCCACCTGCCTCAGCCTCCCAGAGTGTTGGGATTACAGACGTGGGCCACCACACTTGGCCATGAATACACTTCTAAGTATCTATAGACATCAGTGTCTGTTTTCCATCTATATAGGGGGGGAATTAGTGGAAATGATACTTCTTTAAACCTCCGAATTTGCACAGCTTGCAAACCCAGCAACTCTGTAGTTCATTGGAAGAAAAACAAAATGTTGCTTCAAATAAAATGAGAATATTCCTTCCAAATATTTAGATAATAAAATGTTTTATTTGTTTTAATTTTATAATTTCTCTTAGTAGCAGATAATTAGATAGATACCAAAGGTTTCCCCCACTTTGGGGAAATTATATCAATTTAAATAATCTTTCACATAATTTTAAAAGTGCATGTTTTTCTAAATTTAATTAATGGAGATATCAATAGCATAAGACTTTTATATTAATATAGATTTTCAACTGGACATGTTGAAAAAACTATTCTGGTGCTTCATTAAGTCAATAACATCTTCTAACTCTCCAATTCTGGAAGGTATTAGAAAATAGAAAAAGAGAGATTTTTAGAACTTTTATAATAGTTTGGAGAAGGCTGGGCATTGTGGCTCACACCTGTAATCCCAGCACTTTGGGACAATGAGGTGGGCAGATTACCTGAGGTCAAAAATTCAAGACCAGCCTGGCCAACATGGCGAAACCTCGTTTCTACTAAAAATACAAAAATTAGCTGGGCGTGGTGTCGGGTGCCTGTAATCCCAGCTACTCTGGAGGCTGAGGCTGGAGAAACTCTTGAACTGGGGAGGCGTAGTTTGCAGTAAGCCAAGATCGCTCCATTGTACTCCAGCCTGGGCAACAAGAGCAAAACTCCATCTCAAAAAAAAAAAAAAAAAGTTTGGGGAAATATCTTTTAAATACCTAAATCATCTTAAGAAAATGTTGAGATGTTCTAACATTATAAAGCGAATTGTATAACCAAAAAGGGATAGAGGGACAGATAAATTGTGGGAAGTTTTCACTATGAAATCAATAAGAGGTAGTCTTATTAAGACAGAAAGAGGGCAGAAATGATAGATCTTCAGTGGTTAAAAAAAAAGATGGAAGCATAGGAAAATATGGGCATGGCATTTAGAATAGAGGAAGTACAGAGTAGGATAGAAGATAGATAGATAATAGATAGAGGTAGAGATATAGATAGAATCATTTCAGCAAGCTGGAGAGAAAAGCAGAATGAGAATACTAAGAACCTGGCATGCCAGGCCAGAGACTTTTGAATTTGATCTGAAAGAGGTGTAGTTCTCAGGGCCTGGAAGAGGCATGATGGGAGCGTCTATCGACCAGGCATCTGCTGGGTTGTCCACCAGTGCAAGATGGTCACCTGCTTGGGGCATGACTGAGGGTTGCTGAACTGCCTACAAACCCTGGGTGTCAAAATGAGATTATGATGTTTATTTACACACTTGACTTGTGCTGTAATCAGTTTCTATTTATCTTCTTTTCATTGACCCCTTTGACGAGCTCTATGCATTATGAATAAAGCAATCAGAACATTAATTGCCAGTTGGCTGCATCACAGCTTATGAACAGATCTGTGGGACACAGTGAACTGTTTTTTCAGCCATCTCACAATAAAAACTAAACTGCACCAACTTTTTTAAAGGACATACTAGAAAAATTTATGGAATAGCCTGCTAGCTCAGTTCCAGGGAAAAGTATCAAGTGAAATATTATGTGAAGACAGAATGTCTATTGCAGTTTTCAATATCATGATGGTGGGGATAAGTTCTAAATTAGAGAAGAGATTATAGCTCCACACATCCCCCTATCAATTCCCTAGCTGGCTTCTCATCTTGGGTGTCTAATTTGGTCATGCTAATTTAGTCTCTAAAAATATTCTATTTTTCTTTTTAATGTTTTCAATTCTAGCAGTTGTTTCTGTTGTCTTTAATTTAATTTTTGTATATTTAAAATAAAAGATCAAAACTATCATTTTAAAATATACAAGTCTTGCTTCTAGTCCAAAATCATCTACCCTGTTGTTACCCATCATTTTCATTAGTTCCTAGTTGATATCCAGATATATGTCTAGTGTTTGGATATATTCTTATTTATTCTTTTTTTACACAATATATACAATATCCTGCACCCCTTGCTTTGATCACTTACAAATATATCCTGGTGACTTTTTATTCTCTCTCTCTCTCTCTCTCTCTGTGTGTGTGTGTGTGTGTGTGTGTGTGTTTAGTTGAAAAATATTCCACTTGGGTATGTGTTCTATGTTGATGAGCATTAATTGTGGTCCCTGGTTTTTTTTTTTCTCCAATAATGGCACACTGAATAAACTTGTGCATTTTTTCCCTATTTGTGGAGGAATAATACTTCTAAAACTTTTCTAACTATACAGAAAGTTAATAAGTATTATAGAAGAAATAATGTTCTCATTTTGTAGTTTTGGAAATGTTCTATTATTTACAAATGGCTCTTTAATGCCCTCAATTTGCAGAACACTTAAAAAATACCAATAGCAAGCATTACAATATTGGTTCATTTGCTGACCAGGGAGAGAGCTGAATCTTTCTCTATGTTCTCTAAAGAGAAAATGTATAAAGTGAACCTTACATTTCATTTGGAAATGAAGAACCCTGTCATTTGTACTCCAGTACTGCAAACAATATGGTTGGGTGTGCTGCATTGCAGTCAGACTGTTTCAATTTATATTTATTTATAAATGTTTTCTTTGTATAAATAAAATGACTTTGAGATTCTCTTCTAAATTTGTTGTCAATCTCCTAAGATTTGACATTGAGGGTATTATTTATTGCAATTAACCAAGGAGTAAAAAAAAATATTTTTTATTTTCATGAAACAATGGGGGATTTTCTAATTAATCTGATATTTTACTTAGCTATTATAATTCAATTTATGTAACTTTTCTGGTCATTCTTTGAAGGCATTTTCATCATCCATGAGAATCTGAAATATCAAGGGAAAATATTTCAATATTCATTTAGCCCTGCAGGGATCTTTGTGCTGTTCCACTGCAAATAACTGTGTAGGACAGGCCTTTCAATGTTTTCAGTGTCAGGAAGCAAGTTCCAACTTTTTTATATCATTATTTTTTATTGCTGACAAGATAAATGAAAAAAACTGTATTACTTATTATCACTAATACTAATTATCCAATTATCCAACAACAAAATAAAGGTAGTTAAAAACTCCTTTTTATTATATTATGCCATGCTAGAAAATAAAGTATCATTAATAATATTTTTGTGTGTAACGGTCCATTATATTCTAGATTATATTTAAAGCAACAGTACTTGGTTATCAAATTATTTTATTTCTTAGTTATGCAGCTTCATTCTCACTATTTTTATAACTTTTTTCTAAAGAGAACCAAGACTACATAAAAATGTAGTGTCATGTTCATCATTGGCTTTCTAATGAAGAAAACATATGAATAGCAATAAATGCTTGACAAAGTAATAACTGCATTTATTTGCCACAAATCCTCTAATGTGTACACTGGTCATGTTCCAGTGATGCTTTAGCTCATAGATAAACCCAACGCATTTTTATTATAACATAACTAAACTTGTGTGTTTCAATCTAGAAGTAAAATATATCCCAAATAAAAGGTTTTGAAATAAACATGTGGTGCCCAATAGATTAATTATTTGTAATAGGTAAAAACGTGAGGAGAAAAGCTGTGTGGATGAGATGAAAATGTTATTTCCAAAGATTATATGCAAATGTATGCATTTTCCAAAGATCTAGACAGAGGCCTGATGATGAAACATCCAGGTTTAGCTGTTACAGTCCGTGTTCTGTTCTAGATCTCCATTCTCTGGGCTGGGTGTCTTGATGCTGCACAAGCCAGTGTTCAGGACATGGAGAACCTAAGTGTCTTCCTCCTGCTTCAAGAATTTAATAAATATGCAGGTAATTATTGTGCCAATGACGAGCTTCACTCTGGAAACTATGTATTTCTCCAAGCCCCATCCAGACTTTCGTGATTCCAATCTGCCACGGGGCTAGAAATAAACACTGTCGTTTAAAATACAGAGCCAGGCTGGGTGCGGTGGCTCATGCGCGTATTCCCAGCACTTTGGGAGGCTGAGGCAGGAGGATCCTTTGAGTCCAATAGTTGAATACCAGCGTGGGGAACATAGGGAGACCCCATTTCTACAAACTGAAAATTTCAAAATTAGCCAGGTGTGGTGGCACCAACTGCAGTCCCAGTTACTCTGGAGGCTGAGGTGGGAAGGTCACTTGAGCCTGGGAGGTCGAGGCTACGGTAAGGCATGATTGCACCACTTCATTCCTGCCTGGGTGACAGAGTGAGAGCCTGTCTCCACACAAAAAATTTAAAATTAGCCAGACATAGTGGCATGTACTTGTAGTCCTAGCTACTCAAGAGGCTAAGGAGGGAGGATCGCTGGAGCCCAGGAGGCTGAGACTGCAATGAGCTGTGATTGCCACACTGCACTCCAGCTTGGGCCACAGAGCAAGACTCTGTCTCAAGAAAAAAATTACAGACCCCCAAAATTTCAGACCCCATCGACTTTTCAAGTTCCTCACACTTTAGTTTTATGTTATCTTTTGACTCCAGTCCTTATCCCTTGCTTTCTACATGTAATTTTGGAGAGAAGCAGACAAGTCTCCATTCTTGGAATATACAAGGCACTTTTATGCCTGCTTGCTTTGATTTTAATTGCTTCTACTTAAATCCCCCCTTCCATCCGCTGCGTCTCCATCGCATCTGCATCTGGCCATGTAGTTAGTTCCAGCCAATATGACTAGTTAAGAATGATTAGGAGTGTCCCACCCAGATTTCAAGAAGTGGTTGTGCCTCTCCCACTCTCTTTAGTCTTCTGGTAGGTGGATGGCAGAGGTTGAGGAGGCCCTAGGAAGCAGCAAAGTATGGGAAGGAAGAAACTCAGGTTCCAGAATCATTGGGTAGGATAACTGCACACCCATTTGCACAGCCACATGAGGCTGCCACACGTGCCACAAAGCTCTGTTAGTAAGCCCCTGGTATTTTGGAGTTGATTTGTTCAGAAATTTAAAACACTGAATACTAGGCCAGGCACAGTGGCTCACACCTGTAATCCCAGCACTTTGGGAGGCCAAGGCGGGTGGATCACCTGAGGTCAGGAGTTCAAGACCAGCCTGGCCAACATGGTGAAACCTCTTCATTATTAAAAATACAAAAATTAGCTGAGTGTGGTGGTGGGTGCCTGTGATCCTAGCTACTGCAGAGCCTGAGGCATAAGAGTAACTTGAACCTGGGAGGTAGAGGTTGTAGTGAGCTGTGATCACGCCACTGCACTCCAGCTTGGGCGACAGAGCAAGACTCTGTCTCCAAAAATAAATAAGCAAATAAATAAATGAATAAATAAATAAATAATTAAATAAAACACTGAATATTGCAGACCCTAGGAGAGGAGGAGGATTCCACAATTTAAACTTGGTTACTTGGCTCTCACGGGTCGGGGTTACATAGCGGTGACTGTGGCAAAGTGAGAACCTCAGAGATGCTGCTGCCGCCAGGACAGCCAGAGACCTAAGCCGACACTGGGGGCTGTCCGCGGGCTCCACACTCTCTTGAGGAGTTGCAAAAGTCCCGTTGTATCAGAGTAAGATGGACGGTAGCTTTGATTGTGATCGTGGTGAGCTAGAGCCACCTGATCACTAACAGAAGACATCTTCTGTTAACCAACAGCCGCCAGGGCTTCCTGTTGAAATATATAGCAACAAAGGAAGAAAAGAAGCAAAACAGAAATAGTGCTTGCCAGCACCTTAGAACAATGCTGCTCAGGACTAGTCCAACACTGAATGTATCTTTACTGTGAGGAGAATGTTCATAGAAGACTGTTGTGTGCATATTTATTCACATGTTTGTTAAATGTTATATCATTTAGCACAGTAATCTGAGTGCATAATATGTCATTTCATGCCGTTTGAGTTTCTTGAGTGTTTTCTTTAAATGTCTGCAGAGTTGCTGCCCCTTTCTTGAACTATGAGTACTGCAATCTTTTTAATTCTCGATGTGAGTAGAGCTTTTTGAGCTTTAAATCTAAGGGTAACTCAACAGGCCTGTTTGACATATGCCGTGAACATCAAGAAACCATCTTGCTGTGGAACCATAATTATTTTTCTTCTCCCTTTTTGAAAGATCTTTCCTTCTGATGCCAATTTTCTTCCTTGTTTACACAAGTTCAACAATTCGAAAGGAAAAGGCAATAGTAAGGGTTTCAAAATGGCAGAGAAATTTGAAAGTCTCATGAACATTCATGTTTTTGATCTGGGTTCCAGGTATATGGTCTTAAAACCATTGGGTTGTGGAGGCAATGGCTTGGTTTTTTTCTGCTATAGACAATGACTGTGACAAAAGAGTGGCCATCAAGAAAATGGTCCTTACCAATTCCCAGAATGTCAAACATGCTGTACGTAAAATCAAAATTATTAGAAGACTTGACCATGACAACACTGTGAAAGTGTTTGAAATTCTTGGTCCCAGGGGAAACAGACGATGTGGGCTCTCTTACAGAGCTGAACAGTGTTTACATTGCTCAGGAGTACATGGAGACAGACTTAGCTAATGTGCTGGAGCAGGGCACTTTACTGGAAGAGCATGCCAGGCTTTTCATGTATCAGCTGCTACGGGG
This sequence comes from Pan paniscus, assembly GCF_029289425.2. Taxonomy (NCBI): domain Eukaryota; kingdom Metazoa; phylum Chordata; class Mammalia; order Primates; family Hominidae; genus Pan; species Pan paniscus. The sequence goes on along the minus strand of NC_073256.2, from coordinate 62,608,613 downwards.
GGTCAAGAATATTCACTCTGCAAATGTACTGCACAGAGATCTCAAACCAGTGAATCTTTTCATTAATACTGAAGACTTGGTGCTGAAGATATGTGACTTTGGTCTTGCACGGATTACGAATACTGATTATTCCCATAAGGGTCATCTTTCTGAAGGATTGGTTACTAAATGGTACAGATCTCCACGTCTTTTACTTTCTCCTAACAGTTATACTAAAGCCATTGACATGTGGGCTGCAGGCTGCATCTTTGCTGAAATGCTGACTGGTAAAATCCTTTTTGCAGGTGCACATGAACTTGAACAGATGCAACTGATTTTATAATCGATTCCTGTTGCACATTGAAGATCATCAGGAGCTTCTCAGTGTAATTCCAGTTTACATTAGAAATGACATGACTGAGCCACACAAACCTTTAACTCAGGTGTTTCCAGGAATTAGTCGAGAAGCACTGGATTTCCTGGAACAAATTTTTACATTTAGCTCCATGGATTGGTTAACAGCAGAAGAAGCTCTCTCCCATTCTTACATGAGCATATACTCTTTTCCAACGGATGAGCCAATTTCAAGCCATCCTTTTCGTATTGAAGATGAAGTTGATAATATTTTGCTTATGGATGAAACTCACAGTTACATTTATAACTGGGAAAGGTACCATGATAGTCAGCTTTCAGATTGTGATTGGCCTATACATAACAACTTTGATATTGATGAAGTTCAGCCTGATCCAAGAGCTCTGTCTGATGTCACTGATGAAAAAGAAGTACAAGTTGATCCCCGAAAATATTTGGATGGAGATTGGGAAAAGTATCTGGAGGACCTTACTTTTGATACCAATTATTCTACTGAGCCTTGTTGGCAGTACCAAGGATCATCATGAAAACAAATATTGTGATCTGGAGTGTAGCCATACTTGTAACTACAAAACGAGGTCATCATCATATTTAGATAACTTAGTTTGGAGAGGGAGTGAAGTTAACCATTACTATGAACTCAGGCTTGTTATAGATCTTTCCAATTGGAAAGAACAAAGCAAAGAAAAATCTGATAAGAAAGGCAAATCAAAATGTGAAAGGTATGGATTGGTTAAAGCCCAGATAGCACTAGAGGAAGCATCGTAGCAACTGGCTGGAAAAGAAAGAGAAAAGAATCAGGGGTTTGACTTTGATTCTTTTATTGCAGGAACTGTTCATCTTAGTTCCCAATATGAGCCTACTGATGTTGTTGATAAATGACTTGAATAGCTCAGTGTCCCAACTAGAATTGAAAAGTTTGATACCAAAGTCAGTAAGCCAAGAAAAACAGGAAAAAGGAATGGCAAATCTGGCTCAATTAGAAGCCTCGTACCAATCTTCTTGGGACAGCCAGTTTGTGAGTGGTGGGGAGGACTGTTTTCTCATAAATCAGTTTTGTGAGGTAAGGAAGGATGAACAAGTTGAGAAGGAAAACACTCACACCAGTTACTTGGACAAGTTCTTTAGCAGGAAAGAAGATCCTGAAATGCTAGAAACTGAGCCAGTAGAGGATGGGAAGCTTGGAGAGAGAGGAAATGAGGAAGGATTTCTGAACAACAGTGGGGAGTTCCTCTCTAACAAGCAGCTCGAGTCCATAGGCACCCCGCAGTTTCACAGTCCAGTTGGGTCACCACTTAAGTCAACACAGGCCACAGGAACACCTTCTGCTATGAAATCTTCCCCTCAAATTCCTCATCAAACATACAGCAACATTCTGAAACATCTGAGCTAAAACATTCAGCAGACATTTATCTTTGAATTCTTCATGAAATGGGCTTGTCTTTTTTTATTACTAGTGTTTAAGTCATTTTTTACTTGAATCCAGTGGTGTCATTTAGTAAGGATTTTATTAGTTCTTGGTTTTAAAATCCAGACTGTCTTTTTCTATAGGTGAGATAGTTTTCATTTTAACTGGCATGCCATTTGCACACAAAAATAAAGAATAGAGCAAAATAATGCAATGTAGAAGGAGACAAAAGGAATGCACTGAGACAAGTAAAGAACATTCTTTCATAGAACAGTGATCTGTTTTATAGGAAACAAATCTTGCCTTGAAATTTACACAGTGAGACTCTACATAATTGCATGAAAATGTCTATTTTTTCCTAAGACATTTTTCATTCATGAGTATTTTCAAGTTTTTCATACTATACACATTTCTTAAAACACATGATACCAGCAGCAACTGAAAATGAATGCCGAGTTTGGTACACATGTATTATCTACCTCAAGGTAACAAGAGTATGTGGCAGCACATATACCACCCACAGTGCTTCACAATATGCACTTCTATTTAGCCAGCATTTATTGTAATAAACTATTCTTAATAAGACTCATTTGTTGTTTATAAAAGTTCTGCATTACCGTGAAGTGTTAATACATCACATCTTATTTATTTTAGCAAATCAGTATATTTTCTGTATTTAATTATAAAAATTAACTTAGTTTTAAAAATTTATTTGCAAATACACTTTTTCCATTTGGCTCTATGGTTTGTTGCCTACCTAGCTGAATATATAATGTCAGCTTATCTTAAAGCTGTCCACGTACTTAATTTACTTAGGAGTTCATTTACTTAGGTGTTACACAGTAACGTGCTCACTGTGTATAGGAATTTGTATTCTGGAGGTGCTTGATCTATCTACAAAGAAAAATTAATTAGGAATTACTTTATTATGAAGTGCTCCTAGAAGTCTTAATTGTGTTTATTAAAAAAAAGAATGTTAGACTTGTGTGCATGGAAGTAATTAAGGTACATCATTGTTGTAGTTTAAAAGTTGTACGTGATAAGACATTTTGTTTTTACTGTATGTTTTTACTGAATGATCTATTCCACATCCCAAGGCAAGCATGAATAAAATTAGGTTAAATGTAGAAAAATAAAATAAAATAAACTTGGCCACTTGTCCTTCATGTTGTATCTGTTTGTGTTAAAAGAAAAAAATATTTATTAAACACCTACTTTCATTAGAAAACAATGTTAGATTTTCTTGGGAATGTGACTATGATCAAAGTATGGTCTTTATTCTTGAGAAACTTAAAATTTAATATCATCATAGTTTTCACTAAGCTATAAAGGGATCTTCCTTGTTTACCTATTGTCTTGGAAAACGTGTACATTAAACAGCAACTCTAGGTGAGGTTTCTAATTCTGTATTTTGTGCAAATGAAAAAGAAATCTCCATCAAATGTTATCTAAGAAATATTTATTTTTTATTTTTTAATTTTTGAGATGGAGTCTTGCTCTGCCTTCACCTAGGCTGGAGTGCAGTGGCACAATCTCGGCTCATTGCAAGCTCCGCCTCCCGGGTTCACGCCATTCTCCTGCCTCCAGCCTCCCGAGTAACTGGGACTACAGGCGCCCGCCGCCATGCCCGGCTAATTTTTTGCATTTTTAGTAGAGGCGGGGTTTCACCATGTTAGCCAGGATGGTCTCGATCTCCTGACCTCGTGATCCGCCCACCTCGGCCTCCCAAAGTGCTGGGATTACAAGCGTGAGCCACCGCGCCCGGCCAATATTTCTATAAAATGTTTAAGGATCTTACTCTGTGTAATGTTCTGCACAAGTCACCCTAGAAACTTTTGAAGGACACAGTCCCTGAATTAGATGAGTTTAAAATATCATGACAAGCAGAAAAGTTAGACCATTTTCTTCTCCCATTTTGGAGGAATGTCTTGTTTATATAAAATTAACTTTTTATCTGTTTCAAATGGTTTTAAACTAATAGAGAAATCAATTACATAAAAATAAAAATAAGATAATTGAAACTGTATAACAAGATCTTATTTTACGAGGAAAGCAAAACTTCTTAGAAACTAAAATAATTCTTTTTTTAAGAGGAAAAAATAGAGTATAAAAATCTCAATTAGAAAAGCAAATTACTTTCAGTGCCAGTATTCTCCTGGAATAAATATGGCATTAATAAACAATTCACAAGACTCTACTTGAAATTTTCATTTTGTTTACACTTTTTTGGCCAACAGCTTACTCAGTCCTGACTCTGTCCCATGTTATTATCTAAATGTACTACAGTGCAAGTGAAATCCCTTTAAATAAAGGAGATGGCTTAGAGACCATCATCGGATACACTCCAGATTGGCCCAGAGACGTACCCGCACATGCTTTGATAAGACGGTAAATGCCTTCCTGATTTTCAAAGTAATTCTATCAAGAAAATCACCTATATGCTGTTATGTAACAGCAATATTTTTTTGTTTTCACTTAAGTGGCCATTCTGAATGAAATGCCTGTTTTAGAATAATGAAAAGAGTAGAATTGGAATGTTTCTAACACAAAACAATGATAAATATTTGAGGTGATGGAAACCCCAATTATCCTGATTTGATCATTACACATTGTATGCTTGTATAAAAACATCACATGGATCCCATAATACATATGGATATACCTATTATGTTCCCAAAATAACTTGAAATAAAAATTTGTTTTAAGAAGGTAAACCTATGCGAGCTTCCTAAAAAATTTGGCTCAATTTTGAGTTATTAAATAAAAAGAAACTAAAGTTCTTAGAAACAATGTTGTGTCCTAGTATAAGGATATATTCTGGTTTTGGTTGTAGACGAGCCCCATCAAATTCAAATATGTCAGCCCCAGCTCATTCTGCCTGCACTTCCAATGCTGCAGACAAATAGACAATGCCTCTCACAGCATGAAGAGTTAACCACTAAATGACTTCCCCTATTACATCCATGTAAAGTTCATCAAGGCAACAATCCCACTTTTTCCTTGTTAATAGTTTACTATTACATGCATGCATTTTTTTTTGTTTTTGCTTGTGCAAAATATTTCTAACTATTGGCCTTAATTCTCTCTTGCATTTGTATTGAGATTAAGATTGCTATTATAGATCCATGCAAATTTTAACAATACATAAACATACCTAGAATACATATACACACACAAACACAAAAAGAATAACTGTAGACAAAATTATTTGCTTTCATATTTTTATTAATAGTTTTAAAACCATATAAAATTTAAATATTTTCAGCATCTATACCAAAGATAGCTGGTTAAAATACTATGATTAGAAAAACAATTAATAATAAAACAGTCAAGGATTAGAGATTTTATTACTGTTCTAAATCTTAATATTTTTCAAAATTTTGCTCTAATGGATCTGTTTTAAAATAAATATTCAATATGAAATGTAAATCATTCATTAATTAACTTTATTAAGTAAAATCATGCTTTTGGTAATGCATACTGTGTTAGTTCGTTTTGTGTTTCTGTAAAGGAATACCCAAGGCTGGGTAATTTATAAAGAAAAGAGGATTATTTGACTCACGGTTCTGCATGCTGAGCAAGCATGGTGCCAGCCTCTGCTTCTGGTGAGACCTCAGGACACATAACTGTAGCAGAAGGTGAAGGGCAAGCAGGTGTGTTATATGGTGAGAGAGGGAAAAAGAGGGAAAGGAGGAGGTGCCAGGCTCTTTTTAACAATCAGCTCTCACATGACTAATAGAGCAGGAACTCACTCATTATCCCAGAGATTGCACCAAGCCATTCATGAAAGATCCACCCCCATGACACAAACACCACCTGTGAGTGTCCATCTCCAACACTGGGGATCACATTTTGACATGAGATTTGGAGGGGGTGAACACCCAAACCATATCACATATTAATCTATCTCTTGACAGTTAAAAATCCAACTTTATAACCAAATAGTACTTTTCCAAGTGATAAGATATTCTAGAAAATAACCCTAGAAAGGAATAGAACTCTATTTTATTAATCAATAATTGTTTATTGAGCTGATTCATATAGCAATACGTATGTGATACTTGCTATATGTAAATTTGCATTATTGAATATCAGTGTGATTCGGCAACACATACTTCTTCCTCTATAAATTGACAATGAAGTAATTCCTAGAGGACAATACTGGTAATATTTCTTTGTATTCAGAACATCTCAATATTAAATTCTCTATATTGTGGTTGGCTCTTACTTAGACCTTTATACTATGTCAGCCACCCAGAGCTACATGCAATGAAAATAGAGAAAATTTCTTTCAAATCGATCTCCATTCTCTCCCTAACTGAATTTATGTACCCTCTCCTAACTCATTTGATAATAGCAGTTCTGTCAGAGACTGTAGTTGTTCACCAAAATGTATGCTGCTGTTCTTACTGAGCACAGATATAGACTACATTTGCCATGCTTCGTGAAAGTTGGGTGAGGCAAAGTGAGTAATTTAGGCAGCAGAATGTGAATGGCACTGGTATGTACCACTTGAGGGTGGGTCTTCCAGATAGCAGCATGCTTTCTCCATATTCAATTCCCTGTTTCTCTTAGCCAGGAAGGAAATGAGCAGAGTGATCTTGGAAGTTACCTCAAAAGTCATGTGCTAATGATTGCAGAGTTGCCAGGCCTGGGTACCTCAATAACCATCTGAGGCTAACTTCCTGTTTACTTGAAACAGCCTGACTGGTACATGACAGCAGAGGTGTTGGTGGGGGGGGACTTTTAATTGCTTGACTCACTAAATTATTGTTAGTTTTGTTATGGAGGCATAGTTACTCTAACTAATATAAACTGCCAAAGTCAGGTGTTACCATAATAAAAATGTGTGACATTTTTTAACAGTTGGGAAATAGATGGTAAAAAAAAATTATAACATTCTAACCTTTTTTATGACATCATAAATATTTTGATAAACTGGTTATGTAAGCTAAATTCGAAAGGACCCTATTTGCCTCTTATTTTCCTGTAAATGTCTGAAGGGCCTCTAGTGATAACCTGTTTCCTTTTGTGTTGCGGGAAGTCAGGGACCCCAAATGGAGGGACTGACTGAAGCCATGGCAGAAGAACATGGATTGTGAAGATTTCATGGACATTTATTAGTTCCCCAAATTAATACTTTCATAATTTCTTATGCCTGTCTTTACTGCAATCTCTAAACATAAATTGTGAAGATTTCATGGACACTTATCACTACCCCAATCAATACCCTTGTGATTTCCTATGCCTGTCTTTACTTTAATCTCTTAATCCTGTCAGCTGAGGAGGATGTATGTCACCTCAGGACCCTGTGATACTTGTGTTAACTGCACAAATTGTAGAGCATGTGTGTTTAAACAATATGAAATCTGGGCACCTTGAAAAAAGAACAGGATAACACCAATGTTTAGAGAACAAGAGAGATAACCTTAAACTCTGACCGCTGGTGAGCCAGGTGGAACAGAGCCATATTTCTCTTCTTTCAAAAGCAAATGGGAGAAATATCGCTGAATTCTTTTTCTCAGCAAGGAACATCCCTGGGAAAGAGAATACGTGCCTGGGGGTGGATCTCTGAACTGGCCCCCTTGGGTGTGGCCATCTTCTATGGTTGAAACTGTAGGGGTGAAATAAACCCCAGTCTCCCATAGCGCTCCCAGGATTATTAGGAAGAGGAAATTCCTGCCTAATAAATTTTGGTCAGACTGGTTGCTCTCAAAACCCTGTCTCCTGATAAGATGTTATCAATGACAACGGTGCCTGAAACTTCACGGGCAATTTTAATTTCACCCCGGTCCTGTGGTCCTGTGATCTCACCCTACCTCCATTTGCCTTGTGATATTCTATTACCTTGTGAAGTACGTGATTTCTGTGACCCACACCCTATTCGTACACTCCCTCCCCTTTTGAAAGTCCCTAATAAAAACTTGCTGGTTTTGCGGCTTGTGGGGCATCATGGAACCTACTGACATGTGATGTCTCCCCCGGCTTTAAAATTTATCTCTTTGGTACTCTGTCCCTTTATTTCTCAAACCAGCCAACGCTTAGGGAAAATAGAAAAGAACCTACGTGACTATTGGGGCAGGTTCCCCAATACTTTTGATATTAATAATTTGTTTCTTCTTTTTTCTTTGTAATCACTGCAAGAGGTTTGACAACATTATTGATCTTTACAAAGAACCAGCTTTTGGTTTCATAGATTTTCTTTATAGTATTTTATTGTTTTCGATTTCATTGATTGAAGTTGTTATCTTTATGATTTCTTTTTTCCTCCTGGTTTTAGATGTATTTTGCTCTTTTTTTCCAGTTTGTTGAGTTGGGAGCTTAGATTATTGATTTGAGGCCGCTCCCTTTTCTGATATATAGTTGTAGTGTTATAACTTCCTATTTCAGCAATGCGTAAGAAGTTTCCCACAAATGTTAAGTTGTATTTTCATTTTTAATTAGTTCAATGTATTTTTATTTTTGTTTGTTTGCTTAATTTTTAGAAAATTTCAACTTTTAATATAGATTGAAGGGTAAATGTGCAAATTGGTTAGATGGACATATTGCATGATGCAGAAGTTTAAGGTATAAATGCTCCCATCACCCAGGTAGTAAGCATAGTACCCAGCATGTAGTTTTTCAGCACACATTTCCCTCCCTCTCTTGCATACCTAGTAGGCCCGAGTGTCTGTTGTTTCCATCTTTGTGTCTATGTGTATTCAATGTTTAGTTCCCACTTATAAGTAAGAACATTCAGTATTTGCTTTTCTGTACTTTCATTAATTTGCTTAGAATAATGGCCTCCAGCTCCATCAATGTTGATGCAAAGGACATGATTTTGTTGTTTTATGGCTGTGTAGTATTCCATGGTGTATATATACCACATTTTCTTTCTTTAATCCACAGTTGATGGGCGCCTAGGTGATTCCATGTCTTTGCTATTGTGAATAGTGCTGTGATGAACATAAAGGTACAAATGTCTTTTTGGTAGAACAATGTATTTTTCTTTGTGTATACCCAGTAATGGGATTTCTGGGTCAAATGCTATTTCTGCTTTAAGTTCTTTCATGCTTTGAGTAACTGAATTAGCCTCTTGAAGAAATTCTTAGAAAGAGGCAAAACCCCATAGGCAAGGTGTTTGGATCAGCAGACAAAGGCACAAATCATTCACTACCAGTACCACTGCCTGATGTGATAAATGCACAGGAAGGTACTATGAAAACTTTAAAGCTCCATCCAAATATTAACTCAGTGAGACTGGCCAGAAACCTGGAACCAGTAGTCAGAGCCTACATCTGGAGTTGATGGCCAGAAATGAAGACACATGCTATATACCTATTTGATGATGAATGTCTGTTTAGCTCAGAATAAAAAAATACCCTTTTGAAATAATCAGCTCCTGGGGAAATATGTTTTAACTCCCTGAACCAATGACAGTTCATTCTCCCGAGTTCAAATGGTTTGGGACCAAGTCTGTTTCACACATAAATGAATACTCCAGAAAACTTACCCAGGAAAACTTAAGATATATATGACTCTCCACAGAGCCTCCTAACACAGCATGGGTGACAGGCATAAAAGTCTGACTTTCAGGTTTGCAAAATTAGCAGGAACAGCCACAAGAGTTCCAGAGTGGGAGATTGTCCAGTGAGAGAAACTGCCTGCCAGGATTCGGAATGATCTCTGTTCTCTCTCGGTCAAAGAGTATGTAATGGAATTAAAAGTCATATACACTTTTACTCAGGCAAAGAAAAGGTAGAATCCATTTTTTATAACTAATTGGCTCTCTCACCAGCCTCCACCATGCTGGGATACAAGGGGGAGTTGGAGTGAAACCCTTTCAATTATTTTCCATTTAATATTGTCTCATTCTCTTACAGTTCAAATAGTCTCTTAGCACCTGGCTCTGTCTCTTGGGGTAAATATTCAGCCTTTCGGGTATCCATGGTGGTGGCCCAGGCAATGGGCATATGTAATGTAAGAAAGGGGTTTTGGGTCTGCATGAGTTCTTTGAGTCTTCACTAATTTCTGCTCTAGAGCCACCAGCTGGCTATGTTTCCTGGTGCCTGTAGATTCTGCTAAGGTGTGCCTGGTGAGGATGTATTTACTCTCTTTTCTGGGTCAGTGCCTGGTGGGGCTGTGGGCCCTTTCCCCACCACCCCAACCCCAAGTCTCTTCCATGGCCATGTCTGTTTTCTGGAGGGCTGTTTGTGCTATGACCTTTGCAACAGGTTCACACCCATTTACCATGGTGGCCCCTGGAAGCAGGTGTCAGCTTGCAGCAGAGTTGGTGATCATGGACCTCCCCTGTGGCCTTCAGGGCCCCAGTATGCTAACGAGACTCCCTCTGCCCTGCCATAGCACATCTTGCTCTGTGATTGCAGCCCCATCCAACCAAAGTTCAAAACAGTGAACAGGGAACAGTCCCTCTGCCTTTGGCTTTCCCCTCAGCCCTAACTCCTCTGAGAGATTTCAGCCTGGAGTGGAAGCCACAATGCCCCTGCACCCGTCTACCTGCCTCTCTCTCTTATACCCTGCTGCACTAGTCAGATATCTTTTTAAAAATAGTTTTATTGAGATATAATTCAAATACAGTTCACTCATTTAAAGTGTACAATTTAATAGTTCTAGCATATTCACAAAATTGTGCAACTATCACCATGACCAACTTTAGACCATTTTCACCAATGCAAAAAGGAACACCATACCCATTAGCAATCACCATCCCTTTTCCTTTCAACCCCTGACCTTAGGGTACTATGAATCTACTTTCTGTCTCAATAAATTTTTCCAGCAATTTGCCTATTCTAGGCTAGGCATGGTGGCTCTCACCTATAATCCCACTGCTTCAGGAAGCCAAGGTGGGAAGATCACTTGAGGCCAGGAGTTTATGACCATCCTGGACAATGTAGTGAGACTCTGTTTCTACAAAAAAATAAAAACATCAGCTGAGTGTGGTGGTGTGTACCTATAGTCCTAGCTACACAAGCAGCTGAGGTGAGAGGATCCCTTGAGCCCAGGAGTCTGAGGCTGCAGTGAGCTGTGATTGCACCACTGCATTCCAGTTTGGGCTACAGAGCCACAACCTGTCTCAAAAAAAAAAAAAAAAGTAGAATTTCAGAAAGAAATAATTTAAAATATTAGTACTTTCAGATCAGGTTGTTAGCGGAGTAATGATTCTGTATTAAGAAGATTATCCCAGTGAGTCCTGACAAAACATCCTGTTCTAGAGATGAGAAGACAGAGGCTTACCCAGGTGAGAGGGGGCAGTGCATTGCACAGGAGGATGCTCACTGTGGTGTCGGGAAAATGGCCACAGAAGAGACCCCATGGAGGTCCCACAGCAGAGGAAGGCTGAATTGCTGTGGTGATCGGCCTCCCTTCCAGCAGTATAGCAGGGGCCCCAGGTCCCAACCTTCTTGGCTATGGGCACGTCTTCCTCAAGACAGCATGGTGGGGAAATGTGCCCAATAGCATAATTCCCTGTCCTTTTGGGGGTAAACGGTGCTACTACTCATGCTAATGTGTGAGTCTAGGAGATGATGTGGAATCACAGACAGGCCACCTGTTACCAGGATACCTGGGACAGAAGTCAAAACATGGTAAAATACAAAATAATTATGACCTGAAGTGAAATAGTATAAAATAGTGTATTTTTTGATATTCCAATGAACATGTGGAACAGAGACTTTGCACCTGGCCAAGGACATGACTGGGCAGTGAGGTGGCATTGAGGAGTGTAGTGTGATGAGTTCCTCCCTGGGTTACTTAAGGGCATTATGTCAATTGCTCAAAACTTGTATGCTGGTCGGTGAGCCAAGGCCACAGTTCCTAGCCAAGAAGCAGGTGTTCCTGAGAACCCGAACATCCCAGAGAGTATCTGAGAGCACACCAAAGCAAACAAACTTACTGCTCAAACACGGTAGGCAGAGCCAGAACATCAGCCTAAAAGCAGTTTAGAGGTGGGAGGTGGCACAGGTCTCTAGAGCTGTCCTGCTGCCATCCAGGGATGCCCTGCGTGTAAGTCCCAATGAACTCATCTACTGCTCAAGCTGAGCTTGTCTGAGTCAGTCTTTGGGCTAATAGCACCTTCTCAGTTTGTGGGGGCACATTACAGTCCCAAGTTTGTCTTGTAATAGGGAGGACATGGGGCCCAGATGCCTGTGGGAGCAGAAGCACAGCCCCCTCCAGCAGCAAAGCCCTGGGACGGAGGAGATTAGGGAGGCATCTGGGCCCCAGGGCCCTCTCTGGTTGTCTCAGTCCCCGAGTGTGGAGTCCTCTCTGTACCCACACTCAGCAGCAGCCCTCATGGTCCTTGTTGGCAGTGAGGGGCCTCTGCCCTCGTGGAGGGAGATATAGTAGAGGACCCCACCGAGCAGCTCCTGCTGTTCTCCTGCATGGAGCTCTGTAGTGACAATTCCTGCAGCACAGTAGGAAGCACAGAGCCCTGCCTGCCATTATCCAGGCTGTTTATGCACACAGATCCTTGTATGACAAGGACTTCTACCCAAGAAGGAAGGAAATGGCCACCTGAGGGTCAGGGATTCACTTTGGAGAAGATGAGAATAGCCCGGCAGTCACCTTCCCATGCTGCCAGCCAGGATCCTGGGTGTTAGCATGACATGACCTCGAGGATGACACCTCCCACCCACCTGTTCCTGCCAAGAGCAGACCTCCCCTTACATCCCCTTTCCCCTGCCCTCAGGCAGAGGGGTGTGGGCTGCCCAGGCATGCTCACAGTGATGGCCTATCCTGGACTGGCCTGCCCTGGCTGCCTGTGTTTCCTTTGGGGGTCTCCTGGAAAATGGCTTGTGGTGAGGGCTGAACCCACATCTGTAGCATCAGAAAAGGCTGTCATGCCAGGGTTTCCTGAGGCTACAGCCTGGATAAGTCAGGCTACAGCAGGATGTTTTCTTGAGCATCTTGGCCAAGTGAGCTGGGGAGGAAGCTGTTTCTAAATTATGGGTGCCTGATTACAAGGATTCCAAGTTCTATTGGGACCTATTGCCAAGGAAGTGAGGTCATTTCCTGAGTTTACCTTACCTGGCCCCTCCTTTGATAAGACCCCAAGTGCTCCTCTTGGCTGACTTCTCATCTCCTACCCTGGGACATTGCCATATCTGTGCATAATTACAAGAAGATCACCTCTCTACAGCTGCTGTGGAAGGCCTGGGTATAGCCAGGGTCCCAGCTTTGAGGGACAGACCTGGGTTTAGACCCAGCTTCTCCTTACCACTTATGTGATCCTGGATAACCCACTTTGCCTCTCAGGGTCTCCCCAGGTTTGCCCCTGCACAGTGAGGATCATTCTAGCACCCGCTTCCTGGGGCTGTCCTCAGGTACGTGTGAGATGATGTTATGAAGCCTGTGGGCTGCACTACTTGGTATGTGCCAGAAGAAATGAAGTCATTATACAAAAAGATACTTGCACATGCATGTTTATAGCAGCACAACTCCCAATTGCAAAAATGTGGAACCAACCCAAACACCCATCAATCAATGAATGAATAGATAAAGAAACTATATATTCCATATGATGGAATACTACTCAGCCATAAAAAGGAATGAATTGATGGAATTTTCAGCAACCTGGATGGGATTGGAGACTATTATTCTAAGTGAAGTAACTCAGGAATGGAAAACCAAACCTCGTATGTTCTCACTCATAAGTGAGAACTAAACTATAAGGATGTAAGTGCATAAGAATGACATAATAGACTTTGGGGACTCATGGGGAAAGTGTGGGAAGGGGGTGAGGGATAAAAGACTAAAAATCAGGTTCAGTGTATACTGCTCTGGTGATAGGTGCATCAAAATCTCACAAATCACCACTAAAGAACTTACTCATATAACAAAACACCACCTGTTCCCCGAAAACCTATAGAAATAAAAAATTAAAAAAAAAGAAACACCTGTGGGCCGGCATCATGTGTAGCCAATGCACAAAATTAGAGATAAAATAGAGGAAGGGGTGGGACGTAGCATGGAATGCTTTCCAGGAACTGAAAGCATGCCTGGGTTCTTGCCGTGTAACCTTGGAAATGTCACTTCCTCTCTTGGCCTCATTTTCTTGTCTGCTCATTCTCCATAAAAAACTTGCAGTGGCTTCCCGTTATTTTTAGATTCAGATCCATATGCTTCATCTCAGCCTCCTTAGTGGCTGCCACGACTCCCACCTCCTAGTTCATGAATCATGTATAACTCCTTCCCCATGAGTGTAGACTGGACTTAACGACTCACTTCTAACAGTAAAATATGGCAAAAGCCACGGATGTATCTTCCAGGATTTAGTTATGAAATGACTGTAGTTAATGTTGCACTCTCTCTCCTCTTCTCTCCATATTTATCTGTTTTTTCTGTCTCTCTCATGTGTCTTAAGACCTAAAAAGGGCAACAGATGGAGGGGCACTCAGGGCCTCTGTGCAAATTGAATTCTCCCAATGAGCACCCCATGAGCTTGGAAGTGGATCCTGCCCCAGGTGAGCCTCTGCTGAGAAAGCAGCCCCAGCCTTGTGGGACACCTTTTTGCAGAAGCACCCAGCTGAGCCCTGCTGGGTTCCTGAGCTACAGAAACTGTGAGATGATGAATGTTTGTTGCTGTAAGCCCCTGTGTTTGGAATAATGTTTTCATAAAGTAATAGATCCCTAATACAGTCTACCTGCTTCAGAATCTGCCCCTGCCCTTCTGCCTCCCTTCCCTCCTCTCCCCCCAAATTCCCTGCAATCACACTGGCTGCCTTTCTCACCTTCTCCCTGGCCAAACTCACTTCTGCCTTGGATCTCTGTGCAGTTGAAACTTCCCCCAGCACGCCATTCCCAGACTTTTGGAGGGCTCATTTCCACTTTTCATTCTGCTTCCAAGGCAAATGTTACCTCACTGATGCCCTTTCAGATCCCCCATGAAGAGGTCTCCGGCTCTCCCTTGCAGCAGTCTGATGTATTACTACATAGCACTTGATCTTTTTTCCCCACCTTTACAGTCATGGACTGTATAAGGACATTTTGGTCAATGATAGACCACATATGTGATGGTGGTTTCATAATATTGTAATGGAGTTGAAAAATTCCTATTCTTTAGTGATGCCATTACCATAGTAATTTCATAACCCAAGGTATGACTCACGTGTTTGTGGTGATGTTGGTGTAAATAAACCTACTGTGCTGCAAGTCATATAAAAGAATAGCCCATAGAATTATACACAGTACACAATGCTTGATAATGGTCATCCACTACTAGTTTGCTGGTTTATGTATTTACTATACTATGCTTTTTATCATTATTTTAGAGTGTACTCATTCTCCTTATGAAAAGGTTTAGCTGTAATACAGCCTCAGGTAGGTCCTTCAGGAGGTTTTCCAGAATAAGGCATTGTTATCACAGGAGAGGACAGCTCAGCTCCATGCATGCTATTGTGCTTGAAGGGCTGCCAGGGCGACAAGATGTGGAGGTGGAAGTCGTGGGGATTGATGATCCTGACCCTGTGTTGACCTACTCTAATGAGTGTGTTTGTGTCTTAATTTCTTTTTTAAATTATATTTATTTCTTGTAGAGGTGATGTTTCACTGTGTTGCCCAGGCTGGTATTAAACTCCTGGGCTCAAGCAATCCTCCCAAAGTGCTTGGCCTCCCAAAGTGCTGGGATTGCAGATGCGAGCCATTGCACCTGGCAGTGCATCTTAGTTTTTAACAAAGACACATGAGTTCACACACAATCAAGCAAGCATTCACAATAAATTATTAAAGGCAATAATTAGGGGATAACAAACCACAGTGGATGCTCAGAAGGCCAGCCCACTGATGGATGAACTGCAGTGAGTTTGGAAGTCCCTCTGGGGTGCCCATTGGTGGGGGGTAAATATGCTGCTCTCCAGGCAATCATTTTTGGCTGCAGCTGCCCGAGTGTGGAGGAGACTTTCAGAATCCTCAGGGGCTGAGATTCCAAGAGCGCCTCAGACATTGCCAGTCCCTTGCCACCTTTATGATTCTCCACAGGGGTCTCACTATCATGATCTCAGCCACAGGGTCTCACCTGGCACCCAGCCACAGCAGGTGTTATCTCATTACCTTAGTCTAGCACATATATATTTATCACTTTAAAGAAAAATAAACTTACTGTAACTTCAGTGCTCACATATGCTTATCATTTTAAAGAAAACTAATTTTGCTGTGGGCTTAATGCCACCTAATATGAATGAATCTATTTTGAGACACTAGAAATCACAAATTATTAATATATATCAGTTGGAGACCTGTCTCAAGATGATAGCAATTGAGATTCACTTTCAGAAATAAACAAGACTTGGTTGTGGAAGAAGATGAGAGTGGGAACTATAGAAGCATGTAATTTATGTATAATATATATTAAGGAAAACTATACATACATTAAAATCATATTTTCCAAAACATTAAATGACATAGATGAGTGCTCATATTAAGTGCAAAATTAATTGGGAATAAAAGTTGATCCCAGTTTTAGGAAAACTCTATATCTAAACAGATAAGAGCATATAGATATGATTTTGGGAGGCCAAAGTGCGCAGATCACTTGAGGCCAGGAGTTCGAGACCAGCCTGGCCAACATGTTGAAACCCCGTCTCTACTAAAAATACAAAAATTAGTGGGCATGGTGGGGGGCACCTGTGGTCCCAGCTACTTGGGAGGCTGAGGCAGGAGAATCGCTTGAATCCAGGAGGTGGAGTTTGCAGTGAGCCGAGATTGCACCACTGCACTCCAGCCTGGGCAACAGAGTGACACCCTTTCACCAAACCAAAAATAATAAAATAAAAAGTACACGGATATGTGGGGTGATTGTTTTTAAATTTTCTAAACTGTGCTTTTTTATGTATAATCAGAAGGATTTCATAAATGTGCTTTGGTTTGAAACGGTATTTGATCGAAGCCAGACATACCTAGCTGTGATCTGGACCAGTTCTGCTCCCTGCATCCCCTCTCCACATCCTGCGGGGCCTGAGGTCAGTAGCCGTTGACTCTGTGTTCTGCCCTGAATCCAGGGCAGAACACGTGCTCAACAAATAACTCACTGAAACATTGAACTTGGGAAGGAGCCTATTTTTTCATGGTGTAAAATGACAAAACAAGGGCTCCCACTAGTGGACACTCCAAAAACATTGACTCTTAACAGAATTTGGATTCGATCTAACAGCAAGTTTGTGAAGATGTCTAAGTGTGAATGCCTGGAGCTAGGCAACGTTCATGCCATTTCCCCTGCAGCCACCAGAGGGCAGTGGGTGACGGATTAGGACAAGGACACTACCCCTCCCTCATAAGTTTTACAAGGGAGCCTTCCTTAGCACATATTTTCTAACCTTAGGGAGCTTCATTATAAAATGATTATTTGCTTTTATTCTGCAATATCAGTTGGGAGCTAAATGCAAATTCACTACAAGGAACAAATGTAAGGTAATCCTCTAACTGGAAGATTAAGCTTGTGCCACATACAGACAAAGTATGTGTCCAACCTCACAATCTGTGCCCGGATGTGTCCCTCCCTCCACATCCATCCATCTATAGATATGTCTATGTTTTGTGTTTTGTGTTTGTGTGTGTGTGGTTTTTTTTTAAAAATTTTTTTACAGGCTCTCACTCCAGTCACCCAGGCTGTACTGCAGTGGTGAGATCACTGCTCACTACAGCTTCAACTTCCTGGGTTCAGGTGATTCTCCCACCTCAGCCCCCAGAGTAGCTGAGACTACAGGTGTGCACCACCACACCCCCTAATTTTTTGTATTTTTAGCAGAGACGGGGTTTCGCCGTGTTGCCCAGGCTGGTATAAACATGTCTATGTAAAATACCTTTTGAGAATTAGATATAATATAGACATTTGCCAATCACGTCGCTGCTTTTTGATTATGTTGTAAGACAGGGAAAATGGAACTGAAACTTTGAGAGACATAATGAAGAACATTGGCAGGATGTCTCAGCAGAAGTTTGCCAAAGTGGGAAATTTTGTGGTTAACATAGACAAGATCTAATATGCATTGGCTGCTATTCCTAAAGCACTGAGTCTTCCTTTCCCCAGGGGATGTGATAAAATCTTTTATACCCTAAAATAGCATCAGGTCAGAATAATGAAAAGTGGCTACAGTGTTGAAGTGGAGATTAGGTTATGATGTGGTGGACCTGGCACCCAATCTACAAAGTTCATCACTCTGTATTATAATCCTCAGCCTCCCTCACCGGTCAGCAACCTAAGAACAGAGTCCACACCTTGGTTCTGACTGTAGCGTAGGCCCCAGCTCAGCACCAGGCATAGAACAGGTGTCAAATACAACTGAATTAATAAAATAGAGACTCATATCTAACAAACTGGATAACATACTTGAAATTGGGACTCTCCCAGGACAGCCCAGATAGGAGGTCACCATAAACCTGTTGCTTGACAACCTGCCCAGGCCTTGGACCTGATTGCCTTCCCACAGCATCCTCCAGCCAGGAAATGTGCAGAATCTCTGCCTGCTTTGACTCTGGTTTACTTTGGCTCCCGTGATTGTCCTACAGTGTGGTTCTCCACTCTGAGTCTCAGGGGACACCTGTGACGGCAGGGGAAGCCCGTTGGATCTCTCTTCTCCAGACCCCTGCCATTGCCTTGCTCTCGGTTCTGTGCACAGCCCTGGTAGCGGAGTCGCCTGCAATTCCCTTTGAGAGACACCCCAGCATGCTGATTCTGGGGAGCCCACACTAGCCAAGAGAGGCCCCACCGCCCCATCGCTTCCAGCATCCGCAGCAGAGATCCGGGATCAGATGTTTACAAATGCATAGGAAGAAAAGCGATCTCACCCCCATCTTGACTGAAAACAAATCCCAGTCCGGACAAGTCAGAAAATTGGGGTTATTTGTCCTACTTGATGGAATAAGAATACGATGACAATAAATAAAATAAAATAAATTGCAAAATGCTGAACAAGTGACAAAGAATAATGTCTCCACAGAGATGCCTTGTCCCCCATAGAGATGCCTTTCTTTTCTGTTGATAGCCCTGACATCCTTCAGGCATGGCTACATGAGTTAGTTCCGCTCTTGGAGGCGGGGACGGCCGCACACCCGTGGGCCACAGGACCGGGTCCACTGCTCCAAGGCGGGACGCCGGCTCCCACACTCCCTTTTCCTTGGGGTTGGTTGTGACCATGAAAGTTCAGGGCTTCCGGCCATGGCTCTTCAGGAAATCACTCCTCCAGGAAAATCTCCCCGCTTTTCAGAAGGGAAGCGTCGGGCACGCCTGAGGCCGCCATGCAGAACCCCCAGGTCCAAAGCCGTGAGCGTCCACCACTCCTGTTCTTTCGCGCCTCACAGGGGTCGCAAACAGACAGAAATCGAATGGGAGAATCCCTGACACCCCCGGGTCCTACAGGCCTTTGCCAATCCCATCCTCCCGGAGCCAGCCGGCCCCACCCTCCTCCTGCAGATACTTCGCAGCCTCCCTGCACCGCAGTCGCTGGCCCCTTCCCTGCGCCCAGAAAGGCAGCGGCTCTGCATCCCTGCGCCGGCGATCACCCTGGAGGCCTGGGCGGCACTCCACCTTAAGGACAAAGACGGCCGCCTCCGGAGAGGCTTGAGTGCACCAGGACCCCGCGGGTGCTCCGGGGGACCCCCTCAGCTGCCGCGCAGCCAGTGCCAGCCAACCACCACCCCGTGAGCCCCGTGCTCTGGTTTCCATCTCCCGCTGCCTAGTTACTAATCCCATTCATCCTTCAGCAGCACTTGACAAAGTTCTCTCCACCCCGAATCTCATCAGGGTTGGTGTGAGGCCAGTCTGAGACTTCAGTCACCATTGATCTGTTAATTCCAGGCGTCGGCTTGACTGGCTATGCGCTACACAGAGATTTGAGCAAACATTCTTCTGGGCAGGTCTCCGTGAGTGTTTTTGGATGAGATGAACATTGTAATCTTAGATTAAGTACAGAAGAGAGCCCTCCCTAATTTGGGTGGGCCCCATCCAATCAGCCAAAGGCCTGAATAGAACACAAAAGCTCATTAAGATAGAACTCCTTCTGCCTGACTGCCTTTGAGCTGGGACATGAGCTTTCTCCTGCCTTCACACTCCAACTGAAGCATGAGTTCTTCCTGGGTCTCAAGCTGCCAGCATTTGGACTGGAACCTGCTGGGTCTCTTGATGATTGCAGACCTTAGGACTTAGCCCCCATAATACCCGTTATATATAATTATGTCATATATCTAATTAATATAAATTACATAGTTATATAAATTGATATGAATGTATAATACTTGTAAACATATAATGTATATATCATATGTAAGTATTTCTCTAGGGAACACTGACTGATACACCCATCCAGCCCGCAGCTGGTTCTGGCTGTACTGCCAGGGTTCTTTGCTCCATGCTGAATGTATCTAAGTCAGGTCTTGTTGCTAATTATGCAAGAGTGATGGAAACCCCTAACACCAAGAAATCATTCAAAGAAAACATTATTTTTCCATTTTATCTCTCTTTTGCAAGAGAGTAAGATCTCATCAATACTTACCCTAGATCAGTATCAAAGAGAAGAGAGTTCAGCAAAGACAACACAGGGAAGAGAAATTGAAAGGTATCAATGGCCCTTATGTGCCATCTATAAGATAAATAAAATTCTACCTTATTTAATTCACATGTCAATTTGATTTGGGCAGTGATGCAATCAGTCTCAGACATGAAGAAAGCAGTACTCTGAGAGATAAAGTTGCCCATCCACAGTTCATAACCAGTGAGTGGTGGAGCTGAGAGGAAAGCCTCCTGCCCCATAGCCTGATCCCCTCCCCTAGCTAACCGTGGGCCACCATGACAAGTCCACCCGTCCTGGAGCCCACACTTACCCCTAGCCCTGCCATGCTCACCTTGAGCCTCACCCACTTCCCAGTTCTCCCCTGATCCTCCTACAGCATGGACCTGGGCAGACATCCTGTGAACTGCTTGAGTGCAGTCAGGAACCCAGGCCCCCCAGAGTGCCAAGGAGTCAGGTTTCACCTGACCCCTCAGTCCAGAGACAATGACTGACTTCAGACACATCTAGCAACAGCCTCAAGCAGAGCACTGAGCTGCGCCTGCTGGATACAGGGCTATTACTCACCTCAGATTTCTCCTGTCCTCTGTGAAATGGCAAATAAATAATGGCCCCTAATCTGCCCTAGGCTCAGATCTGCCTTTGCACCTAATAGCTGTGTCCTGTGACCCTTCCTTCCCCTCTTGTAGCCCTGCCTCCTCACCACGCCCCCCCAATACTCTTCTTTTACATCTTCTCAACTTGAACTCTGCTGCAAGTGAGAGGAAGTAAAAGAAGAGTATTGTGAACCCACATCTCACTGTGCGCTCTAACCATGCCCCCATCTGTCATGATGCTTGACACAACCCAGCCCAGTGGTTAAAGGATGTGATTCCAGAGCCAGAGTCCCTGGGTTGGTCTTAGCTCTGCTGTGGTTCCTAGAAGTGTGACCTTGGCAGTCACTGTGAACTCTGCTCACTGGGTTCCTCATATGTAATGTGAGGAATATTGCGAGGGCTAAGGGAGTAGGTACAGAGGAGAAGCAAAACAGTGTGCCTGGGGAAAGTCATCAGCACTGGTGAGAATCATAGAGTGATGCACTGGGCACAGAAGGGAGGTGGTCTTAAGGAGTGATAGGCGGAGAGCGTGAGGGTGGCGTCCAGATCCTGGGAAATCTGCTTTGATGCAGCGCTGGTTTCTTGGTGTAAGACAGTGATTAATAAATCGTCATGCTGTGTGCTGATGATGTTTACATTTTCTGTCTGTGTATTATACTTTTAAAGTCAACATTTTAAAAATAATGCCTGGAAATTTAATAATAATTCCTGGGAGGTGATCAGACCTCTAAAAGCTGTGGAGATGGTGAGGTCCAAGCATATCTCTAAGGAAGAAAAGAAAATTTCATGAATATCTGGGGTAAAGTTGGGGTAAAGAGGAAACTGCATTAAGGGAGATGATATATAGATAAGAAAGATAGGTATAAGAGAGACATAGATTAATTGGTGATAGGTGATAGATAATAGATTGGTTGATTAATTAATAAATGACAGATAAATAGATGAATGTATGACAGATGATAGTTGACGGATGATAGATGGATGATATAAATTAATAGGTACCAGATAGATGAGGATAGATTGAAACAGTGATTGTGATAGACAGTTGATAGATAATTGATTAATAAGTGATAGATGATAGATAATTGATAGATTGATAGATCAATAGGTGATAGATAATAGACAGATGATACATGACAGATTGCTGATAAATAGATAGATGATGAGTAGGTGGATGGGTGAATAGATGGATAGATGATGAGTAGATGGATGGGTGAATAGATAGATAGATGATAGAAAGAACAGTTATGGGTGACAAGTAGGAAGGACCAGAGAAGAGAGGGGAGGATAATGGGGGCCTTGGGGTTACTTCCTCCTTTGTCCCCTCCCTAAGCTCAAGACCCCTTTGTGACTGTACCATACCTTTGTGATGCAGGTCAGGAACTCTAGTCTAGAGAGCACATTCTCTGCTCAGTTGCCCGGGGAAGCCACTAGATACAGATGCTGGAGAATTTGGGCTGGTTTCTTCTGCATTTTAACAATCCCTGGGGCTTTCTTTGGTTCTTTCTTTATTTGAGTGAGGTTGAGATCATCTTTCTATCATGTCTCTGCATTCAGTGATATCCATATTTATCCATGTTTGAAAAGACACAGACATCAATCTGGTAAGGAATCCCAAGGGCTGCCCACATTAGAGGTTAACTTCTGTTTTCCTATTCCTATTTTCTCTTTTCATAATCTATCCTTGGGATGGAGAGACCTCAGGAATGGGAACTCTCGGGGGACATTAGAATAGCATTGGTCTAGGAGAGCAGGTTGGGCAGCACAGAAGGTAGGTGGGGACAAAGGCTTTTATCCAAAAGTTACAGACCATTTGCCCAGGTGTGGTAAAATCACAAATACCATGGAATTCAGGCCCACAGATTGGTTTGTTAAAGAATTCAGGACACCAGAGGGGAACAGGCCCTCAAGAGTTGCTCACCAGCAGCCTTTCCGTCACAGGAGGCTCTGGGCCACAACTCTCCCAAGAGTTAGGGCTGAGCTGGAGAGCAGTGCTGACCTGTGAGAGGCTCTGGCTGCTTTCTACTCCTCCATTTGTCCTCAGGAGGCAGAATCCTAGAGAATGGAGCAGAAGTTCCCAAAGGTCTGCAAATCTGTGCTCTTTCTCAGTAGAGGACTTTCCAGGAGTCCCAGGACTGCTGTCTGAAATATGCATTTAGAAGCAAATATGAATAACAATTCTTTATTTGAAATTGACAGAGAAGGAGTCAAACAAAACATGATCCATTTTAAAAATGAATAACATGAAAGCAACATCTCAATTAAATCAACATAGGAAGTCACGTAATTAATTAAGAAAAGTTCACTGTTTTTTTTTTTTTTTTGACAGGGTCTTACTCTGTCACGCAGGATGGAGGCTGGAGTCCAATGGCACAATTGCAGCTCACTGCACCCTCAAACTCCTGGGCTCAAGGGGGCCTCCCATCTTACCCTCCCGGATAGCTGGGACTACAGGCGTGCACCATCATACCTGGCTAATTTTTAGTATTTTTTGTAGAGACGGGGTTTCTCCATGTTGGCCAGGCTGGTCTTGAAATCCTAGGTTCAAGCAATTCTCCTGCCTCAGCCTCCCAAACTGTTGGGATTACAGGTGTGAGCCACTGTGCCCAGCCTGCTGCTTTTTTAGAAAGAGGAGAGAAGGATGGTCTAAAACTCCCATTTTTTCTTGTCATTCACCTGGCAACTCAGAGTCAGGAGGAAGATGGGAGCTTTGAAGTGAGGTTCTGCTGCCCCACCCTGAGTTCCTCAGGGGTCACCTTCATTTCACCCTTCCCATTAGTTCCAAGTCCCCAGACTGAAGACAGCAGTTCCTGGAGTCAGTTCTCAAAAGAGTGAGTTCTCAAGGGAGAGGCCCAAAAAAAGGGAATCAGAACCTGGAACACTTCTCCCCATCCCTGTTCTGCCCCTCATAGGAATTAAACAAGATGGAAATGGGCAATGCTTCTTACCCACTGGTGATAATATGAGATGCCACAGAAGAAATGTTGGGGTTTTTTGGAGGCAAAATTTGTTGGGTCTTCACTTTGTAAAAGTTGATGGCATCCCTATTTTCAGACTGTTCTTGGAGACAGCACCAGGCTTGTCTACCTCATACAGCTGTGATGGTCACCTGGGGCTGAGAGAGAAGAGCTTGCCTTCAGCTGTTAATGAAAGCCAGCTTGGACTTCTTGAAGCTGAAGGGTCAGGCAGAGCTACGTAGTGGTATTGCACACATCAGCATCTTCAGTTTCCTAAAATCTACCCTTACAAAAAAAGAGCGACTCAGCAGGGGCTCAACATGTAATAGAGTCCACTAAAGAACATGTCTGAGGCTTGCATTTTTCAGCCCTCTGCTTTTCCCCACCATTCTACCTACCAGCCATGGGCTATATATAGTGCTTGGGGTTATGCAGGTGCCATAGGGTAAAAACCTTCCCACTCAAGTTCCAGGAAAAAAAAATGACAAGAAACTTTACATGTCCCAAATACGGAACTAGAGTTTGGGGGTCTAAGTTCAGAAGGGTAAGAAGTGATCTCCATGGCCCTAAATATTTTGGAAGGAAATAGGCTTCTAGTTTCCCAAAATCTCCTTTTATTCCCAGTGTGGTTGAGGGAAGAGCACTGCTCTCAATTCTTAGCTTAGCCTTTAGGAACATGGACAGTCAGGTCAGCAGCCAGCTGCCCTTCCCCTCTCCAGAGCAGCAAGGAGTCCAGGACTCCAGCTCTGTTTCTGCAGACAGTGACAGGAGGCCAAAGGGCGGGCAGAGCAGGGGCAAGGTCTCAGCACACCCAGGGGTCGATGGAGAACAAACATATCATTAGGCTGAGAAAGGAGAGAAAGGAAAAAAAGATCTCAAAGTGTGTTCAGGCAGTACTCAGCTCTTTGTTTATCCACAAGAAGAACTGGATTCCAAGTCAGGGACATAAAAATTAACCCATGGCCTGGGTCACTTTGCCCCCACCTGCCACTCATACCAAGGCAGCCCAGCTCTGAAAGCATTGAAAGATGACATGTTTTGTAGGAAACAGTGACTCTTTGGATGTTAAAAAATCTAGCCGCTGCCCAGTGGACACAGTGTCAGGGAGCCTTAAGAAAGCTGGTGTTGGGGGTACTGCCAAGGAGGATCATCGAGTGGGCATGACAAGCCCAAGAGTCAAGGTGACTGCTGCTTAAGGATATTCCATGTCTGTGGGGTCCACCCGTCTTGGGACAAGTCTTGAACTCAAAGAGAATTCTCCCTCCTGAGTGGGGACATTAGAAAAGGGAAGGCCCTCCCCAGGGAGACTCTGCGTGAGGCCTGGCTTGGTGACATAATTGCGGGGCAAAGGGATTACAAGCTTTCACCGATGGGTTAATGGGGCAGCCACACAGCACCAGGAGAATGAGTCAGTGGGGAAAAATGTGAAAGTTGAGGGTGTGGGAAACAAGAAAAATCAGTGAAGAGGGCAAAGGATGTCCCATTTTGTGGGAAGGAGAGAATTGTTTCCATTGTTTCCATTGTTGCTAATCATGACATCCCCTCATCAAATACACACACACACACACACACACACACACACACACACTCTCTCTCTCTCACACACACTGCCTGACACAGGCTGCTCCTGCTTGTGAATGAGGAGATCTATCTGGCATAAAAGGGTGCTATAGGTACAGAGAGAAGTATATTTTTGTTTTTTTTTTCTTTTTATTATTATTATTATTATACTTTAAGTTTTTGGGTACATGTGCACAATGTGCAGGTTAGTTACATATGTATACATGTGCCATGCTGGTGTGCTGCACCCACTAACTCGTCATCTAGCATTAGGTATATTTCCCAATGCTATCCCTCCCCCCTCCCCCCACCCCACAACAGTCCCCAGAGTGTGATGTTCCCCTTCCTGTGTCCATGTGTTCTCATTGTTCAATTCCCACCTATGAGTGAGAATATGCAGTGTTTGGTTTTTTGTTCTTGCGATAGTTTACTGAGAATGATGATTTCCAATTTCATCCATGTCCCTACAAAGGACATGAACTCATCATTTTTTATGGCTGCATAGTATTCCATGGTGTATATGTGCCACATTTTCTTAATTCAGTCTATCATTGTTGGACATATGGGTTGGTTCCAAGTCTTTGCTATTGTGAATAATGCCACAATAAACATATGTGTGCATGTGTCTTTATAGCAGCATGATTTATAGTCCTTTGGGTATATACCCAGTAATGGGATGGCTGGGTCAAATGGTATTTCTAGTTCTAGATCCCTGAGGAATCGCCACACTGACTTCCACAATGGTTGAACTAGTTTACAGTCCCACCAACAGTGTAAAAGTGTTCCTATTTCTCCACATCCTCTCCAGCACCTGTTGTTTCCTGACTTTTTAATGATTGCCATTCTGACTGGTGTGGGATGGTATCTCATTGTGGTTTTGATTTGCATTTCTCTGATGGCCAGTGATGGTGAGCATTTTTTCATGTGTTTTTTGGCTGCATAAATATCTTCTTTTGAGAAGTGTCTGTTCATGTCCTTTGCCCACTTTTTGATGGGGTTGTTTGTTTTTTTCTTGTAAATTTGTTTGAGTTCATTGTAGATTCTGCATATTAGCCCTTTGTCAGATGAGTAGGTTGCAAAAATTTTCTCCCATTTTTTAGGTTGCCTGTTCACTCTGATGGTAGTTTCTTTTGCTGTGCAGAAGCTCTTTAGTTTAATTAGATCCCATTTGTCAATTTTGGCTTTTGTTGCCATTGCTTTTGGTGTTTTAGACATGAAGTCCTTCCCCATGCCTATGTCTTGAATGGTATTGCCTAGGTTTTCTTCTAGGGTTTTTATGGTTTTAGGTCTAACATTTAAGTCTTTAATCTGTCTTGAATTAATTTTAGTATAAGGTGTAAGGAAGGGATCCAGGTTCAGCTTTCTACATATGGCTAGCCAGTTTTCCCAGCACCATTTATTAAATAGGGAATCGATTCCCCATTTCTTGTTTTTGTCAGGTTTGTCAAAGATCAGATGGTTGTAGATGTGTGGTAATATTTCTGAGGGCTCTGTTCTGTTCCATTGGTCTATATCTCTGTTTTGGTACCAGTACCATGCTGTTTTAGTTACTGTAGCCTTGTAGTATAGTTTGATGTCAGGTAGTGTGATGCCTCCAGCTTTGTTCTTTTTGCTTAGGATTGTCTTGGCAATGCGGGCTGTTTTTTAGTTCCATATGAACTTTAAAGCAGTGAAGAAAGTCATTGGTAGCTTGATGGGGATGGCATTGAATCTATAAGTTACCTTGGGCATTATGGCCATTTTCACGATATTGATTCTTCCTATCCATGAGCATGGAATGTTCTTCCATTTGTTTGTGTCCTCGTTTATTTCATTAAGCAGTGGTTTGTAGTTCTCCTTGAAGAGGTCCATCACATCTCTTGTAAGTTGGATTCCTAGGTATTTTATTCTCTTTGAAGCAATTGTGAATGGGAGTTCACTCATGATTTGGCTCTCTGTTTGTCTGTTGTTGGTGTGTAAGAACACTTGTGATTTTTGCATCATTGATTTTGTATCCTGAGACTTTGCTGAAGTTGCTTATCAGCTTAAGGAGATTTGGGGCTGAGATGATGGGGTTTTGTAAATATACAATCATGTCATCTGCAAACTGAGACAATTTGACTTCCTCTTTTCCTAATTGAATACCCTTTATTTCTTTCTCCTGCCTGATTGCCCTGGCCAGAACTTCCAACACTGTGTTGAATAGGAGTGGTGAGAGAAGGCATCCTTGTCTTGTGCCAGGTTTCAAAGGGAATGCTTCCAGTTTTTGCCCATTCAGTATGATATTGCTTGTGTGTTTGTCATAAATAGCTCTTATTATTTTGAGATACATCCCATCAATGCCTAATTTATTGAGAGTTTTTAGCATGAAGGGCTGTCGACTTTTGTCGAAGGGCTTTTCTGCATCTATTGAGATAATGTTGTGGTTTTTGTCTTTGGTTCTGTTTATATGCTGGATTACATTTATTGATTTGCATATGTTGAACCAGCCTTGCATCTCAGGGATGAAGCCCACTTGATCATGGTGGATAAGCTTTTTGATGTGCTGCTGGATTAAGTTTGCCAGTATTGTATGGAGGATTTTTGCATTGATGTTCATCAAGGATATTGGTCTAAAACTCTCTTTTTTTGTTGTGTCTCTGCCAGGCTTTGGTATCAGGATGATGCTGACCTCATAAAATGAGTGAGGGAGGATTCCTCTTTTTCCGTTGATTGGAATAGTTTCAGAAGGAATAGTATCAGCTCCTCCTTGCACCTCTGATAGAATTCGGCTGTGAATCCATCTGGTCCTGGACTTTTTTTGTTTGGTAGGCTATTAATTATTGCCTCAATTTCAGAGCCTGTTATTGGTCTATTCAGGGATTCAGCTTCTTCCTGGTTTAGTCTTGGGAGAGTGTATGTGTCGAGGAATTTATCCATTTCTTCTAGAGTTTCTAGTTTATTTGCATAGATGTGTGTATAGTATTCTCTGATGGTAATTCGTATTTCTGTGGGATAGGTGGTGATATCCCCTTTGTCATTTTTTATTGCATGTATTTGATTCTTCTCCCTTTTCTTCTTCATTAGTCTTGCTAGCTGTCTATCAGTTTTGTTGATCTTTTCAAAAAACCAGCTATCGCAAGAACAAAAAAACAAACACCGCTTATTCTCACTCATAGGTGGGAATTGAACAATGAGAACACATGGATACAGGAAGGGGAACATCACACTCTGGGGACTGTTGTGGGTTGGGGGGGAGGGGGAGGGATAGCATTGGGAGATATACCTAATGCTAGATGACGAGTTGGTGGGTGCAGCGCACCAGCATGGCACATGTATACATATGTAACTAACCTGCACATTCCTAAAACTTAAAGTATAATAATAATAAATAATTTTAAAAAAACCCAAAAAAACCAGCTCCTGGATTCATTGATTTTTTGAAGGGTTTTTTGAGTCTCTATTTCCTTCAGTTCTGCTCTGATTTTAGTTATTTCTTGCCTTCTGCTAGCTTTTGAATTTGTTTGCTCTTGCTTTTCTAGTTCTTTTAATTGTGATGTTAGGGTGTCAATTTTAGATCTTTCCTGCTTTCTCTTGTGGGCATTTAGTGCTATAAATTTCCCTCTACACACTGCTTTGAATGTGTCCCAGAGATTCTTGTATGTTGTCTTTGTTCTCATTGGTTCCAAAGAACATCTTTATTTCTGCCTTCATTTGGTTATGTACCCAGGAGCAGGTTGTTCAGTTTCCATGTAGTTGAGCGGTTTTGAGTGAGTTTCTGAATCCTGAGTTCTAGTTTGATTGCACTGTGGTCTGAGAGAGAGTTTGTTATAATTTGTGTTCTTTTACATTTGCTGAGGAGTGCTTTACTTCCAACTATGTGGTCAATTTTGGAATAGGTGTGGTGTTATGCTGAAAAGAATGTATATTCTGTTGATTTAGGGTGGAGAGTTCTGTAGATGTCTATTAGGCCTGCTTGGTGCGGAGCTGAGTTCAATTCCTGGATATCATTGTTAACTTTCTGTCTCATTGATCTTTCTAACGTTGACAGTGGGGTGTTAAAGTCTCCCATTATTATGGTGTGGGACTCTAAGTCTGTTTGTAGGTCTCTAAGGACTTGCTTTATGAATCTGGGTGCTCCTGTATTGAGTGCATATATATTTAGGATAGTTAGCTCTTCTTGTTGAATTGATCCCTTTACCATTATGTAATGGCCTTCTTTGTCTCTTTTGATCTTTGTTGGTTTAAAGCCTGTTTTATCAGAGACTAGGATTGCAACTCCAGCTTTTTTTTGCTTTCCATTTGCTTGGTAGATCTTCCTCCATCCCTTTATTTTGAGCCTATGTGTGTCTCTGCACGTGAGATGGGTTTCCTGAATACAGCACACTGATGGGTCTTGACTCGTTATCCAATTTGCCAGTCTTGTGTCTTTTAATTGGAGGATTTAGCCCATTTACATTTAAGGTTACTATTGTTATGT
Organism: Pan paniscus; assembly: GCF_029289425.2. Taxonomy (NCBI): domain Eukaryota; kingdom Metazoa; phylum Chordata; class Mammalia; order Primates; family Hominidae; genus Pan; species Pan paniscus. The sequence goes on along the minus strand of NC_073256.2, from coordinate 62,578,806 downwards.
GTGAATTTGATCCTGTCATTATGATGTTAGCTGGTTATTTTGCTCGTTAGTTGATGCAGTTTCTTCCTAGCCTTGATGGTCTTTACAATTTGGCATGTTTTTGCAGTGGCTGGTACCAGTTGTTCCTTTTCATGTTTAGTGCTTCCTTCAGGAGCTCTTGAAGGGCAGGCCTGGGGGTGACAGAATCTCTCAGCATTTGCTTGTCTGTGAAGGATTTTATTTGTCCTTCACTTATGATGCTTAGTTTGGCTGGATATGAAATTCTGGGTTGAAAATTCTTTTCTTTAAGAATGTTGAATATTTCCCCCCCACTCTGGCTTGTAGAGTTTCTGCTGAGAGATCAGTTGTTAGTTTGATGGGCTTCCCTTTGTGGGTAACCTGACCTTTCTCTCTGGCTGCTCTTAACATTTTTTTCCTTCATTTCAATCTTGGTGAATCTGACAATTATGTGTCTTGGAGTTGCTCTTCTCGAGGAGTATCTTTGTGGCATTCTCTGTATTTCCTGAATTTGAATGTTGGTCTGCCTTGCTAGATTGGGGAAGTTCTCCTGGATAATATCCTGCAGAGTGTTTTCCAACTTGGTTCCATTCTCCCTGACACTTTCAGGTACACCAATCAGATGTAGATTTGGTCTTTTCACATAGTCCCATCTTTCTTGGAGGCTTTGTTCTTTTCTTTTTATTCTTTTTTCTCTAAACTTATCTTCCCGCTTTATTTCATTCATTTTGTCTTCCATCACTGATACCCTTCCTTCTAATTGATTGCATTGGCTACCGAGGCTTGTGCATTTGTCACGTAGTTCTTGTGCCATGGTTTTCAGCTCCATCACATCCTTCAAGGACTTCTCTGAATTGGTTATTCTAGTTAGCCATTCATCTAATTTTTCTCAAGGTTTTTAGCTTCTTTGCCATTGGTTTGAACTTCCTCCTTTAGCTTGGAGTAGTTTGATCTTCTGAAGCCTTCTTCTCTCAACTCATCAAAGTCATTCTCCATCCAGCTTTGTTCTGTTGCTGGTGAACGCAGCTGGAGCTGCATTCCTTTGGATGAAGAGAGCCGCTCTGATTTTTAGAGTTTCTTGTTTTTCTGCTCTGTTTTTTTCCCCATCTTTGTGGTTTTATCCACCTTTGGTCTTTGATGATGGTGACTTACAGATGGGTTTTTGGTGTGGATGTCCTTTCTGTTTGTTAGTTTTCCTTCTAACAGTCAGGATCCTCAGCTGCAGGTCTGTTGGAGTTTGCTGGAGGTCCACTCCAGACCCTGTTTGCCTGGGTATCAGCAGCGGTGGCTGTAGAACAGCGGATATTGGTGAACCGCAAATGCTGCTGCCTGATCGTTCCTCTGGAAGTTTTGTCTCAGAGGGGTACCTGGACGTGTGAGGTGTCAGTCCGTCCCTACTAGGGGGTGCCTCCCAGTTAGGCTACTCGGGGCTCAGGGCACCACTTGAGGAGGCAGTCTGCCCATTCTCAGATCTCAAGCTGTGTGCTGGGAGAACCACTATTCTCTTCACAACTGTCAGACAGGGTCATTTAAGCCTGCAGAGGTTACTTCTGCCTTTTGTTTGTCTGTGCCCTGCCCCCAGAGGTGGAGCCTACAGAGGCAGGCAGGCCTCCTAGGGCTGTGGTGGGCTCCACTCAGTTTGAGCTTCCTGGCCACTTTGTTTACCCACTCAAGCCTAGGCAAGGGTGGGCACCCCTCGCTCAGCCTCGCTGCCGCCTTGCAGTTTGATCTCAGACTGCTGTGCTAGCAATGAGTGAGGCTCAGTCGGCGTAGGACCCTCCAAGCCAGGTGCAGGGTATAATCTTCTGGTGTGCCATTTGTTAGGCCCATTGGAAAAGTGCGGTATTAGGGTGGGAGTGACCCAATTTTCCAGGTGCTGTCTGTCATCCCTTTCTTTGATTAGGAAAAGGAATTCCCTGACCCCTTGCACTTCTGGGGTGAGTTGATGCCTCACCCTGCTTCGGCTCACACACAGTGCACTGCACCCACTGTCCTGCACCCACTGTCTGGCACTCCCCTATGGGATGAACCCAGTACCTCAGTTGGAAATGCAGAAATCACCCGTCTTCTGCGTCGCTCACGCTGGGAGCTGTAGACTGGAGTTGTTCCTATTCGGCCATCTTGGCTCTGTCCTTTTTACTCTTTTTCCTCTAAACTTCTCTTCTTGCTTCGTTTCATTCATTTGATCTTCAATCACTGATACCCGTTTTTCCAGTTGATTGAATCAGCTACTGAAGCTTGTGCATTCGTCACGTAGTTCTTGTGCCACAGTTTTCAGCTCCATCAGGTCATTTAAGGACTTCCCTACACTGGTTATTCTAGTTAGCCATTCATCTAATCTTTTTTCAAGGTTTTTAGCTTCTTTGCATTGGGTTCGAACTTCCTCCTTTAGCTCGGAGTAGTTTGATCGTCTGAAGCCTTCTTCTCTCAACTCATCAAAGTCATTCTCCATCCATCTTTGTTCCATTGCTGGTGAGGAACTGCCTTCCTTTGGAGGGGGAGAGGTGTTCTGATTTTTAGAATTTTCAGATTTTCTGCTCTGTTTTTTCCCCATCTTTGTGGTTTTATCTACCTTTGGTCTTTGATGATGGTGATGTACAGATGGGATTTTGGTGTGGATGTCCTTTCTGTTTGTTAGTTTTCCTTCTAACAGTCAGGACCCTCAGCTGCAGGTCTGTTGGTGTTTGCTGGAGGTCCACTCCAGACCCTGTTTGCCTGGGTATCAGCAGCGGAGGCTGCAGAAAAGCAAATATTGGTGAAGAGCAAATGTTGCTGCCTGATCATTTCTCTGGAAGCTTCATCTCAGAGGGGTACCCAGCTGTGTGAGGTGTCAGTCTGCCCCTACTGGGGGGTGCCTCCCAGTTAGGCTACTGAGGGGTTGGGACCCACTTGAGGAGGCAATCTCTTCAGTCTCAGATCTCAAGCTGTGTGCTGGGAGAACCACTACTCTCTTCACAGCTGTCAGACAGGGACATTTAAGCCGGCAGAGGTTTCTGCTGCCTTTTGTTCAGCTATGCCGTGCCCCCAGAGGTGGAGTCCACAGCGGCAGGCAGACCTCCTTGAGCTGTGGTGGGCTCCACCCAGTTCAAGTTTCCTGGCCGCTTTGTTTACCTACTCAAGCCTCAGCAATGGTGAGTGCCCCTCCCCCAGCCTTGCTGCCACCTTGCAGTTCAATCTCAGACTGCTGTGGTAGCAATTAGTGAGGCTCCGTGGGTGTGGGACCCCCTGAGCCAGGTGCGGGATATAATCTCCTGGTGTGCCATTTGCTAAGACTGTTGGAAAAGTGCAGTATTAGGGTGGGAGTGACCTGATTTTCCCAGTGCCATCAGTCACCCCTTCTCTTGGCTAGGAAAGGGAATTCCCTGACCCTTGCACTTCCCGGGTGAGGCGATGCCTCGCCCTGCTTTGGCTCACACTTTGTGGGCTGCACCCACTCTCCTGCCCCCACTGTCCAACGAGCCCCAGTGAGATGAACCCGGTATCTCAGTTGGAAATGCAGAAATCACCCATCTTTTGCTTTGCTCATGCTGGGAGCTGTAGACTGGAGCTGTTCCTATTTGGCCATCTTGGACAGACCTGCCTTTTAGTTTTTAGTCATTAAACAATGTAAATGTAATTTATTTGATAAAAATACAGTTGAACAATGTAAATATTCCTCTTATCTTGAGAGAAGGTATAAAAACAGGCAAGATTCAATCTGTATGAGGGCCTCTGACTTGCATCATTGTTCCTACGGTCAACTTTCTCATCCTTAGCACAGCTAAGTATATCCCTTCACCACACCTCCACCCCAGCCCCCAGCACCCTCCACTGATGGACTGGATCCAACCCCACAAAGAAAGTGAAAACCATCTGCTCAAAACTTTTCTTCATGAAATCTTAAGAAATGAAAACAAAAACTTACAGCCCAACTCCCTTTATTCCATCTTTCCTGTTACAGTTTTTAGAAAGGTATCACTCAGCAGTCCTTCCTTGATCTTTCCAAGCTAGGAATGTTTTCTTTGCTTCTCCAAACACACTTCTTACTCTGTGTTGTGCCTTTTGGTTTAATATTTCACCTTAGGGTAAGTTCTTCTCATACCTGGAATCTTTTCTATTTCTTTGGCTTCCTGGCAGAGAAAGTTTCTTTTAAAAAATGTAAAATATACAAAACATAAAATTTATCATCATAAACATTTTAAACCTACAGTTCAATGGCAGTAAATACACTGTTGTGCAACCATCACCACCATCCAGCTCCAGAATCTTTTCATTTTCCCAAACTGAAACTCTACCTATTAAACAATAACTCCCCATCTCCCACTCCTCCAAGTCCCTGGAAACTATCATTCTACCCTCTGTTTCTATGAATTTGACTTTTCTCTCTCTCTTTCTCCAGGATCCTGTGAGATTCAAATGACATGTTAAATGGGAAAACATCTGCAATACTAGATTAATGTTTCTCACAGTAAGACTGATCTTTAAATCAGCGATATTAGAATCAACTGAGGTGTATTTAATGAATAAAGATCCCTGGGTCATTCCAGAACCAATAAAATCAGAATCTCTGGGAGCAGGATCTGAACTGTTCTTCTTTCTTCTTTCTTTCCTTTCTTCCTTTCTTTCTTCTTTCTTTCTTTCTTTCTTTTCTTCCTCTTTCTTTTTCTTCTTTCCTTCCTTTCTCTCTCCTTCCTTCCTTCTTCCCTTTCTTTCCTTCCTTCCTTCCTTTCTTTTTCCTTCCTTCTTGCCTGCCTGCCTGCCTTCCTTCCTTCCTTTCTGTCTGACTGTCTCGCTCTGTTGCCCAGGCTAGAGTGCGGTGCTGGGATTACAGGAGCCTGCCATTTGTATTTTTTTTTTGTTTTTGGAGACTGAGTCTCGCTCTGTCACCCAGGCTGGAGTGTAGTGACGTGATCTCAGCTCACTGCAACTTCCACCTCCTGGGTTCAAGCCATTCTCCTGCCTCAGCCTCCTGAGTAGCTGGGATTACAGGTGCATACCACCATGCCTCTAATTTTTTGTATTTTAATAGTGACAGGGTTTCACTGTGTTGCCCAGGCTGGTCTCGAATTCCTGAGCTCAGGCAATCCACCTGCCTCAGCCTCCCAAAGTGCTAGGATTACAGGCATGAGCCACTGTGCCTGGCCTGTATTTTTAGTAGAGACGAGGTTTCACCATGTTGGCCAGGCTGACCTGGCCAACTCCTGACCTCAGGTGATCCACCCACCTTGGCCTCCCAAAGTGCTGGGATTACAGGCATGAGCCACCGCGCCCAGCCTGAACTGTATTTTCTTAAAGAAGTTCACAGATTATTTTTATGTACAATTTAAACCTAATTGCTTAATTTCTGCTCTTTTCCCTCACAATGCACTTTTCAGGTTTTTCTTACAGCTGCAAGAAATACCACCCCAAAATTCTGTATTAAAAAAAAAGAAATGGCCATGTGCAATTTGCCTCTGTCCAAACATTTCAGCCACATGTGTGCAGCTGTCCATCATCCTTTTACATGGGGTTGTCCTGGGCTCCACTCCTGTATGGGTTTGTGCATGGGATCAAATCTTTCTGTCCTATTATGATTCTAAAATTTGACTTAAATGGCAAGACACTCTTCCTTCAGGTGTGTCAATAAAAGTATAATTTTTACCTGTGGAGGGAAAAACAGGTTTAAGAACCACAATTTTTAGATTGGCAAACATAAGGGGTTGCTCCCTACATGTCAATACAGTGAGCACAGGCAGGGGTCAGTGAGAAGCGGGGAGCGGCCACACTGATGGGCCATGTTGTGCTGTTGACTGCAGCTGGCATTTTCTTGATGCACTCAACAAGTCCCATGGAGAATAAGCATTGTCCATGATGTGGTTGAAGCCCATTCACCTCTTCTCTTACTCATTTGTCTATTTGTTCATTCATAAAAGTGCTTTAAGTGTAGACTGAAAGACAAACCTCACTATGTGAGTCTTAGGGAGGGGGAGGTCCTAGGCCCAGTTAGAAGAGCTAAGATGAAAACACAGCCTCTTTCCTGTAGGAATTCACACTGTACGAACATTTGTAAACTAAATGCACTGTGATCTACCTCAAAGAAAAACTCAGTCTGTCTGGGTGAGACCCAGTCATGCACAAATATGAACTCAAAGGAAAAGTGGGTGTTTCCCCAGTGGAAAGAGGGAGGAGGTGGGGGAACCCTAGCCTCTGACATTATTCAGTGACTTGAACATGTTTATATGCACACAGGTATGGATGTGTGTGAGCTTGTCTATGACTGCGTGTGTGTGTAGCCGAATGTTGATGTGGCTGGGTGTCACCTGCACATACATGTCTAAGTACATGGTCACATATTTGCCTTTTTGTTATGTGTGTCTCCTTATATCTAAGAGTAGCTGATGGTGGGCACTGACTGTGTCAGGCATCATTCTGATTGCTCTAAGGACATCTTGTTTAATCTCCACAAGAGCCCTATAAGGCAGGATCTATGACTATTTGACACACCATGAAACTGACATGGGGAGTTTAAATAACTTGCTGGAGGTCCCACAGCTTGCAGGTGAAGCTGCATTTTAACACAGGCAGTCTGGCTTCAGAGTTCACCTCCTTGTGACCATGTTGTGTTTGTGTGTGCTGTACACACTATACATGAATAGATAGATATTTACATATGTATGGGGAAAATATTAAAAGAACTATATTTTTAACACTTTAAAATACAGAACATATTCTGAAGTGTTCATATCAAAACATCACAGTTGAATAAGTTTTCATAAACATAAGTTTTACTCTTTGTGTGTGTTTCTCAAAAGCACTTCTAAAAATGCTTCACCATCTCATACATGGGGCCTTTGAATTCATTGCATCTGTAGTTGCTACCCTCCAAACACCTAACCTTGATGGTTGCTGCATTTCCTCATTAAAGAACTACTTCTCCTTAGAGAAATATTCTCTTGGGCTGGAGGGCTGGGGAGAGCCCCTTAAACATGTCTCTCTTTGGAAGTAGAGTTATCAATCCCCTGCTGCTCATGGCCTGACAGCTCTGGTTTACTTGATGGGAATAAGTTACTCCCCAGTTGCAAAATCCTTTAAAACATTTTTTTTTTCAGCATCTCTAATAATTCTGCTTCATGTGACCACAGAAAATCCTAACTTCAGAACTGAATTGTGAATTTGTTAATTGACAACTAGATGCTGAGAGCTTTAAAATCATTATCACCTGAAGTGATAAAGCCCTTTTTACTTCCATTTATTTCCCTTAATAATTTTCTCTTCTCTTGATCTTCATTTTTCTTTCAGTTGGTGAAAAGATTTTTTAATATTCAATCACTTCAGGGAACAGTAATGACTGCCCATGTATTGTGAGCAGTAGGGAAAATCTTCCACTAGGATAAGCCAGAAAGTGGTATTTAAGTGAAACATAAAATATGCTCTGAAGATGAAGAAATAAGAGATGGTCTGTTTCATTTTCTCAAAAGAAATGCAGCACTCTAGTGTCTTTACAGCATCCATGTCCCACAAGCCCATAGGCTGGTGACCATGGTCTTCAACCCACAATTGGTGCTGTTGATGCTGTCAATGCAGAATTGAAGACAGAGAAGCAGAGATTTTTAAGTCAGAAGCATGCTTCAGAAGTTTTAGTTTGTAACTATTGTTTATTTCTGGAAATCATTTGGAAGATATTATTTTACTTTTTGTCTCTCCCAATTCCAAATTGTTTGCATTATAATTTTCTTTAAACCGGAAAATAAAATTATAATTTTAGAAAAGTGAATCTTGTGTTTAAGAGGTGTCAAGTTTGTGCCCTTACCTTTCCTGTGCACCAGGATAGTGAATCCACAACAACCTCTCCTGCTGCACTTATGGCCGATAGCACCAAGCCTTCTCAGCCAACTTCCCTCCTGGATCCTGTCAGGCATTTTCTCAGCAAGCATTCCAGAAAGCCATGACTCACTTATCACCATCAGTGCTTCCACCAATTAGCTAAGAGAATATTGATATTCAAGAAACTACCCCAAAACTCAGTAGGAGAAGTCAGGACTTCTGAATGACAGAATAGAGTTTGGCAGGCCCTTTGCCCAGCAAAACAGTGTAACTGGTGAAAATTATTTAAAACAAACAAAACAGACAAAAACACAATCATTCGACATCTCTGGAAATTGTCCTAGGGACCTAGAGGAAATGGAGAAAATGCATTTAAGAAAATCCACCAAACCTTGGTGTACAGTGAGAGTCTGTGGCATTTGAGCTGAGACCCCATTATCCACACCGTGAACCCAGGTTACAGAACCTCTGCTCTGGGCATGTGCAGCCTAGAAAATGAGGGCTCTTTCTCCCCAGCCCAGAGTCTAGGACTACAGTTTTATACTGGAAGGGGAGGCTGCAGGAGTTTCTCATTCCCCTGGCTCTGTGTTGCAGAAACTGTATTCCAGGTAGGTATGGGAGAGAGGACTGGTCCTCTTTTTCCCTAAATCAGCCCCCACTCTGAGGCAGAAACTCTATCCCAGGCATGGCAGTCTGGGAGTACTAGGTTCCTACTGGCCTCACCTAAGCTCACTCACACGATGGGAATTCCATACCAGTAAGAGCACATCAAGAAGACCAGGGGCTGCCAATCACTCCAACACCACCCCCTCATAGAGCAGCGGTGTCAATCCAAGAAAGCCATTTCTCTACCACCAACTCCAATGCAAGGATGCAGGGGATCTGCCCAAGGAGAAAGGCAGTGCATGAGGATGAAAAGCTCAGCAGCTGTTCCTGAAGGGACTGAAAGTGAGGGGCTCAATGCCTGAGGGCACTAGAACAGGCAATGGTTCCACTGGGGAGAGCAATGATAAGGCTGGGAGCTTTGATACAAGTAAAACAGCAGAGAAGCCAGATTTTTAACAGAGAACTAGGAAAAGAGACGGATAAGAAGAGCCCCCCTGAGACAACAGTGAACTCTGGGGTTTGAATGCTGTGTGCGTGGTCTAGGTAGCACCAACACAGGAGTGATCACAGCAGGATGCATTAGAAGCAAGAAAGCACTCCCCGTGCTGCACACAGACCCAGCAACACACCGGCAAAGCCACCCAGCACAACCCCTGGCTAAACACAAAGTGAACAGAAAGCCACATTAAAAATAACTTCTCAGTGCCCCCCTAGAAGTCTGGAAGACAGTGAGCAGGTTCAAGGCTTTGCCTCTCAGAGGCAATTAGAGAAAGAACCTCCAAGCTTCTAGTCACTGGGAAAAAAATGGAGCAAAAAATAAACTCCCTGTATTGTAATTAGAGTTTCTAAGCCACACACACACATCTAACAATAAAAGGTAAACATGTAACTAAGTAGACCTAAGCACAACATTTGACCTATAAGTGGCTTTTGTTGACCCAGAATTGACCTCTAGAAACCCAGGTTAAAAGATAAAAATAAAACCCTAGTGCTGATACAGATGGGCCCTGAGCTCACCAGGGCCCTATGTACTTCCTGTAGCTCTCTGACATGAATGGACCACTCAAAGGAGAGGACTTGCATCTTCTCTCTCTCTCTCTCTCTCTCTCTCTCAGAAAGATCAAATGCTACACACTGCAGAGGGAACAGACCTCTTAGAATTGGTTCAGCCAAATCTCCAGGCAAATGAGCAAGCAATGAAGCAAAAACAATGCCACACCCTTGGGGGATGTAGACTCCATATTCAGAGTTGTTATACTATATTATCTAAAATGTCCAATTTTGAACAGCAAAACATGAGAGACATGTCAAGAAAAAAGAAAATGTGACTTATACACGTGAAAATAAGCAAGTGATAGAAATTGCCTTTAAAGGACCCAGATGGTGAACTTAAAGGAAAGAGACTTCAAAGCAATTAGCTATCTATATTTTTTCAAAGAAATAAAGAAAATCTTACTTAAAAATTAAAGAAAGGCTGAAGCATGGTGGTTCACACCTGTAATACCAGCACTTTGGGAGGCTGAGGAAGGAGCTCGGGGCTGCTTTGGCCTCATGGGGCCTGGGGAGCATGGCCGGCTGACTGCACAGTCTGCTTGGAACCGTAGGTTCAGGGAGATTATTATTATCTAGTAAGGTCTCTGGAGGACATGTTTTAATGCTTGGTTAAGACTGAGGGGTTTTTATAATGTAAAACTATATGCCTAAGGAGCTTAATATGTTTGTTCTTTTAAACAGTTCAAGCATTTTTACTAAATCTCATTTATTCTCTTAATTTGCTTAGCAAATCTTTTTAAAACACAAATGAAAAGATAAAGATAGACTTTGAAAGAATAAAAATTCTAAATTAAGAAAATCCCCACATTAGTGAGATTGTGTCTGCTGGTTTTATCTGCAGCTAAGTTGTGTGCATGAGTGTGGGGTGGTCAGTAGGGAGCCACGGATTGGTGGAAGCTGATGGGACCCTAAGACAGCTTCTGGGCCTTCAGAGAAGCCCACATAGCTCTGCCTTTCATGGACTTAAAATTAAAGTGGGGTTCCCACGCTAGGTTGTGAGGAGGGAGCACACCAAGGCTCACAACTTCTGCTTGGAGGTGAGCGGCAGGCCTGGTCTGTCTGAGGGGACACTCAGGAGCGAGCTGGGGCTGATTCCCCCACAGAGGCTGCAGGAATACAGAGGAGCAGGGAGATCTTTGCTGCTTTTATGGGATAGGCTTGATGCATTTTGTTATTTCCAGGAGGAGAAAATATTAATGGTTGTAAGAGATTTTCTAGATTTAGGGATCTTTTTGTCATAGAGTAAATCACGAAGTGTGGCAGGAGACATTCACCCATGTGTCTTAGTCCAGTCAGGCTGCTGTACAGATTATAGGTTATGTGGCTTACAAATAACAGGCATTGATTTCTCACAGTTCTGGAGGCTGGAAGCCCAAGATCAGGGCACCAGGGGGTTTGATGCCTGGTGAGGGCTCTCTTCCTCATTCTTAGATGGTGCCTCCACTGTGTCTGTGTGGTGGGAAGGGCAAGGGTCTCTGAGCCTCTTTTATAAAGGCACCAATCCTATTCTTGAGGGCTCTTTCTTTATGACCTCATGAGCCCCACTTCCTAATACCATCACTTTTGGGGTGAGGATTTCAAGATATGAATTTTAGGAAGATACAATCATTCAGATTCTAGAGACCCTCACCCATATCTATATTAAAGAGTGTGACATCTTTCAGAGAAGAAGCAGGGGGCTGTGAACACCCTCATCTGGCGGAGGGCTGGGCTTGGCCTTGGTCAGGCAGCAAGGCTTTCAGGAGAGCACCCTGTCTTTGTGGGGTCGCACCTTCAATATGGCAGGGTTCTGTGGTCAGTCCTGCGCTCAGAGGTTATGCAGACCCCTCTTGGCTGTCAATGCGGCACCTCAGAACCTCTTATTAAATACTCATCTTACACAGTGGCTATAAGAACAGAATGCTTAATAGATGTTGTCACTACACCAGTCCCTGACACAGGATGAGAGCTCAATCTATGGGGATAACCACAATTGTTTTTAATTTTCCTCACAGCTCTTACAGTCTACTCAGGAATGCCAGAATTTTAATTAACAAGAAGAAGTGTTTATGGTTTAAGAGAAAATCACAAGGCAGCATTTGAATCATTTGTAAAGTTGTCCTCATATTTCTTGCCCTTGGCATGTTATGTTTGTAATATAATAATTTACTCATGTACAGTAGAGACCCCTCAGCCCAAGCAGGGCTAGGGTAAATGTGGCGAAGGAAAGTTACAGCTGGAACTTGTTGAATCTGAGCAGTAGGTCCTTCTTCCACTTTGAGGTATGATTTGAGGCTGGGCTCTGAGGAAACTCATCATTAAAAGGGAGGGTGCTGGTCTCATTTGGATTCTTGATCTGCATGAGCAGATGTATTCAACTCATAAAATATACCACATTTTACCCATATGCATACATTTTCATGTATATATTTAATGCTTAAAGGGTTGAAAAAATTGTTTTGTTTTTTAGTCTGGAAAGAACGATGTGAGGACAGGACCCCTGCTACTGTGTGTGTCTCTCATCCTGATGTTGACATATGTAAAAGAAAAAATCTGCTCCTGACACTTGTGAAAACCAGCAAGACAGATGTTATTGGAACTCCTGCATTAGGCGACGACCCTCAGTACAGAGTTGAGCTCAGCTCTGGAGGCAGCATGGAGAGTGAGTGGAGTGTTTATGGACAATGAGCAGAGGGTCAGCGGATGGACAGTCACTAAGAGGAACTTGATGAGGTATCAAGGTAAGGGGGGTTCTTATTAAACTGGGCTACAAAAATGTCTTTCTAAAAACAAGCCAAGGAGCCAGATTATCAAGGTTGGGAAGGGGGCTTCCTCACTAAACTGATTTAGCAGGAATCTACAGAAGCCCAAGTTCAGGCTTAGTCAAGAATAGGGATTAGAGGAGCTGGACTACAGTTGGTCAAGGAGGGACTCCTTGGTGCTGATGCCACCGGCTCTAAGTCCTGCTGAGCTCCAGGAGCGACCTCTGCATGGAAACTCTCCTTGGGAAGGGCCAGTTACAGGGATGGGAAATGGGGCCTAGGCTGTGGGTCTTGGTCTGTGGTGAGGCCTGAGGAATGAGAATCTGAGGGGGCAAAACATACTTAAGACCCTCTCAAAGGTGGGGTGAAGCCAACTTTCACCCTAAGTAGCAGGTGCAAGGGCAGCCAGCTGCCAGGGGGAGCATGGGGCCAGGCCAGGCCTGTGGGCTCTGGGAGCAGTCAGGCTGAAGGGCTGTTGTATCCAGGAGAGCAGGGCAGGGCTCTCACCCTGGGGCCACACTGCCTGGTGCCAGTCTCTTTCCATCACCCACTGTCTGTGAGGCTCTGGGGAGGTCCTTCCCCTCGCATAGTCTCAGGCTCCCTCACCTGTGAAGGTGCGGACAAGGATAGCAGGCAGGATCACTGTGGGTGTCAACAAGCTGAGGCCACAGAAGCCTTTGGGCCATATAGAGGCAGCACTATGAGGTCCATGGTAGAAGGGAATATCGTTCAGTGCTGCCCGCTGTGTCCTCACTTCAGCTGAATTGGCACCTGGGGGATGGTGGCCCACAGGAAAGTGTGGATGAGTTGGCTGGTCCTGGGGCTGCAGGGATAGTCTTTCCAGGCCCAGGGCTATCACAGCAGGGGTCTGTGGAGATAGGGAGCATCCAGGGGGACTCTTCCTGGGACAAGTGGGGGAGAGCTGAGTGACACTCAGGCGACACTCACATGCCCATTGTAAGTGACAATGAGTCAGGCATCCCAGTGAAGAACCGAGGCTCACAGTGACAAGTGACCTACAGTTCAGAAGAGGGCCATGTCCCGTATGTGGCTGGCCTGACACAGGATGTCTCCAGGGCCCTTGCCCAGTGCTCTTTTGTCAGGTACCGTCTATGAGCAGGCACTCTCTTAAGATACAGGAGGCCCAGGACGGCACGTAGACACACCCTGGCCAGAGCCCTTGCAACACCTGGGGCTCTGGGCCCCTCTGTGCTGCTCCAGAAGGTTTCCCCTGTTGTCCTGTGAGCAGCTGGAAGGCAGATCCTGGTGGGCACCCTACTGGGGAGATGGCACAGCTGACGTGGTGGGACCTTAGCTGTGGAATGTGGCAGTGAGGGAAGGCTCAAGCATCAGCAGGTGGGAAGGAGGTGGCGAGGGCGGTGTGCAGCCAGGCCCCAGAGCCTGCTGTGGAGGAATCAGAACCCCACAACTATTGGGCTTGTGCTGAGTGGGTGGTGAGAGGCAGAACTTCACACAGAATGGGAGGCCAGGCCAGGCCCAGCCCAGGCAGGAGGAGCTGCCTCCGTCGGGAGTGAGGCTGGGAGAAGGGAGGGGGTCTCATATGTCTCAGGATCTCTCTGTGGGTGACACGAAAAGCCCTCACAGAACCTCTTGGTTGCAGGAGGTAGTGATTTCCTTAGTATTTTACCCTAAAGCTCCAATAAATTAGAGGCCCTAATATCTGAATGTGAAGACCCCATTAAAATGATAAATGGCCTCTACTGCTCTCATTAGTTTATAACCCAGATAGAAGAGTCATGTGTGGCCATCTCCAAGGAGCAAAACTCCAGGCCACAAAAATAGCCCCAGAGATGGACACTTGGAGACATGAATCTGGGTCCAGGGGACCGAGAGAGTCCAGGGCTGGCAGCACCACAGGAAAGGCTGATGGAATGCCCAGCAAAAGGAGAGGCCTGGGTTTTAGAAGTGCCCAGCCTCTCCCCAGCCATTCACTCAGCAGCTGAGATCCCTGCAGAGCCATGGGCCTGGCTCTGCTCCATATTTGGCTGGTGACTTTCTACCGGCCACTCCCCTTCTATGAGCTTTATTTTCTTTAATTTGTAGGATGCTATACTTCTCAGAGGGGCTACAAATGGATTAATCCTTCCAAAGTCATAAAGGGCTTCATATCATAAGGTGTTATAAGTGTCAGTTCTAGGCTTGGCTGATTGGAGATTAATCCAGGTGGATCCAGGTGTATGGAGAGTGGTGAGGGAGGGGCACAGCCTTGGGAGCAGCGGCCAGAAGACAGGGGCTGTGTGCTTAGCTCCACTTGTTCTTGGAGTCACTGGGTCTGTAATGCAGGTGTGCTGCTCCTGTGCCTGCCTCAGTGGGCCCTGGAGAGAGGGCCTGGCCCTGTACTGCCCCCACCACACAGGGATAATGTGGTCCTGGCTTGGTGTATCCCAGGCAAATATCAGAGATGGTGCCTCTACAGCCCTGCGCTCCCTGGGAAACAAAGCACTTGCCCCTTTATGCACTCTCTTATTTAGAACCACGGGAGGCGCTCATCAGCCTCTACAATGTGGTCTGTGCATATGTGGCATTTTGCTTTCCACTGTGGCATGGTCACTGGTACTGGACTAACCCTCCAGCATCAATCAGGTGATATAGAACAGTGGACATAGGCAAGAGACACACACAGTGAGCCCACCGTCACCCCAACATCACCATGGCTTTCTGCCTCCTGGCCACAGCAAAGGATGGTGGGGAGCGAAGCAGCAGGAACAGCCACAGCCTCACTGAGCCCTGGAGCCCAGTTCAGAGCAGAGTTGCAGCTGCAGAGGCAGGCAGGCGGCACCTGTGGTCACATGGTAGGTGAGGGCAGACATCCGCATGGGTTCTCCATGTCCACGCCCTTGTTTCAGGGCTGGCTGGGCATGTGCAGGCTCAAACTCCACATTCTGCAAGAGAGGGCCTCCGCAGCTGACAGCTGAACAGAGGCAGGGCTGGCAGATGTGGGAATCCTGCCCAGTGGGATTGAGAGAACTCACCAAGCACTGCAGGCCCTTCCATCAGACCCAGAGAAGCCATGCCTTACAGATGAGAAACATGGCCTGCAGGAAGGCTTCACTTCAGAGTAAATTACAAACAGAAAACAGACATACACACACCGTAGAAGGAACCCAAACCAAGCCAGATAGATGAAAAGATCTGTGACTTACCTGTCTCTATAACAGAACTTAACGTAATGGCTGTCTTCTCCCTGTCTCTCCTTAGGGGGTTTATCAGCTGTGCATCCATCTTCTAGCAGCTTCTGTGTCTTTTCTCCCTGGAATGTTCTCCTGTGCCCTCCTCTTCCCTCCCTCACTGAGATATAAACAAGCTGCCTCATGTCTGTCTTGTCTTGTTGGAAGCCTGGGGCTTGACATCAGAAACTTATCATCTCAGGATGTGTGCACCACACAGTTCTCTACCCCAAAAGTCCTTTTCTTACTTTGTTAAACAACATGATTTTCAGGCATTGCTGAAAATAATTGACTTTTTAAAAAATATCAAGACTAAGCTTAAGATCTGGATTTCACAATGCATTTATTACTTTATGTGTCTTCTCCTCATTCTCATGTGAATTTGTATTCCAGGTGCTAATTAATCATGCCAAGGCTTTCTTCCCTTTCTAAATAACTTGCATTGTTTGGGGCGCTAACTGGTTGGTGTCTTTACTGTTTTGTCAAACATCAGCCCCTTTATTGTCTTTGGCCCATCAAACAAGTCCATGGTCGTTTATTTATTTTCCAAGGCTGGTTTTCCTGTGGGGATGAGCAATGACCTTGATGGTCCCTCTAAGGTCTCAGGTGTGGCTGTGAAGAAGTGTAGTGGAGCAAGTGCCAGAGGCAATGTAGCCAAGCCCAGACCCCTGCCGTTCCTGTCTACAGCCTCTCTGTCTCAACTCCTCACTGAAGGAAAGGGCAGAATGCCTCAAAGGTCAAGACAAAGTTGGGGCATGTTAGAGCTCCTGGGACCATGAGAGAGTGGACAGCAACCCCAGAAATCTGCTCAACACTGAGTGAGGGAGGTGGTGGACTCTGTTTATCTAATTTGTTGGCCTTGTCTTCAGATTCATCAGAAATGAGTAGGAGACCAGGTGAGAGATTGCACATAGACTGTCCCACACAGGTGGGACTGCACCTGAGGGTACTTGATCTTGGTGTTGTTACAGGTGAATAACTCCATTTGGTTGGCCAAGAAGGACATCTAAATACACATGACAATGGTGGACCAGGTAGAGAGTCAAGAAAGGTTGGGCCCAAAGTAAAGAAGCAAAAGTTTCTCTGACACACAGAGTGGGTGGAATTTGGGAGTCTAGGCAGCTGAGCCCCACAGAAGTCTCTTCACATGGAGCAGAATCCCAGTCAGCCTAGAATTGAGGGCTTATTCTCAGGAAAGGCTGGTAATACCTAGGCAGTGCTTTGGACTCAGGAGAGACTTGGAGTACTAAGGCATCCACTAAAACAGGACCCAGGGTAGAAATATAGTCCTAAGGATTAAAGCCCAGAGTAGGGCTTGGGCTCAGAAACCATACCACTGGATTCTGGGCACTAGGTCAGAGTTGGGCTGGTAATAAGTATTCTTAACATCAAGTCCCTGAGTGTGGCCATAGTTGTTGAAGTACTACAGGACCTCTGCTAGAAGGGCTGACACTTTCTGTAGATAGGGATCAAGTGGCCTTGCTGTGGTGAGGAGGCTGTGTGTAGAACCTGGAAACTAGGCTGAACCTGGCAGATTGGAAGGTTGTTCATGGACCAAGCACATGGCCTTCAGTCCACGTGAGCCACTTGGCATCATTCCACAGCTAATGAGTGCTGTTTGTGAATGCTCCTTGAATGCACATTGTAGCTGAATGAAAAAATTCATTCATGTGAATTAAGGAGAGAGGGAGTTGAATAGTAAGAGGCTGGCACAAGCAGACCCTCATCAAACTGCAGAATTAATGAATGACTAATACAAAAAGATCACCAAGTGGAAAAAAAATCACTCCATGCACTCCTCTAGTGAGAGGAGAGAATCATGAGGCTGTGGCACATGGCAGGGTTTGTTGGTGGGTCAGTGACAAGGTTTCAGTTTGGAGGATGACTTGGGTACATTGGAGACAAAATAAAACAGTACACCTCTCACCTTTTTTTGTGACACCTCATCACATTGCATACCTATTTTACCTTCAAGACAACCTCATGAACTGGGCATTATTATCTATATTGTAGAGCCCAAGAAGCTGAGCCTCAGAGATGGCTGACAAAGGTCCCTCAGCTCTCGGATACCTAGAACTCTGCAGTTTGAAACAAGCCATGGTGAGAAGTGTTCCCTAAGGCAGGGAGAAGAGGCTGGCTCCACAGAAACAAGCCCTCAGCAAGGCATGGTTCAGGAAGTCGATGTAGGTGGCTCCAAAGGCAAGGCTGGTGCATTCTGATTCTTGACAAAAGTTGGCTTTTCCTCTGCAGGATGTGGGCAAGCTCATCCCCAGGTGTGGATGACTTTGGGAAGAGAGTCAGTTGGCCTATGTTTGAGGCAGGAAAAGAAATGCAAGGATTACATTTATACCAAATTTGCTACAAAGTAACAGATTGTGAAATCTCACAGCTCCAAGTGAGGTAAGCAATGTTCACTGATGCTCATGAAGAGTGACAATACATTTATTATCTCATCCGTGCAACTTTCAGAAGTGAATGTTTGCATATTTAACAATTATCCTAGACCTCAGACATAGCCAAGGAGTGTCTACAGCAAACCAAGACCAATGGCACCATGGATCTGGGTACTAGGTCTCCACAGCAGGCTGAGTGCAGCCTCAGGAATCCAGGATGCAGAATCCAATGGCAGAGGCCAGATGAGGGCAATGTACAGCACACACTGTGGGCCCACACTGACCTCTCTCTGCAGGAATCATCCTCACTAGACCTTGGAAGACTGAGGGGATAACTAAAAGGAAAGCACTGAACCCAACGTACTTAAGAAAAGCTGCCTCAAATGGTTTTGTGACTAAGGCAAGTCACACGATCTGTTTTGGGTCTCACGTTCATCATCTTTAAAATAGGAATAAATAATTTCTTGCCTGTCTACTATGAGATTGTTCTGACGTTTGAGTGGAACAATACCTGTAAAGGTGCATTTTGAAGGGGCAGTGTGACGCACATGGAAGAGCACAGTTCTGAAGCATCACTCATTTCCACCACTCTAGCCACATGAGGGAGTGGGAATGATGTTTTACATCCTTCTGTGGGACTGTGAGCTCAGGGATATCATGAAAGAAACTGATGCCCAGGTGGAGAATTTTGGGGAACAAGGTCAGGGAGGGGAGGGCTGGCGCAGGTGCTCCCAGGGTGATGTGTGGTCCTGGAGAGCCTGGTCGGAGGAAGGGCCCTGCAGGAGCCATATTTGGGTATGTGGACGCCCTGGGTCTTAGGATTTTATACTTGAGCCAGTGAGCCAACATGTGTTATTATAAGTACGTGTTTATTAACACATGTTTCAGGAACACTCTCTCCCTAAACTAGAGAGGACCCGTGGGAGGTGTACTTTCTTCCTTTGGATTTTACAATGACACACTAGAAAGAGTGATGGAAAACTTTCTAATTGGCAGCAGAGCCAGAATGTTCAAAGGTGAGGAACAAGTAGGCAAGTCAGACCAGGGTCTGATCCAGAAGTCATATCTGTCATTTTATCTAAAACAGGGAGAATGAGATGGGAAAGACCTTGTGTGTCCTTTGCTTCTGAAAGTAAAGGCAATGAGGGTGCCAGCAATACATCCTGAGCATTTACATTTACTGACAGAAACCATACTTGTTTGTTATGCAAAAGTTCTGTAAAAGCTTAGATATGCAGTAGAAATTATTTAGGTTGAGACAAGTGGTAACAATTGTGGCTATTGCTAGGGGTCATTGCACTTAAACACCAAATGCTCTCCTGCCCGGGGCATCACATTCCTTCTGTGTTAAGCATAGAGTGGACTGTTGGTGTGTTGATGACGTAGAATTTATGCAGTTTTCCCTCTTCCAAGGTGCTGTCATCCATTGAAAGACTTTCTCAGTCAACCCTGTATAGAAGGAAAGTTTGGAGAAATCTTGAAGAATAAAGACTTGCACAGAGAGTTGAGCAGCAGGTTCTTAGAGAAGGCAGTCCGTATTATCCATCTACTGCTGTGTAACACATCGCCACAAATTTAACATCTTAAAACATGACACATTTATCTCACAGTTTATGTGGGTCAGGAATCCAGGCCCAGCTGGGCTGAGTCCTCTGATTCTGGCCCTGGAACAAGCCTGCAAACAAGGTGTAAGCCAGGGTTGTTGTCTCACCTTGCAATGGATAATTTTATGTGTCAACTTGACTGGATTAAGGGACACCCAGATAGCTAGTAAAGCATTTTTGGGTGAGTCTGTGAAGGTGTTTCTGGAAGAGATTAGCAATTGAATCAATAGATGGTGTATTTGCTGGGGTTCTCCAGAAAAAAAACCAGTAGGATATCAATATCTAGCTACAGACAGAGATATGTGAGAAGAGACTTATTAGGGGAACTGGATCACATGATTATGAAGTCTGCAAAGTCCCACAATAAGCTGTGTGCAAGTTGGAGACCCAGGGAAGCCCATATGTAACTCTCAGTCCCAGGCTCAATGTCTGGGAATCCAGTGGGGTGGTGGGGGCTGGGGGATGGTTCTGGTGTGAGTCTTGGAGTCCACAGGCCAGAGAGCTTGGAGTTCTGATGTCCAAGGGCAGAAGTGTGTCCTAACTCCAGGAAAGGGAGTGGGATAATCACCTTTCCTCTGCCTTTTTCTTTAGGATTCTCTCCAGCTGATTGGACAGTGCCTACCCACATCCAGGGCATCTTCCCCACTCAGCCTTACCCACACCCAGGAATAATGCTTTATCGGTGCTCTAGGTATTTCTTAACCCAGTCAAGCTGGCGCACAAAATTAACCATCACACTGAGTAAAAAAGAATTGTCCTCACTGATGTGGGCTGGCATCCTGAACAAAACAGAACAGAAGGCTGGGGAAGAGGGGATCTGCTGAGCTAAGGCACGCATCTACTCCTGCCCTCCAACATAGGGGCTCCTGGTTCTCAGGCCACTGGATGCTGATTGAACTACACCATGGGCTTTCCTGGGTCTCCAGCTTGCAGAGGACAGGTTATGGGGCTGACTCCTCAGCCTCTGTAATCACAATTTCCATAATAAATCCCCTTTCATATATCCACATATATATGCTATCAATTCTCTTTCTCTGGAGAACCCTGGCTAATCCCTACCTGAGATTTTGGCTGGGACAGGGCTGTTCCTCCCTCCTGTGATATTGGCAGGACTCGGTTCTCTGTGAGTTATTATGCTGAGCCCCTTGATTTCCTGCTGGCTGTGGCTGCAGGACACCCTCAGTTCCTGGCCACACGGACAGCTCATGGTGTAGCAGCTAGCGTCATACAAGCTGGCAAGGGTGAGTGCCTGCTGTCAATAAGGATGTTACAATCTCATGTTATTCAATCACATCTGTCACAGAAGTGGCATCCCCTTGACCCTGAGAGATCCTAACATCACAGCGAGTTACTCAAGAAGAGGGAATTGCACTAGGCTGTGAATACCAGCAAGCAGGGGCTGCTGGGGCAATCTAGAGGCCACCTACTGCAGCCAGCCTGCTGGCCGCTGGTGATGCCACCCCCTGGCATCCAGGTCTTCATGTCACCTCTTCCCTTAAGTGTGGGCAGGACTTGTGGCCAATTCAACAGCCCACGAAATGCCAATCCTCCAAAGACAACATGGGCTTGGAAGTGGATCTCTCCCGAGTCACATTTTGAGATGAGACCTTCAACTCTGGTCAACATCTTGGCTGAAGGCTCATGAGACCTCCTAAGGAAAAGAACCCAGGTGAGCCCAGATTTCTGCCCCTCCAGAAACTGCGAGATGATGACTGCAAGGAGTTTAAAGCTGGTATGTTTGTGGAAATGTGTCACACAGCAATAGATAACTAATGCACCATCTGCAATAATTCCTCCAATGGCAGGAACTGCCGACAAAAGGTTTGGGATGCTGGGAGGATTTCTGGCATGAAGAGATTCAGAAGCTGTGCATCGAAACTTCCCGGAGAGACTTAGTATAGAGGTAAACCCTGGGGTAAATGAAAAGAGAGCACTGTAGCAAGTCTGTGCATAAAGCACTGGCCTATGTGATACAGTGATTAACAAGTCCACCATGTATTATGCAATATTATAGAATACCCCTCTTTTCTGTGGCTCTTGTTAATTTTTTGTACCTCTGAATGGTTATGCACTTGGCAAAAAGTTCCTGATGTGTGAATATAAATGTCCAAAGCATGGGCCTGGCCTTTCCTTTCCTTGAAGTTTTCACTATTTATCACCAGACATCAACTATCTGTTTGAGTTTGGCACTGGAGATGCTGATCTGAGCTGGCCTCCTGGCATAGTTTTTTCACTGGGGGAAGCTTTCACCCTAAAAATGGCATCCCTCTAGCAAGGAGTCATGTGTCTTGAATCCTACTTTCGGCTCAAATCCTGGGGTGCTATTGGCTGAGGAAAAGTCCTCCTTTTGCTGCCTTTGAGATGTTTGTAAAGACCCATGGCCCCCCAGCCTGGCCTGTTTCCCCTGGGAGGCCTCCCCATGGGCAGGACATGCTATGTGCTTCTCATGCCTGATGGGGCTGCTCATGCAAGCCCAGGTGAAGTGATGGGTGATGGAACCTGGGAGGGATGGTGTAAGTCCTTATGCTTCTTGCCCTGGTGCTCAACAATTCTCCTTGGGACCCAAGTGGCCCCAGATGTTGGCATGCATCAGGAAGGATCCCAGAACAGCTGGGCTGGCCCCATGGTCTACCTCATGGGTTTCAGGGCACTGAGAGCTGGCCAGTCACATTCCCATGGCAGCCCAACAAGGCCCAGCAGAGGGGTGGGTGGTGGGATGGCAGGGCTTGTAGGGCAGAGCATTCGATGGGCCAGGGCCTAGTTTGAGTAGGGCTGCTCTGTGGGCCTATATCCACAGGCATTGCTGTGGCTTTGGCCAAGACCTCTGGGCTCCCTGAACATCAGGCAGCCTCTCCTCCTTTAGGGAAGATGGACAGTTAGCCCTGAGCAGGGCCATGCGGGGCAAAGCACAATGGTGGTTGTGAAGTTTTTTCAGAGACAAGATGCTGTAACCACAACACGTGTGGATTTCCACTGCAGGAGCACCCAGTGCCATGTTAAAAGACATGTGAGTTTGGAGTTTATGTGGGTATGGTATTGGCTTAGTGGTTTCTCCCCATCTTTTTTGTCTACTTTTCTCTTTGTCTACCTGCTTGCCATGAGCCTGAGGGCAGGGCCTGAATCCAGCAGCACCAGAACCCAGGTGGCCTGGCTCTCCAACAAATGGAAAAGAAACTGGGTGGAAATATGGAGGACAATGGTAAAGGCCTGGATTACAACTGAGTATATACAGATCTGAAGTGGCCAGTGTCCAGGTGCTGAACTTATAATAGTCCATCCTATACAGCTTAGCGATTCCAGCCATCAGCCATTCCTGGTCCCTGCTCTGCCTGCCTGCAGACACCAGGCTCCCCACAAGGCACTTTCCCACTGCCCTTGATCTCAGGGCATTCATGTCTCCCTGCTCTATTCGGAAACTATCCTGCACAGACCACAGCTAAGCACACCACTACTATAAGAGTCTAGCTGCATTTCTCTCTGGCCCCAACTCTGGCCCTCACTCCTCATTCTGGTTTCCTCTCTTTAACCTCTGAGCCTCTGCACTTGCTGTTCCTCTTGCCGAGCACACCCTTCCTCTCCATTCCACATAGTACAATCTTACTCATGCATCAAGCCTGAACACAGGAGGATGGCTCCGACCACTCGGTGAGTTCCCACTTCTCTAAATTCCTGTTATTAGATCACCAGTCCTCTTACTTTGTCCTCAATTGTAGTTGGACATGATTGATTTAAACGACAGAGGCATTTGTCTGGCTTCGTCTCTGAGACTGCCATCTCCCTGTAGACAGGGAGCAAACGTTGTGCATCTTCCATGTGTCTCCGCAGCTTGCATGGTGTTGGCAAGTAACCGAGACTGGCATGTGCATTGAGGTGGATGGGCGAGCAGGCCAAACACCGTTCCCAGGAAGATGGAGAAGATAGGCAGAAAGGCGGCAAGGATGCAAGACAGAGAAAAGCTTGGGGTGAAAAAATCCTATCTAGGTGCAGGTGCTGGGGCTGCAGACCCTAGAGCTTCTCAAAGGCAACTTGATGTTTTATAGTTCCATCCAGTCTCCAGCATCACCGTGTGGCCGCAGCATCTGTGGTATCCAAGCGACTTTATCCCTGGGGGAATATGGGCATCTCCCTGGGAGGGTGTCCACAGGAGGACGTCAGGGCTCTGTGGGTGGCCTGGCATCTGGGGTCTGGGGATCGTGCTTGGAAGGAATCAGATAATGCCTGGAATCCAGGGCTTGACTCCTCCTTGTCTCCTAAGAGCTCCTTGGGAGTTGGGCTCCCGTTAAGTGGTTTTTGACCCCAGTTTTCCTGATTCTCAGATTCATCTGGCATGGAGGCTGGGTAGCTTTTCTGCATTCTGAAGCTTTCTTCCCACTGGCAGTGAGTTTATGGGAGTGCTTCTGTGCTGTTGTTCTATTTTTTACAGGAAAGGATGAGTGACACTTCCAGGACAGGGCACACAGGCTGCCTTTGGGCCAGTTCCCAGCCAACAGGAAGTCACAGCTGGCTTTTGAGTTGGGAAGAGCTGGATATCATTTTCATGTGACCCTGAGTCTGTTTCCTTATCCAGAAAACAGAGAGAACAATGGAATCCAGCTAACAGGGTTGGAGTGGGGAGGGATGGCTTACAGCAGAGCCTACCCAGGGACAGGCATGGCTGTGCTGGAGTGGCTGAAGCCACCTCACTCCTCTGAGCCTCAGCTCTCATCTGTAGAATGCTGCATCCTTAGGTCTGTCCCAGCTCCATTCCAGTCAGTCATGATGTGCTGATGGGCACCTCCCTGGCCAGGCGACCATCCATGGCTCAGCAGCCCAGCATGGGAACAGGTGTGTCTAAGAGCTTGGTGGGGCAGAGCCCATGTGCTCCCCCTTCACCCCCTTCCACATCCCCAAAGGTCTCTGCACAGAGGCAGGTAAGCATATTTGGGAACAGAATAAAAGAGCATTCAAGGATTCTTTTGGGATCTGTGAATGGTGGTAGTAACAGTTATTAAGCTCCTACTGTGTGCCAGAGAATTCTAGGAGACACTCCATGTGTGATAAATAACAGGACTCACAAGCGCCCCATGAAGGGCTGCTGTTGCCTGCGTTCTGTAGAAGTGGAAATTGAGCTTTAGAAGAATGAGCTGATCTGCCCATGACACACAGCTGGCAGGCAGAAGCGGAACCTGAGCCGACACCACCTGTGCAGACCCCAGGGCCTCTCACCTGCCCTCCCTAACCCAGAGGGATCTTCTTTATTTCAGCAGAGCCAGTGCATGGCACATGTGGATGGTGGGTCTCACCCCACATCCTCTGGGACATCGGCAAGAGACAGGAGTGACTTGGTGGGTGAGGGGCTGGCATGAACACCTAGCACAGTGTGGGGCAGGAGGGCAGGGCACTGCAGGAACCTGTGATGGGCAGCAGGGGCACAGCTTCCTCGGTGCCCTGTCCATTCATTTATCACCCAGCCATCTTCTGAGAGTCTGCTGGCAATGTGTCATCTGCCAGGCACCGTCTGATTCTCCTGGGTCTGACTGCAGACAGACTGTGCTGCCCTGGGAGCACGTGTCCCAAAGCAAGCCCATGGGAGAGGAGGGGTGACACCAATTTTTGCCCCACCCAGCCTGTTCCTCCTTCCCCTGAGCCCTGACCTGTCCCTCTCCAGGGGAGCCCCTGGCCTCCAGTCCCCTTCACCCAGACAACTCCGCAGCTCATTCTCCTTTCCAGGGCCCTCTGAGGATAAGCAACACCAGGCTGTGTGCACTGAGATGAGAACTTCTGACCCTTTCTCCTCCTTTCCCTGGAGATCTAATTTAAAAGGTCTGGAGCAGGAGCCTGGGGGTCAGCGCATGGATTTTTGAAGGGGCAGTGAAGGTGCTGCCCTCTGGGCTTGTCTGGCAGCCTGCCTGGCCTCCTGTGCCTCTCCCCTCCTCCCCTCCCCTGTAACTGCCCAGCCCTGAGAGGAAACAGAGCTCCCTCCCTGAGGTCACAGCCTCCTGTGCATGGGCTGGCATCCCCAGCCCTGAAGGACAGGATGTCCTGATGAGCAGAAACCCTCTCCAGGCCTGGGATGAGTGTGGCAGCCACAGGAGTGGGCTCTCGGGTGGGATGGGTCCTTGGAGGGGCTGTTCCCACCCATCCCTGCTGGTGAGGGGTAGAGGAGTGTGAGGCCATCGGGAGTGGTCATGGGGGTCAAGAATGAAGCCATACTGGACAAGGTGAAGGCATGCTACTGCCCCATCAAAACAGGACAGAAACATGTGGCCTGTATGGAGAGTGGGGCTATGTAGGGCAGGGAGGGTGGCATGGAGGAGCCAGATACTCAAGGACCCCTCTTATCTAAGCGCCTTGTGGTGCCCCCTAAACAGCTCAGTGTGGAATGTTCAATGCCTTTGATGTTTCCCGGGCAGGGCTGGAACCGGAAAGGCTGATATCTTGGGTTTTCTACGTCCCGCATCCCTCCCTTGTCACCGAGCGAGGAAAACCTTGGCCATGTCAGGACTGGTGGAAAGTCATCAGACTGGGCAGAATGTATGAGCTGCTCCTTGCAAAGGGGCCTGCACTGCTGGGAGGGCTGGTCTCTCAGCACCCTCTTCAGCCTGCAGGAGGCCCCACGGCCCCAGGGTTGTTGGCCTCTGTCCCTGGCCCTGCCCCAGCTTGTCCTGGTGCCCTGGCGGCAAGGCCTAGCACTTACTGTCTCCGGTGGCACCAGGGAAGAGACAAATACCCCACCAGGCCCTCCCGAGTCTATGTAGCCATGATCCTGGCTCTCTCCTCCCTCAATGACCTGTGGGCAACTACTTATCCATTCTCCAGACTTTTGCCAGTAAGAAATCCCCTCTAGGAAAATGAAAAGAAAAAAACTTCCAGAGAAACTTTCCCCAGTGCAGCGCCAGCTCCCCCATTTCTATATCAGACCTTCAGAGGCCAGAGGCAGCTGCAGGAGAAAAGGACAGGCTGGCACTGGCTTCCCACTGGATGGCTGTTTCCCAAGGAAGGCCCTTTGGATCCTGGATTTCCTCTTGCTCTATGCCTAGGTCACAGTGGCAGAGCCTTTGGAAGTTGCTCAACCAAGGTTAATAAATCTCAAATAAAGTTTGCCTTCACCTTCACAAACACCCTACTCTGAGTAGGAGGTCTCTCTCTGCCTCCTGCTAGGATGGCAGCAGGGCAAAGGAAGGGACCTGGATTCAGGCAGGGCAAGGCAGGAGCATAGCTGGCCATGGGTGGGCCTGCAGAGTCCTTGGTGTCAGCTGAGAGGAGGAGTCCAGCTCTAGAAGCGAAGCTGCTGGGAGCTCTCCCTTCACAGGGGGCGTGGGCCTCTGGTGTGCGGGGTCCTCCTGGGCACCCGGCCTGAGACTGCAGGATTTGCATCATTGCCACCCCTTCCCTTCCTTTTTTTTTGTTTGTTTTCTTTTGTTTTTTGAGACAGAGTCTCGCTCTGCCACCCAGGCTTGAGTGCAATGGCATGATCTGGGCTCACTGCAACCTCTGCCTCCTGGGTTCAAGCGATTCTCCTGCCTCAGACTCCCTAGTAGCTGGGATTACAGGCATGTCCCACTGCGCATGGCTAATTTTTGTATTTTTAGTAGAGATGAGGTTTCACCGTGTTGGCCAGGCTGATCTCAAACTCCTGACCTCAAGTGATCTGCCTGCCTTGGCCTCCCAAAGTGCTGTGATTACAGGCCTGAGCCACTGGGCCTTTCCCCTTCTTTCCGGAGACTTTCTGGCATGCTCTTCCTTCTCCATCTCATTCTCCCTTCTCTTCTCTCCTTTCCCCCCTCCCTCCTTGTGTCCAACTTCTTCTCAGGAAGAGGACCCAGAGGGGACAGTGGCGCCCTCCTCCCCTTGCCTCCTCTTCCAGCCTCTCCCTTCTGGCGTTTTGTGCTGTCCTCTACCTTTCTGATCTTCTCCCCACCGCAGGCCATACTGGCTGATTTCACAGTAAGCCACGTGGGTCCAGCCGGGCTTCCTCTCTCCTGTGGGAAGGAACCCAGGGCCAGCGCAAACTCCGGAAGGTTCCCTGGGGGTGGAGGCTGTGGCTGGGTGAGCTCCAGGAGCAGGGGCACAGCCACAGCCTGGGAGGCAGTGATGGCCCCTGGTGCAGCAGTGGCTGGAGCCCACCTTAGGTCCCGCTGCTGTGAATCTGATGGGGAGGAAGTCACAGAGTGGACGTGGCAGCGTGTATCAAATCACCATGGTTTCCAATGTGCACTCTGTGCAGTTCCTGCGGGCAAGAAAACGAGGGCAAACTTTAATCTGCGTCTAGGCAATTTCACGAACACGAAAACACTTAAAAGCCACTCGCCAGGCCCTGGGTTCCCACGCTTCTTTCACTGCATGATTGAAACTAGATGTATCTGACATGGCAGTGCTCCTTCCTCCATACCGCCGCATCTGGCCATATCAGCTCTCTACGGCTACCATAACAATGACCACACGCTGAATGGCTGAAGCAGCACGCATGTATTATCCTACAACTCTGGAGGTCAGCGTCTGAAGGGTCTAAAATCCAGGCGCGCGCAGGGCTGGTTCCTGCAGAGGCTCTGGGGCAGCCTGGCTTCCTGCCTTCCTGCCTTCCTCTACTCTTCGGGTCCTGGCTCCTTCCTCGTCTCAAAGCCTGTGGCGCAGCGTCCTCCGATCTCCTCCCATCCCGGCTCCATCTTGGCTCTGAAGGATCAGCGCCAGGGCTCTGCGCTGGTCTGGGTGGTCCAGGGCCGTCTCCTGCCTGGAGGTCCTGGTACCCCCGCTCTGCCAGTACCTTCCGACCTGGGGATGACCCCCTCCAGGGTCGTGAACCCGCCTCTCCCGCCAGCCTGCTGGCTCCTTGCAAGGCGAGGGCCCCCTGGGCCGGCAGCTGGCGGGGCAGGGTCCACCCGGGCAGGGCCGGCTGTGTTTTCCTATGACTTCCCTGCCGTGCTCTCCCTGGGCCGGGGTTCACCCTCGGCCACAGCCCAGCAGTTTATGGCACTTTTTGATTTCGTTGCTATTCCTGGGGTGGGGCTGGGTGAGGATCAGGCCCACCTCTAGACAACAGGAAGCCACTACCAGTCTCATGGGACGAACTCCAGCCGCGGCTGGCAGAGTCGGAAACCACGGCCCCGGCCTCCTGCTCCCCGCGCCTGGCGCGCCCCCTGCTGGCCCCGCTGCGCCGCACGCCCGCTTCAGGCTCCTGGCTTCTCCCTGGGAATCCCGCCTCGCGGCTTCCTGCATCTGGCCTGGAATACATTCAGGAGCCGGTACTGAATTGCTGAGGGCAAAAGCCCTAGAATTGTAACCGTCAGTGGGTTCATCTTGCTCGCCTCTTAGACAGAGCCATTTATTAAGACAGGGGAATGGCAAAAGAGAAAGGGTAATTCACACAGAGCCAGCTGTGCAGGAGACTGGAGTTTTATTATTACTCAAATCAGTCTCCCCGAGACTTCGGGGATCAGAGTTTTTAAGGATAATTTGGCGGGTGGGCGGGGGGGGGGGGGTGCCAGTGAATCAGGATTTCTGATTGGTCAGGAGAGGAAGTCCTAGGGAGTTTAAGTTGTCCTGTTGTGCTGGGTCAGTTCCTGGGAGGGGGAACTGACCAATGACCCAAGACCATGACCCAGTGAGCCCGTTTATCCATCTGGGTGGTGCCAGCTGATCCATCCAGCACAAGGTCTGCAAAATATCTCAAGCACTGATCTTACATTTTACAACAGCGATGTGATCCCCAGGAGCAATCTGGGGAGTTTTAGAATCTTGCAGTCCCCAGCTGCATGACTACTAAACCATAATTTCTAATCTTTTGGCTAATGTGTTAGTCCTACAAAGGCGGTTTACTCCTCAGGAAAGAAGGGGGTTTGTTTTGGGAAAGGGCTGTTTTCATCTTTGTTTCAAACTATAAACAATAAACTAAGTTCCTCCCAAAGTTAGTTCAGCTTACGCCCAGGAATGAACAAGGACCGCTTGGAGGTTAGAAGCAAGATGGAATTGGTTGGGTCAGATGTCTTTCACTGTCTCAGTTCTAATTTTGCAGTGGTGGTTTCAGAATCACTGAGGCCTAAGTCAGTCTTGCACCCAGCTAGTGGTGACAGTGGAGGTGGTGTTGGACGTATGTGCGGTGGACAGGCTACATTTCTCTGGAGACGCACAAACTGTCAGAGGAAGAGCCCCAGCTCCCATCAGGAAATCCAGACACACCAGCATCTTCCCCAGCCTCCCAACAACCTTGCCTGGTGTTGGGGTGTGGGGGGGCTCACTCCTCTCTAAGGCTGATTTCAGCCCTCGCTTGGGCACCCCCTGTGCAGACTTGCTGCAGCCACACCTGCTAAAACAAAAGTTCCACTGGATTTTGCATCTCTTTTTGATTGTCCTGTCTTCCTCTCCCCTTCATAGAAAGGCTTTCCAAATCAGCCCTGGGGCTGCCTTCCCTCGCCACCTGGTTTAGTCCTCGGCCCAGGCTGCTCTGGGCAGGCGACCACCTCCTCTGTGCCCATGCAGGCATCCCTCACATTTCAGCCCTGGATCTAGGGGTCTCAGCCACAGCCAAGGCTCCTCCCAGAATCTTCCATCCTGGGCTCAGGGACCCACACCCTGGCCCCGCCGGCTTCCCGGCTGCTTTGCTGCTTCTTAGTCTTTGTGGTTGACGCATTTTTCCCTGCAGACCTCAGCAGGCCTGAATTCCCCTAAGGCAGTCCTGGCCACACTTTCCCTTCTCGCACCTTCCTCCTGGATGGCTGCCTGCTTCCTTCCTCCTCAGGCTTTGCAGACCCTCCCAGCTGTGGCCTCTACTTTTGTATCCCCAGCTCTTCCCTCCAGCTGGGCTCCACACTCTGCTGGCCCAGGTCCAAACACACCCCCATCACACCGCACCCTCCCCCAAAAACCTGTTTCTCCCACACAACACTGCACCCTCCCTGCATAATGTACCCTCCCCAACAATGTACACCCCACCCCACAAAGCGCCCCCTACACACCACAGTGCAACTTTCTCCAACACACTGCACTCTCCTCCCGCCAAAATGTACTCTCCCTCCCCACAGCACACCCCACCCATCATAATGCATTCCCCAACACACTGCACCCTCCACCACCACAATGCACCCCCTTGCCACGATGCACCCCTTCACCTCACAACCCCACGATGCACCCTTTCCCCCACACCTTACCCTCCCCCAAGTCTTCCCCATTTAAGATAAATTATACCCGTAACTACCTATTGCTCAAGTTTGCAGTCTGGAAGCCACCTATGCTTCTCTCTCTTGAGCTCTATCATGAAGTCCTGTTGTTTATAATTAAAATATGTCCTGAAACTACTCAGGATCTTCGCCCATTTTGCCACCAGTCAGATTCAAGCCTCCTTGTGTCTTGCATGCACCCTGGCAGAAGGACCCAATGCCTGCCTTCCCTTCCTGTCCTGAGCCCTGCGCAGCCTGCTGAGCACCGGCTTCCAGCTTGCCCTACTCTCTGCTTCCCTTATGCTTAGGACTCTCCTGGTCTACAAGGACCTGCCTGGCCTAGCTTCACCGCCTCTCTCTGCCTCTCCACAGTGGCCGCCCTACCTGCCTTCTCCTCCTCAACCCACAGCTCTCCCACCAGGGTCTCACCTGCAATGCTCTTTCTCTGCACTTTGCCGAGGTTGCTTCCTTCTCAGCCTTTGGGGCATATCTTGAATGACACGCCCTTGGGATGGGCTTCTTTTGAACAAGATCTGCTCTCAGCCTTACTTCTCAGGGCCACAGCTCCCTGGTTCCTCCCCTGGATTTGAGGACTGTGCTGTGCCTGCCTGTGCACTTAGTGATTGCCCTCGCCCCTTCCCACGCAATGAAGCCATGCCAGGAACTGTGCCTCTCCTGCTTCCGCTGCATCTGTGGCAGCTGACATTGTCCCTGGAATAAAGCAAGTGGCCCGCACGTTTCACTGACTAAACAAATTAATTTATCAATTTCATATTGTATCCACGGCCCTTAGCAAACATTTTACACATTTGTCTCATACATACTCAAATAATGAAGAAACTGAAGGCCAGGGACATTTCATATTACACATTCACAGAGCTCAGAAGGGGCAGCACTTGGGCTTGAAGTTAGGTCTGAACTTGGTTCTAGGTGCTGAGTACAG
This sequence comes from Pan paniscus, assembly GCF_029289425.2. Lineage (NCBI taxonomy): Eukaryota > Metazoa > Chordata > Mammalia > Primates > Hominidae > Pan > Pan paniscus. The sequence continues at coordinate 62,547,367 of NC_073256.2, read as the reverse complement.
AGCAAGAGCTGCCTATGACTCAAGAGGATGGCACACCACTGCAAATTCAACTCGGAAGAGCGCAGCTCCCCTGAGGCTACACTGGGAGAAGGAATCAGGAGGGTTATTAGTGAGGGCACTGACGCCCAATAAGTCGCTGAGCTGCAGCTGTTCTGGCAAAGGCCATGCGGGAAAGCCAAGTAAAACCTGGTGGAGTGGGGTCAGCAGCCAGCTGGGGCAGGAGCGTGTGCAGGGTGGGTGATCTGCTCCATAGGCTCTCTTCCTTCCGTTTTCCATCCTCCTATCAGCAATGTCCAGGGACAGAGGCCTCCAAAAAATAAAACTCAGAAAAGAAATAACTTTGAAAGTTGTCAGGCAAAGAACAGACCCACTCTGCAGTCTAGGAAAGTGGGACATACAGAAATCAAACTGCCCAGAGTGATAGGAAAAGCAGACTAGCCTCTGCAGTGCCCCGGGGGTCTGCCTGTGGCCAGTGTCCCAGGGAGGCTGGATGTTTGAAGAGAGGGGCAAAGGGGCCACTGAGGTTTGTCTTGGCCAGCTTCCACGACATAGTGGGATCCTAATGCCTGAAGTGGCTTAAGGGGCTGCTTGTGACTGGGGGAGGTTAGTGTGAACACCCCAAGCATCCTCCTCCCTGAGGCCAGCCTCAAGCTCAGTGCAAGCTGGGGACAGTCCTGGACCTCGGGGTGAAGCAAAGAGGAGCGAGGGAAGCAGAGGTGCTGAGGGGAGGATGGGGCTCTTGTGAAATTAGCAGGGAGACTGGGGAGGGGCCTGCCGGGGCTGCATGACCTCAAATGCCCTTGTGGTCCCTGACATGCACACGTCACCAATCTTATCTTCCTCTTTGGTCCTCTGTCATTTTCTACCTTCTGGGTAACAAAGAGGCAATAAAGCAAGTCCAAGACTTCTCAGTTGAGTTGAATGAGACATCCTTTGAGATAAATACCCAGTCCCCCCTATTTCTTCTGTGTTGTGTTAAATGACCTTTTTATCAGGCTGTTGAGTTGGACTCAGCTCCTGTACTGGGTCCAACAGACCAAACCAATATGGAACCATTCATGCTAAGTGAAACTGAGCTTTGTCCTCATGTGCAGGAGGGCTGAGCTTGAGGCATCCACCATGGCCAGTGAGTTCAAGCAAAGCTGGAGCCCATCAGGCCCCACACCGCACTTCCGGTCTCTGCCCTAGATGCTGCCTGACCATGCTTCCGGCCACAGTTCTTTGAACCTGTTCTGGTCCTGAGGGCTACCTGATTCTAGAATCATGAACAAAAGCCAATTAAGATCTTTAAACTAAACTTGTTATAATGCTGTCTTTTGACAGTTGCTGCCACTGAGGTCGTACATGTCTTGGGAATGTGTCTTCCATTTTCCCCATGCTGGGGAGTCTGTTGTGGCTCTCAGGAAAAACCACTGCGGTGGGTGCTCCTCCACTTCCACCTGCTACCCCCACAGCCAAGGCTGAGAGAGCAAACACAGGGACTGACCCTCACCTGCCATCACACGTGGCTCTGCGGTTAATGAAATTGTCACTAGTGATGGGCTGTCCGGACAAATGCTTGCACTTCCTGAGCAAAGAGAAAAGGGGTCGCTGGCCCACATGGAAAGCTGCTCATGCTGGGGCAAGTAGGGTGTTGAGAACTTCTGGAGAGAGGAGCTGCCTGGGCACTGCTCCTGCCCTCAAGGAGCTCACAGCCCAGGAGGGGACAGGCCCCCAGCTGACTCCTCACATCATGCTGAGCAACGGTGGTCCTCAACACAGAGCACACGTCCTCAGGGGGACATGAACAGGCGGCACAAAGACAGGGACCCTGCCCATCAGGGGATCAGCAAATGGCTCCCTGGTGCCAAAGACCACAGCAACAGGGCTCACTCACAAGCCTCTCCAACAGCTGTGGCAGAGAAGAGAGGCCAGGATGTTAGAGGAGTCAGGCCCTGTGAGAGATTCAGGACGAGGAGCAGGCACACTGGGGACTGATGCTCAGGGGAGAGGCAGTGCCGGGCAGGAAGTCTACAGCCCAGGGCAGGGAGACTGTGGGAAACGTGAGTTATCAGGAGGGCACCTTGTTCCCATGAGAAGGCGCCCCCTGCAGCTGTTTTCGGGAGAGTGGGTGGCTGGTTTGTCCGCATATCTGGAGGGTCTGAGGCCATGTGCGTGCTAGTTAGGGGCACGGAGCCTGGAGCTCCGAGGCCTGGGGTGGAGGGGCCCCCTCACTACTGGCCCAGTCTCTGGGCCTCAGGTTTCCATCTGTAACCTGGGCACTGACACATGCCCCAAGATCTCAGCCCAGGAGATGAGAAGGTGCTCAGCTGAGGTGGCCCCACAGAATGTGTCCCTCAGTGGCAGGGGTGTGTGACCCTGCACCCCATGTGAGCTCCCAGCCTGTGCCCCCGTATGCTGCATGTGCTCTGAGGAGGGAGGGCAGGGCCACCCTGCCGAGAGTCACATAGGCTAATAGATCAGCCGCGAGCCCATCAGCAGAGAACTGCAGTCACCAACACAGAAGCACAGGAAGAGCTGCAAACTGGAGAACAGGGTCTCTGTGAACATGCCTGCACCTGCTGCCTCTCTCTCTTTTTCATTCTCTCCTTAACTCATTTGCCACAACATTAGAGAAACAAAGTCCATCTCAACTCTTCCAAAAACCTCAGATCGGCCCAACAGGGTCCCCTACCATCCTGGTGGAGCCTTTGTCAGACAAATTGAATCACTCCTTCATTAACAATGACAGTTCTCACAGGGAGAGTCCCTTGTGGAAGACCAGCTGGAGAGGAGCCCACAAGATCACAAAAACAAGAGCTGGTAAGGCAGAAAGAAGTAGAAAATGCTCCGGACTGCCCAGCACTGCCTGTCCCCAGCACTGCTCATGTGTCCAGAGCGCTCTGATTCCACCACCTAAGGCAACCAAAGCTGGCAGCCATGCACCGGGACTGCAGGAGGCAGAGGTCCCCCTGGTCCTGCACTGTGTGGTTTTAACTGAGTCTCCTGGTGCAGGTCTCTCTCCTTCCCTGGTTGCTAACACATGCTTGAACTGGCAACCAGGCAGCTGGCTCTGTCTTAAATTCCATAACCCCTGCATCCCAGCACACACAATTGCATAATTATAGTGTCTCTGAGGATTGCTCTTCATGAAGATGAATTCACCCCCAGGAGTGTGGGTAGGTTTTAACTGGGGATTAGCCTGTCAGTGCTTGGCTCTCCCTCAAGAGCCACTAAACAGTCTGCCTGGAGGTTCCAGAGCCTCCCCTGTCAGCATACTACCTCCTAGGAGGTAGCAGAGGCCCCTGAAACTGTAAGGCCAAGAGGGGGCCATACAGTCGGCACAGTGGGTGCTGCCAGGCAGGGAACACTTGGTCAGCATTCAGCAATCCATTACTACTGGGATTATTTCTACTCTCCATGGCAACCTCAGGCTTGGAGCTGGGCATGCAGATTCTGCCTCTGTGAGGCTCAGTTTCCTTCTTTCTAAAAAGTGTTAAGAAACATCATTTGGTGCAGGCCTCAGGGCAGCCTTGTTGAGACTCTCATGGGGTTCAGCCACAGCTCAACTGTAGGTGACAGGTGCTGGGCATCAAGTGAGAGGAAGGCTTCATATGCCACTTGTGCATTTTCAGAATGTGTCCATAGGCTTGTCAGGACACCTGGATAAAAACTGTCTTGTTCCCCAGTGTTGGGCAACTGCAGGCAACGTCACCAGCACTGGTGACACCAGCTGGAGCAGCCACACTGGAGTTTCTCCTTCCTGATGAGAGACCTCTTTCCCCTTTTTAGGGTGGTGAGCCATGAGCACACACAGGCTGCCTCTGTGGTTGGAGGTGGCCAGGCTGGGGTGGGGCGGTGGGGACTCCCTGAGAACAGGAGATGTCCCCAAACCCTAGCTCTGTCACACACCGGCAATGTGAGCCAGGAAATTGCCTTAGCCTCCCTTGGCCCTAGTTTTCTCATCTATAAAATAGGAATAAAACATGTTAGTGTGAGTAAATTAAATAGAAGACTGCATGGAAAGATAATTTTATGGTACAAAGGGCTGGTATATGTGTAAGCTTTCTTTCAGATACATACTTTGGAGTAAAAGTGGTGGCCATAGGTTAAGTCAAGCTTGTCCAACCTGCAGGCCACATGCAGCCCAGGATGGCTTTGAATATGACCCAACACAAATTTGTAAATTTTCTTAAAGCATTATGAGTTTTTTATCTCATCAGTTATTGTTAGTGTTAGTGTATTTTGTGTGCGGCCCAAGACAATCCTTCTTCTTCCAATGTGGCCCAGGGAAGCCAAAAAATTGGACACCCCTGGGTTAAGTCACTTCAGCATTAGTATTGCCCAGTTGCTCCTTAAAGTGGCTGAACCCTTTTGTACTCCAATCAGCAGTGTATGATAATTCAACTTAAATGTCCAGTAACGTTAATTAATAGAATGTGGCAGATTATTCAGTGGAAAATTTTAAGACAGTGAGAAATAATTAATTATATGTCCACACAGATGAATGTCAAAACATTATGGAATGGGAAAGGAAATAACAGGAGGACAGCACCAGTGTCACATCATTTCTTAAGGTTAAAATTCTGGGAAAGAGCACAGTAGGTCACATGATACACACACAGGCCTGGGGAGGATCCCGGCAGCAGGGAAGCTAAGGCTGGTGTGCAGGCTTTTCCTGAAATGCGGCGTTTTGTGTCCTGAGCTCTGTGTGTAGGCACACACACTTATGACAATATTCATACGCCTTTTTCTATGTCTTCAAGATTGCACATTTTTAAAAAAAAAATTAATGAAAATATAGTGTTCTGAAAATATATATATATTTTTCTTATCTTTGTACCTTGATCTGTCTCCCTGAATGGGGAGAATGAGGTATAATTTTCCCTGCCTCAAGTCTGAAAGAGAGGTGGGCCTGTGTAGAAAATTAAACAGAGCCTGTCCCCTCCTCTTGAGGAGGACAGGGGGTCCTGGCTAATACTCCTGCAGGCAGTCACCTTCATGGGATATCTTCTGCGTGAGCCAAGCCCAGAAAGCATCCAGGGAGCTGGGGCAAGGGAGCTGGCTCTCCTAAATGATTACTCCATGCAGGCCTACAGCCGGGGAACCTAGAAAGACCCAGGACTTGCACTCTCAACTGGGAGGGGAGAAACGGGCCTGTGAGGCTCTCCTGAGAGCAGCTGAATGGGGGCCAAAACTGAGAGGCAGAAGACACCCCAAGTCACCCAGCACACTGCTTTTCTTTCTTTCTTTCACATATGAAGATACTGAGGACAGTGATCCCTGGGCTGCAGGTGGGACCATCAGGAGGATGGGACACGACTCTGTGGAATGCAGACTCCAGCCAGTGGGGCCGGCTCCACCTTCTCTAACCGGCTTCACTACCTGCAGGGGAAAGTGTGGGCTTTTCAGCTGTGCTCTCCAGGTCTCCAGGCTATCTGTTCCCAGCCTGCTTTCTAGATCCATCTCCTGGCTGCTTCCTAATGCCCTGCACACCCCTCCTGCTGGTGCCCTGAGGCCGGCAGTGTGTTCCACCTGCTTTCTTCACAGTGTTCTATCAGCCTGTGTATCATCTTTGCTGGACTTCATAAGCTGGCTGTCAGGGCTATCTTGGTCATGCCCTGTTCAATTTCATCTTCCTGATACCCCTGTGGGTTTTGTAATAATAGTCCTTTATTTTTGCAGCCCGTAGATGTAGTGTTTGTTTGTTCCTCTGAGCCTCCTTCTGAGGCAAGTTTCTTCATCTGCACTTTATGGATGAGGGCACAGCACAGCAAGCTAAAGGCCCATCCTGAGGCTGTGCAGTGAGCCAGTCGCTGAGGCTGTTCTCCTGACTCCCGTTCTACACATACTGCTTGTCTCCAAAATTGTCCCAAGCTTCCATTTTAGTACGTGCCATATGTGCATTTATCTTCCAGTTCTTTTTAAAAGCGTTGTGGGCAGTGTATTAGTCCTTTCTCATACTGCTAATAAAGAGACATATCCGAGACTGGGTAATTTATAAAGAAAAGAGGTTTAATGGATTCACAATTTCGCAGGGCTGGGGAGGCCTCAGGAGACTTACAATCATGGCAGAAGGGGTAGCAAACATGTCCTTCTTCACATGGCGGCAGCAAGAAGGGCGGAGAGAATGGGGGAGAAGCCCCTTGTAAAACCATTAGACCTCACGAGAACTCACTCACTAACATGAAAATAGCATGGAGGTAACCGTGGTTATTATTAAATTATGTCCCTCCTATGACACTTGGGGATTATGGGAACTACAATTCAAGATGAGACTTGGGTGTGGACACAGCCAAACTATATCAGGCAGGAATCATTTTTTTACTCAGTTTTGCATTCCTCCAGCTCTTCTCAGCATTTGGTTTATAGTTCACATTTACTACTAAATGTTTGTTGGCTTGCTGAATGGAATCTGTGCTCAGTATGTGTGTGTTTATGTGCACTCATATGTATTTGTGCTCATGTATGTATTTGTGTGCACATGTGCATGCATAAGTATGTATATGTGCATATGTATGTATGTGTGTATGTGGGTGTGTGTATATGTGTATGTATGCACACATCTGTGTGTTTATATATGTGTGTGTGACCATGTGTGTATGTTGTATATGTGTGTGTGTCAGTGTTATTAGCTGGAAAGGGGAAATTAGGAATGACAAGGCAGAGTGAATGTCTCCAAGATCCATGGCATGTGTTTGCATATAAACAGACACTGATATTTGGAAGCACTGAGGCTGGTTTTCCTCACTCCCACCCTCTCCTCTCCTGCCTTGATTCTCACATAAAGACAGCCACATTTGCAACACAGGCCTGCCTCCTTCCCTCTGGCTCTTCCTTAACCCATTCTAAGAGGACCAAACTCCTGATAGCATAAAAGAATCTCCATTGTCCATGATGACAGGGATATTTCTTGAGCAACAACCATTGGTTGTCATGAAGCATGCTTGGAAGAAGAGGATAGGAGAGAGATAAGGAGTGAGACCCACAGGCAGAATGCACGCACACCCTCCTACTTGATAACCTTGTTCTTTATTCAAAGAGCAGCAGATACCCACTGCTTGGCTAGACCCTTTTATCAGCATCAGAGAGGTGGGTCCCAGCTGACAAAGTAGCTTCTAGACAATTCAACAGCATCTTTTTAATTCTACAGCTGCTCCTTTGATAAAAAAAGGAAACAGAGAGCCATGGGACAATTTATTGTCTCACCGGTGTTACTTCAGCCTACAGAGTCCTGTGACAAGCGTATGTCAAGGTAGGAGTTTGGCAAATAGAAACACCTTTCATCAGAGCCTTTGGGATGGAGGAGCACAGGGCTGAGCTGAGGTTGTGGTGTTTCCCTTCATTTCCTCCTGAGAGCCACCTTTCTGTCCCCAAAGACAGGGACCAGGTCCTGAAGGCAAGGATGGGTATTACTCTGTTTGTACGTCTTATGGGGCACTGTGGTGATGGCTTTATATGCATTATCTCATTAATTTTTGGAACATTATTCATAAAATTGGTACAATTAAACTCTTTCTAAAGCTAAGGAAACAGATTTAGAGTAACAGTGGTTTTATTGGGTGGTCTAGCTAATAAACTGCAGAATGAGAACTCAAACCCAGGTCTGCAGGAATTCAATAATGTGTGCTCCAGACACGCATTGCTGTGGACAATAATTATGGACTTCCCAGTTAAACTAAGAGACAAAGCTGAGCATGCAGCCTGTAGGACATAGGGCTCATGACCAAGAGTTGGGAGAACAGAATCTTGTGTTGGCTCCAAGTAAATATCATATACATCTGTTGACTCATGGGACATGTGGCACCAGGAGTCCCTGCAGAGGATGCATGCCTTCTCTGTTTACAGGGTCCTGGCAGGAACACTTGCTGCAGTAGGAGGAGCAGGCCCTGAGCAAACCCAGACATTTCCAGGTGTCTGCTCAGGGGAGAATTGGTGCAGAGGACCCCAATTGTGCATCCAGACTCCTGACAGCACTGAGGGCGATGTCCAAAGACAGAGATTTAGGTGAGCATGAGAGAACAAGTCAGAAAGTGAGCAAACCTCTTTCTCCCACGTCGATCCTTTTCCATTACAGTCTGGGATTCTTTCAAGACCAGGGCAAGAATGTGGCCTCTCTGTGAAGTTGAACGGTGGCTTCTTGTCTGCACGTGCCCTGATGAGAGCGAGAGGCCCCAGGCTGAGCCTGGGCTGTGCAGGAGCATGCTAGATGCCTGGGAGAGGCACAAGGTGCTTTGCCTGGCAAAAGCTGGCTTTCGTTTTTTGCCTTAGACTCTTTTCTGTGAGGTTAGATCTTCAGCACTGCTGAAAAAGATTGATTGCCAGACAGATCCCATTCTCAGGCCATGAGCCAGTGGAGGCTCTGGAGGCTTAGACAAATTGATGATCCAGGAACCCGGGGTGTGGGGCTTGAGATATGTGTGCAAGAGCAGGCCAGGATCTGCAAAGACAAGAGAGACCTAGCATTATTCACCAGCAGCAAAATGGGCCACACATGTGAGGGGGGAGGAGCTTCATTATCTCCATCAGACAAGGTTCAAAATCCTCTATGAAAATCACCAGTATTTCCCTCACTGTCATCCTGCTTCCCAAAGGCCAACAGTCCAAAAATGCAGTTACTTGGACCTGATACTGAGTTTTTTCAGGCCTGGGGCTTCCTAAGATCACCGGGTAGGTCCTGCCTCTGGCCAGACCCAGACCCCAGGCTGGAGGGGACAGGAGAATGTAGTTCAAGAAGTACAGAATCCAGAAGCTATCAGATAAGGTCTCTCTAAGGCCTGAAAACCAAGCCATTTCACCCTCATGGAATAAGAACCAGTGTTAGGATCACAGAATCATGAACATTGAAAGTGGAAGGAACCCAGGCTCGGCTCCCTGTAGATCTGGAGTCAGAAGATTCAATTTCAAGTCTGATTTCTGCCTCTCACCAGTGGGTGACTTTGGCTGCATCACCAGCCTCTCTGAGCCTCTTTGTCTCCACTTACAAAGTGGGGTTGTGGTGCCCCCTTGCAGGCCCACTGTGAGCATAGGGCAAGTGCATGTCCGGGTCAGCCAGAACCCCTGGCAGGTGGTGGGTGGCTGATGCACTCCAGCTTTTATCACTGCTGTCTGTGAAGACGGACTGACCACACAGTCACATGCTTCATTTGAAGCAGATTTCAGTTGGCTCAGATAGTCAGAAGAAAATAACTCTTCCATCATAAGGCATTATTCTAGATGGGTCTACTTTATGTGCAGCCCTAGGAGCTCACCCCGCTCATGCCAGAATCCCTGGCTTATGCTTGGATCAGCTACAGTGAAGCCTGGGGAACTGGGGGTATTTGAAGGGAGTATGGGGAAGTTACTATGGAAAAGTAACAATATCAATAGATAACGTTCACTAAGCATCTGCTAGATATAAGGTGGTTTTCCACGTGTTTTTCCTACGTGTGGTGACTATACAGTAGTACAATTATTATTCCCATTTCACAGATGGAGAGTGAGGCCTGGAGTATGGGTCATGAGCAGCAGATCTGGGTTTCAGCCCCAGGCATTCTAGCTGCAGAGCCTGTGCCCTGAGCCCTGCCCTGTACTGCATGTGAGCCCTCCTACCAGGTTTCCTACCCTGGGGCTGATGGGATTCTTAATAACGAGATCTTTCTATAGAAAACAGGGAGCTGAAAGAACAATAGGGTATGCTGAGGCAAGAGCCCTGGTAGCAGGGCCCAGAGGTGTCAGAGGGGTCTGGAGACAGAGAACCAGCGAGGGGGAGGATGCTCCAAAGCAAAGGGATGGAGACTTGGTGGGAACATGTGGGGGACATGGGTTGGCTGGAGAGAGGGTTATGAAGAGAAAAGCATGATTGTATTTTAGCTTTAAGCAGCAGAAGAGCTGCTTACTGGGATGACCATTTTAAAAATTTGTCCGGATAAGTCTTGGACAAACCTCTGGAATCATCAGTTCCTGAAGCCATGAAAGCCCAGCATGAGTAGCTGAATCAGGTCCTTCAGTCAGTGCATTGCACAATGCCTTGTCAGAGAGGAAGAAAGGTACAGTTCTGGAATCCATCTGCAGTGTCTTCCTAAGGATGCAGATGCATTTTTAAATTAGCTTTTAGACAAATAACCATAAGGGATGAAGCAGTGAGGGTAAATGAACCTTATGAAATTGTCAGTGGCTCTCTGGCAGTGCAGCCCCTAGGACCTCATGGTCTCTGGGAGTGCTGGGATGAGCCATAGCATTTTCCACTCTCTGCCAATGGCCGCCCCAGGCAATGCCAGGAGCTAGAATAGCACTGCAGGAAACACCAGGAGAGTCACTCTTTCACAAGCCAGAGAAAGACTGGAACACCATATTTTGCAGTCTGGAGATTTTTTGAGTAGAATTGCATCTTAGCCTTCCCATACAGAGGAGTATTTACTCTTTCTTTTAAAGTTTTCATAAAGAGAAACCAGACAATCTTCTCTCTGTAGTATCACATCCCTTGTAATTAAATAGCTGTTGTGTTTGTTTGTATTGACTTCCTTTGGCTCTTGTCTATTAAAAACAGAGTGCAGATAAAAGATCATTCTTGGAGCCAAAATTTACTGGTTGCATGACCCACTGAAGTTTTCGTAGGACTTTCTGAACCTCAGTTTTCTCATCTGTAAAATCAGAGCACTGGCTTGTTTTATAGTGTTAGAGGCCCATAAGAAATTTGTAAGCACAAATGAGACAGACTTATGTACACAAGAATAATTACACAACCTGAGTAGCAGACGGCAGATGCCCAGTGCCAAAGACTCACCCTGACTACAGGCAGTGAGAAGATGCAGACCAAGAATGGGTGCCTGGGTGGAGCTTCGTGGAAGAGGCAAAACTTGTACTGGTTGGAGAGCAGAGTTTGGACAGAGAATGATGCCAGGTTAGCTTTGGCAAAGGAGGTGCATAAGCAGGGTCTCTGAACCTGAGGTCACAAAGTTTAGGTGAATATCTACCTCTTGGTGAGAACCTGGGTGACACAGTGGCCTCTGTATCCTGAAGAGACTTATGTGAGAGCATTCATGAAAATAAATACAGTAACAATTCTTCAGAGAATTGTGCATGTTACATGACATGATATTTGTAAAGGAAATGGCACATGACAGAAACCTAATACACAGATGCTTGTCTCCTCTTACCAGATTGTAAGATGAGGCTGCCCTGATTCCTTTCTTTTTCCCTGTTCTTAGTGCAAGAGACATTAGCAAACGCTGCTCTAAGTTGAGACAAGAGGCAGGGCGATCGATCCCAGCAGGGGCTGTCTCATCTCCCCAGAGCAGGGACACTGTCCCTGGCCACAGGGCAGCAGTTTGAAAAGCGGGGACCTGACATTTCCAGGTCTTTTTCCAACATCTGGTCCAGGTATCTCTTGAATACATTTCCACATCACCACTGCAAGTGGCTGTGGAGCTGTGAAGAAGCTTTCTGGGAGCCTTCTGAAGCAGCATTTTGGACATGGTTTCTCTGAGCTGGAGAGCCTTCATTTCAGGCCATGTGGAGGTGAAACAGGAAGGTGCTGGGTGGCTTCTGAGACATGTTCCTACAAGGAACTGCCCTGGGTCTAACAGCAGCTCCAAATCTGTGAGTCTATTCCATTCTTGGATTGACTTCACCAGACCCTGAATAAACTGTTTTACCCACCCTCCTCCCTCTTTTCTCTTCCTCCTTTCCTTCCTCTATCACCCTCCTCTACTCACTCTTATCCTCCCCTTTCTTCCTTCTCTACCTTTCTTTCATTTAGCCTCCACTCCACTTAGATGCTCTTCCCACCAGTGTCTCTCCCTTCCCTTCTACCTCTATCTTCATCTCTTTCTCTAGTTTTCTCTCTACTTCTCTTTCCCTCTTCCCTCTGTCCCCAGTGGAATGATTCAGTTCAACTCAGCAAATACTTAGATAGCACACAGTACATGCCAGTCACTGTGTAAGTGCTGTAGAGAAAATAAACAAGATGTGACCTTGGCCCTCAGAGAACTTATCATGGCTTTTCTTCTTTCCTGCCTTTGAATCTCCCTCTGCCTCTCCATGTGTTTCTGTCCCTACCTCTCTTTCCCTCTCTACCTCCCCTCCTTCTCTCCTCTACCCCATTCTCTGTCCTCTCTTTCTTTTCTCTCTGCCTCTCTCCTTCTTTTCTTCTTGTCTCCTTCTATTTTTCTTTCTGCTTCTTTTTTGTCCGTCTCTGTCTTTCTTCTGAAATGATGTCACCAGAGTCCCATAATAAAACTAATCTTATAGTTTACAAGGTTGCATTATGCTAATTGCATGGCTACAAATGAATATAATGCAAGCAAATGAATTTGCTACAAATGAATATAATGCAAGCAAAAAGGTATTTAACTGAATAAATTATAAAATAATGCAGCACAGGGTCTGTTTGATCACTTATTTATAACCAATATAAAATCTGTGGCAGTATAAAGCATTTCTTCTTTAATTATATGTGTGATTTCTATTGTTTTGTACATTGACAATGTTTTCAAATGAAGTGATCTCCCATCACTTCTCCCTTCTTCACATGACCTGGTGGCAGGCAGGGCAGCATATTGTCCCCTCTTCACTGCTGAGGCTCAGGAGGGTCAGAGGCCTGGCAAGTGGCTTGTCCCACCCACACAGCCTTCATTTCTGGCCCATCTGAACAACTAAGGTCCCAGCACAGAAAAAAATTGAAAATCCTCTTGAAATCACTGTGTGGTCAGCAAGAGCCTGAGGCAGAAACTTGTTTCCATCAATCTCTTTTGCTAACTCAAAGAGCCAGGGCTGTACTCACAAGGGGCATTCTTGGCTCTGAAGCCCGGCAGGGGAGGCTGCAGAAAGAGGAGGCACTCAGGTGGGCAGGTGCCTTCTCCTCTCACTGTCTTTCCTTCTCTCCAGCTTTCAGAGCCCTGGAAAGGCCCTGGCCTGTGCTGGCCCCAAGCTTTCTGAGGGTAAAGATGAAAAGGGGCTCGGGCCAAAGGCACCTCTGCAGGGTCAGACCCCTTTCCAGGTGGAGGCAGCAGCGAGTTCCAGCTTCCAGTGAATCCTCCTGACAATGTGCTCCTCGACGGGTGCACATTTTAATGAGCCTGCTGGGATTTGTGGCTGACACCAGTGCAGAGAGAATGATTAAAGGCCCTTGTCACAGGCACAGGGAGAAACCATGCCCCTGGACAGAGAGATAGCTGGTTCATCTAGGCCACAATCCTGTCATAGAAATCACTGGCTCCTTGGGGGTGGCAGGTGATTGGCAAATGCTAGAGAGAAAGCAGTGGGGAGCTGCAGAGAGGGGTCATCCAGGCAGCGCTGAGCTCTACAGATGGCCCTGCTGTGCTTGCAGCACCCCTGCTTCCCCATTTAGGGAGTGTCTGCCGGCTACTCTGAATGCTCAGCTTGACCGCCAGATTTTATTGGATAAGCCTGTCTGCCTCCACCACCTGTCATAGTAAGAGTTGAGGTGGATGGAAGATTTTCAGTCTCAGCAATGACATTTGAGACATAAAAATCCCCTACCCTAATGACTCTTGAGGGGCAGAAATTACTGCCAAATATTTTTGCCCAGTATATAGGTTATATGTGTTCAGAGTAGGTGAAAAAAATGATTCCAATCCTTCAAATGATACACCTCACAACTTCATGTACATGAACTTTGTACTAATCAGTTAATTTGCAAGTTAAAAGTCAACAGTAAATTAATGAAAAATTGTTACTGCATCAACTTTATATGTAGCAAGCTGTTTCCACACTGGTGAAATGATGTAACAGGTACACAAAGCAGAATGTTTGAGAGAAACCTGAAGTAGGAGGGGAGGTGGGTGGCCAGTGTGGAGCAGCCGGGCCAGGGTGAAAGAGCCCTGCACTGTGCCAGTCTACAAGCCCACCCTCAATCACTGAACAGACATGAGGCCTCCCTGAACATCTGCTTCCTTGCTGAGAAAATGGGGCAGATGCAGTAAATGACCTCTATAGACTTTTCCAGGTTACGGTAACCACAGTGTCTGCTTCCCTTTTCCTGGCTCCCTGTACTATGAAATCCAACCTGAAGCCACTCCAGGAATCTAGGCTCTGCCAGGTGGCCTTCCCACCACCTTCCTCTGGGTCTCTCCCATCCAGGATCTGCCAGGTGGCCTTCCCACCACCTTCCTCCAGGTCTACCCCATCCACGATCTGCCAGGTGGCCTTCCCACCGCCTTCCTCCTGGTCTCCTCCACAGGTTGTGTGCTTAACTATATTCTATCTTCGAGAAACCTGTTAAGAATTTCTAAGCTGCTGATCACCCCTGTCATGATTTCTAAAATTTTTACTGGGTTACATCACTTTAAATATTCTTCTTATTATTTTAAATTAGTCTTAGAATAGAGGGGAGATAAATGCAGGAAATTGGTTTCACAATTTGGAAGCGATAAAGGGAGTTCTTTGTATTTTGTTTGTTTGTTTGTTTTGTTTTTAACTAAGATCTACCTAAGGTTGTTTAAAAGCTTATGGTAATGAACAAGTACACAGAGAGAATATGTGTAAATATATATATATATATATATATATATAAAAATATATATGAATGAAAAACAATTACCAAGAAGAAAAATATGAAAGAAATTGGGAAGGGATGGAATCTAAACCATATGGATAGGGTTGGCCATCTGTATTGTGGTTAGATATGGCTTCTGGAGTCTGATTTTGTGCCTCCAAATTTTAACTGCAGCATTTAATGAAACCTGGGGGAAATTATTTTAACTTTGTGTGATTCACGTTTGTTTCTCTTTTTTTAAATTATACTTTAAGTTCTAGGGTACATGTGCACAACTTGCAGGTTTGTTACATATGTATACATGTGTCATGTTGGTTTGCTGCACCCATTAACTCATCATTTACATTAGGTATTTCTCCTAATGCTATCCTTCCCCCATCCCCCACACCCCACACACTCTGCCGTGTGATGTTCTCTGCCCTGTGTCCAAGCGTTCTCATTGTTCATTTCCCACTTATGGGTGAGAACATGAGGTGTTTGGTTTTCTGTTCTTGCAATAGCTTGCTCAGAATGATGGTTTCCAGCTTTATCCATGTTGCTACAAAGGACATGAACTCATCCTTTTTTATGGCTGCATAGTATTCCATGGTGTATATGTGCCACATTTTCTTAATCCAGTCTATCATTGATGGACATTTGAGTTGGTTACAAGTCTTTGCTATTGTGAATAGTGCCACAAATAACATACTTGTGCATGTGTCTCTATAGTAGCATGATTTATAATCGTTTGGGTATTTACCCAGTAATGGGATCACTGGGTCAAATGTATTTCTAGATCTAGATCTTTGAGGAATCACCATGCTGTCTTCCACAATGGTTGAACTAGTTTACACCCCCACCAATAGCATAAAAGTGTTCCTATTTCTCCACCTCTTCTCCAGCGCCTGTTGTTTCCTGACTTTTTAATGATCACCATTCTAATTGGTGTGAGATAGTATCTCATTGTGGATTTGATTTACATTTCTCTGATGGACAGTAATGATGAGCATTTTTTCATGTGTCTGTTGGCTGCATAAATGTCTTCTTTTGAAAAGTGTCTGTTCATATCCTTTGCCCACTTTTTGATGGGGTTGTTTGATTTTTTTCTTGTAAATTTGTTGAAGTTCTTTGTAGATTCTGGATATTAGGCCTTTGTCAGATGAGTAGATTGCAAAAATGTTCTCCCATTCTGTAGGTTGCCTCTTCACTCTGATGGTAGTTTCTTTTGCTGTGCAGAAGCTCTTTAGTTTAATTAGATCCATTTATCAATTTTGGCTTTTGTTGCCATTGCTTTTGGTGTTTTAGTCATGAAGTACTTGCCCATGCCTATGTCCTGAATGGTATTGCCTAGGTTTTCTGCTAGGGTTTTTATAGTTTTAGGTCTAACATTTAAGTTTTTAATACATCTTGAATTAATTTTTGTATAAGGTGTAAGGAAGGGATCCAGGTTCGGCTTTCTACATATGGCTAGCCAGTTTTCCCAACACCATTTATTAAATAGGGAATCCTTTCCCCATTGCTTGTTTTTGTCAGGTTTGTCAAAGATCAGATGGTTGTAGATGTGTGGTGTTATTTCTGAGGCCTCTGTTCTGTTCCATTGGTCTATATCTCTGTTTTGGTACCAGTATCATGCTGTTTTGGTTACTGCAGCCTTGTAGTATAGTTTGAGGTCAGGTAGTGTGATGCCTCCAGCTTTGCTCTTTTTGCTTAGGATTGTCTTGGTAATGTGGGCTCTTCTTTAGTTCCATATGAACTTTAAAATAGTTTTTTCCAATTCTGTGAAGAAAGTCATTGGTAGCTTGATGGGAATGGCATTGAATCTGTAAATTACCTTGGGCAGGATGGCCATTTTCACGATATTGATTCTTCCTATCCATGAGCATGTAATGTTCTTCCATTTGTTTGTGTCCTCGTTTATTTAGTTGAGCAGTGGTTTGTAGTTCTCCTTGAAGAGGTCCTTCACATCCCTTGTAAGTTGGATTCCTAGGTATTTTATTCTTTTTGTAGCAATTGTGAATGGGAGTTCACTCATGTTTTGGCTGTTTGTCTGTTATTGGTGTATAGGAATGCTTGTGATTTTTGCACATTGATTTTGTATCTTGAGACTTTGCTGAAGTTGCTTATCAGCTTAAGGAGATTTTGGGCTTAGACGATGGGATTTTCTAAATATACAATCATGTCATTTGCAAACAGGGACAATTTGACTCCCTTTTTTCCTAATTGAATACCCTTTATTTCTTTCTCTTGCCTGATTGCCCTGGCCAGAACTTCCAACACTATGTTGAATAGGAGTGGTGAGAGAGGGCATCCCTGTCTTGTGCCCGTTTTCAAAGGGAATGCTTCCAGTTTTTGCCCATTCAGTATGATACTTGCTGTGGGTTTGTCATAAACAGCTCTTATTATTTTGAGATACATTCCATCAATACCTAGTTTATTCCTAGTTTATTGCGAGTTTTTAGCATGAAGTGCTGTTGAATTTTGTCAAAGGCCTTTTCTGCGTCTGCTGAGATAATCTTGTGGTTTTTGTCTTTGGTTCTCTTTATGTGATGGATTATGTTTATTGATTTGCATATGGTGAACCAGCCTTGCATCCCAGGGATGAAGCCAACTTGATCTTGGTTGATAAGCTTTTTGATGTGCTGCTGGATTTGGTTTGCCAGTATTTTATTGAGGATTTTTGCATCAATGTTCATCAGGGATATTGGTCTAAAATTCTCTTTTTTTGTTTTGTCTCTGCCAGCCTTTGGTATCAGGATGATGCTGGCCTCATAAAATGAGTTAGGGAGGATTCCCTCTTTTTCTATGGATTGGAATAGTTTCAGAAGGAATGGTACCAGCTTCCCTTTGTACATCTGGTAGAATTTGGCTGTGAATCTGTCTGGTCCTGGACTTTTTTTTGGTTTGTAGGCTATTAATTATTGCCTCAATTTCAGAGCCTGTTATTGGTCTATTCAGAGATTTAACTTCTTCCTGGTTTAGTCTTGGGAGGGTGTATGTGTCCAGGAATTTATCCATTTCTTCTCAGATTTTCTAGTTTATCTGTATAGAGCTGTTTATAGTATTCTCTGATGGTAGTTTGTATTTCTGTGGGATCGGTGGTGATATCCCCTTTATCATTTTTTATAGCATCTATTTGATTCTTCTCTCTTTTCTTTATTAGTCTTGCTAGCAGTCTATCAATTTTGTTGATCTTTTAAAAAAACCAGCTCCTGGATTCATTGATTTTTTGAAGGGTTTTTGTGTCTCTGTCTCCTTCAGTTGTGCTCTGATCTTATTTATTTCTTGCCTTGTGCTAGCTTTTGAATGTGTTTGCTCTTGCTTCTCTAGTTCTTTTAATTGTGATGCTAGGGTGTTGATTTTAGATCTTTCCTGCTTTCTCTTGTGTTCTTTTAGTGCTATAAATTTCCCTCTACACACTACTTTAAATGTGTCCCAGAGATTCTGGTACAATGTGACTTTGTTCTCATTGGTTTCAAAGAACATCTTTATTTCTGCCTTCATTTCCTTATGTACCAAGTAGTCATTCAGGAGCAGGTTGTTCATTTTCCATGTAGTTGGTGTGTCTTTGTGTGAGTTTCTTAATCCTGAGTTCTAATTTGATTGCACTGTGGTCTGAGGGAGAGTTTGTTGTGATTTCTGTTCTTTTACATTTGCTGAGGACTGCTTTACTTCCAACTATGTGGTCAATTTTGGATAAGTTCGATGTGGTGCTGAGAAGAATGTATATTCTGTTGATTTGGGATGGAGAGTTCTGTAGATGTCTATTAGGTCCACTTGGTGCAGAGCTGAGTTCAAGTCCTGGATATCCTTGTTAAACTTCTGTCTTGTTGATCATCTTATATTGACAGTGGGGTGTTAACGTCTCCCATCATCATTATGTGGTAGTCTAAGTCTCTTTGTAGGTCTCTAAGGACTTGCTTTATGAATCTAGGTGCTCCTGTATTGGGTGCATATATATTTAGGATAGTTAGTTCTTCTTGTTGAATTGATCCCTTTACCATTATATAACGGCCTTCTTTCTCTCTTTTGATCTTTGTTGGTTTAAAGTCTGTTTTATCAGAGACTAGGATTGCAACCCCAGCTTTTTTTGCTTTCCATTTGCTTGGTAGATCTTCCTCCATCCCTTTATTTTGAGCCTACATGTGTCTCTGCATGTGAGATGGGTCTCCTGAATACAGCACATTGATGGGTCTTGACTCTTTATCAAATTTGCCAGTCTGTGTCTTTTAATTGGAGCATTTAGCCCATTTACATTTAAGGTTAATATTTTTATGTGTGAATTTGATCCTGTCATTATGATGTTAGCTGGTTATTTTGCTCATTCGTTGATGCAGTTTCTTCCTAGCCTCAATGATCTTTATAATTTGGCATGTTTTTGCAGTGGCTGGTACTGTTTGTTCCTTTCCATGTTTAATGTTTCTTTCAGGAGCTCTTGTAAGGCAGGCCTGGTGGTGACAAAATCTCTCAACATTTGCTTGTCTGTAAAGGATTTTATTTCTCCTTCACTTATGAAGCTTAGTTTGGCTGGATATGAAATTCTGGGTTGAAAATTCTTTTCTTTAAGAATGTTGAATATTGGCCCCCACTCTCTTCTGGCTTGTCGGGTTTCTGCAGAGAGATCAGCTGTTAGTCTGATGGGCTTCCCTTTGTGGGTAACGCGACCTTTCTCTGGCTGCCCTTAACATTTTTTCCTTCATTTCAACCTTGGTGAATCTGACAATTATGTGCCTTGGAGTTGCTCTTTTCAAGGAGTATCTTTGTGGCATTCTCTGTATTTCCTGAATTTGACTGTTGGCCTGCCTTGCTACATTGGGGAAGTTCTCCTGGATAATATCCTGCAGAGTGTTTTCCAACTTGGTTCCATTCTCCCCATCACTTTCAGGTACACCAGTCAGACATATATTTGGTCTTTTCACATAGTCCCATGTTTCTTGGAGGCTTTGTTCATTCCTTTTTACTCTTTTTTCAGTATATTTCTCTTCTCACCTCATTTCATTAATTTGATCTTCAATCACTGATACCCTTTCTTCCACTTGATCGAATCAGCTACTGAAGCTTGTGCATGCATCAGGTAGTTCTTGTGCCATGGTTTTCAGCTCCATCAAGTCCTTCAAGGACTTCTCTACACTTGTTATTCTAGTTAGCCATTCATCTAATCTTTTTTCAAGGTTTTTAGCTTCCTTGCAATGGATTCAAACATCCTCCTTTAGCTCGGAAAAGTCTGTTATTACCAACTTTCTGAAGCCTTCTTCTGTCAGCTCATTAAAGTCATTCTCCATCCCGCTTTGCTCTATTGCTGGCGAGGGGCTGCGAATCTTTGAAGGAGTAGGGGCACTCTGGTTTTTAGAATTTTCAGCTTTTCTGCTCTGGTTTCTCTCCATCTTTGTGGTTTTATCTACCTTTGGTCTTTGATGATGGTGACCTACAGATGGGGTTTTGGTGTGAATGTCCTTTTTGTTGATGTTGATGCTATTCCTTTCTGTTTGTTAGTTTTCCTTGTAACAGTCAGGTCCCTCAGCTACAGGTCTGTTGGAGTTTGCTGGAGGTCCACTCCGGACCCTGTTTTCCTGGTTATCGCAAGCAGAGGTTGCAGAACAGCAAATATTGCTGCCTGATCTTTCCTCTGGAAGCTTCGTCTCAGAGGGGCACCCAGCTGTATGAGGTGTCAGTCGGCCCCTACTGGGAGGTGTCTCCAAGTTAGGCTACACAGGGGTTGGGGACCCACTTGAGGGGGCAGTCTGTCCATTCTCAGAGCTCAAACACCATGCTGGGATAACCACTGCTCTCTTCAGAGCTGTCAGACAGGGACGTTTACATCTGTAGAAGTTTCTGCTGCCTTTTGTTCAGCTATGCCATGCCCCCAGAGGTGGCATCTGCAGAGGCAGGTGGGCCTCATTGAGCTGTGGTGGGCTCCACCCAGTTGGAGCTTCCTGGCCACTTTGTTTACCTACTCAAGCCTCAGCAATGGTGGACACCTGTCCCCCAGCCAGGCTTGCTGCCTTGCAGTTTGATCTTGGACTAGCAGTGAGCAAGGCTCTGTGGGTGTGGGACCCGCTGAGCCCTGTGTGGGATATAATCTCCTGGTGTGCCTTTTGCTATGACTATTGGAAAAGTGCAGTGTTTAGGTGGCAGTGTCCTGATTTTCCCAGTACAGTCTGTCATGGCTTCCCTTGGCTAGGAAGGAGAAATCCCCTGACCCCTTGTGCTTCCCGAGTGAGACAATGCCTTGCCCTGCTTTGGCTCACCCTCCATGGGCTGCACCCACTTTCTGACAAGTCCCAATGAGATGAACCAGTTACCTCAGTTGGAAATGCAGAAGTCACCTGTCTTCTGTGTTGATCACACTGGAAGCTGCAGACTGGAGCTGTTCCTATTTGGCTATCTTCTGGGTCTTTATTTCTTAATATCCTCACGTTTCTTATTAGTAAAATTAGTATAATGATGATATCTCACAGGGTTCTTGTGAGGATTTAATGAACAAATATGTGTCATTTGCTTAGTACAGTGACTGGCACACAGCAAGTACTGCTTAAAAGTCAGCCATTCCTCATAGAATGGAAGCCACTTCTGTTGTATTAGGAGAATAGAAAATGTACACAGTACAGGAAGCAATAGTTTTTGTTTATCTTCTGGACACAGAGGGCGTTCCTCTCTGATAGTTTCTACATTCTCGTGAGTTGAGAAGAGTATGGCCGATAAATACGTTGAATATTTCCCTGTGAGAATTATTTCCTGTGATTTTTTTGAGAAAATTCACTTATCAAGACAATGACCTTACTAGTTTGAAAGAATTCACTGACACTCAGCCAAAAGAAGAACAGGAAACGCTGTACACAGAGGGCAGTTAAGGGTGACATTTCTGGAGATGGGGATGGGCACTCATATTTGAGATGTGGCCCACCCAGTTTGATCAGACATGGCTGCTGATAGCCGCTGCCATGCTATGGGTGTGTTTTCATGGCCCTCTCTTCTGTGAATAGGGGCCATTCCTAAAATAAGCTGCCTGGGCCTGCCTACTAAGGGCACTTTTACATATCACTGGGACCAGAATCCAGGTGATGTGAATTTTTTGCCTGATCTCTGCCTATAAAAAGCATTGTGGCTTATATCTAGGCCCATCATGTTAGTGATGTGACTCCCTTCTACTGCCTTGGCCCTGCACTTATGGTGCATTGTGACACATAACTGGATACTGCCTCTGGGTGATGTTACTCTCTGTTTTGGGTTCTGCCAACAGGAAGCTTTGTAACATATCATTTGACTCAGCACCTGGGTGATGTTTCTCCTGTCCTGCCTTGCCCTGACCACAGAGAAGATTGTGACATATTGCTAAACCCAGCGCCAAGGTGAGGTCACTTTCGTACCTTGGTATTGCACATAGCAGCCATTGTGATGTATATCTAGGCAAATTGCCCAGGTTAAGTGAGTCTCTTCTCCTTCCTAAGTCCTGCCCACAGGGGCAAATTTTGATATATCACTAAAACCAGCATCCAGGTTCTGTGACTCTTCTTCCAGGGTCCTGCCCACAGGAAGGATTGAGACACCTCACTGGACAAGCACCCACTCAGGTGATGTGACCTTCCTACTTGCTCTATGCCCACAGGTGATATTGTGCCATATACCTGAGACCAGATAAGAGGAATAATCATGATTCTTAAACCTGGAGCCAGGTCATATGCCCGATGGTGACTCCCATTCCTGGAACTTTCCACCAGTGTTATTGTGACATATACCTTTGCCCAGCTCCTGGGTGATTTAATGATCCTGCCTAGGTGCAACCCACAAATGAGATTTGGACATTTACCTCAGCTGAGCACCTTGGTGATTTGACTCTCCTGTCTTAACAATATTCTCAGGAAGGATTGTAACATGTCTCTGGACCCGTCATCTAGGTTACCTGACTGTGCTCTCCTGCCTCTCCTCTTCTGCATGGACACTGCCCACAAGGAGCATTGTGTCATATGTCTGGACATACCCCAAAGTTATGCAACTTTTCTGCCAGGAACTTGCCTACAAGGAGAATATTGGAAATTTTCTGGCTCAGCATTTATGTTATTTAGCTGTCGTGCCTGTTTCATTATCACAGAGTAAATTATGTCATATACCTCAGCACAGCTCACAGGCATGATAATGACTCTCATATGTGGACCCCACAAATAGGAGTAATTTTGACTCTCATACCTTGCTTTAGAAACATAACTGATTAAATGTCTTTCGGGTAAAAAAAAGGTCAGAGAAGATTATAACAGTCTCAGATATTTTATAAAGCCCTTGGCTTGTACAGAGAATGTTGTGACAGAACCCAACAGAAAGGTAAAATTGTGAGTCCCATATGCACACCCAGCTGACAGTAAGGACTGTCACTGTCCTTACTGTCAACTGTACTATGTGAAGCCAACTGTTATTCATGAAAACAGGACATGTGTGGTATTGTAAATCTCTTCCCAGGAATTTTCTACCAGTGCGATTGTGATATAAATCTTTGCCAAGCACCTGTGTGATTTGACTCTCCAGACTGGTTAGAGCCAGCATATGTTATTGTGATATCTGCCTGGGCCAACCTCTAGGTGATGTGACTCTCCTGCCTGGGCCCTGCTCTCAGAGAAAATCATGACACATCACTAGATCCAGCACCCAGGTCATGTCACATTTTTGCCTGGGCCATGCCCACAGAAATCACTGTGACATATCACTGTGTCCACCTCTTAGGTGACACAACTCTCCTCATTAGAATGGGCCCTGCATACTGCGGGGGATAGTGACATATGGCTGGGCCAGGCACACAGGTGATGGTACTCTTTTGCTAGGGCCGTGTCCTAAAGAGGGCATTGTGACAAATCTCTGGACCTATCACCAAGGTGATGTTGCTCTCCTGCTTCGGTATTGCTAACCTGGATAGAGACATATTACTAGGCTAGATACACAGGTCATGGTACTCTTTCAGCAGGGCCATGCCTCAAGGAAGACATTGTGACATATCTTTGGGTGTATCACTTACTTAGGTGATGTGACTCACTGCTCGGTCTGCCCACATGGAGCATTGTGACATAAGGGTAGAACCTGCACCTATTTATTGTAACTCTCTGGCCTGAGTCCTGTCCTAAAGGAGCCTTGTGACATATCTCAGGACCCGGTATCAAGATGATGTGACTCTTCTGCCTGCTTTCACCTCACATGTTAGATTGTTTCATATACATAGAGAAGAACCTAGATGATATGACCATTCTCTTCTGCATGAGCCTTGCCTACTTGGGATATTGAGCCATGTATCTGAGCCCATGTCCTAAGTGATGTGGCTCTTTTCTTCTGCCTGAGCCTTTATAATGGGGTGATGTGACATATTACTAAGCCCAATACTTGGGTAATATGACTCTTCTTTCTCTCCTGAACCATGCCCATGAAAAGGAATTTTGACATATTGCAGGACCCAGCACCCAGATGATGCTCCTCTTCTGCTTGGGTCCTGCCTAAAGAGAGATTATGGCATATTGTTGGACTCCCACCCTGATGATGCAATTCTCCTGGCTGTGCAAGAGCAACAGAATATATTTTTACATATGTTGGGCCCATTCTGTAGGTGTTTTTGCTCTCATCATTTGTCTGGGTTTCTTTTTTCCTCATTTGGGATTGTGTCATATTGCTGGATCCAGCACCCAGTTAATGTAGAACCTGCCTAAAGAGGGCATTGTGACATATTGCTTGGCATAGCACCTAAGTTGCGCTATCCTCCTGCCAAGTTATTTTCCTATAAATGGGATTATGAAATTTACACTGTTTCAGTTAACAGACATGATGATCGAACTTAAACTGGGATTCCACCAATAGTAGATATTTTGTCTCTCATTGCTACACTTAGTGCAATAGATAAGTTTATGAGTTGCATATTTGTACAAAGCTCAAGAAGGTTACAACACTAACTCGTATTCTGTAAACTCCTTGGTTGGTACACAGAGTTTCATAACAGGGCCCAGCAAAAAGTTAAGATTGTGACTCTTGATTATACGTGTAGTTGAGAGCAAAAGTTATCACCATCCCACATTTACAAAGCCCACTGTTGAAGTCCTGAGTCTAACAAGTAAATAAAGAACAAAGATGGAATTGTGACTTTCATATGTGGATCTTGCTACAGGTGAGATGGTAACTCATTTCTGGACCCAGATCACAGGCATAATAATGAGTCTCCAATCTGAACCCAGCCTTAAAGAGAGATATTGACTATCATAACTGGGCTTAGGGCAATATGTAAGATTGTTAGTCCATATGAGCATGTAGGCCTCAGAGTTTTTGCAACTCTCATGCATGTTGCATAAAGCCTTCAGATGTTGCTGAGTGTGTCATACAATGACCCAGAACACACATGAGATTGTGACTCTTATATACATACCAAGCTAACAGTTAAAGGTGTCACCCTAAAAGATAAGGAGATTGTGTCATATCACTAGGGCTAGTACCCCTAAGTGTTGAGACTTTTTGGCTTAAAATCTTTCCCAAGAGTACATTGTGAAATATTGCTGGGTAAGAATCATAATAATGTGACTCTTTGCTTGGATCCAGTCAACAGGGGATATTATCATGTATCTCTGGGCCTATCAGCTAGGTGATGTGTTTCTCCTGCCAGTGTCCTGCCCACAGAGGATGCTGTAACATATCGCTAGATATAGTATCTACGCAATGTAACTCTCCTCTCCTGCCAGGATCCTGCCCACTAAGGAAATTGTGACATACCACTGAGTGCAAAACCTACATAATATGACTCTTCCCTTTGTGCTGGACTCTGCCAAGAGAGGGGCTTATAACATATTCCTGAGCCTAGCACGTAGGAAATGTGACTATACAGTATATTTTCAGCACTGTATACAGTGGGTATAATGACATATTATTTGTGACTGAACCCAAGTGATATGACTCTTCTGACTGGGTCCTGCCTACAAAGGAGATTATAATGTATCTTTGGCTCAGCAGATGATGATGACTCTTTTGTCTTGTCTCTGTTGAAAGGTGAAATTGTGACATACACCTGGATGCAGCTCATAATCACAATAATAACTCTCGTAAGTAGATCAACCCAGAGGAGATATTTCAACACTCATAGAAAGTCTTACGGCCATGAGTAAAGTCCTAGATCTCCCATCTGTAAGAATTCACAGTGCTACTCAAGCATATCACATAAAGCCTGAGTGGTACAAAGAGTGTCATAACAGGCACCAGCAACCAGATGATATTGTGACTCTTGGATGCACACCCAGCTGACATGATTGTCATTCTGATATATGAACAGAGCCTACAAATGAGGTACTATGTCTCACACACATAAGCAGTCGAAGCTTGAAATTGTTACTCTCGTACAAGAATCTGATCCACAGGTGGTTTGGTGATGTTTGAACCATGAATCAGCAGACCTGTAGTGCTTTGACTCCCCAACTGGAACACAATCTTCAAGTGGGATTGGGGTTCTTATACATGGATCTTGCCCATTGTTGAGACTGTGACTCTTGTACTTCCACCCAACTCATAGGCGGTGTGGACACTCATACCTGATACCAGGACTTGTGCGGGACTGTGAAACTTGTTTCTGAACATTTTCAAATGTGTGATTGAAAAGTATGACTTTGCCCAACATCTGAGTGTTTTGACTCTCATTTCTAGGCCCAGAGCACAGTTGAAAGTGTGACATGTGTGCACCAAGCACCTAAGCATATACACATTCGTTGGCAATGCGACAAAGGGCACGTTTACATATCACTGGGGCCAGCACCCAGCTGATGTAAAATCTTGACCTGAACCCTGCCTATAAAGAGCATTGTGGCTTTTATCTAGGTCCATCACATAAGTGATGTCACCTCCTTTACTGCCTTGGCCATGCAATTATGGTGTATTTTGACACATAACTGGGTACTGCACCCAGATGATGTGACTCCTTTTTGGATGGGGTTCTGCCAGTAGGAAACTTTGTAATATATCACTTGGCTCAACACGTAGGTGATGTTTCTTCTGTCTTGCCTAGGTCCTAACCACCACAGAGATTGTGACATGTTGCTGAACACAGCACCAAAGTGAGGTCTCTCTCCTGCCTTGGACCTGCACATAGGGGCCATTGTGACATATATCCAGGCCAATTGCCTAGGTGAAGTTTCTGTCCTTTCCTGCCAAGCCTTGCCCACAGAGGGGATTTAAATATGTCATGGAAAACAGCATCCAGGTGATGTGACTCTTTCTACAGAGTCCTGGCCACAAGGAGGATTTAAGCACAGCATCCAAATGACATGACTCTCTTGCCTGGGCCCTTTCAACAGGAGGCATTGTGACATATCTCTGGGCCCATCATATAGGTGGTATGACTCTCCTCCCTTGCCTGGACACTCTCCACACGAGGTATTATGCCATAGTGCTGGACCTAGCACCCAAGTTTTGTGCCTTTTCTGTTACAGCCTTGCCTACACAGAGAATATTGGAATATTTCTTGCTTAGGATTTAGGTGATGTGGTTGTCCTGCCTGTTTAATAACCAAAAAGCTGACAGCAAGTACTTTCACCATCACATATGGATGAAGGCAACTGTCATACATAAAAACAGGATGGATGAAGGCAACTGTCATACATGAAAATGGGACATGTATGGTATTGTAAATGTAATCCCTAGAATTTTATTTCATCATCACTGTGGTATAAATATTTGCCAAGCACCAGTGTGATTTCACTACTCAGACTGGTTCCAGCTTACCTATGGGATTTTTATATCTACCTGGGCCAACACTGAAGTAATGTGACTCTTCTGTTGGGGCTCTGCTCTTAGTAATAATTGTGACATCAATGGATCCAAGCACACAGATGATGGTACACTCTTGCCTGTGCCATGACCACAGACATCATTGTGACATATCACTGTGTCCATTACTTAAAAGACATAACTCTCCTCTCTGGAATGGGCCGTACACAAAGTGCAAAATAGTGACCTATTCCTAGGCCAGGCACACAGGTGATGATACTCTTTTGCCAGGGCCATGCCCAAAAGTGGGCATTTTGACATATCACAGGGTCTATCATGTAGGTGATATGGCTCTTCTGCTTGGGACCTGCCTACTTGAATAGTGACACATTGCTAGGCCAGGCACAAATGTGATGGTACTCTTTTACAAGGGCCTTCCTTTAAGAAAGGCTTTGTGACATCTCTGGGCCTATCCCTTAGGTGATGTGACTTCCTGCTTGGCCCTGCCCACATGGAGCATTGTGACATAAGGGTGGAACCTGCACCTAGGTGATGTAACTGTGTTGCCTGGGTCCTTTTCTAAGGGGTACTTGAGAATATCTCAGGACCCAGGACAAGGTGACGTGGCTCTTCAGCCTGGTTTCTGCCCACATATAACTAAAGAAGCACCTAGGTGATAGGACTCTCTTTTTCTGCCTGAGCCTGGCCTACTGGTGACATTGGACCATATCTCTGAGACCATGACCTAAGTAATGTGACTCTCTTCTTCTGTCCAGGCCTTTACAATGGGAAGATTATGACATATTGTTGAGCCCAGCACTTAGGTAACGTGACTCTCATCTTGTTGCTGAACAATGCCCACGAGCAGGACTTCTGCTGTATTTCAGGGACCAGCACTTTAATGATGTGAGTCTCCTGCCTGTACCAGAGACAGGGAAGGTATTTTTACGTATCATTGGCCCATTCTGTAGGTGTTTTGGCTCTTATCACTTTGCTGGGTTTCTTCCATGTGTGGTTGTATCATATTGCTGGCTCCAGCCCCTAGTTAATATGACCCTCTTTCCCAGGCGCTGCTTAGAGAGGGCATTGTGACATATTGCTTGGCACAGCACCTAAGTGATGTTAACCTTCTGCTTAGTTGTTTGCCCACAAATGGGTTTATGACATACACCTTGCTTCAGTTCAAAGGCATGATGATCAAGCTCATATTGGGATTCAGCCAACAGGAATATTTTTCCTCTCACTATTAGGTTTAGGTCAATAGGTAGGGTCCTTCGTTGCATATTTGTACAAAGCTCACAGAAGTTGACAACGCTAATTCATATTATAAAACTTAGTGGATGGCACATAGCGTTTCATAACAGAACCCAGCAAAAAGTGAAGACTGTGACTCTGGACAACACATTCAGCTAGAAGTAAAAGTTGTTACCATCCTACATTTACAAAGCCCATTGTCGAGGTCCTGAGTGTAACAAGCGAATAAATCTCAAAGTTGGAATTATGATTTTCCTAAGTGAATCTGGCCACAGGAAGGATGGTGACTCATTTCTAGATTCAGCTCACAGGCATAATAGTGGTCTCATCCCTGAAGGCAGGTGTTGATTGTCATACCTGGGTTTAGGGCGATATGTAAAATCGAAAGTTTATATAAGCACATAGGCCATAGAAAGGTTTACAACACTCATGCATGTTGCATACAGTTCTCAGATGTTGTAGAGAGTGTCATACAATGGCCAGCACACATGTGAGATTGTGACTCTCATATATACAAGTAGCTAACCGTTAATGGTGTCACTCTGAAAGCAGAGAAGATTGTGTCATATCCCTTGGCCTAGTACCCCAGTATTGAGATTTTTGGTTTAAATTCCTTTCCATAAGGGCATTATTGCATATCACTGTGTCAGAATCATGAGATTGTGACTCTTCTGCCTGGGCCGTGCAAACAGAGGATATTTTCACATATCTCTGGGCCTATTGGCTAGGTGATATGTCTCTCCTGCCAGTGTTTTTTCCACAGGGGACACTGTGACACATCACTAGATATAACATCTAGGTAATGTGACTCTCCTCTCCTGGGATCCTGCCCACTGAAGAAATTGGGACATACCACTGAGTGAAAAACCTAGGTGACATGACACTCCTCTTTGTCCTGGCCTCTGCCAAGAGTGGGAATTATTACACATTGCTGAGCCTAGCACCCAGGTGGTGTGATTCTCTTTTTTTTCTTTAAACCTGTCTACACTGGGCAGGATGACATATTACTTGAGTCTATACCCAGGTGATGTGGCTCTCCTGCCTGGCTTCTGCCCACCTGTTAGATTAGGACATATAACTAGGGAAGCACGTAGGTGATATGACTCTCCTTTTCTTCCTGGGCTCTGACTACTGGGGACACTGGGATATATCTCTGAGCACATGACCTAAGTGAAGTGACTCTGTTCTTCTGCCTGGTCTTTATGATGGGGGATTGTGACATATTGCTGAGCCAAGCATTCAGGTTATTTGACTCTCCTTTTCTTCTCAAACCATGTCCACAAATAGAATTTTTGACTTATTGCAGGGTCCAGAACCCAGATGTTACACTTTTGCCTTGGTCCTGAATATAGAGTAAATTATGTTATATTGCTGGGACCAGCACCTGTTAAAGTGACTCTCCTGCCTGTGCCAGAGCCACAGAAGGTATTTTCACATATCCTGGGCCCATTCTGTAGGTGTTTTGACTCTCATCCCCTGGCTTTTTTTTCCCCACATGTGTCATAGTGTCATACTGCTGAGTCCAGCACCCAGTTAATGGGACTCTAATTCTTACACCCTGCCTAGAGAGGGCATTGTGACTTGTTGTTTGGTCTAGCTCCTAAGTGATGTTACCCTCCTGCCTAGTTCTTTGCGCAAATGAGACTCTGACATATACCTTACTTCAATTCACAGGCATGATGGTCAAACTTATATTGAGATTCAGCCAATAGGAGATATTTTGCCTTTCATCGCTAGGCTTAGGGCAATAGGTAAGGTCCTGGGATGCATATTTTTACCAAGCTCACAGAAGTTTACAACACTAACTCATAATGTACAAACTCCTTGCGTGGTAGAGAGAGTTTCATGACAGGGACCAGCAAAAAGTTCAGATTAGGACTCTTGATTTGATTTCACCCAGGTGAAAGCAAATGTTGTCACCATCCCACATGTCCAAAGCCCACTGTTAAGGTCCTGAGTCTAACAAGTGAATATAGTAAAAAGTTGGAATTGTGACCTTCATATGTGGATCTGGCCACAGGTGTGATGGTGACTCATTTCTGGACCCAGCTCACAGGCATAATAATGGGTCTCCTCCCTGAACACAGCCTACAGAAGAGATGTTGACTATTATACCTGGGTTTATGGCAATGTGTAAGATCGTAAATCTATATGAGCATGTAGGCCTTAGAGTGGTTTGCAACTCTCATGCATGCTGTATAAAACCTTCGTACAATGGCCCAGGAAACATGTGAGATTGTAACTGTCATATACATGCCCAGTTCACTGTTAATGGTGTCACCATCAAAGACTAGGATAGTTGGCATATTACTAGGCCTAGTACCCTGGTGTTGAGACTTTTTGGCTTAAATTTCTTTGCATGGTTGCATTGTGACATATCACTGGGTTAGAATCATAATAATGTGACTCTTCTGCCTGGACCCTGCCAACAGGGGATATTATCACATATCTCTGGGCCTATAAGCTAGGTGATTTGTCTCTCCTGCCTGTGCCCTGCCCCCAGGGGACATTGTGAAATATCATTTGACTTAACATCTAGGTAATGTGACTCTCCTCTCCTGCCTCAGTCCTGCTCAGCAAACAAATTGTGGCCTACCACTGATTGCAAAACCTAGGTGATGTGACTCTCCTTCATATTCTAGACTCTGCCAAGAGATGGAATTAATACAAATTGCAGAGCCTAGCACCTAGGTGGAGTGACTCTCCTCTTTTACTTCTACCCTGTCTGTAGTGGGCTTGGTGACATACTATTTGAGGCTGTACCCAGGTGATGTGACTCTCCTGCCTTGTCCTTGCTCACAGATGAAATTGTGACATATACTTGGCTTAAGCACACATGCGTAATAATAACTCCCATGCCAGGACCCAGTCAGTAGAGATATTTTGAGTCTCATAGTCAGTCTCATGGCCATGGGTAAAGTCCTGGGTTTTTCACTTATATAAAATTCAGGAAGGATTATAACCCTTAGGTATATCATATAAATTCTTAATGGTATAAAGAGTGTCATAACAGAGATCAGCAACCAGGTGAGAATGTGATTCTTTTATGTACACCAAGCTGATATGATTACCATTCTCACAAATGAACAGGGTCTAGGAATTTGGTACTAAATCTCACACATAAAAAGCAGTTGAAGGTTGAAATAATTACTCTCTTGCATGGATCTGATTCACAGGTGGTTTGGTAACATTTGAACCGTGATTCAGCACACCTGTGGTGCTGTGACTCCCTTAATGGAACACAGTCTTCAAGGGTGTTTGGGCATCTTATACATGGAACTTGCCCATTGTTGAGACTGTGACTCCTCTACTTCGACCCAACTCTTAGAGAGAGTTGACTCACATACACGAAGCCAGGACTTGTGTGGGATGTGAAACTTATTTCTGAACCTTTCTGAGAGTGTGATTGGGACAGGTAACTTTGCCGGCACATGAATAATTTGACTCTCTTTTCTAGGCCAAGACCACAGATAAAATTGTGCCATATGTGGAACAAGCCCCTAAGTAATATATAACACCTTCCTTGGCTCTGTCTTCAAAGGTCACTTTTATATATCACTGGGACTGTCACCCAGGTGATGTGAATTAACTGCCTGAAACCTGCCTACAAAGAGAATTGTGTCTTATATCTAGGTCTATCATGTAAGTGTTGTGACTCCTTTCTACTGCCTTGGCCCTGCATTGTGACACATAACTCAGCACTTCACCCAAGTGATGTGATTCTCCTTTTTGGGTTCTGCCAAAAGGAAGCATTGTAACATATCACTTGGCTCAGCACCTAGGTGATGTTTCTTCACCTTTTCCTGGGCCTGGATTATGGGTATATTGTGACATATTGCTGGGCCCAGCACCGATGTGAGATCACTCTCCAGCTGTGGTACTGCACATAAGGGTCTTTGTGACATATATATAGGCCAATTGCCTAGGTGAAGTGAATCTCCTATCTTTCCAAAGTCCTGGCCACAGAGGGGGTTTTGAGATGTCACTGAAACCAGCATCCAGGTGATGCGACACTTCTGCCGGGGTCCTGGCTGCAAGGTGGATTATGACATCTCACTGGACCCATACCCATATAGGTGATGTGACTTTCTTGCCTTCTCTCTGGCCACAGGTGATATTGTTCCATATACCTAAGACCCTAACAAAAGCCTAATAAGAACTCATATGCCTGGGGCCAGGACATGTGCAGGATGGTGACTCTTATTTTTAAATCTTCCCACAAGTGTAATTGTGACATATACTTTTGCCCAGCTCCTGAGTGATTTAATAATTCTGCCTAGGTATAGCACACAAATCAGATTTTGACAAATACCTGGGCCAAGTACCTTGGTGATCTGACTGTGCTATCTTAACAATGTCCTCTGGGGGGATTGTAATATATTTCTGGATCCATCATCTAGGTTACATGACTCTCCTCTCCTACCTGTTCCCTGCTTCCTTTGGTAATTGTAGCATTTCTAAACACTGAATCCAAATGACATGACCCTCTTGCCTGGGCCCTGGCAACAGGATGCATTGTTACATATCTCTGGGCCCATCATTTAGGTAATATGGCTCTCCTTTCCTGCCTGGACACAATCCACAAGGGGCATTATGCCATAGAGCTTGACCTAGCACCCAAGTTTTGTGAATTTTCTGTTAGGGCCCTGACTACAAAGAGAATATTGGAATATTTCTGGCTTTGGATTTACATGATGTGGTTGTCCTGCCTGTTTAATATCCACAGAGTGGATGGTGACATATACCTAGGCACAGCTTACAGGCATGATAATGACTCTCATATGTGGGCCCAGCCAATAGGAGGAATTTTGACTTCTGTAACTAGGTTTAGGAACATGAGTGATGTCCATTATCCCCTTCTGGTAAAAAGGTCACAGAAGATTACAACACTCACACATATTTTATAACACCCTTGGGTTGTGTAGAGAGTGTCATTACAAGGCCAAGCACACAGAGGAAATTGTGCATCTTGTATATGCACCCAGCTGACAATAAGGACTTTTACCATCACAGTTGGATGAAGGTAACAGTCCTACATGAAAACAGGACATGTGTGGTATTGTAAATCTAATGCCTAGGATTTTATTCCACTGTGACTGTGATATAAATCTTTGCCAAGTACCTGCATGATTTTACTCTTCAGACTGGTTCCAGCATACCTGTGGGATTTTGATATCTACCTGGGCCAACTTTGAAGTGATGTGACTCTTCCGCCTGGGCCCTTCCCTCGGTAAGAATTGTGACATCTCTGGATCCTACACCTAGGTGATGTTACATTCTATCCTGCACCATGCCAACAGACATCATTGTGACATATCACTGTGTCCATCACTTAAAAGACATAACTGTCAAGACCAGCTCGGTCAGGGAGACCCTAACCCAGTGGTGCTAGAGGAATTAAAGACACACACACAGAAATATAGAGGTGTGGAGTGGGAAATCAGGAGTCTTACAGCCTTCAGAGCTGAGAGCCTCGAACAGAGATTTACCCACGTATTTATTGACAGTGAGCCAGTGATAAGCATTGTTCTTATAGATTATAGATTAACTAAAAGTATTTCTTATGGGAAATAAAGAGATGGGCCAAAATAAAGGGATGAGTCTAGCTAGTTATCTGTAGCAGGAGCATGTCCTTAAGGCATAGATCGCTCATGCTATATTGTTCGTCGTTTAAGAATGTCTTTAAGCAGTTTTCCACCCTGGGTGGGCCAGGTGTTCCTTGTCTTCATTCTGGTAAACCCACAACCTTCCAGTGTGGGTGTCATAGCCATCATTAACATGTCAGAGTGCTGCAGATATTTTGTTTATGGCCAGTTTTAAGGCCAGTTTATGGCCAGATTTTGGGGGGCTTGTTCCCAACATGTCCTCCTTCTTCGATTTGCAAAGTGATAAAAGCAAAGGCAGCTTCATCACGGTGTTCTCACAGGAGTTGGGATCTGCATCTGCAGACTATACAAAGACAAACAACACAGATTAAAAGTACAATCGTTATTGAAATCACAGAGCTTCCAAGTGTTTTTATTCATTTTAATGGGTTACTAGGTGCTAATTTGTCTGCAGCTCCTTTAAGCACTCCAGTTCCTGGCATTAAGGTCAGGTTTGCCTGGGACACATTAAATATTTGTTTTTTAAACTTTGTAATATCCAAAAACAAGTTTGTAGAGTGCCCTTCTAGATGCTTTTTTATTCTTTCCTAAATTTTGATCTTATTAAGAGCTATTAATAGTTTCCACAAATCCTTATGTTTAGCTCCTACAAAGGGCCATATCATTTGAGGTTGAGGTGCCACTATACTGCCATGGTTCCAGATAACAGAAACTCTTGCCATACTTCTTATCATTTCTACCATCTGACCATTTTGTTCAGACCAGCTGAACATAGTGTGGCCATGGCACGCAGACTGAGAGGTGTAATTCAAGCTAAACATCCCCTTAGGGGACCAATCAATAATGATTCCACAGGAATCACTGTGCAGCACCTCTGCCTGTTCTGTAATGTAGTCTTCCTAAACAAGTATGTTCATTATTTCTAACTGGGTCCAATCCTGTTTACAAATAGGTTTTTGAGGGCGGTATGCCTCAATTATAGGAGCAGATTTATTATGGTAAATACTGAGACCAGAAAGCATGGAGTGATTACATTCAGGCATTATTACCAGCCAAGATTAATAAATATGCCCAATTAGTATAATTATTCTCTGTGTCAGCCCTTGTTTAAGGAATACACATGGCAATGGTGATCATTACTATCATAGCTACCATTAAATTACTCATTGTGACTGGCTGTCCTGCTTTTCTCAGTTTTCTTTTCCTGCCATCTGTGACAGCTTCTTGATCTGTCCCCAGGTCGGTGGCTGTGTTCAACGGGTGTTGCTCATGACAGTTGGGGTCTTCCTTGGTGTCAGTCTCAACATGGCTGTAACTGGGGGATCCTCAGGATCCTCCTGGAATCTTTTCCTCAACATCTGGCTCATGATAAGGTTTTAGGTGTCTTGTTGGTATCCAAATTGGCTGTTGATTCAGTCCTGGAGAAACACAAGAATAACCCCTACCCCAAGTTATTATTTTACCTATTTTCCAAATTTTTGTTATTGGATTGCATTAGTTACCAGGCAATCAGCCATTTGGTTCCCTTTAGTTAAAGGTCCTGGAAAAGGTGTATGAGCCCTAATGTGAGTGATGTAAAAAGGGTGCATTCTATTCCTAACTCTCTTTGTAATTGGGTAAATAAAGTCATCAGTTGTTTGCCTGTATGAAATGGTAACTGAGCATTTTCAATTAACTGTGTGGAATGAACCACATATGAAGAATCAGAAATCACATTAATAGGCATATCAAAAGCAGTCAGTACCTCAATTACAGCTACAAGCTCCGCTTTTTGAGCTGAAGTATAGGGTGTCTGGAAAACTTTACATTTTGATCCAGAATAAGAAGCTTTACAATTACTAGATCCATCTGTCAAACAATGAAAATGCTCAGCAGGCTGCAGGTTGTTTACCACAGGAATTATAAATGCAAACCGTCCACAGTCTTGCTCAGCTAAGGGGATAGTAAAGAAACAATCTTTTAAATCTGTGACAATTAAAGGCCAATTTTTTGGAATTAGGAGAAGGCAATCCTGGCTGCAATGCTCCCATAGGTTGTATAACTGAATTGATGGCTCTTAAGTCAGTTAACATTCTCCATTTACCTGATTTTTTCTTAATTCCCAAAACTGGAGAATTCCGAGGGGAAAATGTTGGAGCTATGTGCCCATTTTTTAATTGTTTAGTAACTAATTCCTCTAAAGCCTCCAGTTTCTGTTTACTCAGCAGCCATTGTTCTATCCAAATTGGTTTATCTGTTAACCATTTTAAAGTATAGTTTCTGGAGGCTTAACAATGGCCATCAAAAATGATATCCTAAACCTTGGCGGGAACTTTGTCTTTCCTCTTGAAGTGGTTCTTTCAAAACTTGCAAATTTTTTCCTAGTCCAATACCAGGGATATACCCCATTTCATGCATCATATGTTGACTTTGAGGGCTATACAATTGTTCTGGAATTAGAACTTGTGCTTCCCATTGCTGTAATAAATCTCTCCCCCATAGATTTATAGGTACAGAAGTTATAATTGGTTGAATAGTTCCAGGTTGTCCATTGGGCCCTTCACAATGCAAAATGTAGCTACTTTGATATACTTCAGGGGCTTTACCAACCCCAACTATGTTAAATTGAGTGGGTTGAATTGGCCATGTGGACAGCCAGTGCTGTAGAGAAATGATTGAAATGTCTGCTCCTGTATCTACCAAAACTTTAAATTTGTTTTCCTGAGTAGTTATTTCATAGGCAGGATGTTTATCAGTAATTTGATTTACCCAATAAGCTGCTTTGCCTTGTTTGTTTGTGCTTCCAAATCCTCCTGTTCATTTAATTTCACTTTTCCCTATTTCCACATATGGCACAATCAGGAGCTGTGCTATACGCTCTCCTGGCTCTGCTTTCCAGGGAACAGAAGTAGATATCACAATTTGAATTTCCCCATTATAATCTGAATCAATGACTCCTGTTTATATTTGTACCCCTTTTAAATTTAAACTAGACCTTCCTAGAAGTAATCCTATTGTCCTCACTGGCAAGGGTCCACAGACTTCTGTTGGGACCTTTTGCAGGGGATCCCCAGGCAGAAGGCTCACAGCTTTTGTACAGCATAAATCTACTGTGGCACTACCGGCTGTGGCAGGGGACAGACATTGTACAGGTGTGAGGGAATGGCCTGAGCCAGAAATGCCCCAGTTTGGAATGGGGTCCAGGATGGGCCCCTCATGGCATTTCCCAAAATCGGGTTCCCATCTTTATCAAACTTAGAGTGACACTGATTAGCCTAATGTTTTCCTTTACTACCTTTTGGAAATATTTCAGGCTCAGCAGTTTTCTTTTTTCCCCTATCTGGCAGCCTGACTAGCTGATTTATTCTACATTCTTTTTTAGTATGAAGAGCTTGTTCAAATTCTTTCAGGATTTTAAAAGGAAAAGGCTTAAATGTAGCTATAAAATTTCCCTGTTGATCTGGGGGGGTGCATTCTAACAAGGAACTGCCAAGCCTCTATATCACCGTCTCATCTAGCTTGCTGGATTCCTGTCTGAATAGAACTGAGAGCGGTCGCTCAAGGTGCTGCTCAAACTGTCCCTGCGGCAACTACTTTTCACCCAGTGTCCTCCAGAAAAGAAAGATCTGGAGGGCCAGGCCACTGTTTTTCTTCAAAATCATAATGACGGGGCGCAGAAGTGTAGGGATAAACCTCTTCCTCCTTTGCTGCTTTAGGTTTAGCTGGCAAACAAACCTGCTCTGTTACTTTGTTATACTCTCCTTCCTCCTCATCATCAGTGTGAAAAAGTTCCAAGGTGGAATGAACCAGAGCTCATACTTGTCCCATTGTTACCTTGATGCTTCTGAACTCCCCTTCTTACCACGCAGATCGCTTAAGAGTACTCTGGTGTCCTCCAGCTTTGTTCCACATTCTCCAACCATTGCTCAGGTGACCCTTCAACCTGGATTCCAGCCCATATGATGGATGCCAATTGCTGAGACCAGCTTGTTCGGGGAGACCCTAACCCAGTGACGCTAGAGGAATTAAAGACACACACACAGAAATATAGGGGTGTGGAGTGGGAAATCAGGGGTCTCACAGCCTTCAGAGCTGAGAGCCTTGAACAGAGATTTAACCACGTTATTTATTGACAGCAAGCCAGTGATAAACATTGTTTTTATAGATTATAGATTAACTAAAAGTATTTCTTATGGGAAATAAAGGGATGCACCAAAATAAAGGGATGAGTCTGGCTAGTTATCTGTAGCAGGAGCATGTCCTTAAGGCACAGATCGCTCATGCTATTGTTTGTGGTTTAAAAACCACCTTTAAGCAGTTTTCCACCCTGGGTGGGCCAGGCATTCCTTGCCCTCATTCTGGTAAACCCACAACCTTCCAGCATGGGCATCATAGCCATCATTAACATGTCAGAGTGCTGCAGATATTTTGTTTATGGCCAGTTTTGGAGCCAGTTTATGGCCAGATTTTGGGAGGCCTGTTCCCAACACATAACTCTCCTCTCTGGAATGGGCCCTTACAAAGTGCAAAATAGTGACATATTCCTAGGCCAGGCACACAGGTGATGATACTCTCATGCCAGGGCCATGCCCAAAAGAGGGATTTTGATGTATCACAGGGCCTATCATGTAGGTGATATGGTTCTTCTGCTTGGATGTGCCTGCTTGAATAGTTACATATTGCTAGGCCAGGCACAAAGGTACTCTTTTGCCTGGGCCATGCTTTAAGGAAGGCTTTGTGATGTATCTCTGGGCCTATCACCTAGGTGATGTGACTTCCTGCTTGGCCCTGCCCACATGTAGCATTGTGACATAAGGGTAGAAACTGCACCTAGGTGATGTTACTCTCTTGCCTGGGTCCTTTTTTAAGGAGGACTTGTGAATATCTCAGGACCCAGTACTACATGATGTGGCTCTTCAGCCTGTTTTCCACCCACATATTAAATTGTGACATATACCTAAAGAAGCACCTAGGTGATATGACTGTCTTATTTATTTTTTTAATATGGTGTCTTGCTCTGTCACCAGGCTGCAGTGCAGTGGCTCCATCTTGGCTCACTGCAACTTCCACCTCCCAGGTTCAAGCGATTCTCCTGCCTCAGCCTCCTCAGTAGCTGGGACTATAGGCATGTGCCACAGTGCCCAGCTAATTTTTGTATTTTTAGTAGAGAGGGGTTTCACCATGTTGGCCAGGCTGGTCTCAATCTCTTGACTGATATGACTGTCTTTTTCTCCCTGAGCCTTGCCTACTGGTGACATTGGGCCATATCTCTGAGCCCATGACCTAAGTGATGTGACTCTCTTCTTCTATCTGGGCCTTTACAATGGAAAGATTGTGACATATTGATGAGCCCAGCACTTAGGTAATGTGACTCTCATTTTGTTGCTGAACAATGCCCATGAACAGGACTTTTGCTGTATTTCAGAGCCCAGCACCTGGGTGATGTTACTCTTCTGCCTAGGTCATGCATAAAGAGGTAATTGTAGCAAATTGCTTGGCCCAGCACCCTAATGATGTGACTCTGCTGTTAGTTTCAGAGCCACAGAAGGTATTTTGAGATATCTTTGGCCCATTTTGTAGGTGTTTTGTCTCTTATCACTTTGCTGGGATTCTTCCAGGTGTGTTTGTATCATATTGCTTGCTCCAGCCCCCAGTTAATGTGAACCTATTTGCTAGGCACTGCCAAGAGAAAACATCTTGACATATTGCTTGGTACAGCACCTAAGTGATGTTAACCTTCTGGTTAGTTTTTTTGCCCACAAATGGGATTACGACATACTAACTTATATTATATAAACTCTTTGGTGGTAGAGAGTTTCATAACAGGGCCCAGCAAAATGTTCAGATTGGGACTCTCTGTTACACACCCAGGTGAAATTAAAAGTTGTCACCATACCATTTACAATGCCCACTCTTGAGGGCCTGAGTCTAACAGAGGAATAGAGTAGAATGTTGGAAATGTGGCTTTTACACATGGATCTGGCCACAGGTGGAATGGTAACTCATTTCTGGAAGCAGCCCAGTGGCATAATAGGGGGTCTTCTTTCTTAGCCCTGCCTATAGGAGAGATGTTGACTATCAAACCTGGGTTTAGGGCAATATGTAAGACTGTGAGTCCATACAAGCACGTAGGCCTCAGAGAGGTTTCCAACTCTCATGCAGGTTTTATACAGCCCTCAGATGTTGTAGAGAGTGTCTTACATTGGCCCAGCACACATATAAGATTGTGACTCTAACATACATGCTGAGCTAAAAGTTAAAGGTGTCACCCTCAAAGATGAGGAGATTGTGTCATATCACTGGGCCTCATACCCAGGTGTTGAGACTTTTTGGCTCAAATTCCTTTCCATGGGTGCATTGTTACATATTGCTAGGTAATAATCATAATAGTGTGACTCTTCTGCCTGGGCCCTGTCAATAGGGGATATTATCACACATCTCTTGGCCTCTAAGCTAGGTGATGTGTTTCTCCAGCCTGTGCCCTGCCCCTAGAACGCATTTTGAAATATCGCTGAAACTAGTGTCTAGGTAATGTAACTCTTCTCTCCTGCCTGCGTCCTGCTTACTGAAGGAATTGTGACATATGGCTGAATGCAAAACCTAGGTGGTATGTTTCTTCTCTCTAGTAAGGAGTTTATATCTGTGCTGCATTCTGTTTCATTACTTTGGTGTTCTACCTTTATAACAGTACCAGAGTGCTTTGATTACTGAAGGTTTATTTATGTTTGTAAATTGTTAAATGTAATGTTTCCAATATTTTTCTTCTTTTTAAAGATTGTGAGGCTTTTCATGTTCCCTTGAGATCTTATGTAGTTGTGTGTTTTTTTTTCTGTTTTTAGAAAAGTAAAATTTAAAATTGAAAAGGGGCTTGTTGAATGTGTGGGTCACTTTAAGCAGCATGGAAGTCTTCACAATATTATGTCTTCCAACCTTTGAAAAAGAGCATGCTCAAAAGTGTGTTGTTATCTGGGCATAGTGGCTCATGCCTGTAATCTCAGCACTTTGGGAGGCCAAGGAGGGTGCATGGCAAGGTCAGGAGACTGAGACCAACCTGGCCAATATGGTGAAACCTCATCTCTACTACAATACAAAAACTTAGATTGGCGTGGTGGTGCATGCCTGTAGTCCCAGCTACTCAGAAGGCTGAGGCAGGGGAATCGCTTGAACCTGGTGTGCTGTTTAATTTTTGCATTTTGAATTTTTCAGCTTTTCTTCTGTTACTGATTTCTATTTCCATTCCTTATGGGTTATAAAAATTGTCTGTAAAATTTCAATTAAAATATTGTTAAGGCTTCTTTTGTGGTGTCACAGGTGGTCCATCTAGGAAAACGTTTTATGAGCTATTGAAAATAATGTGTATTCTGTTGTCTGTATACATTTGTTAGGTGTAATTATTGTACAGTGCATTCAAGTTTCTTGTTCCTGTATTGATATTCTATTGTGCTTTATTTATTACTGAAAGTGGGATATTGATGTATCCTTCCATTATTATATTGCTGTCTATTTTTGCCTCAGTTCTGTCAATGTTTGCTTTATGTGTTTGGGAAAAATGTCATCTATTTGTAGGTTCTCAGTAAATGAACCCTCTTACTATAATTGAGTGTCCTACTTTTTCTTTTGTGAATTTTGGCTTAAAGTAAATTACATGAAATAGGACTGTTTTAAATTATTGCCTCTTCTTCTCTCATCTGGTTAACGCTTGCATGGAAAGTATTTCTCATCCTACCATTTTCCATCTATATTTTTTATTAGATCTGAAGTGAGTCTCTTGAAAACATGACATAGTTAGATCTTGATATAGGTCATGATATAGTTAGACTGTTATTTTCATTTTGAA
The DNA here is from genome assembly GCF_029289425.2 of Pan paniscus. NCBI lineage: Eukaryota > Metazoa > Chordata > Mammalia > Primates > Hominidae > Pan > Pan paniscus. Next base: position 62,505,531 of record NC_073256.2, on the reverse strand, counting down.
GGATACTTTTGCTGGATATAGTATTCTTGCTTAGACTTTCTTTTTCAGTGTTTTAACTATGCCTTTCTACTCCTTTCTTGCCTGAAAGAATTATGTTCATACATTTACTGGTAACCTTGCGGAAGCTTGCACACAAATAACGCATCTCTTTTTTCTTCCTGCTTTCCACATTCTCTACTTCTCTGTGACTTTCAATACATTGCTTATATTCTGTCTTATTAGAAATCTCTTTGTGTTAATCTTAGTTGAAATTTGCTGAGCTCTTGATTTTCTTATATTTTTTTACTAATGTTGAAGTGCATATTATTCTTTTTTGTACTTATACTCCACAATTTTTATTTCTTTTTGTGCTTTTTATTTTATGGTTTGGTTTCATTTTTGTTATTTCATTTTGTTTTCTTTATTTCCATTTTACTCATTGAGCATCATTGAGATGGTAACTTTGGATTTTTAGAGTAATTTTTAAAAATATGTATAGACTTTAATTCAAAATGTCTCAGGTAATTTTTAAATCTCCTTTTTTTATAATTGATTTCTGGATATTCATTTTTATCTTTGATTGAGCCATATTTTCTTTATGTTTTGTATATGTTGTAATCTTAGGTTGCAATTTGTATAATAAAAAGCCACATATCAAAATCTTTCTTAAGTGGCTTTTGTCTGTGGGAATATTATACCAATTTTTTAGGCTAGAGATTATTACAGTCTCTCAAGCCTGTTCTCTGGATGTTTTCTCTGGATTTGTGTATTTTTTAGTTAAAAAAAGATTCCAAATGTTTTTTATTTTTCTTTTTCTCTTTCTTTTTTTTTTTTTTTTTTTGAGTTGGAGTTTCACTCTTGTTGCCAAGGCTGGAGTGCAATGGCACAATCTTGGCCCACTGCAACCTCTAACTCCCAAGTTCAAGCAATTCTCCTGCCTCAGCCTCCCAACTAGCTGGGATTACAGGCACCTGCCTCTACGCATTTAAAGTCATGATAGGATAAAGAATGGCTGTCTAACTGGTTCTTAGACTTTTTGGAAAGGCATTTTTATCAGTATATTTCTGTTAAGTTTATATGTCTATAAAGGAATTAGAGCCTGTGGTATTTTACTGTTACCTTCCTAATATGCTTTGTATAATTATATACTTGTAAAATGTATTCACCTGAGTCCAATGAAGGAGAAATTTTGTTGTTCTGTATTTCTTCAGCTGGCTTTTTCAGTTTACTGCAAAGATATTGCTGGAGTATGACATACAAGATTCATTTCAAAAAGCAATTCTGGTAAAATATGGAAGCTGTGACCTAATAGTTTACATTTAAAGAATGACTACCAAAGTGTGAGTAATTGCAAGGGACAGAAAAGCAGTTATAATGGCCCTCCTCAATATTTGTCAACTACCCATAACAAAACCTGTCAATGTAATAAATATGTCAAAGCTTTTGAGTTGTGCTCAACCTTCACTGAATGTAAGAAAATTTTTAGCAGAGAGAAATGCTACAAATGTGAAGAATGTGGCTAAGACTGTAGGTTGTTCTCAGATTTTACTATACAGAAGAGAATTCATACTGCAGACTGATGCTACAAATGTGAAGAATGTGGCAGTCTTTACAAATTTCTCAAACATAACTGAACATAAGAGAGTTCATCCTGGACAGAAACCCTACAAATGTGAAGAATGTGGCAAAACTTTACCCTCTCCTCAACCCTTATTAAACATAGGAGACATCATCCTGGAGACAGATCCTACAAATGTGAAGATTGTGACAAAGCCTTTAAGTGCTTCTCAAACATTACTAATCATAAGAGAATTCATACTGCAGAGAAAGCCTACAAATGTGAAGAATGTAACAAAGCCTATAGGTGGTTCTCAGACCTTACTAAACATAAGATAATTCATAGTGGAGAGAAACCCTACAAATGTAATGAATGTGGAAAAGCTTTTACATGGTTCTTGGCCCTTAGTAAACATAAGAGAATTCATACTGGAGAGAAACCTAACATCTGTGAAGAATGTGGCAAAGCCTTTACCCACTCCTCAACCCTTATTAACCAGAAGGGAATTCATATGGAAGAGAGACATTAAAAATGCAAAGAATGTGGCAAAACCTTTAAGTGCTTCTCAGACCTCACTAATCATAAGAGATTTCACAATGGAGAGAAACTCTGCAAATATGAAGAATGTGGCAAAGCATTGAGCTCATTCTCACACCTCATCAGACATCAGAGAATTCATACTAGAAAGAAGCTCCACAAGGGTTTAAAATGTGGAAAAGCCTTTAACAAGTCCTTATATTGTGTTCAACATCAGAGACTTAATACTGAACAAATGCAATATAAAGGTAAAGACTGTTGAAGAACATTTAACTTAACATCTTGGAGGGTCTCTAAGAACTTGCTTTATAATCTGGATGCTTTTGTGTTGGGTGCATATATAGACTTTTACTATTATGGAATGCCCTCCTTTGTCTTTTTAAAAAAATCTATGTTGATTTAAAGTCTGTTTTGCCAGAAACTAGGATTGCAACCCCTGTTTTTTTCTGTTTTATATTTGCTTGGTAGGTTTTTTCTTTTTCCCTTTATTTTGAACTTATTTGAGGTGGGTGTCTCGATTACTGCCTACCATTAGATCTTGATTCTTTATTCAGCTTGCCACTCTTTTAATTGGGGCATTCAGCCCATTTACATTTAAGGTTAGTATTCAGATGTGTGGATTTGATTCTGTCACTACAAGTAATCTTAGCTGGCTATTTTGCGCAGTTGTTTACATGGTTGCTTTATAGTGTCTACAGTTGTACTTCACTGTCGTTTTGTAGTGAGTGGTAATAGTCTTTTTCTTATTTAATGCTTTCTTCAGAAGCTCTTGTGAGGCAGGTCTTGTGGTAACAGATCTCTTCAGTGTTTGCTAATCTGAATAGAATTATATTTATTTTTTAGTTGTGAAGCTTACTTTGGTCAGATATGACATTCTGGGTTGAAATTCTTTTTTTAAGAATGTTGAATATTGGCCCCTAATCTCTTTTGACTTGTCGGATTTCAGCTGAAAGGCTTGTTGTTTGTCTGATGGGCTATTTTTAGAGGTGACCTCCCCTTTCTCTCTAGCTGCCTTTAACACATTTTTTTCTTCCATTTTGACCTTGGAGAATCTCATGATTATATATCTTGGGGATGAACTTTTCATGGGGTATCTTACTGGGGTTCTCCACATTTCCTGCACTTGAATGTTGGCCTCTGTATCTAGGTTGGGAAAGTTATCATGGATGATATCCTGAAATATGTATTTCAAGTTGTTTTCATTCTCCTCATCACTTTCAGGCACTCTCTTTAATCATAGATTTGGTTTCTTTACATAATCCCTTATTTAATAGAGGTTTTGTTCATTCCCGTCTATTCTTTTCTCACTATTCTTGTCTGTCTTATTTCAGAAATCCAGGCTTGAAGCTGTGAGATTCTTTCCTCTGCTTGGCCTATTCTGCTGTTAATACTTGTGATTACATTAAAAAGTTTTTGTATTGTGTTTTTCAGATCTATCAGGTTGGCCACATTTTTCTCCAGACTGGCTGTTTTTTCTGACAGTTCCTGCAATTTTGTCCCTTCCTTGAATTGGGTTGCAACTTACTTTTGTAGCTCAATGAAGTTTATTTCTATCCATATTCTGAATTCTACTTCTGACATATTAGGTCTCGCTGGAAACATAATTTGGTCATTTGCGTTAAAGAAGTTACTCTGGCTTTTTGGGTTTTCAACATTTTTGCACTGATTTAATCTCATCTTTGTGGGCATGTCTTTGAGGTTGCTGACTTTTGAATGGGGTTTTGGTTTTTTTTCATCCTATTCGATGCTCTTGAATATTTGATTGTGGTATAAGGTGGATTCAGCCAACTTGCTTTGTTCCTGGGAGATTTTTTTGTGTGTGTGGTGGGGAAGCAATGCTCAGCTCACAACTCAGAGGCTGCATACTCTGGGGGACTTGTATTGAGCCCCAACTGTCTTCCATGGCTCCTTGATATTTGGAGTCTGCCACTGTGTAAGACTAAAGTGCCACCACTGCAGCAGAGTGCTAGTGGATATGGGGTTTCTGCCTGTCTTTGGGCATTCACCTCAGTGGCAGGAGCAAAGCAGCTGGGAGGGGACTGGGGATACATGCTGGAGACTGTGCATTGTTGCACTAAACGTGGTGTTGGCTTGGGGCAGGATGCTGGCTAGTGAAGATTTTGATGCCTTTTTATGCCCTCCCAAGAAGGTGTCTGGAAGGATACCCCATTCTCCATAAAGTGTTAGGAAAAAGGTAGGGGTGGAGCTTTCTGGCTCTCTGCCCACCAAAGCTTCATCTCCATTGGCAGTCACTGAGGGTGGCAGGGGCATACTGCATTCCCATTTGCTGGTGGGGCAAGCAAATCCAAACCCTCCTTTGCAGACATGTGCCAGCAAAGTAATGTGGGGAGTTGCCATGATGTCAGGGCTTCCCCTTCAGTATGGGGAGGAAACATATGGGCTGGTGCAGTCATAGGGACTGCCTTGCTGGAGCACTTCAGGGATCAGGTGCGGCCCACCAGTGCAGATGCTATGGTATGGGCTCCCAGGGTACCTGAGACTGCCCTGTCAGCATCTGTAGCCAGACTGGGTCCCTGGGAGAGGCCAACAGACAAAGGAGTGCTCAGTTGGACCAGGTTCTTCTGATTTGCAAGACCATCCTGCAGAAATTAGGTCCAACAGTTCCCCTAGTGCTGAAGTCTCTTATGGGAGAAAGTTGAGCCTAGAGAAATGGCCATCACAGGCCACACTTAACTACAGATTCTCTTGTGCCAAACCCTATGGGCACCACATGAGTTGGCTTGCTGCCCCACCTTTTTGCTTGTCTTCTGGGGGTTGCATCTCAGGGAGATGTAGGTCAGCAATCCCTCAGTGCATTCAGCTCAGGAAGGAAGATCTGTGCTTTTGGCCAATTTAGGCATTCACTGTCTGGTGAGGAGCAATGGGTAGTTTGTGGGACCCATGGAGGATGGACTGGCCTCATATCCTTGGGTTAACTGCACCTTGTTTGAGGTGTGAATAAGGCACTTAGGGTTTTGGATTTATCATTAGTCTGAGCATAGCAAGGACGGTTCTACTGCAGAGGCAGTGGCAGAAATATTTTCAGTTTCCCCTGGAAGCTCTGTCCAGGGAGTTGCTAAGTTTCTACTGGCTCAATACCTCTGGCCCAGGCCTGGAGAACCTGCCCAGTGAGAATATATGCGAGCAGGCACTCATGTAACAGTCTGGCCACTTTTCTGAAGGGCTGCTGTAGTATGCTAGGTGTCAACTGCAGTCTCTAGTCACCTTAGATTTTCCAGTACCTAAAGTGATCACCAGCAAATGCTGCAAAACAGCAGCAATGGCAGCATGCCCTTTTCCCTGGTAGCTCCATCCTAGGGAGGTATAGGCTTGTTTCCAGGTCAAAAGCTCCTGTAGGAAGTAGCTGGAAACCCCTGTTGAAAAGTCTTACCCAGTGAAGAGAACATGATTAGGGATCCACTTAAGAAAGCAGCCTAGCCACATTTTTGTAGGACAGGTGTGCTGTGCAGAAGTACCACTTGCATCCCCAATTTATTTGGATTCTCCAAAGCCAGAAGGCTGGAACAGCTAAGTCACAAAAACAGCAAAAATGGCAGCTCCCTCTTGCTCTAGAAACTATATCCCAAAGAGGTTTCAAAATTCCATTGACCAAAGATGGAAAGGTGGTAGTGGGACACCCTGGTTAAGAAGTATTTTTGAGTGAGCAGGAATGAGATTGGGAACCTGCTTTAACAGGCAGTCTGACCATGTCTTTTTAGAGCACGTGTACTGTGCTAGGAGATCCTTTCTGCCCCCAGTCAACTTGGACTCTTCAAAGCCTGAAGAAAGAGGAATAGGAAATTCCTCTTTCCTATGTACAGGTGTGTAACCTCCTGCTTTGCTGGACTTGTAGCTACTTTTTTGGAGAAGCCTGGAAAGCCAGAGTATCTAAGGCTCTTGAGTCTCTGCACAGGCCTGAGTGGCTGCTCTGCTGAGACTCCATGTAGCTCTGTGTGTTCAACTGAAGGCCTTGGTGAAGTGGGTTCATGAGGGTATCTCCTCACCTGAGAGTTGCAAAGATCTGTGGGAGAATCATGGGTTCCCAGGGCCCACATGAACTCACTGCTTTACTGGGTGGGGAGGTTCCCTTGGCTCCATGTTGTTCCCAGGTGGCCTGTTGTCCTGCCTTGTTTTACTCCATTCTCCATAACTTAAGTTGTTTTTTTAATTAGTCCCAATGCAAGTAGCTGGATGTTTCATTTGAAGGTGCTGTATTCATGCATACTTTGCATTCCTCTTTATGAGAACTAGGCTGTCTAGCTGCTTCCAGTTCAGCAATCTTGATCACTTTCCTCTAAAAGGAATCTACTTTTTTATATTGAAAGAGTTTAATATATTTTCAAACTCAAATATTGGCATAATTTACCTCTTGCATTTGATGCTATGTCTTCATTTCTAGAATTTATGGGAAAGAACATGGTCAATGCTTGTTGCACCAGAGTTATGAGAGGTTCTTCTACATTAGATGGACAGATTTACATACTTTCCTACAGAAGATTTAGAAAACTGAAATCTAAGACACCTGAAGACATTCTAAGTGGAAAGGCCACTTAGTGGTTGGTTTACAACAGTATCATAAGTGACAGGATGATAGGAGAGTGGAAAGTGATCAGCATAATATTCTGCATATAGTAAGAGAAACAATTTAAATTTTATAAGGAAAATAAATAAATTTTTTTCTCCTAATATTTTGGCAACTATAAAAACATGCTTATAATGTTACTTTCATAGATACTATGACTATTAAGTGTGTTAATTTTTAAGATAAAATATTTGAGAATTATATTGCTCAACATGGCCAATAAAATGTTTTTAAGTTGCCTATTTAAAAAAATCTGTCAATTTTGATTGCATACCTAGCTATTTTTTTAACATTGAGGATAAGCTGTAAAATAATTCATACGAATAATATAAACTATAATTTGTATATAAACTATAATTAAGTAAATAATTACTTAAATTATTTATTTAAGAAATCTAATTACATTTTAAATACATTTCTCTCACTTGTTAGTATTTGTGTAGCATATTATTTTTAAGATTTTGCCTCTAAAACAGGTAAAAATTTGAACAAGAAAAACCCACAATTTGATGATTGGCATGAAAATAAATTTCAGGAAAATAAAAAGTTTTTAAGATTACCTAATTAAAATAATGTAAGGGATAAAAATGTTAATATTTATTTTCTACACATTATTGGGCAAAAGTAACCCTGAGATAGTAATGTGCACAAAATACTATTAATTGTATTCTTGAGACTGGCACTTAGAGAAACTCCACCACAGGCCCAGGATTCCCTAGACATTTCTTCCAGGAGAACATCCAATGGAAATTAAGCAGAAGGCCATGTCCACAAATATAAATGGATGTTCACTTCCTAGAGACCAATGGGTGGTGGTTGCAGAAAGAGTAGGGACTTCTTGGTGGTCCAGGAAGGCGCTATTCAGCACCACACTAGAAAAGGGGCCTGGAGCTCCACTGCATCCTCCTACCTGCAGGGGCCTCAGAGGGCCCTGGGAGAGTCCAGCCTCAGTGCTCTGTCCTTTCCCTGGCCCTTGAGTCCTGCCTCACCTGCTAGCTTTTTCCACAAACAATTCAGTATGGCAATGCCCAATGCAGCCCCACTAGAGGAAGGCAATCAAGAGTGTCAAGGCCCACACCCAACTTTGCACATTTAGTGACTTATTAACTAGTCAGTAAGTTAGAGAAGAATGTGCTGCTGTGACCCCCTGAGATCACATTTTAGGAGGAAACCTGGGTGGCACCTGCCTGAGGCTGTGCATTGGAGGAAGGATGGACAGGCCACCTGGGCTTCAGTGAGCATGTGCCCCTGGCCACCCCGGGGAGACATGGGCTTGGCAAGAGCAGGCAATAAGGGTGTCATACAGCAGATACGCTGAGCTGTCAGGTGGGCACAAAGGGGTAGGCATGGGGGGTCCCTGAGAGGGAGAACCTTCTCAGGGCCCTGAACCCAGCCCAGAGATGCCCCAGGATCTTGAAGCCCAGACTGTACCTAGAGCTGCATGGTGGGCACGGTGCAGTGGCCTATTAAAAGTGGGGTGAGTAGCCAGTCAATGAGGGGCTTTCATTGCCTATTTTCTGATCAGCAAATTGATCCCCCAAAGCCCCAAGCCAGGAAGGGCAAAAGCACTGGACTGAGGCATCATTTTTTCTTTTCACTGGCTCCCATAAGCCTCAGACCTCTCTGGGCTTGCTTGAGACCTCCCTGGGCTTGTCTTGAGGAAGAAGATCCCTCTTCCTTGCAAGCATAGCCACAGAAGCAACCAGACATGTGTGGTAGGCCAACCAACAGCCACATTTTTAGGCCCACCTGGGCCTCCTCACTCCACTGGCATGTGAAAGCCAACTGGCATTCCGGAGTCCAGAATTCACATTTAGTTCCAGAACTAAGGAGTTCAGCACCTGGGACAGAGCAGAAGTGGGCCTGTTAATTCCTTGGCATAAGGTCCAAATCAGAGAACTGGCCTGACTGTGCTGCTGCACCAAGGCAGTGGGTGTCCTGTTCGAAGCAGGTCCCACTCTCTTCCTGCCTTCAATTATTTCACTTGCAGCTTGTCATTTGTACCAGCTTTTTGTCTACCCCCACCAACATCCTGTGGTTTTTGAAATTCCTCTGAAGACTGCATGAGCCAAGCATTAAGGGTCACAGTGTTCTAGCCTACTCGATTTCACCTGTGAGCAGAAACAAGGCAGGAGAGTCTCATCATCTGGATTCTGGGCTCAGGATACATTATAATCTCCTTTGCAGACAGGGCCATGTCAGAAGAGTCACATCACCTCGGTACAGCCTCAAGTAATATGGCACCATGTCCACTGCAGACAGGGTTGAAGAAAAAGGGGAGAGTCACAACACCTAGGTGCTGGGCTCAACAATATGTAATAATCCCCTCTTTTGGCAGACTCCAGAATAAAGAGGAGAGTTGCATTTACTAGGTTTTGCACTCAGTGATAAGTCACAATTCCTTTTGTGGGCAGGAACTAGGCAGGAGAGGAGAGTCACATTTCGTAGATGCTACATCCAGCGATGTCACAATGTTCCTTGGGGGCAAAGCACAGTAAAAATAGACCAGTCACCTAGCTGATAGGCCAGATATATGTGATAATATCCCTTGTTGGAAGGTCCCAGGCAGAAGAATCACATTATCGTGATTCTGACTTAACGATATGTCACAATGTACACTTGGTATACAATTAAAGGAAAAGTTTTAACACCTGGGTACTAGGCCCAGTGACATGACACAATCTCCTCATCTTTGAGGGTGACACCTTTAACTGTTAGCTTGGTGTGTATGAAAGTCACAATTTCACTTGTGTGCTAGGCAATTGTATGAAGTCCTCTACAGCATCTGAGGGCTTTATGCAGCATGTATGAGAGTTGCAAGCTACTCTGAGGGCCCAGGCTCATATGGAGTCACAATTTTATATATTGACTTAAGCCTAGGTATGACAGTCAACATCTCTTATTTGGGCTGAGTTCAGGAATGAGACACATTTTATGCCTGTGAGCTGGCTCCAAAAATGAGTCAAGATCGCACCTGTGGCCCGATGCACATATGAGAGTCAAAATTCCATCTTTGTACTGTTTTCACCTATTAGACTTACAAGGTATTGCAGCAGTGGGCTTTGTAAATGTGGGATGGTGAGAAATTTTACTTTCACCTGGGTGTGTAATTGAGAGTCACCATCTTAACTTTTTGCTGGGCCTTTTTATGGAACTCTCTGTGCCACCCAAGTAGTTTATACAATATGAATTAATGTTGTAAACTTCTGTAAGCTTTGCACAAATACGCAACCCAGGATTTTAACTACTACCTTAAGCCTAGCGATAAGAGGCAAAATATCTTCTATTGGCCTAATCCCAATATAAGTCAGACCATCAGGCCTGTGAACTGAAGCAAGGTATATATCATAATCCCATTTGTGGGCAAAAAATTAGGAAAAAGAGCAACATCACTTTAGGTGATCTGGCAAGCAACATGTCACCATGCCTTTCTAGGCAGAACCTAGGTAGGAGGGTCACAATAACTGGGTGCTGGACCCAGAAATATGACACAATTTCACATGTGGAAAAGCTTAACCAAGGGATGAGAGCCAAAACACCTACAGAATGTGCTGAAGATATGTCAAAAATACTCTCTGTGGCTCTGGCACAGACAGACAGGATGATAGCCTTATCAGGGTGCTGGGCCCAACAGTATGCAATAATTCCCTTTATTCAGGACTCTTTCAGAAGAGTAATATCGTCTGGGTGCAAAAGGTCGCAATTTCCCTTTGTGGGCATGGTTCAGAAAACAGAGTAGGGTCACATGACCTAAATGCTGGGCTCAGCAATATGTCACAATCTCACCATTTTAAAGACCAAGGCAGGAGAAGAGAATCATATCACTTAGGACCTGAGATCAAAGATATGTCCCCATGTACCAAGTAGGCAGAGCTCAGGTAGACAAGGAGAGTCATATCACCTAGGTGCTTCCCTAGAAATATGTCACAATTTAATTTGTGGGCAGAAAAAACAGGCAGAAGGGCCACATCACATGGATTCTGGGTAATGAGATATGTCACAAGGCTCTCTTAGGACAGCACCCAGGCAAGAGAGTTACATCACCTAGGCATAGGTTCTTTGCTTATGTCACAATGCTCCATGTGGGTAGAGCCCAAGGAGGGAGTCACTTCACCTAGGAGATAGGCTCAGAGATTTGTCACATTGTCCTCTATGAAGCATAGCCCTGGCAAAAGAGTACCATCACCTGTGTGCCTGGCCTAGAAATATGTCACTCTCCAGACTGGCAGGGCCCAAGCAGGAGAGCCACATCACCTAGGTGATAGGTCCAGAGATATCTCAAAATGCTCTCCTTGCATGGCTCTGGCAAAAGAGTAACATCAGCTGTGTGCCTGGTCTTGCAATATGTCACAATCTTTCCTTTGTTCATGGCCCGTTCCAGAGAGGAGAGTTACATCACCTATGAGATGGACAGAGAGATATGTCACAATAATTTTGGTGGGCATGGAGAGGGCAAGAATGTAACATCACCTGGGTGATAGATCCAGTGATATGTCACAATTCTTACTGAGATAAAAGCTCAGGCAGGAGAGTCACATCACTTTGAGGTTGGCCTAGGTAGATATCACAATTTTATATATGGAGTGGAAACATTCTTCAAAGTCAAATTACACAGGTGCTTGGAAAAGATTTATATCACAATCATACTGTCAGAAAATTCCAAAAATGAGATTTACAATACCACACCTATCTTGTTTTCATGAGTGACAGTTTGCTTCATCCATGTGAGATGATGACAGTCCTTACTGTCAGTTGGGTGTGCGTATAAGACTCAGAATTTTGCCCATGTGCTGAGCCCTACTTTGACTCTGTCTGTATAACCTAAAGACTTTGTAAAATATGTGAGTGCTGTAATCTTTTGTGACCTTTGTACAAGAAGGTGATCCAGAACATCACACATGTCCCTCAACCTAGCTATTAGAGTCAAAATATCCTCTATTTGCTGAGTCCACATGTAAGAGTCATTATCATGCCTGTGAGCTGTGCCTAGGTATATGTTACAATCCCTTCTGTGGTTATGAAGCAGGCAGAACACCACATCACCTAAATGCTGGGCTAGAAATATTCCAATATTCTCTTTGTCGGCAGGGTTCTGTCAGAAATGTCACATAACTTGTGTGCTTGGTCCTGGACTTGCCCCTTGGGGGCCGTGTCCAGGAAGGAGAGAAGAGTCATATCAACTAAATGATGGGCCCCAAAATATGTCACATTGTCTCCTGTGACAGAGCCCAGGCAAGAGAGTCATATCATTTGGATGCAGTGTTTTGAAATGCTGCAATTACCAAAGGAAGCAGGGTATAGGCAGGAGAGAAGTCATGTAACCTAGATGATGGGTCCAGAAATATATCACAATCTCATCTGAGGACATTGCTAAGATAGCACAGTCAAATCACCAAGGTGCTTGGCCCAGGTATTTGTCAGAATCTGATTTGTGGGCTATACCTAGGCAGAATTATTAAATCGCTCAGGATTTGGGCAAAGGTATAGGTCACAATTACACTTGTGGAAAGGTTTAAGAAAGAGTCGCCATCCTGCACATGTCCTGGCTCCAGTCATATGAGTTGTAATTAGGCTTTTGTTATGGTCTCAGGTATATGGAACAATATCACCTGTGGCCAGAGTGAAGGCAAGAAATTCACATCACTTACATGGGTGCGGGTCTGTGAGATGTCACAATCCAACTTGTGGGCAGCACCCTGGCAGAAGTGTCACATCATCTGGATGCTGGTTTCAGTGATCCCCTTTGTGTGGGCAGGATTTTGGCAAAAGAGGAGGCTGCCTTTACCTAGGCAATTGGCCTAAATATATGTCATAATGGCCATTATATGCAGTACCAAGGCTGGAGAGTGACTTCACATTGGTGCTGGGCCCAGCAATATGTCACAATCTCCCTGTGGTCAGGGCACAGGCAAAAATGAAGAAACATCACCTAGGTGCTGAGCTGAGTGATATGTTACAATGCTTCCTGTTGGCAGAACCCAGAAAGGAAAATCACATCACCTGGGTGAAGTACACAGTTATGTGTCACAATGCCCTGTAACTGCAGGGCCAAGGCAGTATAAGGGAGTCACATAACTTATGTGATGGACCTAGATATAAGACACAATTCTCTTTGTAGGCTGGTTTCAGGCAAATAACTCACATCACCTGGGTGATGGTCCCAGTGACATATAAAAGTGCCCTTTGTAGGCAGAACCAAGGATTGTGTTTTATATTGCTTAGCTGCTTGGTCCACATATTGCACAATTTCATCTGTTGTCTGAGCCTAGAAAAGAGAGTGAAATTATTCATGTTCTGACAAAGTTACCTGTCCCATTCACACTCTCAAAAATGCTCAGAAATAAGTTTCACATCCCACACAAGTCCTGGTTTCTTGTATGTGAGTCAACACTTTCTATGAGTTGGGTCAAAACAGAGGAGACATAGTCTCAACAATGAGCCAGATTCATGTGTAAGAGCCCCAATCCCCCTTGAAGATTGTGTTCTAGTCAGGGAGTCACAGCACCACAGTGTGCTGAATCATGGTTCAAATGTTACCAACCCACCTGTGAATTAGATCCATATATGAGAGTAATTATTTCAGCCTTCGACTGCTTTTTATGTGTGAGATTTAGTACCTCATTCCTAGGCCCTGTACATGTGAGAGAATGACAATCATGTCTGCTAGGTGTGTATACAAGAGTCACATTCTCTTTTCATTGCTGGCCTCTGTTACAACACTCTTTGTACCATTAAGGCTTTATATGATATACCTGAGTGTCATAATCCTTCGTGAACTTTATACAAGTGAAAAATCCAGGACTATATTCATGGTCCTTAGACTGGCTGTGAGAGTCAAAGTATCTCTACTGGCTGGGTCCAGGTATGAGAATTCTTATTGTGCATGTGTGCTTAACCCAAGTATATTCACAATCTCACCTATGAGCAGGGACAAGACAGGAGAGTCACATGCCCTGCATACTGAGCCAGTGATACAGTATAATCTAATTTGTAGGCTGGGCCAAGTCAGAAGAGTCACACCACCTGGGTACAGCCTCAAATAATATGTCACCAAGCCAACTACAGACAAGGAAGAAGAAATAGAGAAGAGTCACACTATCTAGGTGGTGGGCTCTGCAATATGTACCAACCCCTTCTCTTTGCAGAGTCTAGAATATGAAGGAGAGTCACATCACCTAGGTTTTGCAATCAGCTCTATGTCACAGCTCTATGTCTTTGATGAGCAGGAACCAGGCAGGAGAGAAGAGACACATTACCTAGATGTTAAGTCAAACAATATTTCACAATGTCTTCTGGGAGCGGGACAGAAGCCAGAGAGAGAAATCACCTAGCTTATAGGCCCAAGGATATGTGATAATATCCCCTGTTGGCAGGGTCCAGGCAGAAGAGTCACATTATTATGATTCAAAACCAGCGATATGTCACAATGCAGTCACCGGAAGGAATTTAAGCCAAAAAGTCTCAACATCTGGGTACTTGGCATAGTAATATGCCATTTTTTTTGTCTTTGAGGGTGACAGTGGGCTTTGGACATGTGGGATGGTCACAACTTTTGCTTTCACCTGGGTGTGTAATCAAGAGTCCCAATCTGAACTTTTTGCTGGTCTCTGTCATGAAACTCTCTGTACCACCCAAGCAGTTTAAACATTATGAGTTAGTGTTGTAAAGTTCTGTGAGTTTGATAAAAATATGCAACTTGGGACCTTACCTATTGCCCTAAGCCTAGAGATGAAACGCAAAATATCTCCTATTGGCTGAATCCCAGTATAAGTCTGACCATCTATGTCATAGTCCCATTTGTGGGCAAAAAACTAGGCAGGAGGTTAACATCACTTGGGTGCTGTGCCAACCAATATGTCACAATGACTTCTGTAGGCAGGGTATAGGAATTACAGTCACATTAACTGGGTGCTGGACTCACCAATGTGACACCATTCCACATGTGGAAAAAAACCCAGCCAAGTTATGAGAGCCAAAACACCCATATAATGGACCCAGGTTATGTCAAAATACCTTCTTTGGCTCCAGCACAGGCATGAGAGTCAGAGTATCAGGATGCTGGGTCCAGCTATATGCCATAATTCTCTCTATATGCAGGACCCAGGCAAAACAGTAACACTATCTGTGTGCTGGACCCTGCAATAGGTCAAAATTTCTGTTTGTGGGCATGGTTTGAGAAAAAAAGGAGTCAAATAACCTGAGTGCTGGGCTCAGCAATATGCCATAATCCCCCAATTGTAAAGATCAGGCAGAAGAAGAGAGTCACTTCACTTAGGTCATGGGCTCAGAGATATATCACAATGTCCCCAGTAGGCAGGGCCCAGGCAGAAAAGGAGAGTCATCTCACAAAGGTGCTTCCCTAGTTATATGTCACAATCTAAGATGTGGGCAGAAACCAGGCAGAAGAGCCACATTTCTTGGGTATAGCCTCAAGTAATTTGTCACCATACCCTATGTAGAAAGGTTTAAAGAAAAAAAGAGAATCACACCACCTGGGTGCTGGCTCAGCAATATGTAGTAATTCCCTCTCTTGGCAGAGTCCAGGACAGAGAGGAGAATCATGTCACCTAGGTTCTGCACTCAGTGGTATCTCACAATTTCTTCAGTGGCAGGATCTCCTTCAGACAGGAGAGGAGAACCACATTACATAGATGCTATATTTAGTGATATGTCACAGTGTCCCCTGTGGGCAGGGCACTGGCAGCAGAGATATATCAACTAGCCAATATGCCTGGACATATATGAAAATATCCCCTGTTTGCAGGGCCCAGGCAGAAGAGTCACATTATCATGATTCTGACCCAGTGATATGTAACAATGCGCTTACGGAAAGAAATTTAAACCAAAAAGTCTTAACACCAGGGTACTAGGTGAAGGGATATGACACAATCTCCTCATTGTGAAGGGTGACACCATTAATGGTTAGCTCATTGTGTATATGAGTGTCACAATATCATGTGTGTGCTGGCCATTGTATGACAGTCTCTACAACATCCGAGAACTTGATACAACATGCATGAGAGTTGGAAACCTCTCTGAGGCCTACATGCTTATATGGA
This sequence comes from Pan paniscus, assembly GCF_029289425.2. Classification (NCBI taxonomy): domain Eukaryota; kingdom Metazoa; phylum Chordata; class Mammalia; order Primates; family Hominidae; genus Pan; species Pan paniscus. Next base: position 62,489,816 of record NC_073256.2, on the reverse strand, counting down.
CTCATGATCTTACATATTGCCCTAATCCCAGGTATGACAGTCAACAGCTCTCCAATAGGCTGGTTTCAGGGATGAGACCATTATTAGCCTGTGAGCTGGGTCAGAAAATGAGCCACCATCCCACCTGTGGGCACATTCACTTATGAAAGTCACAATTCCAACTTTGTGCTGTATTCACTTGTTAGACTCAGGACCTCAACAATGGGCATTGTAAGTGTAGGAAGGTAACAACTTTTACTGTCAACTGAGTGTGTAGTCGAGAGTCACAATCTTAACATTTTGCTGGGCTCCGTTATGAAACTCTGTACCACCCAATAAGTTTTTATGATATGAGTTAGTGTTGTAAACTTCAGTGAGCTTTGTATAAATATGCAATGAAGGACCTTACCTATTGACCTAAACCTAGTGGTGAGAGGCATAATATCTCCTATTGGCTGAACCCCAATAGAAGCTTGATCATCATGCCTTTGAACTGAAGCAAGGTATTTGTCATAATCCCATTTGTGGGCAGAAAACTAGGCAGAAGATTAACATCACTTAGGTGCTGTGTCAAGCAATATGTCATGATGCCCTCTCTAAGCAGTGCCTAGGAAAGAGGGTCATATTAACTGGGGGCTGAAGCCAGCAATATGATACAACCACATGTGGAAGAAACCCAGTAAAGTGATGAGAGCTAAAACACCTACAAAATGGGACAAATTTATGTCAAAATACCTTCTGTAGCTCAGGCACAAGCAGGAGAGTCACATAATTAGGGTGCTGGGTCAAGCATTATGCCACAATTCCACCTTCATGCATGACCTAGTCAGAAGAGTAACATCATCCAGGTGCTGGGCCTTAAAATATGGCAAAAGTCCTATTCGTGGCCGTTGTTCAGCAACAAGACAAGAGTCACATTACCTAAGTGCTGGGCTCATCAATATGTCACAATCATCCCATTGTAAAGGCCCAGACAGAAGAAGAGAGTCACATCACTTAGGTCATGGGCTCAGAGATATGGCCCAATGTCACCAGTAGGCAGGGCTCAGGCACAAAAAGAGAGTCATATCACCTAGGTGCTTCTTTATATATATGTCACAATTTATTATGTGGGCAGAAACCAGGCTGAGAGCCACAACACCTGGTCCTGGGTACTGAGATATTCACAAGTCCCCCTTAGAAAAGGATTCAGGCAAGAGAGTTACATCACCTAGGTGCAGGTTCTACCCTCATGTCACAATGCTCCATGTGGGCAGAGCCAAGCAAGAAGTCACATCAGCTAGGTGGTGGACCCAGAGATATGTCACAAAGCCTTTCTGAAAGCATGGCCCTGGCAAAAGAGTACCATCACCTTTGTGCCTGGCCTAGCAATATGTCACTACCCAAGTGGGCAGGTCCCAAGCAGAAGAGCCATATCACCTACATGATAGGAACTGTGATATGTCAAAATGCCCTCTTTTGGGCCTGGCCCTGGCAAAAGAGTATCATCACCTGTGTGCCTGGCCTGGGAATACATCACTATTTTGCCCTGTGTACAGAGCCTATTCCATAGAGGAGAGCTACACTTCTAACTGATGGACACAGTGATATGTCACAGTTATGTCTGTGGGCATGGTGCAGGCTAAAATGTAACATCACCTGGATGCTGGATCCAGTGATGTCACAATTCTTACTGAGAGCATGGTCCAGACAGAGAAGTCACAACACTTCAAGGTTGGCATAGGTAGGTATAAAAATCCCATATGTAGAATAGAACCAGTCTGAAGAGTGAAATCATGCAGGTGCTTGGCATTGATTTATATCACAGTCACAATGGAATAAAATTCTAGGTTTTAGATGTACAATACCACACATGTCCTGTTTTCATGTAGGACAGTTGCCTTCATCCATTTGTGATTGTGAAAGTCTTTACTGTCAGGTAGGTGTGCATATGACTGTCACAATTTCCTCTGTGTGTTTGGCCCTGTTACGACACTCCCTATACTACCCAAAGGTGTTACAAAATAATTGTGAGTGTTGCAATCTTCTGTGACCTTCTTACCAGAAGGAGATCCTGGACATCACTCATGTTCCTAAACCTAGTTATAAGAGTCAAAATTTCTCCTATTTGCTGGGTCCACGTACGAGACTCATTATCATGCCTGTTTGCTGTGCCTAGATATATTTCACCTTCTCCTCTGTGGTTACTGAACAGGCAGAACAACCACATTACTTAAATTCTAAGCCAGAAATATTCCAAAATTCTCTTTGTAGGCAAGGCCCTAACAGAAAATTCACAAAACTTGGTTGCTAGCTCTAGCTCTATGGCGTAATGCCCCTTGTGGAGAGTGTCCAGGCAGGAGAGGAGAGTCATATCACCTAAATGATAGACCTAGAGATATGTCACAATGCCTCCTGTTGAAACGGCCCAGGCAAGAAACTCATGTCATTTGGATGCAGTGCTTAGAAATGCAACACTCTTCACTGGAAGCAGGGTTCAGGCAGGAGAAGAGAGTCACATAACCTAGATGATGGGTCCAGAGATATGTTATGATCCCTTCTGAGGACACTGTTAAGACATGAGAGTCAAATCACCAAGGTTCTTGACTCAGGTATATGTCCAAATATTATCTGTGGGCTATAACTAGGCTGGATTATTAAATCACTTTGGAGCTGGAAAAGGTATATGTGACAATAACACCTGTGGAAAGGTTCAGGGATGAGAGTTACCATCCTGCACATGTCCTGGCTCTAGGTAAAAGAGTCATTATTAGGCCATTGATCTGGTCTCAGGTATATTGCACAACATCACCTGTGGGTGGGGAGAAGAAAGGAAAGTCACATCACCTGAGTGGGTGCTGTTCCAGTGAAATGTCACAAGACTCTGGAAAAAGAGTCATATCACCTGGATGCTGGTTTCAGTGATATATCTAAATCCTCCCCATGGGCAGGGCTTAGGCAGGAGAGGAGACAAACTTTACCTAGGCAATTGGCCTGTATATATGTCACAAGGGTCCCTGTGTGCAGGATCAAGGCAGGAGAGTGACTTCATCTTGGTCCTGGGTTCAGCAATATGCCACAATCTCTGTGCTGGTCAGGGCCCAGGCTAGAGAGAAGAAACACAATCTAGGTGCTGAGCCAAGTGATATGTTAAAGCTTCCTATTGACAGACTGGCCCCCCGCCAAAAAAAAAGGGTCACATCACCTGGTTGCTCTACCCAATTTTGTGTCACGATTCACCATAAGTGCAGGGCCAAGGCAGTAGAAGGAAGTCACATCACTTATGTAATGGAGCTAGATAAAAGCCACAATGCTTTTGTAGGCAGGGTTCAGGCCAATATTTCACATCAGCTGGGCGCTGGTCTCAGTGATATGTAAAAGTGCCCTCGATTCCATTGCCAAATGAGGTGTTATACATTGCTTGGTTGCTTGGTGTACATATGTCACAATTTCAACTGTGCTCTGGGCCTGGAAAGAAGAGTCAAAACACTCAGACGCTGGGCAAAGTCATACTTCTCAATCACACACTCAAAAATGTTCAGAAATAAGTTTCACAGTCCAACAAAAGTCCTGGCTTCAGGTATGAGAGATAACACCTCCTATGAGTTGGGTCAAAATACAGGAGTCGCAATCTCAACAATAGGCAAGATCTATGTATAAAAGCCCCAATCCCCCTTGAAGATTGTGTTCCAGTAGGGGAGTAAAAGCAATACAGATTTGCTGAATCATGGTTCAAACGTCACCAAACCACCTGTGGATCAGATTAATGTATGAGAGTAACAACTTCACGCTTCAACTGCTTATGTGTGTGAGATTAAGTACCTCGTTCATAGGCTCTGCTCATATATGAGAATGACTATCATGTCAGTTGGATGTGCATCTAAGAATCACAATAGCACCTGGTTGCTGGTGCCTGTTATGACACTCTTTGTACCACTCAAGCTTTATATGATATGCCTGAGTAGCACACTTTTCTGTGAATTCTTACAGGTGGGAGAGCTAGGACTTTACCCATGGCCATAAGAATGGCTATGTGAGTCAAAATATATCCCCTGGCTGGGTCTAGGTATGTGAGTTATTATTGTGCATATGAGCTGAATCCAGGTATATGTCACAATTTCACTTTTGGACAGAGACAAGACAGACAAGTCACATCATCTGGGTTGTGAGCCAGGGATACATTATAATCTTCTCTGTAGGCAGGACCCAGTCAGAAGAGTCATATCACCTGGGTACAGTCTCAAATAACAAGTCATCATGCCCATTGAACACAGGGTTGAAAAAATAGTGAATAGTCCCACCCCCTAGGTGCAGGGTCTGTCCTGCAGACCCTGACTCAATGACTAATAAATGAAGATACGGACACACAGATATTCTGCCTTGCCAGTTCTACTGAGCATCTGGGTCACTTACAGACTCCACGCAGAGTGCTGTAAACATTTGCAGCCCTGACCAGCCAGTGAGACTCACATTTATTCAGGAATGTTTACTTGACAAAGGCTTGAGTCAATACCACTAAAGGGCAATTGGCATTGTGGACCTCCCAAGTAGTAGAAAGCAATTAAGCACCTATGGTGAAACAAACGTGAGTCTTAGGAAAACAAGTTAGATAAACTACTCTACATTCCTTGGTACTCACTTTAAGCTATTTACTTAAGGTAAGGATCAGGTTGCCTTCAGCCATAACCCTTACTAAAGCTATGCAAACTTCTCGGCCTTCCAGGAAGGTTTCTGGATATTACTATAACTATCTTTAATATTTTTCACACAAGCCTGATTGAACCCCCATGACTAGGTGCTGGGCTCAGCAATATGTTATAATGCTCTCTCTTGGCAGAGTCCAGGACAAACAGGGGAGTCACATCACCTAGGTTTTGCACTCAGTGTTATGTCACAATTTCTTCAGTGGGCAGGATCCAGGCAGGAGAGGAGAGTCACATTACCTAGATGCTATACCTAGCAATATGTCACGGTGTTACTTGTGGGCAGGGCACTGGCAGGAGAAACACATCATTTAGCTATTAGGCTCAGAGATATGTGATAATATCCCCTATTGACAGGGCCCAGGCAGAAGTGTCACATTATTATGATTCTGACCCAGCAACATGTAAAAATGCACCCATGAAAAGGAATTCCAGCCAAAAAATCTCAACAGCTGGGTACTAGGCCCAGTGATATGACACAATCTCTTCATCTTTAAGGGTGACAACTTTAACTTTTAGCTGAGTGTGTATTTTAGAGTCACAATCTCACTTGTGTGTTGGGCCCATGTATTACACTCTCTACAACATCCAAGGGCATTATAAAGCCTGCGTGAGAGTTGCAAACCTCTCTGAGGCCTAAAAGCTCATATGGACTCACAATCGTACATATTGCCTACACCCAGGTTTGATAGTCAACATCTCACCTACAGGCAGGATTAAGGGAGAAGACACATTATAGTAACTGTGGGCTGGGTCCAGAAATGAGTCACCATCCCACCTGTGTCCAGATCCACATATAAAAGTCACAATTAAAACTTTGAGCTGTATTCCCTTGTTAGACTCAGGACCTCAACAGTGGGCTGCGTAAATGTGGGATGGTGACAACTTTTAATTTCACCTGGGTGTGTAATGAAGAGTTTCAATCTGAATGTTTGGCTGCCCCTGTTGAATCTCTCTACCAAGAAAGAGTTTATGCAATATAAGTTAGTGTTGTAAGCTTCTGTGAGCTTGGTACAAACATGGAACTCAGGACCTTACCTATCGACCTAAGCTTAAAGATGAGAGGCAAAATATTTTCTATTGGCTGAATCCCAGTATAAGTATAATCATCATGAGTTGGAACTGAAACATGGTATATGTCATAATTCCGTTTGTGGGCAAAAAACTAGGCAGTAGGGTAACATCACTTAGGTGCTGTGCCAGGCAATATGTCACAATGCCTTCTCTAGGCAAGGCATAGGAAATTGGGTCACATTAACTGGATGCTGGGCCCAGCAATATGACACCATCCCACATGTGGAAAAAACACAGCCAAGTTATGAGAGCCAAAACATCTACATAATGGGCCCAAGATATGTCAAAATATTTTCGGCGGCTCCAGCACAGGCAGGAGAGTTACAACATAAGGGTGCTGGGCCCAGCAATATGTAATATGCCGTAATTTCTGCTTTATGCAGAACCCAGGCAGAAGAGTAACATCATCTGGGTGCTGGGCCCTGCAATAGGTCAAAATTCCTTTTTGGTGGGCATGATTTGGGAAAAAGAGGAGAGTCACATATTCTGAGTGCTTAGCAATGTGTCAAAATCTTCTTATTGTGAAGGCCCAGGCAGAAAAAGAGAGTCACATCACTTAAATCACGGGCACAGAGATGTCCCAATGTCCCCAGTAGGCAGGGCTCAGGCAGAAGAGGAGAGTCATATCACCCAGCTGCTTTCCTAGGAATATGTCACAGTGTAACATGTGGGAAGAAATGAGGCAGAAGAGCCACATCACTTGGGTGCTGGGTCCTGAGATATGTCAAAAGGCTCTCTTAGGATAGCACCCAGACAAGAGAGTTACATCAACTAGGTACAGGTTCTCTGCTTATGTCACAATGCTCCATGTGGGTAGGCCCCAAGGAGGGAGTCACTTGACTTAGGTGATAGGCCCAGAGATATGTCATAATGTCCTCTATGAAGCATAGCCCTGGCAAAAGAGTACCCTCACCTGTGTGCCTGGCCTAGAAATATGTCACGCTCCAGGTTGGCAGGGCCCAAGCAGGAGAGTCACTTACCCTAGGTCATAGGCCCAGAGATATGTCACAATGACCTATTTTGTCCATGACTCTGGCAAAAAAGTACCCTTACCTGTGTGCCTGGGCTTGCAATATGTCACTATCCTTCCTTTGTGTGGGGCCCATTCCAGAGAAGAGGGTTATATCACCTATATGTGGATACAGAAATAGGTCACAATAATTTTAGTGGGCATGGCACAGGCAAGAATGTAACGTCAGCTGTGTGCTAGATCCAGTGATATGTCACAATTCTTACTGAGAGAAGGGCCCAGGCAGGAGAGTCACATCACCTTGAGATTGGCCTAGGTAGACATCACAATCCCATATATGTGCTGGAAAAACTCTGTAGGGTCAAATTACACAGTTGCTTGGAAAAAATTTATATCACAATCGTACTGTCAGAAAATTCCAAAGATGAGATTCACAATACCACACTTGTTCTGTTTTCATGTGTCACAGTTGGCTTCATCCATGTGAGATGATGACAATCCTTACTGTCAGCTCGGTCTGGATACATGACTAACAATTTCACGTGTGTGCTGAGCCCTGCTTTGGCTCTGTCTGTATTACCGAAAGACTTTGTAAAATATGTGTGAGTGTTGTAATCCTTTGTGACCTTTGTACAGGAATGTGATCCAAGACATCATGCATGTATGTAAATCTGGTTATAAAAGTCAAAATATCCTCTATTGGCTGAATCCATATATAAGAGTCATTATCATGCCTGTGAGCTGTGCCTAGGCATATGTTACAATCCCCTCTGTGGTTATGAAGCAGGCAGGACAGCCACATCACCTAAATGCTGGGCCAGAAATATTCCAAAATCCTCTTTTTAGGCAGACCTGTCAGAAACGTCACATAACTTGTGTGCTAGGTCCAGCGCTGTGGCACAATGTCCCTTGTGGGCAGTGTCCAAGCAGGAGAGGAGAGTCTTATCCCCTAAATGATGGGCCCCAAAATATGTCACAATGTCTCCTGTTGACAGGGCCCAGGCAAGACAGTCATATCATTTGGATGCAGTGCTCAGAAATGCTATAGTTGCCAAGGAATCAGGGCACAGGCAGGAGGGGAGAGTCATGTAACCTAGAAAATGGGTCCAGAAATATGTTACAATCCCTCCAGAGGACATTGTTAAGATAACGCAGTCAAATCATCAAGGTGCTTGGCTCTGTTATTTGTCAAATTCTCATTTGTGGGCGATACCTAGGCAGAATAATTAATTCAGGAGCTGGGCAGAGGTATATGTCACAATTACACTTGTGGAAAAGTTGAATGATAAGACTCACCATCCTGTGCATATCGGGGCTCCAGACATACGTCTTGTTATTAGGCTTTTGTTACAGTCTCAGTTATATGGCACAACATCACCTGTGGCCAGTGAGAAGGCATGAAAGTCACATGACCTACATGGTTGCAGGTCCAGTGAGATGTCACAATCCACCTAGTAGGCAGGACCCTGGCAGAAGAGTCACATCACCTGAATGCTGATTTCAGTGACATATCAAAACCCCCTCTGTGGGCAGGACTTTGGCAAGAGAGGAAACTCACTTCACCTAGGCAATTGGCCTAGATACATGTCACAATGGCGCTTATGTGAAGTACCACAGCTGGAGAGTGACCTCACATTTTTATTGGGCCCAGCAATAGATCACAATCTCCCTGTTATCAGGGCCCAGGCAAAAGCAAAGAAACATCACCTTGGTACTGAGCCAAGCGATTTATTACAATGCTTCCTTTTGGCAGAACCCAAAAAGGAGAATCACATCGTCTGTGTGCAGTACCTTGTTATGTGTCACAATGCACTGTAAGTGCAGGGCCAAGGCAGTAGAAGGGACTGACATCACTTACATGATGGGCCTAGGTATAAGACACTACTCTCTTTGTAGACAGGTTTCAGGAAGATAATTAACATCACTTGGTTGATGGTCCCAGTGATATATAAAACTGCCCTTTGTAGACAGAGCCAAGGAAGGTGTTATATATTGTTTAGGTGTTTGTTCCACATATTGCACAATTTCATCTGTGGTCTGGGCCTAAAAAAGAGTGTCAGATTATTCATGTGCTGGGCAAAGTTACCTGTCCCAATCACACTTTCAGAAATGTTCAGAAATAAGTTTCACATCCCACAAAAGTTCTGGTTTCATGTATGTGAGTCAACTCTTTCTATGAGTTGGGTCTAAGTAGAGGAGTCACGATCTCATCAATGGGCAAGATCCATGTATAAGATCCAAAATCCCACTTGAAGATTGTGTTCCAGTAGGGCAGTCACAGCATCACAGGTGTGCCGAATCATGGTTCAAATGTTACCAAACCACGTGTGAATCAGATCCATGTATGAGAGTAATTATTTCAACCTTCGACTGCTTTTTATTTGTGAGATTTAGACCCTATTCCTAGGTCCTGTTCATGTGTGAGAATGGTAATCGTGTCAGCTAGTTGTGCACACAAGAGTCACATTCTTATGTCATTGCTGGTCCCTGTTATGACAGTCTGTACCATTAAGGCTTTATATGCTATACCTGAGTGTTATAATCCTTTGTGAACTTTATACAAGTGAAAAACCCAGGACTTCACCAATGGCCGTGAGACTGACTATAAGAGTCAAAAATCTCTACTGGCTGGGTCCAGGTATGAGAGTTATTGTGCATGTGTGCTTAACCCAGGTATATGTCACTATTTTATGTGTGAGCAGGGACAAGACAGGAGAGTCACATTACCTGGGTATAGCCTCAAATAGTAGGTCACCAAGCTGGCTATATACGGGGTAGAAGAAAAAGATGAGAGTCACTCCACCTAGGTGCTGGGCTCTGCAATATGTAATAATCCCCTCTCTTGGCAGAGTCTAGAATATGAAGGACAGTCACATCATTTAGAGTTTGCAATCAGCGGTAAGTCATAATTTCTTTGGTGAGCAGGACCCAGGCAGGAATGTAGAGTCACATTACCTAGATGTTAAGCCAAACAACATGTCACAATGTCCTCTGGGGACAGGGCACAGGCAGGAGACACAAATTACCTAGCTTATAAACCCAGAGATAAGTGATAATATCCACTGTTGGCAGAGACCTATCACCTACATGCTTCCCTAGGTATATGACACAATCTAACATGTGAAGAGAGTTACAACAAATAGGTGCAGGTTCTACCCATTGCTCCATGTGGGCAGGGTTCAAGCAGGGAATCACATCACCTAGGTGATAGGTCCAAAGACATGTCACAATGTCCTCCTTGAGGCATGGCCCTGACAAAAGAGTACCATCACTTGTGAGCCTAGCCTAGTAATATGTCACTATTCAGGTAATTAGGACCCAAGCAGGAGAGCAACATCACCTAAGTGATAGGCCCAGAGATTTGTCACAATGCCCTCTTTAGGACACGGCCCTAGCAAAAGAGTACTGTTACCCGTGTGCCTAGCCCAGCCATATGTCACTATCTCCCACTGTGTGCAGGGCACATTCTATGAGGAGAGTTATGTCACCTTAGTGTTTGACACAGTGATATGTCACAGTGATTTCTGTGAGCATGGCTCAGGCAAAAATGTAACATGCCCTGGGTGCTGGATCTAGTGATATTTCATGATTCTCACTGAGAGCAGGGCCCAGGCAGGAGAGTCACATCACCTAGAAGTTGGCCCAGGTAGATATCACAATAACATATGCCAGCTCTAACCAGTCTGGAGAGTCAAATCACACAGGTGTTCAGCAACAATTTATATCACAATCACACTGGCAGAAAATTCCCAGGATGAGATGTACAATACCACAAATGTTCTGTTTTTATGAGTAACAGTTGGCTTCATATATGTGAGACAGTGACAGTTCTTACTGTTGGCTGGGTGTGCATATGAGACTCACAATTTCACCTTCCTGCTGGGTTCTGTTATGACACTCTGTGTACAAGCCAATGGCTTTATAAAATATCTGAGGCTGTTATAATGTTCTGTGACTTTTTTTTTTTTTACCAGAAAGAGATTTAATCACTCGTGTTTCTAAAGCAAGTTATGAGAGTCAAAATTACTCCTATTTGTGGGGTTCACATATGAGAGTCGTTATCATGCCTGTGAGCTGTGCTAAGTTGTGTGTCACAATTTACTCTGTAGTAATGAAACAGGTACGACAGCCATGTCACCTAAATGCTGAGCCAGAATTTTCCAATATTCTCCTTGCAGGCAAGTTCCTGGCAGAAAAGTCGCATAACTTTGGGGCTACGTCCAACTGTATGGCAAAATGCTCCTTGTGGGCAATATCCAGACAGAAGAGGAGACTCATATCACCCAGAGATATGTGACAATATCTCCTGTTGAAAGGACCAGACAAGAGAGTCTTATCATTTGGATGCAGAGCTTGGAAATGCTACAGTCCCCAGTGGAAGCAGGGTCCAGGCAGGAGAGGAGAGTCAGGTAACCTAGAAAATGGGTCCAGAAACATGTTACAATCCTTCCTGAGGATATTGTTAAGACAGGAGAGTCAAATCACCAAGGGTCTCACTTGAGGTAAATGTCCAAACTTCATGTGTGGGCTACACCTAGGCAGGATTATTAAATCACTCAGGAGCTAGGAAAAGATATATGTCACAATAACACTGGTGGAAATTTCCAAGAATGGGGACACCATCTTGCATATGACCTGGCTCCAGGTTTAAGAGACATGATTATTCCTCTTATCTGGTCTCACGTATATGGCACAATATCACCTGTGGGCAGAGAGCAAGCAGGAAGGTCACGTCACCTGGGTGGGTGCTTGTCCAGTGAGATGTCACAATCTTTCTTGTGGGCAGGACCCTGTAAGAAGAGTCACATCAAAATTCCCCCTGGACAGGGCTTAGGAAGGTGAGGAGACTCACTTCACTTAAGCAATTGGCCTAGATGTGTGTCACAATGGCTGCTATGTGCAGGACCAAGGTATGAAAGTGACCTCGCCTTGGTACTGGGTTTAGCAATATGTCACAATCTCCCTTGTGGTCAGGGCAAGGCAAGAGAGGAGAAACATCACGTAGGTGCTCAGCCAAGCAATGTGTTACAAAGCTTCCTGTTGGCAGGACCCAAAACAGAGTGTCACATCACCTGGGTGCAGTACCAAGTTATGTGTAACCATGCGCCATAAGTACAGGGCCAAGGCTGTAGAAGGGAGTCACATCACCTACATGATGAACCTAGATATAAGCCACAGTGCTTTTTATAGGCAGGGAACAGGCAAAGAATTCACATCACTTGGGTGCTGGTCCCAGGTGATACATAAAAGTGCCCTTTGTAGGCAGGCCCAGTCACCTTTGCTTAGGTGTATAGTCCAAGTATGTTACAATTTCATTTGTGGTCATGGCCTAAAAAAGAGTCAAATTATTCAAGGGGATGGGCTAACTTTTACATCCTAATCACACACTAGAAAATATTCAGAAATAAGTTTCACAGTCCCACACGAGTCCTGGCTTTGTGTATGTGAGTAACACCTCCTATGAGTGCGGTCAAAGAGAAGAGTTACAATCTCATCAATGGGCAAAATCCATGTATAAGATGCCCAATCCCACTGCAAGATTGTGTTCCAGTAGGGGAGTCACAGCCTCACAGGTGTGCTGAATTATGCATCACCAATACACCCATGGGTCAGATCCGTGTATGAGAGGAACAATTTCAATCTTTGAGAACTGTTTTTTTTTGTTTTTGTTTTTTTGTTTTTTTTAGTCAGATTCTCCCTCTGTCACTCAGGCTGGAGTGCAGTGGCACAATCTCGGCTCACTGTAACCCTTGCCTCCTGGGTTCAAGTGACTCTTCTGCCTCAGCCTCCCAAGTAGCTAGGACTACAGGCAAATGCAATGATGCCTAGCCAATTATTGTGTTTTTAGTAGAGATTGGGTTTCACCATATTTGTCATGCTGGCCTTGAACTCCTGACCTCAGATGATCCACCCACCTCAGCCTCCCAAAATGCTGGGATTACAGGCATGAGCCACAGTGCCTAGCCTTCAACTGCTCTTCTGTGTGACATTTAGTACCTTATTTGTATGTGTTCTTGTGAAAATGACAATCGTGTCAGCTAGATGTCCATCCAAGAGTCATGATCTCACCTGGTTGCTGTTCCCTGGTATGACACGCTGTACCACTCAGACTTTATATGATATGCCCGAGTGTCATAATCATCTGTGAACTTTATACAATTATGAGACCTATTACTTTACTTATTGCCATAAGACTGGCTATGACAGTCAAAATATCTCTCCTTATATCACAATTTCACCCATGGGCAGAAATAAGGCAGAAGAGTCTCATTATCTGGATTCTGAGCTAAGATCCATTATAATCTCCTTTGCAGCCAGGGCCAAGTCAGAAGAGTCACATAACCTGGGTACAGCCTCAAGTAATATGGCACCATGTGCACTGCAGACAGGGTTGAAGAAAAAGGGGAGAGTCACACCACCTAGGTGCTGGGCTCAACAATATGTAATAATCCCTTCTTTTGGCAGACTCCAGAATAAAGAGGAGATTGCATTACCTAGGTTTTGCACTCAGTGGTATGTCACAATTCCTTTAGTGGGCAGGGCCTAGGCAGGAGAGGAGAGTACATTTCCTAGATGCTATGTCCAGCAATGTCACAATGTTCCTTGTGGGCAAAGCACAGGAAAAATAGAAAAATCACCTAGCTGATAGGTTCAGAAGTATGTGATAATATCCCTTTTTGGCAGGGCCCAGGCAGAAGAGTCACATTATTATGATTCTGACCCAACGATATGTCACAATGCACACTTGGGATACAATTAAAGGAAAAGTTTTAACACCTGGGTACTAGGCCCAGTGACATGACACAGTCTCCTCATCTTTGATGGTGACACCTTTAACTGATAGCTTGGTGTTTATATGAGAGTCACAATGTCATGCATATTAGGTAATTGCATGAAACCCTCTACAACATCCGAGGGCTTTATACGGCATGCATCAGAGTTGCAAACCACTCTGAGGCCCACACGTTCATATGGAGTCAAAATTTTATATATTGACTTAAACCTAGGTATGACAGTCAACATCTCTCATTTGGGCCAAGTTCAGGAATGAGACACATTTTATGCCTGTGAGATGGATCCAAAAATGAGTCACAATCGCACCTGTGGCCCGATGCACATATGAGAGTCAAAATTCCATCTTTGTACTGTTTTCACCTATTAGACTCAGTACTGCAACAGTGGGCTTTGTAAATGTGGGATGGTGACAGATTTTACTTTCACCTGGGTGTGAAATTGAGAATCACAATCTTAACTTTTTGCTGGGCCTTGTTATGAAACTGTCTGTACCACCCAAGTTTATACATTATGAGTAAGTGTTGTAAACTTCTGTGAGCTTTGTACAAATATGCAACCCAAGATTTTACCTATTGCCCTAAGCTTAGGGATGACAGGCAAAATATCTTCTATTGGCTGAATCCCAATATAACTTGGACCATCATGGCTGTGAAATGAAGAAAGGTATATGTCATAATCCCATTTTTGGGCAAAAAATTAGGAAAAGAGTAACAACACTTAGGTGATGTGTCAAGTAACATGTCGCAATGCCCTCTCTAGGCAGAACCTAGAAAGGGGAGTCATATTAACTAGTTGCAGGACCCAGCAATATGACCCAATTCCAAATGTGGAAAAGCTTAGCCAAGGGATGAGAGCCAAAGCACCTACCAAATGGGCCGAAATTATGTCAAAATACTGTCTGTGGCTCTGGCACAGGAAGGACCGTAGCATCATCAGTGGCTGGGCCCACCAGTATGCAATAATTCCCTCTTTTTTCAGGACTCTATCAGAAGAGTAACATCATCTGGGTGCAATAGGTCAAAATTTCCCTTTGTGGGCATGGTTCACAAAAAAGAGTAGAGTCAAATGACCTGAATGCTGGGCTCAGCAATATGTCACAATCCCACCATTTTAAAGGCCCAGGCAGAGGAAGAGAGGCATATCACTTAGGTCATGGGATCACAGATATGTCCCCATGTCCCCAGTAGGCAGAACTCAGGCAGATGAGGAGAGTCATATCACCTAGATGCTTCCCTAGAAATATGTCACAATTTAATATGTGGGCAGAAACTGGGCAGAAGAGCCATATCATTTGAGTGCTGGGTGTTGAGATATGTCACAAGGCTCTCTTAGGACAGCACCCAGGCAAGAGAGTTACATCACCTAGGTGCTGGTTCTCTCTTATGCCACAATGCTCCATGTGGGTAGGTCCCAAGGAGGGAGTCACCTCACCTAGGTGATAGGCCCAGGGTTATGTCACAATGTCCTCTATGAAGCAAAGCCCTGGCAAAAGAGTACCATCACCTGTGTGCCTGGCATAGAAATGTGTCACTCTCCAGGCTGGCAGGGCCCAAGTAGGAGAGCCACATAACCTAGATGATAGGCTGAGAGATATGTCAAAATGTCCTCCTTTGGGCATGGCTTTGGCAAAAGAGTACGCTCACCTGTGTGTCTGGCTTTGCAATATGTTACTATCATTCCTTTGTGCAGGACCCATTCCAGAGAGGAAAGTTACATCACCTATGAGGTGGACACAGAAATATGTTACAATAATTGTGGTGGGCATGGTACAGGCAAGAATGTAGCATCACCTGAGTGTTAGATCCAGTGATATGTCACAATCCTTACTGAGAGAAGGGCCCAGCCAGGAGAGTCACATCACCTGGAGGTTGGCCTAGGTAGATATCACAGTCCCTTCTATGGGCTGGAACAAGTCTGGAGAGTCAAATTACATAGGTGCTTAGAAAAGATTTATACCGCACAATCATGCTGTCAGAAAATTCCAAAGATGAGATTTACAATACCATACATGTCTTGTTTTCATGTGTGACAGTTCGCTTCATCCATGTGAGATAACGACAGTCCTTACTGTCAGCTGGTTCTGCATAAAAGACTCACAATTTCGCCTGTGTGCTGAGCCCTACTTTTACTCTGTCTGTATAACCCAAAGACTTTGTAAAATATGTGAGAGTGTTGTAATCTTTTGTAACCTTTTTACAAGAAGGTGATCTAGGACATCACACATGTCCCTAAACCTAGTTATAAGAGTCATAATATCCTCTGTTGGCTGAGTCCACATATGAGAGTCATTATCATGTCTGTGACCCATGCCTAGGTATATATTATGATTCCCTCTGTGGTTATGAAGCAGGCAGAACAGCCACTTCAGGGCTAAATGGTGGGCTAGAAATATTCCAATATTCTCTTTGTAGGCAGGGTCCTGTCAGAAATGTCACATAACTTGTGCTCTTGGTCCAGCTCTGTGGCACAATGTCCTTTGTGGGCAGTGTCCAAGCAGGGAGAGGAGAGTCTTATCATCCAAATGATGGGCCCCCAAATATGTCACAATGCCTCTTGTAGACAGGGCCCAGGCAAGACAGTTATATCATTTGGATGCAGTGCTTAGAAATGCTACAATTACCAAAGGAAGCAGGGTACAGGCAGGAGATGAGAGTCATGTAACCTAGATGATGAGTCCAGAAATATGTTACAGTCCCCTCAGAGGACATTGTTAATATAGCACAGTCAAATCACCAAGGTGCTTTGCCTAAGTATCTGTCAAAATCTGATTTGAGGGATATACCCAGGTAGAATTTTTAAATCGTTCAGGAGCTGAGCAAAGGTATATGTCACTAGTACACTTTTGCAAAGGTTTAAGAATAAGACTCACCATCTTGCACATGCCCTGGCTCCAGGCATATGAGTTGTAATTAGGCTTTTGTTAGGGTCTCAGGCATATGGAGCAATACCACCTGCAGCCAGAGAGAAGGCAAGAAAGTTACATCACCTATGTGTGTGCAGGTCCAGTGAGATGTCACAATCCACCTTGTGGGCAGGACCCTGGCAGAAGAGTCACATCACCTGGATGCTGGTTTCAGTGACATATCAAACCGCTCTCTGTGGGAAGGACTTAAGCAGGAGAGGGGATTCACTTCTAGGCAATTTGCCTAGATATATGTCACAATGTCTGTTCTGTGCAGTACCAAGCCTGGAGAGTGACCTCACATTTGTGCTGAACCCAGCAATATGTCACAATACCCTGTGGTCAGGGCCCATTCAAAAGCAAAGAAACATCACGTGCTGAGCCAAGTGATATGTTACAATGCTTCCTGTTGGCAGAACCCAAAAAGGAGAATCACATTACCTGTGTGAAGTGCCCAGTTGTGTGTCACAATGCACTGTAAGTGCAGGGCTAAGGCAGTAGAAGGGAGTGACATCACTTATGTGACAGACCTAGATTTAAGACACAATTCTCTTTGTAGGCAGGTTCTAGGCAGATAACTCACATCACCTGGATGATGGTCCCAGTGATATATAAAAGTACCCTTTGTAGGCTAAGCCAAGGAAGGTATTACATATTGCTTAGCTGCTTGTTACACATATGGCACAATTTCATCTGTGTTCTGGGCCTAGAAAAGACAGTCAAATTATTCATGTGCTGGGCAAAGTTAACTGTCCCAATCACACTCTCAGAAAGGCTCGGAAATAAGTTTCATATCCCACACAAATCCTGGTTTCCTGTATGTGAGTCAACACTTTCTGTGGTTTGGGTGGAAGTAGAGGAGTCACAATCTCAACAATGGGCAAGATCCATGTATAACTGCCCCAATCCCACTTGAAGATTGTGTTCCAGTAAAGAACTCACAGCACCACAGGTGTGCTGAATCATGGTTCAAATATTACCAATCCACCTGTGAATCAGATCCATGTATAAGAGTAATGATTTCAACTTTTGACTGCTTTTTATGTGTGAGATTTAGTACCTCATTCCTAGGCCCTGTTCATGTGTGAGCACGACAATCATGTCAGCCAGATGTGCATAGAAGAATCATATTCTCACCTGGTTGCTGGTCTCTGTTATGACACTCTTAACCCTTCATGAACTTTATACAAGTGAAAAACTGAGGACTTTACCCACGGTCACGAGACTGGCTATGAGTGTCAATTATCTCTACTTTCTAGATCCAGGTATGAGAGTTATTATTGTGCATGTGTGCTTAACCCAGGTATATGTCACAATTTCACCTGTGAGCAGGGACAAGCCAATAGAGTCACATCACCTGGGTGCTCAGCCAGTGATACAGTATAATTTCATTTGTAGGCTGGGTCTAGCCAGAAGAGTCACATCTCCTGGGTACAACCTCGAAGTATGTCACCAAGCCCACCATAGACAGGGAAGAAGAAGAGGAAAGTCACTCCACCTAGGTGCTGGGCTCTGCAATATGTAGTAATCCTCTCTCTTGGCAGAGTCTAGAATATGAAGGACAGTGACATCATTTAGGTTTTGCTATCAGTGGTATGTCACAATTTCTTTGGTGAGCAGGACCCAGGCAGGAGAGGAGGGTCATATTACCCTAGATGTTAAGTCAAACGATATTACACAATCTCCTCTGGGGGCAGAGGCAGGAGAGACAAATAACCCCCTTATAGGCCCAGATATATGTGATAATATCCCCTGTTGGCAGGGTCCAGGCAGAAGAGTCACATTATTACAATTCTAACTCGGTGATATGTCCCAGTGCACCCATGGGAAGAAATTTAAGCCAAAAACTCTCAACACCTGAGTACTAGGCCTTCATCTCCTGAATGAGGCAGCGACACCTACAGAATCCTCAAGCAATAACCCTACCCCCTCATGCTAAAAAATAATCCAACTCTCTACGCTATTAAAATCAATCGTGAATACCACATCGTACTCAACTATTCATCGAACCAACATCAACTCTATTAATAATCCTAATAACAAAGCTCCTCAAATGTCAATACTTTACCCTCATATTTCAGGATATTCCTCAATAGCCATAGCCACAGTATAACCAAAAACAACCATCATGCCCTCCAAATAAATCAAAAAGACTATTAACCCCACGAAACCCACACCAAAATTCAACAGTATATCACAACCCACAGCACCCCTAATAATTAGCCCTAGGGCTCCATAAATAAGAGAAAGTTTCAAAGAAAAACCTAAAAACCCTATAACCAGAGAATACTTAATAAAAATAAAGCATATGCCATTATTCCCACATGAACTATAAAAATGACTAATGATATGAAAAACCATTTTTGTACTACATTTATAAGAACACTAATGACCAATACCTGCAAAACACATCCACTAATACAAATTATTAGCTACTCATTTAATGATCTTCCCACACCATCTAACATTTCCACATGATGAAACTTCGGCTCTCTTCTTGGTGCCTGCCTAATTCTCCAGATCATCACAGGATTATTTTTGGCCATGCACTATACATCAGACACCTCAGCTGCCAAGATGAAAACTAAGGCTGAATGGTCTGCTATTTTCATGCCAACGGTGCTTCAATATTTTTCATCTGCCTCTTCTTACATGTTGTTGAAGCCTATACTACGGTTCATTTCCATTCCTAGAAACCTGAAATATTGGCATTATCCTCCTATTCACGACTATAACAACAGCATTCATGGGCTACGTGCTCCCATGAGGCCAAATATCATTCTGAGGCCCTACAGGAATTACAAATCTACTATCAGCCATCTCATATATTGGAACTGACACTGTACAACAAATCTGAGGCAGATTCTCAGTTGACAAAGCCACCCTCACACGATTTTTCACCTTCCATTTCATCTTACCCTTCATCATTATAGTGCTCGCAACTGTTCTTTTATTCTTGCATGAAACAGAATCTAACAACCCTTCAGGGGTTTCATCAGATCCCGACAAAATCACTTTCCACCCCTACTGTACAACCAAAGATATTCTAGGTTTAATTTTTCTTCTCCTCCTTCTAATAACTCTAATACTATTTTTGCCTGATCTCCTGAGCAAACCTGATAATTACCCTTTAGCCAACCCCCTCAATACCCCACCCCACATTAAGCCAGAGTGGTACTTTTTGTTTGCATATGCAATATTGTGATCTATCCCTAACAAATTAGGAAGCGCACTGGCCCTCGTATTCTCCATTCTCATTCTAGCAGTATTCCCATATTTCACAAGTCTAAACAACAAAGCATAATATTGCGGCCATTAAGTTAATGCCTATTATGAACCTTAGTGGCTGACCTGCTTACACTCACCTGAATCGGAGGGCAGCCAGTCCAATAATCTTTTATTGCCATCAGACAGACAGTATCAATCATGTACTTCTCTAC
The DNA here is from genome assembly GCF_029289425.2 of Pan paniscus. NCBI lineage: Eukaryota > Metazoa > Chordata > Mammalia > Primates > Hominidae > Pan > Pan paniscus. The sequence goes on along the minus strand of NC_073256.2, from coordinate 62,469,974 downwards.
CATCCTCACCCTTATACTGCTCACTACCCTAATTGAAAATAAATTACTTAAATGAAAATGCTCTTGCAGTATAATTGAATACTCTGGTCTTGTAAACGAGAAATGGAAAATCCCCTCCCCAGGACAACTCAGGGAAAAAGCATTCCCACTTCATCATCAATGCCCAAAGCTGAAATTCTAATTAAACTACTCCTTGAATTTTTTCACAGCACACACTTTAACAACTATGTCAATATTAATCAACTAGCACTAATACATTAGTGGTTTCATGTACTTTGTGCATTACTGTTAGCACCCATGAATTATATAGTACTATAATTGTTTACTTATACATAGTACATTGATACATGAAGATACATTACAAATCCAGTCCATATACATATAAGCATGTATTAACATTCCCTTAATCAACTATGGTACATCTACTATTATTGACTGTACAATACAAGTCTAATCCATGCGAATATTGACCCGTACTAGATATCCTTAATATTACATAGTGCATACTTCGTTCATTGGACACAGCACATTTCAGTCAAGAAATCCCTTATCAACATGGATATCCCCTACTACATTCTGATCTCTTAATCCACCAACCTCCTTGAAATCATCATCCTGCTTGGGAGTACTAACCTCCTCGCTCTGGGCCCACAACACTTGGGGGTGACAGTTTTGAAACTATACCTGGCATCTGGTTCTTACTTCAGGACCATGAAACTAAAATCGCCCACACATTCCCCTTAAATAAGATATCTCGATGGACTAATGACTACCACCCTATTAACCAGTCACGGCAGCACTGTCACTCACCATCGCGGTGCTATCACTCACCATCGCGGACGCCCTGGTACCTGCCGAATCAGCTGTAGACGAACTCGGATTTGATTCCTGCCAAATCAATAGTAGAAGCTGAGCTTAAATTGAATATTCTGGGCTGGCATAATAACAATAAGTTGTGAATTAATTAATGCTTGAAGGACATAACAATTAGTAGACACGTATGCTCACGTACGTATGCTCATGCACGTATGCTCACTTTCAAGAACTATTTCTGATTAAATTTGCAAACTCCTCCTCTCCCATCTCTGACTTTACCATCAACCAAGGTAAATGTACCCTTGCCAAACCCCAAAAACAAGACACTAAAATGCAACCCAGTCAGAGCCCCAAAATAATATTTTAACCATGAATACCCCAACAGCTACCCCTCGATTGATATAATTTTCCTAAAAATCTTAAGATCCCACCAAATCAAGCCTCCATTTTATATAATAAATGCAATAACTAAACTTCCACCCTAAAGTAATATAATACCTTGAGCATATTCCTGTAAAAGCGCTACCCCCTATATTGTACCCTAAATCGATTATATTCTAATTATGAGTAATCCTCTCAACCTCTTCCAATTCAACTGTAAAGACGCTGAATTCCAAGAACTGTAAATGACTATTTATATTTATTTCTTTCCTTCTCATGTTCTAATTTTAGACTTAAGTATTTATACAGATAATGTAGCTTAATTATTTCAAAGCAAGACACCACTAAAAATGTCTAGATGGGTCTGCACAACATCATGAACAAATAGGTTTGGCCCTGTCCTTTTTCTTATTTTTAATTTTTTAATTTTTTTATTATTATACTTTAAGTTTTAGGGTACATGTGCACAATGTGCAGGTTTGTTACCTATGTATACATGTGCCATGTTGGTGTGCTGCACCCATTAACTCGTCATTTAGCATTAGCTATATCTCTTAATGCTATCCCTACTCCCTACCCCCACCCCACAACAGTCCCCAGTGTGTGATATTCCCCTTCCTGTGTCCACGTGTTCTCATTGTTCAATTCCCACCTATAAGTGAGAATATGCAGTGTTTGGTTTTTTGTCCTTGCGATAGTTTCCTGAGAATGATGGTTTCCAGCTTCAGCCATGTCCCTACAAAGGACATGAGCTCATCATTTTAAATGGCTGCATAGTATTCCATGGTGTATCTGTGCCACATTTTCTTAATCCAGTCTATCATTGTTGGACATTTGGGTTGGTTCCAAGTCTTTGCTATTGTGAATGGTGCTGCAATAAACATACGTGTGCATGTGTCTTTATAGCAGCATGATTTATAATCCTTTGGGTATATACCCAGTAATGGGATGGCTGGGTCAAATGATATGTCTAGTTCTAGATCCCTGAGGAATCGTCACACTGACTTTCACAATGGTTGAACTAGTTTACAGTCCCACCAACAGTGTAAAAGTGTTCCTATTTCTCCACATCCTTTCCAGCACCTGTTGTTTCCTGACTTTTGAATGATGGCCATTCTAATTGGTTTGAGATGGCATCTCATTGTGGTTTTGATTTGCATTTCTCTGATGGCCAGTGATGGTGAGCATTTTTTATGTGTTTTTTGGCTGCATAAATGTCTTCTTTTGAGAAGTGTCTCTTCATATCCTTCACGCACTTTTTGATACAGTTGTTTGCTTCTTTCTCATAAATTTGTTTGAGTTCATTGTAGATTCTGGATATTAGCCCTTTGTCAGATGAGTAGGTTGCAAAAATTTTCTCCCATTCTGTAGGTTACCTGTTCACTCTGATGGTAGTCTCTTATGCTGTGCAGAAGCTCTTTAGTTTAATTAGATCCCATTTGTCGATTTTGGCTTTTGTTGCCATTGCTTTTGGTGTTTTAGACATGAAGTCCTTCCCCTTGCCTATGTCCTGAATGGTATTGCCTAGGTTTTCTTCTAGGGTTTTTACAGTTTTAGGTCTAACATTTAAGTCTTTAATCTATCTTGAATTAATTTTTGTATAAGGTGTAAGGAAGGGATCCAGGTTCAGCTTTCTACATATGACTAGCCAGTTTTCCCAGCACCATTTATTAAATAGGGAATCCTTTCCCCATTGCTTGTTTTGTCAGGTTTGTCAAAGATGAGATAGTTGTAGATATGCGGCATTATTTCTGAGGGCTCTGTTCTGTTCCATTGGTCTATATCTCTGTTTTGGTACCAGTACGATGCTGTTTTGGTTACTGTAGCCTTGTAGTATCATTTGAAGTCAGGTAGCGTGATGCCTCCAGCTTTGTTCTTTCGGCTTAGGATTGACTTGGCAATGTGGGCTCTTTTTTGGTTCCATATAAACTTTCAAGTAGTTTTTTCCAATTCTGTGAAGAAAGTCATTGGTAGCTTGATGGGGATGGCATTGAATCTATAAATTACCTTGGGCAGTATGGCCATTTTCATGATATTGATTCTTCCTACCCATGAGCATGGAATGTTCTTCCATTTCTTTGTATCTTCTTTTATTTCATTGAGCAGTGGTTTGTAGTTCTCCTTGAAGATGTCCTTCACATCCCTTGTAAGTTGCATTCCTAGGTATTTTATTCTCTTTGAAGCAATTGTGAATGGGAGTTCACTCACGATTTGGCTCTCTGTTTGTCTGTTATCGGTGTATAAGAATGCTTGTGATTTTTGCACATTGATTTTGTATCCTGAGACTGCTGAAATTGCTTATCAGCTTAAGGAGATTTTGGGCTGAGACGATGGGGTTTTCTAGATATACAATCATGTCATCTGCAAACAGGGACAATTTGACTTCCTCTTTTCGTAACTGAATGCCCTTTATTTCCTTCTCCTGCCTGATTGCCCTGGCCAGAACTTCCAGCACTATGTTGAATAGGAGTGGTGAGAGAGGGCATCCCTGTCTTGTGCCAGTTTTCAAAGGGAATGCTTCCAGTTTTTGTCCATTCAGTATGATATTGGCTGTGGGTTTGTCACAGATAGCTCTTATTATTCTGAGATACATCCCATCAATACCTAACTTATTGAGAGTTTTTAGCAGGAAGTGTTGTTGAATTTTGTCAAAGGCCTTTTCTGCATCTATTGAGATAATCATGGGGTTTTTGTCTTTGGTTCCGTTTATATGCTGGATTATGTTTATTGATTTGTGTGTGTTGAACCAGCCTTGCATCCCAGGGATGAAGCCCACTTGATCATGGTGGATAAGCTTTTTGATGTGTTGCTGGATTTGGTCTGCCAGTATTTCATTGAGGATTTTTGCATCAATGTTCATCAAGGATATTGGTCTAAAATTGTCTTTTTTTATTGTGTCTCTGCCAGGCTTTGGTATCAGGATGATGCTGGCCTCATAAAATGAGTTAGGGAGGATTCCCTCTTTCTCTATTGATTGGAATAGTTTTGGAAAAATGGTGCCAGCTCCTCCTTATACCTCTGGTAGAATTCGGTTGTGAATGCATCTGGTCCTGGACTTTTTTTGGTTGGTAAGCTATTAATTATTGCCTCAATTTCAGAGCCTGTTATTGGTCTTTTCAGAGATTCAACTTCTTCCTGGTTTAGTCTTGGGAGAGTGTATATGTCGAGGAATTTATTCATTTCTTCTAGATTTTCTAGTTTATTTGCATAGAGGTGTTTATAGTATTCTCTGATGGTAGTTTGTATTTTCATGCGATCAGTGGTGATATCTCCTTTGTCATTTTTTATTGCATCTATTGGATTCTTCTCTCTTTTCTTCTTTATTAGGCTTGCTAACTGTCTTTCAATTTTGTTGATCTTTTCAAAAAACCAGCTCCTGGATTCATTGATTTTTTGAATGGTTTTTTGTGTTTCTAATTCCTTCAGTTCTACTCTGATCTTAGTTATTTCTTGCCTTCTGCTAGCTTTTGAATGTGTTTGCTCTTGCTTCTCTAGTTCTTTTAATTGTGATATTAGGGTGTCAATTTTAGATCTTTCCTGCTTTCTCTTGTGGGCATTTAGTTCTATAAATTTCCCTCTACACACTGCTTTGAATGCGTCCCAGAGATTCTGGTATGTTGTGTCTTTGTTCTCATTGGTTTCAAAGAACATCTTTATTTCTGCCTTCATTTCATTATTTACCCAGTAGTCATTCAGGAGCAGGTTGTTCAATTTCCATTTAGTTGAGCGGTTTTGAGTGAGTTCCTTAATCCTGAGTTCTAGTTTGACTGCACTGTGGTCTGAGAGAGAGTTTGTCATAATTTGTGTTCTTTTAAATTTGCTGAGGAGTGCTTTACTTCCAACTATGTGGTCAATTTTGGAATAGGTGCGGTGTTGTGCTGAAAAGAATGTATATTCTGTTGATTTGGGGTGGAAAGTTCTGTAGATGTCTATTAGGTCCACTTGGTGCAGAGCTGAATTCAATTCCTGGATATCCTTGTTAACTTTCTGTCTCATTGATCTGTCTATTGTTGACAGTGGGATGTTAAAGTCTCCCATTATTGTTGTGTGGGAGTCTAAGTCACTTTGTAGGTCACTCAGGACTTGCTTTATGAATCTGGGTGCTCCTGTGTTGGGTGCATATATATTTAAGATAGTTAGTTCTTCTTGTTGAATTGATCCCTTTACCTTTATGTTATGGCCTTCTTTGTCTCTTTTGATCTTTGTTGGTTTAAAGTCTGTTTTGTCTGAGACTAGGATTGCAACCCATGCCTTTTTTGTTTTCCATTTGCTTGGTAGATCTTCCTCCATCCCTTTATTTTGAGCCTATGTGTGTCTCTGCATGTGAGATGTGTTTCCTGAATACAGCACACTGATGGGTCTTGACTCTTTATCCAATTTGCCAGTCTGTGTCTTTTAATTGGAGCATGTAACCCATTTACATTTAAGGTTATTATGGTTATGTGTGAATTTGATCCCGTCATTATGATGTTACCTGGTTATTTTGCTCATTAGTTGATGCAGTTTCTTCCTAGCCTCAATGGCCTTTACAATTTGGCATGTTTTTGCAGTGGCTGGTACTGTTTGTTCCTTTCCATGTTTAGTGCTTCCTTCAGGAGCTCTTTTAGGGCAGGCCTGGTGTTGACAAAATCTTTCAGCATTTGCTTTACTGTGAAGTATTTTATTTCTCCTTCACTTATGAAGCTTAGTTTGGCTGGATATGAAATTCTGGGTTGAAAATTCTTTTCTTTAAGAATGTTGAATATTGGCCCTCACTCTCTTCTGGATCATAGAGTTTGTGCCAAAATACCAGGAGTTAGTCTGTTGGGCTTCCCTTTGTGGGTAACCCGACCTTTCTCTCTGGCTGCCCTTAACATTTTTTCCTTCATTTCATCTTTGGTGCATCTGACAATTATGTGTCTTGGAGTTCCTCTTCTCAAGGAGTATCTTTGTGGTGTTCTCCTTATTTCCTGAATTTGAATGTTGGCCTGCCTTGCTAGATTGGGGAAGTTCTCCTGAATAATATCCTGCAGAGTGTTTTCCAACTTGGTTCCATTCTCCCCATCACTTTCAGGTACACCAATTAGATGTAGACTTGGTGTTTTCACATAGTCCCATATTTCTTGGAGACTTTGTTCATTTCTTTTTATTCTTTTTTCTCTAAACTTCTCTTCATGCTTCATTTCATTCATTTGATCTTCCATCACTGATACCTTTCTTCTGGTTGATCGCATCAGTTACTGAGGCTTGTGCATTCATCACGTAGTTCTCGTGCCGTGGTTTTCAGCTACATAAAAATATGGAGCATTTCACAAATTTGCGTGTCATCCTTGCACAGGGGCCATGCTAATCTTCTCTGTATGGTTCCAGTTTTAGCATATGTGCTGCCGAAGCAAGCATGGTCCTGGCCTTTCTATTAGCTCTTAGTAAGATTACACATGCAAGCATCCCCACCCCAGTGAAAATGCCTTTTAGATCACCCGGATCAAAAGGAGCAAGTATCAAGCATGCACAAATGCAGCTCAAAACACTTTGCTCAACCACACCCCCACGGGAAAAAGCACTGATAAATATTTAGTAATAAGTGAGACTTTAAGCTATAGTGATATGCAGCATTGGTCAATTTCATGCCAGCCACCGCAGCCATACGATTAACCCAAGCTAATTGAACTTGGTGCAAACAGTGCTTAAGTTCTGCCCTCAATAAAGCTAAACTCCGTCTAAGTTGTAAAAAACTCCAGCTGAAATAAAATATACTATGAATGTGCCTTTAATATCCTGAAGACGCAACAGCTAAGACCCAAACTGGGATTAGATACCCCACTATGCTTACCCCTAAACTCTAATAGTTACATTTAAAAAAAAATTTGCCAGAATACTACCAGCAACAGCTAAAAACTCAAAGGATTTGATGCTGCTTATATCCCTCTAGAGGATCCTGTTCTATAATTAATAAACCCCAATATACCTCACCACCTCTTGCCCAGCCTATATACCACCATCTTCAGCAAACCCTAAAGTGGTTATAGAGTAAGCACAAGTGTACACATAAAAACGTTAGGTCAAGGTGTAGCTCATGAGGTGGCAAGAAGTAGACTACATTTTGTATACCCAGAAAATCTCACAACAACCTTTATGAAATCGAAGGGCTCAAGGAGGATTTGGCAGTAAACCAAGATCAGAGTGCTTGGTTGAATAAAGCCATGAAGCATGCACACCCCTCCCATCACTCTCCTCAAATATTATTCTAGAAATTACTAAAAACTCTCTATGCACATATAGGGGAGATAGGTTGTAACATGGTAAACATACTGGAAAGTGTGCTTGGATAAACCAAAGTACAGCTTAACTTAAAGCATCTGGCTTACATCCAGAAGATTTTGTCATGACCTGATCACTTTGAGCCAACTCTAAACCCAAACTTCACTAAAAATATTATCAAACCATCTTAATCCAATGATTTACCTTAGAAAAAACTATAGGTGATAGAAATTTTCACCCTGGCATAATAGACATAATACCCTAAGGGAAAGATGAAAGAACTGAATACAGCATTAAAAAGCAAAGACAAACCCTTATACGTTCTGCATAATGTATTAACCAGAAATAACTTTACACAGAGAACCATAGCCAAGTTCCCCAAAACCAGATGAGCTACTCAATAACAGCTAAAACAGCACACCTGTCTATGTAGCAAAATAGTGGGAAGATTCATGAGTAATGGTGACAAGCCTACCAAGCCTGGTAACAGCTGATTTTTTTCAACTTTAAACTTACCCACAGACTTACTTAATCTCCCTGTAACTTTAAGTGTTAGTCTAAAGAGGGACAGCTCTTTAGACATTAGGAAACAACTGTCCTACAGGGAATAAAAAATATCACCACCATAGTTGGCATAGATGGCCCAAAAGCAGCCACCAATTAAGAAAGCGTTCAAGCTCAACATCTAATTATCTAAAATTCTAATCATCCTACTGAACTTCTAACATCACATTGGACTAATCTATTACTTAATAGAACCAGTAATGTTAATATAAGTAACATGAAGATATTCTCCATTGCATAAGCTTATATCAGACCCCAATAATCCACTGACAGTTAACAGCCTAATATTAATAAGCAATATAATAAACACCCTATTATTTATACTGTTAATCCAACACAGGTATGCTCTAAGGAAAGATTACAAAAACTAAAAGGAACTCTGCAAGTCTTACCCTGCCTGTTTACCAAAAACATCACCTCTAGCATTACGAGTATTAGAGTCACTGCCTGCCCAGTGACATATGTTCAATGGCCGCAGTATCCTGACAGTGCAAAGGTAGAATAATCACTTGTTCCGCAAATAGGGACTTGTATGAATGGCCACATGAGTGTTCAGCTGTCTCTCACTTTTAATTAATGAAATTGACCTATCTGTGAAGAGGTGGATATAAACAAATAAGATGAGAAGACCCTATGGAGCTTTAATTCATTATTGCAAATAAAAACTCAAAAAAGCTGACAGGCTCTAACATACTATCCCTGCATTAAAATTTTTGGTTGGGTTGACCTTGGAGCATAATTCAATCTCCGAACAACCCAAACTAAGATGGCACTAGTCTAAGCGAGTTGACACACATTGACCCAATAATTTGATCAACAGAATAAGTTACCCTAGCGATAACAGCACAATCCTATTCTGGAGTCCATATTGACAATAGGGTTTATGACCTCGATGTTGGATCAGGGCATCCTAATGGTGTAGCCGCTATTAAGGGTTCACTTGTTCAAGGATTCAAGTCCTCCGTGATATGAGTTCAGACCAGAGTAACCCAGGTCGGTTTCTATCTATTTAACATTTCTCCTAGTATGAAAGGGTAAGAGAAATAGGACCAACTTCATAAAGCACCCTCACTGCATAGATGATGTTATCTCAGTCTAACAACTCACCACACACCCTGCTCAAAAACAGGGTTTGTTAAGATGGCATAGCCCAGCAATTGCATAAAACTTAAGACTTTATAATTAGAAGTTCAACACCTCTTCTTAACAATATGCCTATAATTAAACTTCTACTAATTATTCCCACTCTAATCGCTATAACATTCCTTACACTAATTGAACAAAAAATCTTAGGCTATATACAACTACACAAAGGACCTAACACTGTAGGTCCCTACAGACTACTTCAACCATTCGTTGATGTAATAAAACTTCTCACCAAGGAACTGTTACGGCCCTCAACATCTACTATTACCCTTTATATTATTGCTACAACCCTTACCCTTTCTATTGTTCTCCTCTTGTGGACTCCTCTTCCTATACCAGATCTTCTAATTCCACACCAAACATAGGAAATATGTTCAACAAAAGAATTACTTTGATAGACTAAACAATGGAGGTTAAAATCCTCTTATTTCTAGAACTATGGGAATTGAACCTACCCCTGAGAACCCAAAATTCTCTGTGCTACTTATTACACCATGTCGTACAGTAAGTTCAGCTAAATAAGCTATCAGACCCATACCCTGAAAAAATTGGTTATACCCTTCCCTTACTAACTAATCCATTAGCTTAACTTATTATCTCCTTTACTATTTTCACAGGAACTCTTAGCACAATGCTAGGCTCATACTGATTTCTCATCTGAACAGGACTAGGAATAAATATACTAGATCTTACCCCAATCTTAATTAAAAAATTAATCCCCGCTCTAAAGAAGCAGCCACCAAATATTTCCTTACACAAGCAACCACGTCTATAATTCTCATGATAGGTATCCTTTCCACTAACCTGTCCTGCAGACAATGAACAATAATAAACACTATTAATAAATTTTCATCTTTAATAATAATAACAGCCCTAGTAATAAAACTAGGAATAGCCGCTTTTCATTTCTGAGTCCCAGCAAAAACCAAAGGAAGCTCTCTAATATCTGGCATACTTCTCCTCACATGACAAAAACTAGCCTGTATCTTGATTATGTTTCAAATTTTCCATCAATAAACATGAATATTCTCCTATCTATCACAATCTTATTCATTATAGTGGGTGGTTGGGGAGGACTTAATCAAAAACAACTTCATAAATTCCTAGCCTACTCCTCAATTACTCACATAGGTTGAATAATAGCAGTACTAATTTATAACCCAAATATTACCATTCTAAACCTGATTATTTACTTTTAACAACTACTGCATTTCTAATACACAACCTAAGTAAAAGCACTAAGTGATTATACAAGAAGATATGCCAAATCTCCTTGTCTTTGAGGGTGACACCATTAACTGTGAGCTGGGGGTGTGTATGAGAGTCACAATCTCACGTGTTTCCTGGGCCATTGTATGATACTCTACAACATTTGAAGGCTTTATACAGCATTTATGACAGTTGCAAACCTCTCTGAGGCCTACATGCTTGTATGGATTCACGATCTTACATGTTGCCCTAAGCCCAGGTATAATAGTCAACATCTTTTCTGTAGGCTGAGTTCAAAACTGAGTTCCACTATTATGCCTGTCAGTTGGATCCAGAAATGAGTCACCATCCCACCTGTGGCCAGAGCCACATATGAAGGTCACAATTCCAACTTTGTACTGTATTCACTTTTTAGACTCAGTACCTTAACATTGGGCTTTGGATATGTGGGATGTTGACAACATTTGCTTTCACCTGGATGTGTAATCAAGAGTCCCAATCTTAATTTTTGCTGGTCCCTGTCATGAAACCCTCTGTACCACAAAGGGGTTTATGCATCATGAGTTAGTTTTGTAAAGTTCTGTGAGTTTGGTACAAATATGCAACCCAGGACAGGACCTTACTTATTGCCCCAGGCCTAGTGATGGAAGTCAAACTATATCCTATTGTTTGAATCCCAATATGGGTTTGACAATCATCCCTCTGAACTGAAGTAAGGTATATGTCATAGTCCCATTTGTGGCCAAAAAATAGGCAGGAGGATAATATCACTTAGGTGCTGTGACAAGCAACATGTCACAATGCCCTCTGTAGGCAGGATATAAGAATTAGGGCCACATTAACTGGGTGCTGGACTCACCAGTATGACACTGTTCCACATGTGGAAAAAACCCAGCCAAGTTATAGAGCCAAAAGGCCTATATAATAGGCCCAGGATATGTCAAAATGCCTTCTGTGGTTCTGGGACAGGCATGAGAGTCACTTTATTATGGGGATGGGCCCAGCAATATGCCGTAATTCTCTCTATATGCAAGACCCAGGCAAACAAGTAACATTATCTGGATTCTGGGCCCTGCAATAGATGAAAATTTCTGTTTGTGTGCATGGTTCAAAAAAAAAAAAGAGAGTCAAATACCTGAGTGCTGGGTTCAGCAATATGTCACAATCCCCCCCTTGTAAAGACCAGGCCAGAGAAGAGAATCACTTCACTTAAGTCATGAACTCAGAGATATATCCCAGTGTCCCCAGTAGGGAGGGCCCAGGCAGAAAAGGAGAGTCACATCACCTATGTGCTTCCTTAATTATATGTCACAATCTTACATGTGGGCAGAAACCAGACAGAAGAGCCACATCACCTGGGTACAGCCTCAAGTAATGTGTCACCATGACCAATGAAGACAGGTTTGAAGAAAAAAAGACAATCACATCACCTGGGTGCTGAGCTTATCAATATGTAAAAATTCCCTCTCTTGGCAGGGTCCAGGAGAAACAGCAGAGTCATGTCACCAATGCTTTGTACTCAGTGGTATGTCACAATTTCTTCAGTGGGCAGGATCCAGGCAGGAGAGGAAAGTCACATTATCCAGGTGCTGTATCTAGCAATATGTGACAGTGTCCCCTGTGGGCAAGGCACTGGCAGGAGAGACATATCACCTAGCCAATAGGCCTGGACATATGTGAAAATATCTCTTGTTTTCAAGACCCAGGCAGAAGAGTCACATTATCATGATTCTGACCCAGTGATATGTAACAATGCCCTTATGGAAGGGAATTTAAACCAAAAAGTCCCAAGCCTGTGGTACTAGGCAGAGGGATATGACACAATCTCCTCATCTTTAAGGGTGACACCATTAATAGCTAGGTAGTTGTGTATATTAGAGTCAAAATCTCACGTGTGCTCTGGCAATTGTGTGACACTCTCTACAACATCTGAGAACTTTATACAACATGAATGAGAGTTGCAAACCTCTCTGAGGCCTACATGTTTATATGGACTCACGATGTTACATATTGCTCTAAACCTAGGTATGATAGTCAACAGCTCTCCTATAGGATGGCCTCAGGAATGAGACTGCTATTACTCCTGTGAACTGGGACCAGAAATGAGTCACCATCCCATCTGTGGCCAGAATCACTTATGAAAGTCACAATTCCAACTTTGTGCTGTATTCACTTGTTAGACTCAGGAACTCAACAATGGGCATTGTAAATGTAGGATGGTAACAACTTTTACCTTCACCTGGGTGTGTAGCTGAGAGGCACAATCTTAACTTTTTCCTGGGCACTGTTATGAAACTCTCTGTACCACCTAAGAAGTTTATACATTATGAGTTAGAGTTGTAAACTTCTGTGAGCTTTGCACAAATATGCAATGGAGGACCTTACCTATTGACCTAAACCTAGTGGTGAGAGGCAAAATATCTCCTATTGGCTGAATCCCTAAAGAAACTTGATCATCATGCCTTTGAACTGAAGCAAGGTATATGTCATAATCCCATTTGTGGGCAAAAAACTAGGCAGAAGGTTAACATCGCTTAGGTGATTTGCCAAGCAATATGTCACAATGCCCCCTCTAGGCAGCACCTAGGAAAGAGGGTCACATTAATTGGGGGCTGGAGCCAACAATATGATACAACCACACATGGAAGAAACCCAGCAAAGTGATGAGAGCCAAAACACATACAGAATGGGCCAAAGATATGTCAAAATACCTTCTGTGGCCCTGGCACAGGCAGGAGAGACACATCATTAGGGTGCTAGGCTGAAGAATTGCTATAATTCCCTCTTTATGCAGGACTTAGGCAGAAGAGTTACATCATCTGGGTGCTGGGCCCTGAAATACGGTATAAGTCCTGTTTGTGGGCAATGTTCAGCAACAACATGAGAGTCGTATTACCTAAATGTTGGGCTCATGAATACAATACGTCACAATCATCCCATTGTAAAGGCCCAGAGAGAAGAGAGTCACATCACTTAGGTCATGGGCTCAGAGAGATATGGCCCAATGTTACCAGTAGGCAGGGCTCAGGCACAAAAAGAGAGTCATATCACCTGGGTGCTTCTTTAGGTATATGTCACAGTTGAATATGTGGGCAGAAACCAGGCTGAAGAAACCAGGCTGGAGACCCACCTGGTCCTGGGTACTGAGATATTCACCAGTCCCCTTTAGAAAAGGACCCAGGCAAGAGAGTTATGTCACCTATGTGCAGGTGCCGCCCTTATGTCACAACGCTCCATGTGGGCAGGGTCAAGCAGAAAGTCATATCACCTGGATGATAGGACCAGCAAAACATTACAAAGCCTTCCTTAAAGCATGGCCCAGGCAAAAGAATACCATCACCTTTGTGCCTGACCTAGCAACATGTCACTATTCCAGTGTGTAGGCCCCAAGCAGAAGAGCCATATTACCTACATGACAGGCCCTGTGATATGTCACAATGCCCTCTTTGGGGCATGGTCCTGGCAAAAGAGTATCATCACCTGTCTCCCTGGCCTAGGAATATGTCACTATCCTGCCCTATGTGTAGAGCCAATTTCAGAGAAAAGAGTTATGTCTTCTAAGTGATGGACACAGTGATATGTTAGAATGATGTCTGAGGGCATGGTGCAGGCAAGAATGAACATCACCTGGATGCTGGATCCTGTGATGTCACAATTCTTCCTGAGAGCAGGGCCCAAGCAGAAGAGACACATCACTTCAAGGTTGGACCAGGTAGATATCAAAATCCCATATGTAGGCTGGAAATGGTCTGAAGAATGAAATCACACAAGTGATTGGCAAAGATTTATATCACAATTGAGAGAATAAAATTGTAGGGATTAGATTTATGATACCACACATGTCCTGTTTTCATGTAGGACAGTTGCCTTCATCCATCTGTGATGGTGAAAGTCCTTACAGTCGACTGGCTGTGCATACAAGACTCACAGTTTCTTCTGTGTGCTAGGCCCTGTTATAACACTCTCTGTAAAACTGAAGGTTGTTATAAAATATGTGTGAGTGTTGTAATCTTCTGTGACCTTTGCACCTTTGCACCAGAAGGAGATCCTGGACATCACTCATGTCCCTAAACCTAGTTATAAGAGTCAATATTTCTCCTATTGGCTGGGTCCACATATGAGTGTCATTATCATGCCTATTAGCTGTGCCTAGGTATATGTCACCCTCCTCTCTGTGATTATGAAACAGGCAGGACAACCACATGACCTAAATCCTAAGCCAGTAATAGTACAATATTCTCTTTGTAGGCAGGGCCTTAACAGAAAAGTCACAAAATTTGGGTGCTAGACCCAGCTCTATGGCATAATGCTCCCTGTGGAGAGTGTCCAGGCAGGAGAGGAGAGTCATATCACCTAAATGATGGGCCCAGGGATATGTCACATTGCCTCTTGTTGAAAGGGCCCAGGCAAGAGAGTCATGTCAATTGGATGCTGTGCTTAGAAATGCTACACTCTTCAACTGGAAGCAGGGTTCAGGCAGGAGAGGAGAGTCACATAACCTAGAGGATGTGTCCAGAGAGATATGTTACTACCCTTTCTGAGGACACTGTTAAGACACGAGAGTCGAATCACCAAGGCTCTTGGCCCAGGTATATGTCTAAATTTCTTCTGTGGGCTATAACTAGGTAGGATTATTAAATCACTCAGGAGCTTGGCAAAGGTATATTTGACAAGAACACCTGTGGAAAAGTTCAGGGATGAGAGTTACCATCCCATGTATTTCATGGCTCCAGGTACAAGAGTCATTATTAGGCCTTTGATCTGGCCTCAGGTATATGCATAATATCATATGTAGGCAGGGAGAAGAAAGGAGTCACATCACCTGAGTGGGTGCTGGTCCAGTGAAATGTCACAATCCTCCTTGTGGGCAGGACTCTGGTGAAGAGTCACATCACTTGGGTGCTGGTTTTAGTGATATATCTAAATCTTCCCTGTGGGCAGGGCTTAGGCAGGAAAGGAGACAAACTTCACCTAGGCAATTGGCCTGGATATATGTCACAATGGCCCCTGTGTGCAGGACCAAGGCAGGATGGTGACCTTACCTTGGGTACAGCAATATGTCACAATCTCTCTGGTTGTCAGGGCCCAGGCAAGACAGAAGAAACATCAGCTAGGTGCTGAGCCAAGTGATATGTTACAAAGCTTCCTATTGGCAGAACCACCCCCACCTCAAAAAAAAAAAAAAAAAAGAATCACATCACCTGTGTACGCTATCCATTTATGTGTCACAATGCAACATAAGTGCAGGGCCAAGGCAGTAGAAGGAAGTGACATTACTTATATGATGGAGCTAGAAAAAAGCCACAGTGCACTTTATAGGAAGGTATCAGGCAAAGATATCCCATCAGTTGGGTGCTGGTATCAGTGATAATAAACAATGCCCTTTGTCAGATTGCCAAAGGTGTTATACATTGCTTAGGTGCTTGCTGCATGTATGTCACAATTTCAACAGTGTTCTGGGCCTAGAAAGAAGAGTGAAAACACTCAGATGTTGGGCAAAGTCATACTTCTCAATCACACACTTGAAAATGTTCAGAAGTAAGTGTCACAGTCTCACACAAGTCCTGGCTTTGGGTATGGGAGTTAATGCCTCCTAAGAGTTGGGTCGAAGTACAGGAGTCACAGTCTCAGCAAAGGGCAAGATCCACATATAAGAGTCCCAATCCCACTTGAAGATTGTTCCAGTAGAAGAGTCAAAGCCCCACAGGACTGCTGAATCATGGTTCAAACATCACCAAACCACCTGTGGCCTAGATTCATGTATGACAATAACAATTTCAAGCTTCAACTGCTTATGTGTGTGAGATTTAGTATCTCATTTGTAGGCTCTGTTCATGTGTGAGAATGACAATTGTGTCAGCTGGGTGTGGTTCCAAGAGTCACAATATCACCTGGTTGCTGGTGCCTATTATGACACTCTTTTTACCACTCAGGCTTTATATAACATGCCTTAGTAGTATACTTTTCTGTGAATTCTTACAGGTGGGAGATCTGGGACTTTACTCACGGCCAAAGGACTGGCTATGAGAGTCAAAATATATCCCCTGGCTGGGTCTAGGTATGAGAGTTATTATTGTGCATATGAGCTGTATCCAGGTATATGTCACAAATTCACCTTTGGACAGAGACAAGGCAGAAGAGTCACATCACGTTGGTGCTGAGCCAGGGATACATTATAATCTCCATTGTAGGCAGAACCAAGTCAGAAGAGTCATATCACCTGGGTACAGTCTCAAATAATATGTCATCATGCTCACTGCATACAGGGTTGAAAAAATAGTGGATAGTCACATTCCCTAGGTGATGGGCTCAGCAATATGTTATAATTCCCTCTCTTGGCAGAGTCTGGGACAAATAGGGGAGTCACATCACCTAGGCTTTGCACTCAGTGTTATATCACAATTTCTTCAGTGGGCAGAATCCATGCTAGAGGGGAGAGTCACATTACCCAGATGCTATATGTAGCAATATGTCACAGTGTCCCCTGTGGGCAGGGCACTGGCAGGAGAGACACATCACCTAGTTGATAGGCCCAGAGACATGTGATAATGTCTCCTGTTGGCTGGATCCAAGCAGAAGAGTCACATTATTATTATTCTAACCCAGCAATATTTCACAATGCTCCCATGGGAAATACTTTAAACCAAAAAGTCTCAACACCGGGGTAGTAGGCCTAGTGATATGACACAATCTCCTCATCTTTTGGAGTGACACCTTTAACTGTTAGCCTTGTGTGCATATAAGAGTCACCATCTCACTTGTGTTTTGGGTCATCGTATGGCACACTCTACAACATTCAAAGGCTTTATGCAACATGAATGAGACTTGCAAAAATCTCTGAGGCCTACATGCTTGTATTGACACACAATCTTATATATTGCCCTAAACCCAGTTATGATAGACAATATCTCTCTTATAGGCTGGGTTCAGACAAGAGATCCATTATTATGCCTGTGATCTGGGTCCAGAAATGAGTCACTATCTCACCTGTAGCAAGATCCATATATGAAATTCACAATTCCATCTTTGTACTTTATTTGCTTGTTAGACTCAGGACTTCTACAGTGGGCTTTGTAAATGTGGGATGGTGACAACTTTTGCTGTCGCCTGCATGTGTAATCAAGAGTCTCAATCTTAACCTCTTGCTGGGCCCTGTTGTGAAACTCTGTACCATCCAAAGAGTATATAGAATATGACTTAGTGTTGTAACCTTCTGTGAGCTTTGTACAAATATGTAACTGATAACCTTATTTATTGCCCTAAGCATAATGATGAGAGGCAAAGTATCTACTATTGGTAGTACCCAAATTTAAGTTTAATTATCATTCCCATGAACTGAAGCAATGTACATTTCATAATACCATTTGTAGGGAAAAAACTTGGCAGGAGGATAGCACAACTTAGGTGCTGTGCCAAGCAATATGTCACAATGCCCTCTCTAGGCAGAATCTAGGAAGGAGTGTCACATTCACTGGGTGCTGGGCCCAGCAATATGACACAATTTCACATGTGGAAAAACTTAGCCAAGGGAGGAGAACCAAAACACCTACAGAATAAGCTGAAGATATGTCAAAATACTCTCTGTGGCTGTGCCACAGGCAGGACCATCATCAGGGTGCTGGGCCTACCACTGTGCAATAATCCCCTCTTTATTCAGGACTCTAGCAGAAGAGTAACATCATCTGGGTGCAATAGGTCAACATTTCCCTTTGTGGGCATGGTTCAGAAAAAAGATTGGAGTCACATTACCTAAATGCTGGGCTCAGCAGTATGTCACAATCCCACCATTTTAAAGGCCCAGGTAGGGGAAGAGAGTCATATCACTTAGGTCACGGGCTCAGAGATATGTCCCAATATCCCCAGTAGGCAGGACTCTGGCAGAAAAGGAGAGTCATATCACCTAGGTTCTTCTTTAGTTATACATCACAATCTAACACATGGGTAGGAACCAGACAGAAGAGCCACATTACCTGGGTGCTGGGTCCTGAGCTATGTTGCAAGGCTCCCTTAGGACAGAACCAAGGCAAAAGAGTTATATCACCTTTGTGCAGGTTTAACTTTTATGTCACAATACTCTGTGTGGGTGAGGCCCAAGCATTGAGTCATATCACCTAGGAGATAGGTCCAGTGATATGTCACAATCCTTACTGAGGGAAAGGCCCAGGCAGGAGAGTCACATCATCTAGAGGCAGGCCCATGTAGAGATCACAATCCCATATATGGGCTGGAGAGTCAAATCCCATAGATGCTTGGCAAATATTTATATCACAATCACATTGGCAGAATATTCCAGAGATGAGATTTACAATACCACACGTGTCCTGATTTCATGAGTGACAGCTTCATATATATGAGATGTGACAGCACTTACTGTCTGCTGGGTGTGCATATGAGACTCACAATTTCACTTTTCTGCTGGGTTCTGTTATTACACCCTCTGTACAAGCCAAAGGCTTTATAAAATATCTGAGGCTGTTTTAATCTTCTGTGACCTTTTTATCAGAAAGAGATCTAACATAACACTCGTGTTTCTAAAGCAAGTTACAAGAGTCAAAATTACTCCTATTTGTGGGGTCCACATATGAGAGTCATTATCATGCCTGTGAGCTGTGCCTAGGTATATGTCAAAATTTACTTTGTGGTAATGAAACAGGCATGACAGCCACATAACCTAAATGCTGAGGCAGAAATGTTCCAATATTCTCCTTGTAGGCAAGTTCCTGGCAGAAAAGTCGCATAACTTCAGGGCTGTGCCCAACTGTATGGCACAATGCCCCTTGTAGGAAGTGTCCAGGCAGAAGAGGAGAGTCATATCAACTAAATAATAGGCACAGAGATATGTCACAATGCCTCCTGATGAAAGGGCCAGTCACATATCATTTCTGATTACAGTCATTTTAACTGAAGTGGTTTGGTATCTTACTGTGGCTTTGATTTGCATTTTTCTAATAACTAATGTTGAAAAAAATGTAAAAAATGTATATTCTGTTGATTTGGGGTGGAGAGTTCTGTAGATGTCTATTAGGTCAGCCTGGTGCAGAGCTGAGTTCAATTCCTGGGTATCCTTGTTAACTTTCTGTCTCGTTGATCTGTCTCATGTTGACAGTGGGGTGTTAAAGTCTCCCATTATTATTGTGTGGGAGTGTAAGTCTCTTTGTAGGTCACTCAGGACTTGCTTTATGAATCTGGGTGCTCCTGTATTAGGTGCATATATATTTAGGATATTTAGCTCTTCTTGTTGAATTGATCCCTTTACCATTATGTAATGGCCTTCTTTGTCTCTTTTGATCTTTATTGGTTTAAAGTCTGTTTTATCAGAGACTAGGATTGCAACCCCAGCTTTTTTTTGCTTTCCAGTTGCTTGGTAGGTCTTCCTCCATCCTTTTATTTTGAGCCTATATGTGTCTCTGCACGTGAGATGGGTTTCCTGAATACAGCACACTGATGGGTCTTGACTCTTTATCCAATTTGCCAGTCTGTGTCTTTTAATTGGAGCATTTAGTCCATTTACATTTAAAGTTAATATTGTTATGTATGAATTTGATCCCGTCATTATGATGTTAGCTGGTTATTTTGCTCGTTAGTTGATGCAGTTTCTTCCTAGCCTCGATGGTCTTTACAATTTGGCATGATTTTGCAGTGGCTGGTACCGGTTGTTCCTTTCCATGTTTAGTGCTTTCTTCAGGAGCTCTTTTAGGGCAGGCCTGGTGGTGACAAAATCTCTCAGCATTTGCTTGTCTGTAAAGTATTTTATTTCTCCTTCACTTATGAAGCTTAGTTTGGCTGGATATGAAATTCTGGGTTGAAAATTCTTTTCTTCAATGTTGAGCATCTTTGCATGTACTTGGCCATTTGTATGTCTTCTTTGGAGAAATGTCATTTAAGGTCTCTTGCCTATTACTAAATTGTGTGTTATTTTTGCTGTTAAGTTTGTTATATATTTTGTATGTTTATCCATTGTCATATGTATATTTTGCAAATATATTCGCCCACACTGTAGGTTGTCTTTTCACTCTGTTAATTTATTTTTGCTATGTAAATTTTTTTCAGATTCTGGTAATTTCACTTGTCTCCTTTTGCTTTTGTTGCCTGTGCTTTTGAGGTCTTATTAAAATTTTTTTTCTGTCCTATTTGGTAAAGAATTTATGTTTTATTCAAATAGTTTTATAAATTTGAGTTTTACATTTAAATCTTCTATTTATTTTTAATTAAGTTGTTTTAATATGGTAACAGTGAGGCACTTAGTTGTATTCATTTAAATAATCAATTTTCCTAGCACAATTCATTGAAAAGATTGACTTTTCTTAAATGTGTGTTCTAAATAACTTAAAAATTACTTGGCTCTAGGTTTATAAATTTATTACTGGGATCACTGGATACTTTGGTCCATGTGTCCATTTTCTATGCCGGTATCATGCTCTTTTGCTTGCTATAGCTTTGCAGTATATTTTGAAGTCAGGTAGTTTGATGCTTTCAACTTTGTTCTTTTTTTGCAAGCTTACTTTGGCTATTTGGGGAGTTTTTTTTTTTTTTTTGTTCCCTATAAATTTTAGGCCTGTTTTTTCCATTTCTGTGAAAAAAATGTCATTGGTATTTTTATAGAATTTGTATTGAATCTGTAGATTATCTTGAGTAGCATAGCTATTTTAACAATATTTTTTATAACTCATGAGCAAAAAATATCTCTCAAATTTTTCATGTTTTAGTTTCTTCATCAGTTTTTTATTTTTTGAGATGGAGTCTCACTCTGTTGCCCAGGCTGGAGTGCAGTGGAGCTATCTCGGCTCACTGCAAGCTCTGCCTCCTGGGTTCAAGCAATTCTCTGTCTCAGCCTCCCATGTAACTGGGACTACAGGCACCTGCCACCACGCCTGGCTAATTTTTTTGTATTTTTAGTAGAGGTGGGGTTTCACCACGTTAGCCAGGATGGTTTCAATCTCCTGACCTCATGATCCATGCCTCGGCCTCCCAAAGTGCTAAGATTATAGGTGTGAGCCACTGTGCCTGGACCTTCATCAGTTTTATAACTTATAGTGTAGAGAGTGTTTATCTTTTTAATTAAGTTTACTACCAAACTCCTTTATTTTTTATTCTAGATGCAGAAAAAGTATTTGGAAAAATTTAACATGCCTTTGTGATTAAAACAACTGAACGAATTAGGTATAGAAGGTATATGTCTCAACACAGTTAAGGCAAAATATGACAAATCAATAGCTGATATCACACTGAGCAAGAAAAGAAGAAAGCTTTTTATTTAAGACTTGGAAAAAGACAATGATGTCTACTTTTACTTTTACTTAACAGAGTACTGGAAGTCCCAGCCAGATTATTTATGCAAGAGAAAGAAATAAAAGACATCCAAATAAAAAAGGAGAATTCAAATTGTCTTTGCAGATCACATAATTGTCTTTATAGTAAAACTTAAATACTACACTAAAAATGGGGAACTAATAAAGAAATTCAGTAAAGTGGCAGAATATGAAATTAACATAAAAAATTAGTAGGAGCACTTTTACATGCCAAGAACAAGCTACCTGAAAAAGAAATTCAAGAAAAAAATTATTTACAACAACTATAAATAATAAATCTTACTTCATTTTAAGTTCATGCTTGTGGTAAGGTTCAACTTCATTTTTTATCATTTGGATATTCAGTATTATCCAACCCATTTGTTAAAGAGACTGTTCTTTTCTCATTTTGAGTGATAGAGACAGGAGATAGCCAAAGGACCTTTTCCCACTTTGAGTGTTAGAGACAAGAGACAGTCAAGGGTCCTGGGCGAAACTCCTCTTTTAAGCCTAAAGCAGCCTGAAGGCTGAAAAATTGGACTCCCGGTTTAGGATGAAGCCAGCCCTTTCCTGACTGTTTCTCTCTGAATAATGCCCACCTGTGCACTGGGAAAAGGAGGTGGAGCCATGGAAATTCACACCTTTTGGCAGGGAAGGAGCCTGGACTATTCAGTTGCTATGTGGTTACCTGGTGTTCATCAATCTGTGAGGTGGGGGCCTGTTAACAGGAGTCTGTCTCACTTTGCTGACAGTTTTTCTTTTCTTTTTCCTTTTTGCCCAATAAACTTTACTCCTCAACCTTCAGTGTGTTCGTTAGCCTATTTGTTCCTGGTTATGTTACAAGATCGGTTTTAGCTGAATTAAGGAGAAAGTTCTACAACATTTTGGTGTCCAGATGTGGGGCTTGAGGAAGGGTAAGAGGTAAACTAAAAACTCTTTTTCTCTTTTGTTTGTATGCCTTTTCATCCTTGGACTTCTCCCAAGGGTAGAGGAAACTGTGCACCACCCCACTCTAACAGCCCTAAGCACAGGAGGGATAGACAGGTGAATGGTGGCTCCTCACCCCCATCTCCTATGGGCTGGAAAAATGGCAGGCATTCGTGGTATCTTCCCCTTCATCGGCCAAGGGATCCAGCCTCATCCAACAGCAATTAAGTTTTTCTCTCTGTTGAAGGAACCCATTTGCATAAGAATGAAAATTTTTTTCCCTGTCCTACACCTAAGCCTTATTTTTTTCCTTTACCCTGTCAGCAGTTTACTTTTAACCAAAAGGCTATTTTTTTTCTTCTTAGAAAATGTTTTGCTGGGCTAGGATCCCAACGATCACTGCTTATATTCTTTGTAGAGTTTTAACTGTGAAAGGGTATTTGTGAGGTTGGTCTGGAGCTGTGGCCAATCTGGTGTGCTTTGTATGCCATTCTCTATGGTTGTTAGGACATTTTGCTGCAGGCCTCCATCTTGTTTTATGTTTTTAGGAGCATGATCTGTAACCACGTGGCAATGTTTTGTTTTGGCCTCTGCCATTTTACAATGGTGGCCCAGGTTTAATCCTGGCTTAGGCAGTAAGTCCCTTCTGATTTTATATCAGCATGTAACTTTTGAGATTTTCTGATTTTCTTCACCTTCACAAACTGCCCTACATTTTTTTTTCCTCTGAGCACCTGGTAAGTTAACTTTGGTAAATTTTGAATGCCAGAAATACTGGCTGCTTGGTGCTGCTAGAGTCAGGTGATAAGGAATTTAAAAGACTTTCTTAAAGAGTGCTCAACTTAATTAAAAGTGGATACCCAAATTATAGGTATATTTAAAAGATCTTTATATTTTTCTCTTCTGGGATCTTGTTTTGCTAGGAAAAGGTTTTTTCTCAGCCAACTGATTTTTTTCCTTCATTTTGTCTTGCCACTCTAGTACATGCATGAGAGGCCAGTAATTCAATCAGGAAATTGGCAAATTATAAATCTTATGGTTACTGAGTTTTCTTCTGCCTGTCTGTAGTTATATATGTGTTATGTGTGTGATGTCTATAAAACAGAGCTCTAATAAATTGACTTAAAGAATGGTAAGAACTTGGATCAAATATTTTTTGAAGGGAAGATAAAAACTGTGTACGTTTTAGTTCACATGACTTTTAATCTTTGAGAAATAAAAACAACCTAAAAGATTATCTGTAAAACACAAATGTGATCAATAGATGAGTAGGTGGACTTAATTATGCAGGTCAGATACTAGGTTTGCTAAATGTCTTAAGGTTATAAACTATTTTTTGGTTTTTGAGAACAGCTCAACTTTGCCTCACAATTGGTAAGGCCTGAGGACACATGGAATTAACCACACCCTTAATTATGCTGAAAGGAGTCAAACCCTTGGCTGCACCTAGCACATAATTAAAACAATTTACCTGGTTTCACATTAAAGTTAAAATTGCTAGAAGTTACCATTATAACATGTAATTGAAGCCACTGGAAGTAGATTTACATACAAGGTGTGCAAGAACAGTAAAATGTGTTTTTAATAAACAATTATAAGAAGGGATGAAAATATAAATTTTTGCCTAGGGTCAAACAATTGTTTTGAATTAGATAAGATAAAGCTAACAGTTCAAACAAGTTGTGGAAGGATTGTTAAAATAAATCTTGCCAAAGAAATTCTGCGTGTGAACGTTAATTAAATTCAGAAAGCTATTATATGGGTTTTTTGTATATTGAGCATTGAAATAAAAGCACAACAAGATCCTCATAAGGCACTAATCTGTTCTTTAGCAAAATCTGTAAATAATTATAAAAGGTTTTTGCTTTTTACATTTTTAAGTCATCATTTCAGTTAAATAAGTAATTTATGGGAATCTGGAATTTTATTTCATAATATCAAGTGTTTTAAACCCCTAACATTTAACATCCTTCTGAAGATCAAACTTCAGTTACAAAATTGTCTTTTCTAATTACTGGCTGTTAGATGCTAAAGAGGGCCCCTGGAGTACCCACAAGAGAGGTAAATAGGGTTATATGACATGTTTAGTTACATGGAATTGCCAAAATGGTGTTCAATATTCTTTACTTAATATTTTGGTGAATAATACTAATATAAGTTCCAAAATTGTATGGGATTTCTAAAATTCTAATGTCTGAAGTATAAGCTATCAACCACAATTAGGTTATTATGTTAAGTTATTGTAAACCACAGAAATAACCAAAATTTTTTGTCAATCATGTTTCTGACTGTAACTACTCTGGACATTTTGTTATAAACAGACAATTGTTGCCTTGTTTTGATTTTTTCAAAAAATGTTTTTTAATCAGGTATAGAACTTTGACAGGTGATCTCAAATGCAGGCTTCTGATAACATTGGAGTTTGTGACACTGGAATACAGGAAAAACATACAGGACTCATGAAGAGCTAAAATGTTCATGAATACCAAACAAAACAAGAGTTAACTGAATGCAGTTGACTAATAGAAATCCAAAGTAATCTTTCTGACTTTTGCTTGTAACATCACTGATCCCTGTATTGTTTACCAGAGTGAAGGAAACTTATCTTGAGATAGTGACAGCCTTTAATATGTGAGTAATGTGTACTCCTGTGAACAAAATTTGAAGAATGTATGTCTCTCTCTGCCTGGCTTCTCCAGAATTTGAAAAATAGTTGTGAGTATTCTTAACTTACGGCAATATAGCTAGTTGTATCAGTGCAATAATAATCCACTTTCCTTTGCAACAGGACACAATTGGAGAAACTGGTTGTTTTACCAAGGCCTTAACTGAAAGGGTATATTTCCCTTTGAGGAGTCAAGCTCAACTTGCACAGCCAATCAAAGCCCCCTGGGAAGACTGGCCTCATACCTCATCTACACAGTCCTTCTCTATGGTTTCTGATCAGTGGTAAGTAAAGAATGACACTTTCTGACAAGCCCAGGAGCTTCAGGTTAATCGTGGGACCATAAGAGGAGAGGATCACACAACTCATAAGTATTTGATGGTACAAACCCATGGCTGGGCTTGACTTTAGAAAGTCTGAAATTTCTGAAATTTCTTGTGGAACAGAGTTCCATCAAAGCCAATGTCAAAGACCTATGTAGAAATAATTATTCTTGCTGCACTTTATACAAATAATCAGGCCAAGTATAAGACTAAAGTTTATTTCACAAACAACTCAGTCCTATCATGATTTGTTTTTAACAGAAAAGAGGACGGAATAAAGATTATGTTTCAAAATGTATACATTTGTCATTAAATTCTAAACTCATTAGTTGGGCATTTTTGCCTACATTTTAGACCAACCCTGCTTATTTCTGTGAACCAACTAGCAATCCTCAACTGCAGCTCATAAGAAACAAAAAGGGATGGGTAATGTAAAAATCTGGATTAATATTCTAGTTCTGGGCAATTATCCTGCAAATCCTGTACAGCGATGGGAATAAATAGGGTGCCCACCCAAATCTTAGCAAGCATAACTATAGCCACTAGTCTTCTGGGTGTGTCACAAGACATTCTTTTCTCTCCCTTGTGGAAATAGGACTCAATTTCACAGCTTCATCTTAGCATTCAGCTCATGATAAGGAGTCCATGCAATCCCCTGAGACACATTTTTGTCCCAACCTCAGTTCCAAGTTTCAGGTTGAAGCCCTAGGAAAGAATCCTGGATCTGAGAAATCCAGAGGCAGATGACAATGGAGGTTAAAAGGCACAGTGAAGGTGAGCATGACTAATTCCAGCTGATTAAGACAAGCCTCCTATTTCATGAGTAAAGAATATGCTAGTATCCATGTCATAAATAAGGTCTAGTGAACTCCAGAACTACTGACAGCAGGAGAGATAGGGCATATGTGAGTAACAGCAGATATATTCACCCCCCTATGCCTCCCTGTTAACATGGGTGAAAGCTGCTTGACACCCATGGGTGGCACCCTGTCACAATCACTAGGACTCAGGGATACAAGGAATGAAGGGAGAAAGAGAACATTTTTTTCCTATCCCACAACATGCAGTGGGTATTTGCTAGGAAGAGAAAGGAACCAGGGACATCTGGTCCCCTCTCTCTTTCTAAATGAGTAGCCATTCATCTTCAGTCTATAGCCCTTTTGAAGGCATCCTGAACCCTTGGGACTCCTTTGAACAAATGCTTACTTTTTTTGGGTTTTGTTTGTTTGTTTGTTTGTTGTTTGTTTTTTTCCAGTTGTGCTTTTGGCCTCCCTCTCCCTATGTAAACTGGTAAAAGACCTTGGAATTTTTTACCCATCCTTGCCACCTTCCCCTTGTTTCATTTTAATACGTGTTTTTCAATAACCCAGTTTGATTCTTCTCACCTTCAGGCTACCAAACTTTAAACAGTCACACAACCAGAGCCTCGGACAATGGTTCCTTTCACTGGAGACACTTAGATAGGCATCTTAAGGAGATCTGACTGCCATTTTTCCAAAACAGTACCCCCTTTCAGCAGGAAGCACTTAGAAGTGGTTTTTGTCCTCATCCTTATCCTTATTGTAATAGCAGTTAGATGTACTTCTTTAGAGGGGGAAATAACAGAGTTAGGAAACAGACAAGAGCCTTGGGTAAAACCCCACCTTCAAGCCTAAAACAGCCTGAAGGCTGAAAAATCATACTGCTGGTCCCAGATGAAGCCTGCCTTTTTCCAACTGATTCTCTCTGAATATTGTCCACCTGCACACTGGGGGAAGGGAGTGGATCCATGGAAAGTTCACCCCTTGTGCAGGGAGGAGGTGCCTGGCTTCTTCAGTTCTTGTTTGATGGTCTGGTGTTTATCAATCTGGGAGTTGGGGCCTGTAAACAGGACTCCCACTCACTTTGTTGAGAGGTTTTTTTTTTTTTTCCCAATCAACTCTACTCCTCATCCTTCAGAGTGTCCCTGAGCCTAATTTTTCCTAGTCATGTGACAAGAACCCAATTTTGCTGAAGGAGAAAGTTCTGCAACATGAGGATTTGGAACCCTCATTTAGGATAAGCTGAGTATATGCATGTGGGTTTCTTTCTGGATTCTCTTATCTGTTTCAACATTTATTTTTCTGTCTTTATGCCAGCACCACACTGTTTTGATTACTGTAACTTTGTAATACGTTTTGAAATAAAAAAGAATTATGCCTCTGAGTTTATTCTTTTTTTCAGGTTGTTTGGCTACTTTTGTTTTTTTGAGTATTTATAGAAGTTATAGGGCAATATTCGGTGGCTCACTCCTGTGATCCCAGAACATGGGAAGCCAAGGCAGTTGGATTGCTGGAGCCCAGGAGTTTGAGGCCAGCCTGGGAAATATAGAGAAACCCTGTCTCAACAAAAAATACAAAAACTTGCTGGGCATGATGGCATGCAACTGCAGTGCCAGCTACTTGTGAGGCTGAGGTGGGAGGATCAATAGAGCTTGAGAGGTCAAGGCTACAGTGAGCCATGATTATGACACTGCATTCTAGCTTGGGTGACACAGCTAAATATTGACTGAAACATTTTAGAGTATTTTAGTACTTCTGCAATAAGAACCATTGGTTTTGTGAAAGAGATCTGATTGATCTGTAGATCATTTCAAATACTATTAACATTTAAAGAAACTTGCATGTTCTAACTCTTGAAAAATAGTATGCTCAAGAATTTGTCTAGTTTTCATATATATGCAGACATGCTAGTTTTCTTTTGGTTTTTAACTTCCAGTTATATTTTATTGTAGTCAGAAATAATACTTTTTGTGATTACCATCTGATTAAACATGCTAAAACTTGCATTCTATCCTAGCAGTTTGCCTATCTAAGAAAACGTGCCATATGTAATTAGAAATATTGTGTATTATGCTATTGTTGGGTGAAGTTTTTTGTAGATTATCCCCAGGTCTCATTTTTCTTTATAACCTTTTATTTCTCTGTATATTTGTCTTTATCTTTATTTTGTTACTATTTATTTTTTATTTACTTTCATTTTTTCTATTAATTTAATTTTCTATTTTAATTTTTCTTATTACATTCTCTTCATTTCAAATTTTCTCCAATTTGTATCTTGTTTGTAACTTTTTATTTAATTTCTTTTTGTTTCTTTTATTTCCATTAATATCCCTTCATATTATTTTATTTTCTTTCTCCATATTTACCTTTATTTTTTATTTTCAGTTTTTTATCCTCATTTTTAAAAATTTTCTTATTTTGTTGCACTGCAAATTATTTCATTTCTTTTATTTCTCTTAATTTTATAGTATTTATTAAGTTCATCTTCATTTTATTTATTTTCACTGATCTTAATTACATTTCTCTTTATTTTTCTCTATTTTATTTGTTTATGTGTCCTTACTATTTTTAATTACTTAAAATTTATTTTTAAATTTTACTTCTCTTGATTTCATTTTTTCACTTTATTTTTCTATATTTTGTTTTGTAAAAAAGAATAAATGAGCTATTTTAGATTGGCCCAGCCACAGTGGTTAAGACTCCTGTTTGCTGAGGCTCTCTGCCAGCCACTCTACTTTAGGAGTCTCCAATCCAGGGTATAGTCAGGACCTCCTAGCAGGATTACTAAGATCCCTGGACAGAGCTTTCACTGTTACAGGCCCATGTAGCATTCAGTGTCAAAGGCCATTTCTGCTGCTTTCAGAAGCCCCTGCAAGCCTCAGTGTTGCTATGCCGAGGCCCTGACTGCCTCTTTATTTGTGTCCCAATGGATCCCCCACACATAATGCAGGGCACTGACTTCTTCCTTCTTTCACAGGACAGGCTCCACACCCACTCCACTCCACCAGAGCATGCCTAGACCATATATGTGTCTTTTTGTTGTAAAAAAAAAAATTGTTTTTGTGTGTTTGTTTTTGAGACAGAATCTTGCTATGTCACCCAGGCTGGAGTGCAGTGGCATGAACTCAGCTGACTGCAACCTCTGCCTCCTGGGCTTGAGCAATTCTCCTGCCTCAGCCTTCCAAGTAGCTGGGATTATAGGTGTGTGCCACCAAGCCCGGCTGATTTTTATTTTATTTTATTTTTAGTAGAGACAGAGTTTCACCATGTTGGCCAGGCTGGTTTCTTTTTTTATTTTATTTTATTTTATTTTATTTTGTTATACTTTAAGTTTTAGGGTACATGTGCACAATGTGCAGGTTAGTTACATATGTATACATGTGCCATGCTGGTGTGCTGCACCCATTAACTCATAATTTAGCATTAGGTATATCTCTTAATGCTATCCCTCCCCCCTCCCCCCACCCCACAACAGTCCCCAGAGTGTGATGTTCCCCTTCCTGTGTCCATGTGTTCTCATTGTTCAATTCCCACCTATGAGTGAGAATATGGGGTGTTTGGTTTTTTGTTCTTGCAATAGTTTACTGAGAATGATGATTTCCAATTTCATCCATGTCCCTACAAAGGACATGAACTCATCATTTTTTATGGCTGCATACTATTCCATGGTGTATATGTGCCACATTTTCTTAATCTGGTCTATCATTATTGGACATTTGGGTTGGTTCCAAGTTTCTGCTATTGTGAATGGTGCCGCAATAAACATACTTGTGCATGTGTCTTTATAGCGGCATGATTTATAGTCCTTTGGGTATATACCCAGTAATGGGATGGCTGGGTCAAATGGTATTTCTAGTTCTAGATCCCTGAGGAATCGCCACACTGACTTCCACAAGGATTGAACTAGTTTACAATCCCACCAACAGTGTAAAAGTGTTCCTATTTCTCCACATCCTCTCCAGCACTTGTTGTTTCCTGACTTTTTAATGATTGCCATTCTAACTGGTGTGAGATGGTATCTCATTGTGGTTTTGATTTGCATGTCTCTGATGGCCAGTGATGGTGAGCATTTTTTCATGTGTTTTATGGCTGCATAAATGTCTTCTTTTGAGAAGTGTCTGTTCATATGCTTTACCCACTTTTTGATGGGGTTGTTTGCTTTTTTCTTGTAAATTTGTTGGAGTTCATTGTAGATTCTGGATATTAGCCCTTTGTCAGATGAGTAGGTTGCAAAAAATTTCTCCCATTTTGTAGGTTGCCTATTCACTCTGATGGTAGCTTCTTTTGCTGTGCAGAAGCTCTTTAGTTTAATTAGATCCCGTTTGTCTATTTTGGCTTTTGTTGCCATTGCTTTTGGTGTTTTAGACATGAAGTCCTTCCCCATGCCTATGTCCTGAATGGTAATGCCTAGGTTTTCTTCTAGGGTTTTTATGGTTTTAGGTCTAACGTTTAAGTCTTTAATCCAACTTGAATTAATTTTTGTATAAGGTGTAAGGAAGGGATCCAGTTTCAGCTTTCTGCATATAGCTAGCCAGTTTTCCCAGCACCATTTATTAAATAGGGAATCCTTCCCCCATTGCTTGTTTTTCTCAGGTTTTTCAAAGATCAGATAGTTGTAGATATGCGGCATTATTTCTGAGGGCTCTGTTCTGTTCCTTTGATCTATATCTCTGTTTTGGTACCAGTACCATGCTGTTTTGATTACAGTAGCCTTGTAGTATAGTTTGAAGTCAGGTAGCGTGATGCCTCCAGCTTTGTTCTTTCGGCTTAGGATTGACTTGGCGATGTGGGCTCCTTTTTGGTTCCATATGAACTTTCAAGTAGTTTTTTCCAATTCTGTGAAGAAAGTCATTGGTAGCTTGATGGGGATGGCATTGAATCTATAAATTACCTTGGGCAGTATGGCCATTTTCACGATATTGATTCTTCCTAACCCTGAGCATGGAATGTTCTTCCATTTGTTTGTATCCTGTTTTATTTCATTGAGCAGTGGTCTGTAGTTCTCCTTGAAGAGGTCCTTCCCATCCCTTGTAAGTTGGATTCCTAGGTATTTTATTCTCTTTGAAGCAATTGTGAATGTGAGCTCACTCATGATTTGGCTCTCTGTTTGTCTGTTATTGGTGTATAAGAATGCTTGTGATTTTTGTACATTGATTTTGTATCCTGAGACTTTGCTGAAGTTGGTCATCAGCTTAAGGAGATTTTGGGCTGAGACAATGGGGTTTTCTAGATATACAGTCATATCTTCTGTAAACAGGGACAATTTGACTTCCTCTTTTCCTAATTGAATACCCTTTATTTCCTTCTCCTGCCTATTGCCCTGGCCAGAAATTCCAACACTATGTTGAATAGGAGTGGTGAGAGAGGGCATCCCTGTCTTGTGCCAGTTTTCAAAGGGAATGCTTCCAGTTTTTGCCCATTCAGTATGATATTGGCTGTGTGTTTGTCATAGATAGCTCTTACTTTTTTGAGATACGTCCCATCAATAGCTAATTTATTGAGAGTTTTTAGCATGAAGGTTGTTGAATTTTGTCAAAGGCCTTTTCTGCATCTATTGAGATAATCATGTGGTTTTTGTCTTTGGTTCTGTTTATATGCTGGATTACATTTATTGATTTGCGTATCTTGAACCAGCCTTGCATCCCAGGGATGAAGCCCACTTGATCATGGTGGATAAGCTTTTTGATGTGCTGCTGGATTCAGTTTGCCAGTATTTTATTGAGGATTTTTGCATCAATGTTCATCAAGGATATTGGTCTAAAATTCTCTTTTTTTTGTTGTCTCTCTGCCCGGCTTTGGTATCAGGATGATGCTGGCCTCATAAAATGAGTTAGGGAGGATTCCCTCTTTTTCTATTGATAGGAATAATTTCAGAAGAAATGGTACCTATTCCTCCTTGTACCACTGGTAGAATTCGGCTGTGAATCCACCTGCTCCTGGACTCTTTTTGGTTGGTAAGCTATTGATTATTGCCACAATTTCAGAGCCTGTTTTTGGTCTATTGAGAGATTCAACTTCTTCCTGGTTTAGTCTTGGGAGGGTGTATGTGTTGAGGAATTTATCCATTTCTTCTAGAGTTTCTAGTTTATTTGTGTAGAGGTGTTTGTAGTATTCTCTGATGGTAGTTTGTATTTCTGTGGGATTGGTGGTGATATCCCCTTTATCATTTTTTATTGTGTCTATTTGATTCTTCTCTTTTTTCTTCTTATTAGTCTTGCTAGTGGTCTATCAATTTTGTTGATCCTTTCAAAAAACCAGCTCCTGGATTCATTAATTTTTTGAAGGGTTTTTTGTGTCTCTATTTCCTTCAGTTCTGCTCTGATTTTAGTTATTTTTTGCCTTCTGCTAGCTTTTGAATGTGTTTCCTCTTGCTTTTCTAGTTCTTTTAATTGTGATGTTAGGGTGTCAATTTTGGATCTTTCCTGCTTTCTCTTGTGGGCATTTAGTGCTATAAATTTCCCTCTACACACTGCTTTGAATGTGTGGCAGAGATTCTGGTATGTTGTGTCTTTGTTCTCATTGGTTTCAAAGAACATCTTTATTTCTGCCTTCATTTCGTTATGTACCCAGTAGTCATTCAGGAGCAGGTTGTTCAATTTCCATGTAGTTGAGTTGTTCTGAGTGAGTTTCTTAATCCTGAGTTCTAGTTTGATTGCACTGTGGTCTGAGAGACAGTTTGCTATAATTTCTGTTCTTTTACATTTGCTGAGGAGAGCTTTACTTCCAACTATGTGGTCAGTTTTGGAATAGGTGTGGTGTGGTGCTGAAAAAAATGTATATTCTTTTGATTTGTGGTGGAGAGTTCTGTAGATGTCTATTAGGTCTGCTTGTTGCAGAGCTTAGTTCAATTCCTGGGTATCCTTGTTAACTTTCTGTCTCGTTGTTCTGTTTAATGTTGACAGTGGGGTGTTAAAGTCTCCGTTTATTATTGTGTGGGAGTCTAAGTCTCTTTGTAGGTCTCTAAGGACTTGCTTTATGAGTCTGGGTGCTCCTGTATTGGGTGCATATAT
Source organism: Pan paniscus (assembly GCF_029289425.2). NCBI lineage: Eukaryota > Metazoa > Chordata > Mammalia > Primates > Hominidae > Pan > Pan paniscus. Next base: position 62,436,605 of record NC_073256.2, on the reverse strand, counting down.
ATTTAGGATAGTTAGCTCTTCTTATTGAATTGATCCCTTTACGATTACAGTATGGCCTTCTTTGTCTCTTTTGATCTTTGTTGGTTTAAAGTCTGTTTTATCAGAGACTAGGATTGCAACCCCTGCCTTTTTTTATTTTCCATTTGCTTGGTAGATCCTCCTCCGTCCTTTTGTTTTGAGCCTATGTGTGTCTCTGCACGTGAGATGGGTTTCCTGAATACAGCACACTGATGGGTCTTGACTCTTTATCTAGTTTGCCAGTCTGTGTCTTTTAGTTGGAGCATTTAGTCCATTTACTTTTAAAGTTAATATTGTTATGTGTGAATTTGATCATGTCATTATGATGTTAGCTGGTTATTTTGCTCGTTAGTTGATGCAGTTTCTTCCTAGCCTTGATGGTCTTTACAATTTGGCATGATTTTGCAGTGGCTGGTACCGGTTATTCCTTTCCACGTTTAGTGCTTCCTTCAGGAGCTCTTTTAGGGCAGGCCTGTGGTGACAAAATCTCTCAGCATTTGCTTGTCTGTAAAGTATTTTATTTCTCCTTCACTTATGAAGCTTAGTTTGGCTGGATATGAAATTCTGGATTGAAAATTCTTTTCTTTAAGAATGTTGAATATTGGCCCCCACTCTCTTCTGGCTTGTAGAGTTTCTGCTGAGAGATCCACTGTTAGTCTGATGGGCTTCCCTTTTTGGGTAACCTGACCTTTCTCTCTGGCTGCCCTTAACATTTTTTCCTTCATTTAAACTTTGGTGAATCTGACAATTATGTGTCTTGGAGTTGCTCTTCTCGAGGAGTATCTTTGTGGCGTTCTCTGTATTTCCTGAATCTGAATGTTGGCCTGCCTTGCTAGATTGGGGAAGTTCTCCTGGATAATATCCTGCAGAGTGTTTTCCAGCTTGGTTCCATTCTCCCCATCACTTTCAGGTACACCAATCAGACGTAGATTTGGTCTTTTCACATAGTCCCATATTTCTTGGAGGCTTTGTTCATTTCTTTTTATTTTTTTTTCTCTAAACTTCCCTTCTCACTTCATTGCATTCATTTCATCTTCCATCACTGATACCCTTTCTTCCAGTTGATTGCATCAGCTCCTGAGGCTTCTGCATTGTTCATGTACTTCTCGAGCCTTGGCTTTCAGCTCCATCAGCTCCTTTAAGCACTTCTCTGTATTGGTTATTCTAGTTATACATTCATCTAAATTTTTTTCAAAGTTTTCAACTTCTTTGCCTTTGGTTTTAATTTCCTTTTGTAGCTCGGAGTAGTTTGATCGTCTGAAGCCTTCTTCTCTCAACTTGTCAAAGTCATTCTCTGTCCAGCTTTGTTCCATTGCTGGTGAGGAGCTGTGTTCCTTTGGAGGAGGAGAGGCACTCTGCTTTTTAGAGTTCTCAGTTTTTCTGCTCTGCTTTTTCCCCATCTTTGTGGTTTTATCTACTTTTGGTCTTTGATGATGGTGATGTACAGTTGGGTTTTTGGTGTGGATGTTCTTTCTGTTTGTTAGTTTTCCTTCTGACAGACAGGACCCTCAGCTGCAGGTCTGTTGGAGTTTGCTAGAGGTCCACTCCAGACCCTGTTTGCCTGGGTAACAGCAGCGATGGCTGGAAAACAGTGGATTTTCGTGAACCGGGAATGCTGCTCTCTGATCGTTCCTCTGGAAGTTTTGTCTCAGACACCATGTGAGGTGTCAGTCTGCCCCTACTGGTGGGTGCCTCCCAGTTAGGCTGCTCAGGGATCAGGGGTCAGGGACCCACTTGAGGGGGCAGTCTGCCCGTTCTCAGATCTCCAGCTGTGTGCTGGGAGAACCACTGCTCTCTTCAAAGCTGTCAGACAGGGACATTTAAGTCTGCAGAGGTTACTGCTGTCTTTTTCTTTGTCTGTGCCCTGACCCCAGAGGTGGAGCCTACAGAGGCAGGCAGGCCTCCTTGAGCTGTGGTGGGCTCCACCCAGTTCGAGCTTCCCGGCTGCTTTGTTTACCTAAGTAAGCCTGGGCAATGGCGGGCGCCCCTCCCCCACCCTGGCTGCTGCCTTGCAGTTTGATCTCAGACTGCTGTGCTAGCAGTCAGAGACTCCGTGGGCATAGGACCCTCCGAGCCAGGTGCCGGATGTAATTTCCTGGTGCGCCGTTTTTTAAGCCTGGCTGAAAAGCGCAGTATTGGGGTGGGAGTGACCCGGTTTTCCAGGTGCTGTCTGTCACCCCTTTCTTTGACTAGGAAAGGGAACTCCCTGACCCCTTGCGCTTCCTGAGTGAGGCAATGCCTCGCCCTGCTTCGGCTTGCGTATGGTGCGCTGCACCCACTGTCCTGCGCCCACTGTCTGGCACTCCCTAGTGAGATGAACCCAGTACCTCAGATGGAAATGCAGAAATCACTGGTCTTCTGCGTCACTGATGCTGGGAGCTGTAGACCAGAGCTGTTCCTATTCGGCCATCTTGGCTCCAGCCCTTGGCTAGCCTGGTTTCAAACTCCTGACCTCAAGTGAGCTGCCACTTGGGCAGCTGAAAAAAATTTTTTTAAATTTTAACTTGACATATAACTTAATTATTATAAAAATTATTATAAAAATGTCAGCTTTATGGGTAGATATACATGCAAATATGCGCAAAAATGCTAATGAGTTAAGATGAACATTTCTACACTTTGATTAATGATTTCATGGAGTTGCTATTTTACCTTTTCCTGTCACTATCTCCATATGTTCAATGGGAAGATCCTCAGTGAAGACTCCTCAGTATGATAGACAAAATGTGGTGCAACCAATCATTGATAGATGCACAGTGAAGTAACTTCTGGTTTTCATTTGGAGCTCTCACAGCTAGGATTGAAAACTCTGGTTGTAAACTCACATGATGAGGAGTTATACTATGCTGCCCTCTTCTGCACATTTGTCTACCTTCCCAGTTGTTTGAACTTGCCAAGGAAAAAGGTGGGAAATTGTTTCCATCAGAACTACTCATCTCCCTTTCATAGGTTTTTACGTTGTGCATTGTCCAGATTGCTTAGAAGCTCATGATCACAGAGGTCATATTTGTCAAGTGAAAGCTTTTTTAGCACCAGGATTAAGTGAAGGTTTTTACCATCCAGGGCCCATGGTTTCCCCAGAGCCAGGATGGAGTTGAAAAACCATTACTGAAGCCAGAAATTGATGACAGAATTTGAGGGCTGCCCACAGGAGAAAGCAAAATGCTTCCTTTTGCTTTCCAAGTGGTCACTGCTTATTCTGGCATTAATCTTGCTTCTGACCACGGTATGCTTTTTCTTCATCGTTCTTGGTATTCTGCTGATTGTGCATCTAAGGAAAAGAGCATGATAGTGGTAAAGAGAACAACTGCATCCTTCTATAGCTGGTGCCCTGGTGAGCTTTGAAGCACATTGAGCAGAGCCTGAATTCTTTCCTCACTATGTGGTAAGCTGTGTCAACTTCAACTCCCATGTAAATGGCACCAGATTCAAGGTGTCAAAGAAGAGACTCAGAACCAGTGAATGAGATATGAAGTTTTACTGGGGACTTACATAGAGGGGAGAAAGTCCAGTGTCAGTGGGCTTAGCAAGACAACCATGCCCAGGACAGACCGGGGCTCAGATGCTCCTCATGATAAAGAACAATCTCCAGGTTGGCAACTACTAGATTTTTTTTTTTTTAATATAGAGTTTCACTCTTGTTGCCCAGTCTGGAGTACAATGGCACAATCTTGGCTCACCACAAACTCCACCTCTTGGGTTCAAGTGATTCTCCTGCCTCAGCCTCCTGAGTAGCTGGGATTACAGGCATGTGCCACCAGGCTCGGCTTATTTGTATTTTTAGTAGAGGTGGGGTTTCTCCATGTTGGTCAGGCTGCTCTCGAACTCCCAACCTCAGGTGATCCGCCTGCCTTGGCCTCCCAAAGTGGTGGGATTACAGGCATGAGTCACCACACACAGCCAGGCCACTGCTAGATTTTTTAGCTTGGAACTCTGAACACTCAGAAGCATTTTTTATATAGGGTCAGTCTCCATGCCCAAGTCAAGTGAACACTGTCAGTTGCATCCTTCATACAGGCTGGTTCAGGGAGTGGACATTCTTCTTCCTGAAACCCTAGATTCAAAAAATTTTTTACTTTTACTTGAATTGTTGGGTTGACAGCAGTTTATCTATTAGGCCTGATGTGTGTGCACATTGCTGATATGATTGTCTAAGTTTATGAGATGGCTTCTTAGTTGGTGGGTCTGTTCCTGTTACAAGTGTGTACAGGCTGCTGAGATGCCCTTCTCCAGATTTTCTTGGCCCATGACACTCTGGGGCCCCAGTTCCATTATTTTCCAAGGCAGGGCATGCTAAACCAGACCCTGAAATTGTGGTTCAGGGTGATCAGGCTGAGGCTGCCCTTTAAAAGGCAGAACTGCCAGGTTTGTATCTTATTTGCCTTGTCATTCTAACATGTCTTTTGGTATGGAGACCAGAAGAGTCTGAGTATGTGACAGCCCTCCTGCTAGAGCTGTTACTATTTATACATGACTCTTAAGTGTCAAGGTAGGTTGAAAGATCTATCTTCCTGGCACAGCCTGAGTAAGCTAGAGCACTGTGACCCTTAATGCTTGGCTCATGCAGTCTTCAGAGGAATTTCAAAAACCATAGGATGTGGGGGGTAGAGAAAGAGCTGGTACAAATGACAAGTTGCAGGCAAAATAATTGGAGGCAGGAAAAGAATGTGACCTGCTTGGAACAGTACACACATTGCCTTGGTGCAGCTGCACAGTCAAGCCAGTTCTCTGATTTGGGACTTGTGCCGTGGAATTAACAGGCCCACATCTGCTCTGGCCTAGGTGCTGAACTCTTTGGTTCTAGAACCAAATGTGAATCCTGGACTCTGGAATTCCAGTTGGGTTTCACAGGCCAGTGCCAGTGAAGTGAGGAGGCCCAGGTGGGCCCACAAAAGTGGCTGTGGGTGGGCTTACCACACAAGCCTGGTTACTTCTGTGCCTATACTCACAAGGAAGAGGAATTTTCTTCCTCAAGGCAAGCCCAGGGAGTTTTCAGGCAAGCCCAGGGAAGTCTGATGCTTATGGGAGCCAGTGAAGAAAAAAAGTGATGCCTCAGCCCAGCGCTTTTGGCCCTCCTGGCTTGTGGGTTTGGGGGCTCAATTTGCTCATCAGAAAAATGGGCAATGAAAGCCCCTCAGTGACTGGCTGCTCACCCCACTTTTACCAGGCCATTGCACAGTGCCCACCCTGCAGCTCCAGGTATTGCCTGTGCTTCAAAAGGCTGGGAGATCTCTGGGCTGAGTACTGTGCCCTGAGAGGGTTCTCCCCTCATGCCTACCCCTCTGTGCCCACCTGACACCTCAGCATATCTGCTGCATGCCACCTATATTGCCTGCTCTTGTCAAACCCATGTCTCCCCGGGTAGGCTAGGGGCACATTCTCATTGAAGCCCAGGTGGCCTGTCCATCCTTCCTCCAATGCGCAGCCTCAGGCAGGTGCCACCCAGGTTTCCTCCTAGAATGTGATCTCAGGGGGTCACAGCAGCACATTCTGCTCTAACTTATGGACTAGATAATAATTATATAATAATAATTAGATAATAATTAGATAATAATAATTAGATAATAATTAGATAATAATTAGCACTTAATGTGCTAAGATGGGTGTGGGCCTTTACACTTTTGATCTCCTTCCTCTAGTGGGGCTGCATTGGGGGTTGCCATTCTGATTTCTTTGTGGAAAAAGCTAGCTGGTGAGGCAGGACTCAAGGGCCAGGAACAGGACAGAGCACCTAGGCTGGCCTCCCCCGGGCCCTCTGAGGCCCCTGCAGGTGGGAGGACTCAGTGGAGTTCCAGTCCCCTTTTCTAGGATGGTGCCCGTAGCCCCTTTCTGGACATCCAAGAAGGGCCTACTCTTTCTGCAGCCTGCACTCACTGGTCTCTAGGAGGTGAGCATTGATATATCTTTGTGGACATGGCCTTCTGTTTCATTTCCATTGGATATTCTCCTGGAAGGAATGCCTAGGGAATCCTGGGCCTGTGCTGGAGGTTCTCTAAGTGGCAAAGTCAGTAAGGGAGTCTCAAAAATATAATTAATAGTGTTTTCTTCACATTATTATCTCAGGGTTACTTTTGCCCAATAATGTGTAAAAGCAAAAATTATGATTTTTATCCTTTATGTTATTTTAATTAGGTCATTATAAAAACCTTTTATTTTCCTGAAATTTATTTCCATGACAATCATTGAATTTTTGTTTCCTTCTCTGTTCATCTTGTTGCCTGTTTTTAGAGGCAAAATCTTAAAAAAAAAGTGCTACAAAAATAATAACAGATGACAGCAATTTATTTAAAATGCAATTAGGTTTCTTAAATAAGTAAAAAATTTCAGTAAACTTACTTAATATTACTTGTCTGATTATTTTACATCTTATCCTACATCTTAAAAAATTTTAGCTAGGTATGCAATTCAAAAATTGACAGATTTTTTAAATAGGCAACTTAAAAACATTTTATTGGATATGTTGGATAACATAATACTCAAATACTTTATATTAGAAATCAACACACTTGATGATATTCATAGTATCTATGAAAGTGACATTATGAACATGCTTTTATAGTTGCAAAAAATTTAGGTGAAAAAAATTTATTCTGGTCTTCAGTAGTAAAACTTAAAGATTACAGGAATGAGATTAAATTTACTGACTAAATTACCCACAAGAACTGAAACAGATTCATTTACTTGTTCTTTATCTTTCAGTATCTGATAACAAAGAGATTTTATGACATTCAGAATGGGCTTCAGTATAGAAATAAGGCCAAACAGCTATTGTAAAATAATCATTAAAATATACAGAACAAACCTATCATGTATATGATTTTTAAAAATCACCCAATGCATACTCCAAAAAATGCCAATCTTACTGGGTTTTACTACTGGCAGAAGCCAGGTTGCCTTAGGACTTTATGCAACATAACCACTCTTTATGTATCACCCAATTGCCCAAAATCCACCCAGAACTGAAGGCTGATCCTGCCAGTTCCTAAGAAGACAGCCTTGACACACACACAATTTTCATTTAGGCTTGTTTCCCACTTCTACCTTCCAGTAATGTCTGCCAGAACTACCCAGGACCCCAGGGCAGAAATAAAATCTCCTTAGGTATAACAAAAGTTGAGTTTTGTTCTTCCATATCACACACCTTTTCTATCCTCAGAGACAATAAGTTGAGGATGTGCTGTGTCAACATCCAGAATCAAGGTTGGGTGTGGTGGCTCACACCTGTAATCCCAGCAATTTGGGAGGCTGAGGTGGGAGGATCATGAGGTTAGGAGATCCAGACCATCCTGGCTAACATAGTGAAACCCTGTCTCTACTAAAAATACAAAAAATTAGCTGGGCATGGTGACAAGCCCCTGTAGTCCCAGCTACTTGGGAGGATGAGGCAGGAGAATTGCTTGAACCCAGGAAGAGGAGGTTGCAGTGAGCTGAGATCACACCACTGCACTCCAGCCTGGGTGGCAGAGGGAGTCTCCATCTCAAAAAAAAAAAAAAAAAAAAGATCTAGAATCAAATCTACTTGAAATGGCTTGATAATTCTGTCTAAGCCAGAATAGAGAGGAGGAAGACTAAAACCATATTTCATTAATCTAAATGAAAATAGTTCAGGGCATTTTAGGCTTTGATGCCTGTGGTGCATACTCTTCACATGTGCCAGCAATTCCAGGTTTGACTGAATAGACTTGCCTTCTACCTACCTCAGTAGATGTTTAAATGTAGAAACATAATCTGAAAATTTTACAAGGTTTGCACTTAGTTTTGGAAAAAGGTCCATCTCCTTGTTTCAATTATGAGAGTTAATTGTGCAGCATAGGTACAATTATGCTCTCTTCATATGCAGAATTAATGCCATTTCTTTATTATAGATATTTTCAATTTTTCACCTGACACCACAGGCTAATTTTAAAAAGAATATTTATTTCTAATTATGTAGCTTCTATTACATAGCCAGTATTGTCTCTGTTTACTTCATGTTTATGCCAAAAAGACCTCATGACTTATTAAATGTTCAACTGTTTACTTGAATAAATTGGCCCAATAAATTTAATAAACTAAGTTATGTCGATTTTATAAAGTAAAATGAATAACAACTAAACAAAAATTGGATTAAATAGCATTCTTTAATGGAAACAAAATATAAAATATGCTAAATAGAGAACATACAATACACACACTGTTAAATTACTCGCATGTGAAACTTATTTTGTGCATACCATTAAATTTTTATCAAAGTCACTTTCATAATCTCTGAGGGGATTATACAAAGAATTTTTTGTTTATTTGTTTGAGAAGGAGTTTTACTCTTATTGCCCAGGCTGGAGTGCAATGGTGCGATCCTGGCTCACAGCAACCTCTGTCTCCCAGGTTCAAGTGATTCTCCTGCCTCAGCCTTCCAAGTAACTGGGATTACAGGTGCCCACCACCACATCCAGCTAATTTTTGTATTTTTAGTAGAGATTATATGTCTACAGAGAGCAACAGGCAAACAGACAAACAACAACAACAAAAAAGGAGAATTTGCATAAGATGATTCTAAGCCAGGAGCAATAACATTTTAGATAAATGAGTTTAATACAAAGCAGAGAAAATAGATTTGCTTTCAAAATCTTTGAACTTTCTGGTTTGCTGGCAAGTTATCAACACTTGTAAAATTATCTATTTCATTCTAATATTTTTTTCTTCTCAAAGTAAGTACACAACCATAAACAAATATGATTATTCTTTATAATCATATTTAGGTTACACACCTAAAGTTTATTTTAGAGTGATATATCTGTATATTTAAATGCATGTAAATCAAAACTAAAGGTCTGTATGTGTTTAGCAGACCAGAGAAGTCATATGTTTAACAGAAAAAAGTAGGATATTTTGTAAATAGTTGTTCAGAATTCAGAAACAAATAGCTCCATTATACTCATATAATCTTCATTACCACCATCATAATAACCTGGAGTTACAAGAAAAACAAAAATGTAAGTTGTAGGAGCCATATTTACCAAATTATTTTAAGATAAAGATCACTGACAAAGGAATCACTAGGGATGTTACTCCACTGTCACCCAATAGTGTATTGTTACCATCTGTTACCTACAACCTTGGGTAAGATGGGATAAGTTAATATCAGTGGCAAGGTACACATTCAAAGTAAAATAGCCTTAACAGAATAACAACAATTTTGGTTTATTAAAACAAGTTTAGTCCACACATTGTCAATAAAAAGGCATTTTGAAATTCACTGTATTTTAATTGCCTTAATTTGCAAATGGTAAAGCAATTTCCTTCTAAAATTCAAATCATTTCTCTTACCATGCAGAATATTATCCTGATCACTTACCACTCTCCTATCATCCTGTCACTTATGATACTGTTGTAAACCAACCACTAAGTGGCCTTTCCACTTAGAATATCTCCATGTATCTTAGATTTCAGTTTTCTTAATCTTCTGTGGGAAAGTATATAAATCTGTCCATCTAATATAGAAGAACCTCCCATAAATCTGGTGCAGTAACCATTGACCATGTTCTTTCACATAAATTCTAGAAATGAATACATAGCATCAAATGTAAGTGTTAAATTATATCAATATTTGCTTTTGAAATATATTAAATTCTTTTAATATGAAAAAGTAGGTTCCTTTTAGAGAGAAGTGATCAAGTTTGCTGACTAGAAGCAGCTAGACTGTGCAGCTCTCCTGTAGAGGAATGCAAGGTATGCATAAATACAGCACATTCAACAGAAACATCCAGGTACTTGCATTGGGACTAATCAAAGAAACAACTTAAGTTTTGGAGAATGGAGTAAAGCAAGGCAAGACAATGGGCCACCTGAGAACAACATGGAGCCAAGGGAACCTCCCCACCCAGTAAAGCAGTGAGTGCAGGTGTGACCCTGGGAACTCACGATTCTCCTACTGATCTTTGCAACTCTCAGGTGAGGAGATACCCTCATGAACCCACTTCACCAAGGCCTTCAGTTGAACACACAGAGCTACATGGAGTCTTAGCAGAGCAGCCACTAAGGCCTGTGCAGAGATTCAAGAGCCTTAGATACTCTGGCTTTCCAGGCTTCCCAGAAAAAGTAGCTGCAACTCCAGCAAAACAGGAGGTTACTCCCCTGTACCCATAGGAAAGAGGCGGGATTCAGGGGACTGAAAAGTGATGGTCCGTAGGACCCACTTCCACAGTGCCTCACAGGGTAAGGCCTGCTGGCTTAGAATTCCAGCCAATCATTGGCAGCAGCACTGCACCTCCCTGGGATGGAGCTACCAAAAAGAGGAGTGGCCCACCATCTTTGCTGCTTGGGCAACTTAGGCATTCCAGCCTTCAGGCTTTGAAGAGCTCAAGCTGACTAGGGCAGAAAGGATCTCCTAGCACAGTACAGATGTTCTAAAAAGACATGGCCAGACTGTCTGTTAAAGCCTTTCCCCAAACTTGTTTCTCCTCACTAGAAAGTACTTCCCAACCAGGGTGACCAGCTACCACCACTGGTGCTCTTTGGTTGATGGAATTTTGAAACCTCTTTGTGATATAGTTCTTAGAGCAAAGAGTGAGCTGCCATTTTTGCTGTTTATATGACTTAGCTGTTTCAGGCTTCTAGCTTTGGAGAATCCAAAAAAACTGGCAGTGGAAGTGGTACCTCTACACAGCACAGCTGTCCTACAGAAATGTGGCTAGACTGCTTTCTTAAGTGGGTCTCCAATTATGTTCTCCTCACTGGGTAAGACCTTTCAACAAGGGTTTCCAGCTACTTCCTAAAGGGGCTTCTGGGTTGGAAACAGGTCTATACCTCTGTGGGATGGAGCTCCCAGAGAAAAGGGCATGCTGCCATTGCTGCTGTTTTGCAGCATTCACTGGTGATCACTTTAGGTACTGGAAAATCTGAGGTGACTAGAAACTGCAGTGGAGACCAGCATACTGCAGCAGACCTTCAGAAAAGTGGCCAGACTGTTACGTGAGTGCCTGCTCGCATATATTCTCACTGGGCAGTTTCTCCATGCCTGGGCCACTAGCTAATCATTGCCAGAGGTATTGAGCCAGCAGCAACTTAGCAACTCCCTGGACAGAGCCTCTAGGGGCAACTGAAAATACTTCTGCCACTGCCTCTGCAGTAGAACTGTCCTTGCTACTCTCAGACTAATGATAAATCAAAAACCCTAAGTGCCTTTTTCACACCTAAAACAAGCTGCAGTTTACCCAATAGAGGAGGCCAGTCCATCCTCCATGGGTCCCACAAACTACCCATTGCTCCTCCCTAGACAGTGAACCCATAACTTGGCCGAAACCATGGATCCTCCATCCTGGGCTGACTGCACTGAGGGATTGCAGACCTACATCTCTCTGAGATGCAGTCCCCAGAAAATGAGCAAAGAGGTGGGGCAGCAAGCCAGCTCATGTGGTGCCCAGAGGGTTTGGCATGAGAGCATCTGTAATAAAGTGTTGTCAGTGATGGTCATTTTCCTAGACTCAACTTTCTCCAATAAGAGACTTTAGCCCTAGGGGAACAGTTGGACTTAATTTCTGCAGGATGGTCTTGCAAATCATAAGAACCTTGTCCAACTTAGCACTCCTTGGTCTGCTGGCCTCTCCCAGGGACCTACTCTGGCTACAGACACTTACAGGGCAGTCTCAGGTACACTGGGAGCCCATACCATAGCATCTGCACTGGTGGGCCATGCCTGACTCCTGAGGAGCTCCAGCAAGGCAGTCCCTATGACTGCACCAGCCCACATTTTTCTTCCCCATACTGCAGTTTCCCCTGAGATGAAGGCAAATCCCCATATTACTTTGCGGGCACATGTCTGCAAAGGCAGGTTTGGCTTTGCTTGCCCCACCAGCAAATGGGAATGCAGTATGCCCTAGCCACCCCCAGCAACTGGCATTGTAAATGAAGCTTTGGTGGGCAGATGGGCAGAAAGCCCCACCCCTGACTTTGTGCTAACACTGTGTGGAGAACAGGGTATCTTCCCACACCCTCCACAATCACTCCTTCTTGGAGGGGCACAAAGAAGGCATCAGAATCCTTGCTGCCCAGCATTCTGCTACAAGCCAACACCATCTTTAGTGCAACAGCACATACAGTCTCCAGCAGGTACCCCCTAGTCCACTCCCAGCTGCTTTGCTCCTGCCACTGAGGTGAATGTCCAAAGACAGGCAGAAACTCCATATCCACTAGCACTCTGCTGCCACTGTGGGACCTTAGTCCCACAGAGTGGTGGACTCCAAATATCATGGAGCCAGAGAAGACAGTTGGGGCTCAATACAAGTCCCCCAGAGTAGGCAGCCTCTGAGTTTTGAGCTGAGCATTGCCTCCACCACCACCACCAAAAAACAAAACTCCCAGGAACAAAGCCTGTTGGCTGCAAACACCTTATACCACAATCAAATACTCAAGACCATCAAATAGGACCAAAAATACCAAAACCCCATTCAAAGGTCAGCAACCTCAAAGATGTGCCCACAAAGATGAGACAAAGTCAGTGCAAAGATATTGAAAACACAAAAAGCCAGAGTGACTTATTTCATCCAAATGACCAAATTACATTTTCAGCAAGGCCTAAGTTGACAGAAGTAGAATTCAGAATATGGATAGAAATAACTTCATTGAGCTACAAAAGTAAGTTGCAACCCAATTCAAGGAAGGGAAAAAATTTCAGGAACAGACAGAAAAAAACAGCCAATCTGGAGAAAAATGTGGCCAACCTGATACAGCTGAAAAACACAATACAAAAACTGCATAATATAATCACAAGCATTAACAGCAGAATAGGCCATGCAGAGGAAAGAATCTCAGAGCTTCAAGACTCGCTTTCTGAAATAAGACTGACAAGAAGAGTGAAAAAAGAATAAAGAGGAATGAACAAAACCTCTAAGAAATATGGGATTATGTAAGAAACCAAATCTACAATTAAAGAGAATGCCTGAAAGTAATAAGGAGAATGAAAACAACTTGAAATACATATTTTGGGATATTGTCCATGAGAATTTCCCTGACTCAGATAGAGAGGCCAACATTCAAATGCAGGAAATGTGGAGAACCCCAGTAAGATAACCCATGAGAAGGTCATCCCCAAGACATATAATCACTAGATTCTCCAAGGTCAAAATGAAAGAAAAAATGTGTTAAAGGCAGCTAGAGAGAAAAGCCAGGTAACCTCCAGAAAAAGCCTATCAGACAAACAACAAACCTTTCATCTGAAATCCTACAAGTCAAAAGAGATTAGGGGCCAATATTCAACATCCTTAAAAGAAGAGTTCCAATCTGAAATTTCATATTCAACCAAAGTAAGCTTCAGAAGTAAAAAAATAAATATGATCCAGTTCAGATCAGCAAATGCAGAGGTAATCTGTTGCCACAAGACCTGCCTTACAAGAGCTTCTGAAGAAAGCACTAAAAAAAGAAAAAGACTATTACCAGTCACTACAAAAACACACTAAAGTACGTAAATTTCTGACACTATAAAGCAACAACGTAAACAAATGTCCAAAATAGCCAGCTAAGATCATAGTGACAGAATCAAATCCACATATATGAATACTAACCTTAAATGTAAATGGGCTAAGTGCCCCAATTAAAAAACAGAGTGGCAAGCTGAGTAAAGAATGAATATCTAATGGTATGCTGTAATTGAGACACCTATCACAAATAAGCTCAAAATAAAGGGAAAAAGGAAAATCCACCAAGCAAATAGAAAACAGAAAAAAGCAGGGGTTGCAATCCTAGTTTCTGGCAAAACAGACTTTAAATCAATATAGATTTAAAAAAAGACAAAGAAGGGCATTACATAATAGTAAAGTGCTATATATGTGCCCAACACAAAAGCACCCAGATTATAAAGCAAGTTCTTAGAGACCTTCCAAGATGTTAAGTTAAATGTTCTCAACAGTCATTACCTTTATACTGCTTTTGTTCAGTATTAAGTCTCTGATGTTGAACACAATATAAGGACTTGTTAAAGGCTCTTCTACATTTTTAACACTTGTGGAGCTTCTCTCTAGTATGAATTCTCTTATCTCTAATGAGGTGTGAGAATGAGATCAATGCTTAGCCACATTCTTCACATTTATAGGGTTTACTCTCCAGTGTGAATTATCTTATGATTAGCAAGGTCTGAGAAGCACTTAAAGGTTTTCCCATATTCTTCACATTTGTAAGGTCTCTCTTCCACATGAATTCTCTTCTGGTTAATAAGGGTTGAGGAGCGGGCAAAACTTTGCCATATTCTGCACAGATGTGGGGTTTCTCTCCAGTATGAATTCTCTTATGTTTACTAAGGGCTGAGAACCACATAAAAGCTTTTCCACATTCATTACATTTGTAGGGTTTCTCTCCAGTATGAATTATCTTATGTTTAGTAAGGTCTGAGAACCACCTATAGGCTTTGTTACATTCTTCACATATGTAGGGTTTCTCTCCAGTATGAATTCTCTTATATTAAGGTCTGAGAAAAACTTAAAGGCTTTACCACATACTTCCGATTTGTTCAGTCTGTCTTCAGTATGATTTTTCTTGTGCTGAATAAGGGTTGAGGAGCAGGTAAAGGTTTTGAAACATTCTTCACATTTGTAGGGTTTCTCTCCACTATGAATTTTCTTATGATCAGTAACTTTTGAGAACTTTTTAAGGCTTTGCCACATTCTTCACATTTGTAGCATCAGTCTGCAGTATGAATTCTCCTCTGTAGAGTAAAATCTGAGAACAACCTACAGTTTTTGCCACATTCTTTACATTTGTAGCATTTCTCTCTGCTAAAAATTTTCTTATGTTCAGTAAAGGTTGAGCATAACTCAAAAGCTTTGTCACATGTATTACATTGACAGGTTTTGCTATGGGTAGTTGACAAACATTGATGAAGGCCATTGTAACTGCTTTTCTACCCCTTGCAATTAGCAACACTTTGGTAGTCTTTCTTTAAATAAACTATTAAGGTCACAGCTTCCATATTTTATCAGAATCACTTTTTGAAATGAATCTTTTATGTTGTGCTCTGGCAATATCTCTGCAGTAAAATGAAAAGAGCCAGCTGAATTTTCAAAAAAGAACAACAAGATTTATTCCTCATTAGACTCAGGTGAATACACTTTACAAATATATAATTATACAAAGCACACTAACAAGGTGACAATAAAATACCACAGGCTCTAATTCCTTTATAAACTTATTAACTTAACAGAAATATACTGACCAAAATGCCTTTGTGAGAAGTCTAAGAACCAGCTAAGCATTTGCAGCACTCCAAGTGAGCAAAATACCAAGAACCACATAGAAGTGTAACAAGGGTATTTCGTATTTACCCACAACAGCCATTCTTCATCCTATGATGACTTTAAATATAGACTCTCAACTCCTGTCTTCTCCCTCCAAAAATAAATAAAATAGTGGCACCTGTGTCCACGCTTCTGGCTTTTTGAGACCTTACCAAAGACTAATTTCTATATTCTATGACAATATTGAAAGAAAAGGTGGTATACTTTGACAGTTTTGGACTGTTACAAGAGAAGAAACACTTCAGTATCATAGACAGACAATGGGTATAGCAACTGACTACAGGATTTCAATAAGAAACATGGGGAATGGCTGGGAGTGGTGACTCATGCCTGTAATCCCAACAGTTTGGGAGGCTGAGATAGGTGGATCACCTGAGGTCAGAAGTTCAAGATCAGCCAGGTCAACATGGTGAAACCCCGTCTCTACAAAAAATACAAAAATTAGCCAGGCGTGGTGGCAGGCACCTGTAATCCCAGCTGTGTGGGAGGCTGAGGCAGGAGAATTGCTTGAACCTGGGAGTTGGAGGTTGCAGTGATCCAAGATCACATCATTGCACTCCAGCCTGGGCAACAAGAGTGAAACTCCAAATCAAAAAAAAAAAAAAAAAAAGGAGGAAAAAAAGAAAAGAAAAAACATGGGGAACATTTTTTAACTAAAAGACACACAAGCCCAGAGAAAACATCCATACAACAGGCTTGAAAGACTCCAAGAATCTCTACCCTAAAAAATTGGTATCATATTTCCCCAGACAAAAGCCACTTAATAAGGATTTTGACATGTGGCTTTATATTACACAAACTGCAACCTAAGATTACAACATATACAAAATATCAAGATAATATGGCTCAAACATAAAAATGAATATCCAGAAATCAATTATAAAAAAGGGAGATGTAAAAAGTACCTGAGACAATTTGAATTAATGTCTAGATCTATTTCTTAAAAGAAAAAATAAATTAACCTAAAAAGTCAAAATTACCACCTCAATGATGCTCAATGAATACAATGGAAATCAATAAAATAAAATAAAATAAAAAATGAAAACAACAAAAAGATAAAAAGCACAAAAAGAAATAAATATTGTGGAGTAGAAGTACAAAAAATGACTAATATGCACTTCTACATTAGTAAAAAATATAAGAAAATCAAGAAGCTCAGCAAATTTCAACTAAGATTAACACAAAGAGATTTCTAACAAGACACAACATAAGCAATGTTTTGAAAGTCACAGAAAAGAAGATAATCTGGAATGCAGGAAGAAAAAAGAGATGTGTTATTTATATGCATGCTTCTGCAAGATTACCAGTAAATTTATGAACATAAATCTTTTGGGCAAGATTGGAGGAGGATGACATAGTTAAAACACTGGAAAAAAAAGTCTAAGCAAGAATACTATATCCAGCAAAAGTGTCCTTGAAAACAAAAAATAAAAAAACCTAACTATATCATGATCTATATCAAGATCTATCTATGTCATGGGTTCAAGAGACTCACTTCAGAACTAATAAAAAAATAGACTGAAAATGGCAGGATGAAAAATGCATTCCATGCAGGTGTTAAACAAATGAGAGGAGTACAGGCAACAACTTATGAAGTTGAAAACTGTTATATTTCATATGATTTACTTTAAGTCAAAATTCAAAGAGACAAACTAGGACATTCAATTACAGTAAAAGGATTCATTCACTGAGAACCTATAAATATATGAACATTTTCCCAAAGACATAAAGCAAACATTGACAGAATTGAAGCAAAAATAGACAGCAATATAATAAAAAAAGGATATATCAATATCCCACTGTCAGTAATAAATAAAGCAAGACAGACTATCAATAAGGGAATGAAAAACTTTAATGTACTATACAATAATTACACCTAACAAACGTATACAGACAAGAGAATACACATTCTTTTCCACAGCCCATGAATCATTTTCCTAGATGGAACACCTGTGACACCACAAAAGAAGACTTACTTAACAATTTTTTTAATTGAAATTTTACAGACAATTATTTATAGTGCAAGTGGAATGAAACTAGAAATCAGTGGCAGAAGAAAAGCTGAAAAATTAAAAAAATATAAAAATTAACACAGTTTTTTTTTTTTTTTTTGAGATGAGTATCACTCTGTCGCTAGACAGATTGTTAAGTCTTCTTTTGTGGTGTCACAGGTGTTCCATCTAGGAAAATGTTTTGTGGGCTGTTGAAAAGAATGTGTATTCAGATTCTCTTGTCTGTATACATTTGTTAGGTGTAATTATTGTATAGTGCATTCAAATTTTTCGTTCCCTTATTGATTGGAGAGCAGTGGGGAAATCTTGGCTCACTGCAAACTCTAACTGCCAGTTTCAAGCAATTCCCCTGCCTCAGTCTCCCGAGTAGCTGGGACTACAGGCACACACCACCATGGCCAGCTAATTTTTTGTATTTTAGTAGAGACGGGGTTTCGCCATGTTTACCAGGATGGTCTCGATCTCCTGACCTTGCCATGTGCCCTCAGCCTCCCAAAGTGCTGGGATTACAGGCGTGAGCCACCGCGCCCGGCCGAGCATGCTCTTTTTCAAGGTTTGGAAGATATAATATGGCGAAGATGTCCACGTTGCTTAAAGTGACCCACACATTCAACACATCCCTTTTCAATTTTAAATTATACTTTTCCAAAAATAGAAAAAAAAAACCCGCAAAATTACCTAAGATCTCAGAGGACCATGAAAAGCCTGACAATCTTTAAAAAGAAGAAAAGTATTGGAAGCATTACACTTAATAATTTCCAAACACAAAACAAGCCTACAGTAATCAAAGCACTTTGGTGCCAGTATAAAGGTAGAACATCAAAGTAATCAAAGTAATGAAACAGAATGCAGCACAGATACAAACTCTTGAATACAGAGGAGAGACATACCACCTAGGTTTCTTATTCAGCCGTTTGTCACAATTCCTTGGGTAAGCAGGACCCAGGCAGGAAAAGAGAGTTACATTACCTAGATGCTAGACTCAGCGATATTTCAAAATGTTCTCTGGGAGCAGGGCACAGGCTGGAGAGACACATCACCTAGCTGGCAGGCCCAGAGATATGTGATAATATCCCCTGTTGACAGGGCCCAGGCAGAAGTGTCACATTATTATGATTCTGACCCGGCGATATATAAGATTGCACCCATGGAAAGAAATTTGAGCCAAAATTCTCAACATCTGGGTACTATACCCAGTGATATGACACAATCTCATTATCTTTGAGGGTGACACCTCTAACTTTTAACTGAGTGTGTATATTAGAGTCACAATCTCACGTCTGTGCTAGGCCAATGTATGACATTGTCTTCAACATCCAAGAACTTTATAAAACCTGCATGAGAGTTGCAAACCTCTCTGAGGCCTACGTGCTGGTATGGACTCACAATCTTACATATTGCCCTAAACCCAGGTTTGATAGTCAAGATCTCTCCTACAGGCAGGGTTAAGGAGAAGACCCATTATTCCTGTGGGCTGGGTCCAGAAATGAGTCACCATCCCACCTGTGTCCAGATCCACATATAAAATTCACAATTTTAACTTTGTGCTGTATTCCCTTGTTAGACTCAGGACCTCAGCAGTGGGCATTATAAATGTGGGATGGTGACAACTTTTAATTTCACTTGGGTGTGTAACTGAGTGTCCCAATCTGAACTTTTTGCTGGGCCCTGTTATGAATCTCTCTACCACAAAAGAGTTTATAAGCTTTTGTGTTGTAAGCTTCCATGAGCTTGGTATGAATATACAACCCAACATCTTAAATATTGCCCTAAGCGTAACAAAAAGAGGCAAAATACTTCCTATGGGCTGAATCCCAACATAAGTTTGATCATCATGCCTGTGAACTGAAGCAAGGTATGTATCATAATTCCACTTGTGGGCAAAAACTAGGCAGGAAGGTAACATCACTTAGATGCTGTGCCAGGCAATGTGTCACAATGCCTTCGCTGGGCTGGGTATAGAAAATTGGGTCACATTATCTGGGTGCTGGACCCAGCAATATGACACCATCCCATATGTGGAAAAAACCCAGCCAACTTATGAGAGCCAAAACACCTACATAATGGGCCCAAGATATGTCAAAATACCTTTGCCGGCTCCAGCACAGGCAGAAGAGTCACATCACAAGGGTGCTGGGCCCAGAAATATGCAATATGCCATAATTTCCTCTTCATGAAGAACCCAGGCAGAAGAATAACATCATCTGGGTGCTGGGCTGTGCAATAGGTCAAAATTCTTTTTGTGGGCATGGTTCAGGAAAAAGAAGAGAGTCACCTATCCTGAGTGCTGGGCTCAGCAATGTGTCAAAATCCTCCTATGGTGAAGGCCCAGGCAGAAAAAGAGAGTCACATCACATAGGTTATGGGCTCAGAGATATGTCCCAAGGTCCCCAGTAGGCAGGGCTCAGGCAGACAAGGAGAGTCATATCGCCTAGGTGCTTCCCTAGAAATATGTCACAATGTAGCATGTGGGCAGAAACCAGGCAGAATAGCCACATCACCTGGGTGCTGGGTCCTGAGATATGTCACAAGGCTCTCTTAGGACAGCACTCAGGCAAGAGAGTTACATCACCTAGATGCATGTTCTCTGAGTATTCCACAGTGCTCCATATGGGTAGGGTCCATGAAGGACATCACTTCACTTCAGTGACAGACCCAGAGATATGTCACAATGTCCTCTATGAAGCATAGCCCTGGCAAAAGAGTACCATCACCTGTGTGCCTGGCCTAGAAGTATGTCACTCCCCAGGTTAGCGGGGCCCAAGCAGGAGCGCCACATCACCTAGGTGATAGGCCCAGAGATATGTCACAATGCCTTCCACTGGGCATGGCTCTGGCAAAAGAGTACATTCACCTGTGTAGCTGGCCTTGCAATATGTCACTATCCTTCCTTTGTGCAGGGCCCATTCCAGAGAGGAGAGTTACATCATGTATGAGGTGGACACAGAAATATGTCACAATAATTTTGGTGGGCATGTCCCAGGCAAGAATGTAACATCACCTGGATGCCAGATCCAGTGATATGTCACAATGCTTACTGAGAGAAGGGCCCAGGCAGGAGAGTCACATCACCTCAAGGTTGGCCTATGTAGACATCACAACCTTATATATGGGTTGGAACAAGTCTGGAGAGTCAAATTACACAGGTGCTTGGAAAACATTTATATCACAATCACACTGTCAGAAAATTCCAAAGATGAGATTTACAATACCACACATATCCTGTTTTCATGTGTGACAGTTCGCTTCATCCATGTGAGATGATGACAGTCCTTACTGTCAGCTGGGTGTGCATGGAAGACTCACAGTTTCACCTGTGTGCTGAGCCCTGCTTTGACTCTGTCTGTACAATTCAAAGACCTTGTAAAATACATGTCAGTGTTGTAATCTTTTGTGACCTTTGTACAAGAAGGTGATCCAGGACATCATGCGTGTCCCTGAATTTAGTTATAAGACTCAAAATATCCTCTATTGGCTGAGTCCACATATAGGAGCCATTATCATTCCTGTGAGCCACGCCTAGGTATATGTTACGATTTCATCTGTAGTTATGAAGTAGACAGAACAGCCACATCACCTAAATGCTGGGCCAGAAATATTTCAATATTCTCTTTGTAGGCAGGGTCCTGTCAGAAATGTCACATAACTTGTGCACTAGGTCCAGCTCTGTGGCACAATGTCCCTTGTCGGCAGTGTCCAGGCAGAAGAGAAGAGTCATATCACCTAAATGATGGGTGCAAACATTTGTCACAATGCCTGCTGTTGCCAGGGCTCAGGCATGAAAGTCATATCATTTGGATCAGCAAACTATCACAAGGACAAAAAACCAAACACCGCATGTTCTCACTCATAGGTGGGAATTGAACAATGAGAACACACGGACACAGGAAGGGGAACATCACACACTGGGGCCTGTTGTGGGGTGGGAGGAGGCGGGCGGGATAGCATTAGGAGATATACCTAATGTTAAATGAAGAGTTAATGGGTGCAGCGCACCAACATGGCACATGTACACATATGTAACAAACCTGCACGTTGTGCACATGTACCCTAAAACTTAAAGTATAAATAAAAAAAAATGCTACAATTACCAAAGGAAGCAGTGTCCCGGCAGGAGAGAAGAGTCATGGAACCTAGATGATGAGTCCAGAAATATGTTACAATCCCCTCTGAGGACATTGTTAAGATAGTGCAGTCAAATCACAAAGGTGCTTGGCCAAGGTATTTGTCACAGTCTGATTTGTGGGCTATACCTAGGCAGAATTATTAAATCACTCAGGAGCGGGACAAAGGTATATGTCACAATTAAACTTGTGGAAAAGTTTAAGAGTCACCCTCCTGCACATGTCCTGGCTCCAGGCGTATGAGTTGTTATTAGGCTTTTGTTATGGTCTCAGGTATATGGCACAATATCACCTGTGGCCAGAGAGAAGGCAAGAAAGTCTCATCACCTATGTGGGTGTGGGTCCAGTGAGATGTCACAATCCACCTTGTGGGCAGGACCCTGGCAGAAGTGTCACATCACTTGGATGCTGATTTCAGTGGTATATTAAAACCCCTTCTGTGGGCAGGACTTTGGCAAGAGAGGAGAGTCTTCACCTAGGCAATTGCCCTAGGTATATGTCACAGTGTCTGTTCTGTGCAGTACCAAAGCTGGCAAGTGACCTCACCTTGATGCTGGGCCCAGCATTATGTCACAATCTCCCTTTGGTCAGAGCCCAGGCAAAAGTGAGGAAACATTACCTATGTGCTGAGCCAAGTGATATATTACAATGCTTCTTGTTGGCAGAACCCAAAAAGGAGAATCACATAATCTGAGTTGTTTTATTAGACCTATTAAAAGACAGAGATGTCAGGTTGCTATAAAGATAAAACTGTAGCTATTTATTATTTACCAAAAGACAAACCTGAAGAAGTGTTAAAAAATAAAGGGATATTTAAAAAATCTGCCAAATACTAACATAATGATTATATAGCAATTTTCCTGTCATACAAGTCAGTAAAAAATTTTCCTGGTAAAATTTCCAGGAAATAAAAAATGATTATTAATATTGATAAAAGGAACAATCTACTAAGAACACATAACAGCATCAAAACTTTATGAATATGAGGTATGTTCAAACATATAAAGCAGGCTGGGCAAAGTGGCTCTCACTTGTAATCACAACACTTTGGGAAGCCAAGGAAGAAGGGTTGTCTGAGTCCAGGAGTTGGAGACTAGCCCAGGAAACATAGCAAGACCTCATCTCTACCAAAGAGAATTTTTAAAATTGTATATATTTACACATACATATATAAACACATATATATATAAATATATATATATACATATATACACATATTTATAAATATATTTTTACTGGTAATTGTGAAGAATGCTACAATGAATGTAGGGATGCAGGTATCTCTTCAATGTACTGATTTCATTAAAAAAAATATATATACATACACCCAGAAGTGAGATTGCTGGATCATATAGTAGTTCTGTTTTTAAATTTTTGAGGAATCTCCATATTGTTTTTCCTAACAGTTGTTCTAATTTACATTCCCACCAATAGTGTGCAAAGTTTCCCTTTTCTCCACATACTTGCAACACTTGTATTTTGTCTTTTTGGTGATAGCTATTCTAAGAAGTGTGTATATATATATATGCCAATCAAAATATTTTAAAGTATTAAAAATACACAAATAATTGCTATGAAAAATGTCACACTTTTTCAGTCAAAAGGTAACCAAGAGTAAGAGGAATTAAATAACATAAGAATTTTTATAAAATAGACATATAGAGAATTAAGACAAATAGACATATGCAATCAAGAATCTTCATCCCTGATGAACCACAAAAATCCTCAAAAAAATACATAAAGCCAAATTCCACGGCACATTAAAGGAATCATATACCATGATTACATAGTATTTACTTCTGGGTTGCAAAGATGGTTTAACATATACAAATCAATTGATGTGCTTTAATAAAATGAAAGATAAAAATCATGTGATTATTTAAATAGATGCTGAAAAAGCATTTGACAGATTCAACATTCATTTATGATTAAAACTCTCAACAAATAACTACAGAAAGAATATACCGATATTCTTTTTGTTATGTTTCTCAACACGATAAAGGCCACACATGACAAGCTTACAGTTAACATTATACTCCACAGTAAAAAGTTGAAAGCTTTCCCTCTAAGATTAGTAACAAAGCAAGGATCTCTACTCTTACCACTTCTATTCAATATAGTACTGGAGGTCCTAGCCAAAGCAATTAGGTAAGAAAAAGAAATAAAAAGCATCCAAATTGAAAGGAAAGCAGTAAAATTATCCCTCTTTGCTGATGACATGAACTTATACATAGAAAACTGTAAAGATTTGACCAAAAAACTCTTGGAACTGATAAATTCCATAAAGTTGTATAATACAAGATCAGCTATAAAATGAACAGCATTTCTGTACACTAACCACAAACTATCCAAAAAAGAAATCAATAAAATTCTACATAATAGCATTTTAAAAATACAAAAAATATTTAGAAATAAATTTGACCAGGGAGTTTCTACATTGTTTTCTACCTTGAAAACTATAAAATATTGATGAAATAAATTGAAAAGAATAAATGGAAAAATATCTTATTTTCATGGATTGGAAGAATTAATATCATAAAAATGCCTATACTACTCAAAGTGACCTACAGATTTAATGAAATTCCTATTAAAAATTCCAATGATGTTTTTACAGAAATTTTTTTTAAATCTAAAATTTGTATGGCACCACAAAAATCCTGAATAACCAAAGCAATCTTGAGCCAAAACAACAAAACTGAAGGCATCACACCACCTGACTTCAAAATATACTACAAAGGTATAATAATCAAAACAGCACAGTACTGGCATAAAAACAAATATATAGACCAATCGAAGCGAATAGTGGGCCCAAAAAGAAATTCACACATTTACAGTCAAATGACCTTCAACAAAGGCAGCCAGAACACACAATGGGGAATGGACAGGCTCTTCAATAAGTGGTTTTGGGAAAACTGAATATACACATCCAAAAGAATGAAATTAGACTGATTTCTTGCACCCTATGTAAAACTCAACTGAAAATAGATTACATACTTAATTGTAAGGCCCAAAACTATAAAACTACTAAAAGAAAACATAGGGAAAAGCTTCTTTACATTGGTCTGGGAAATTACTTTTTGGATATGACCCCCACAGCTCAGGCAACAAAAGCAAAACTGGGCAAATGGGATTTTATCAAACTAAAAAGTTTCTGGACAGCAAAGAAAATAAAAGTGAAGAGACAGCCTACAAAAAGGGAGAAAATGTTTGCAAATCATACATCTGATAAGGGGTTAATATTCAAAATTATAAGGAACTCAAACAACTTTATATCAAGAAAATGAATAACCCAATTTTAAAATGGGCAACAGATGAGAACAGACATTTCTTAAAAGAAAACATATGAATGGACAACAGGCATATGAAAAAATCCTTAATATCCCTAATCATTAGGGAAATGCAAATAAAAACCACAGTGAACTATCACCTCACACTTCTTAGAATGGCTATTATCAAAAAGACAAAATACAACAAATGTTGCAAGGATGTGGAGAAAATGGAAAACTTTGTACACCATTGGTGGGAATGTAGATTAGTATAACTATTATGGAAAGCAGCATGGATATTCCTCAAAAAAATAAAAACAGAACTACTATATGATCCAGCAATCCCACTTCTGGGTATATAAATTTTAAAAAATGAAATCAGTACGTTGAAGAGATACCTGCATTCCTATGTTCATTGCAGCATTCTTCACAATTACCAAGATATGGAATCAAATTAAAAATCCATTGACAGATAAATGGATAAAGAAAATGCAGCACGTGCATATATATAAAGAAAATGCTGCATTTTCTTCATCCATTTATCTGACAATGGATGCTTATGTGTGTACACACACACACAACGGAACACTGTTCAATCTTTTCAAATAAGGAAATCTGTTCATTTGTAATGACATGGATAAACCTGGAAGATATTATGCTAAGTAAAATAAGCCAGCCACAGACAAATACTACATGATCTCACTTATGTTTGGAGTTCAAAAAGTCAAGCTCTGCAGTGAGCTGAGATCGCACCACTCTACTCCAGCCTGGGTGACAGAGCAAGGCTCCATCTCAAAAAAAAAAAAAAGAAAGTCAAGCTCATAGATGCAGAGAGTAGAATGGTGGTTGCCAGAGGCTGGGGGAAGGGAAGAGGAATGTGGAGATGTTGGTCAAAGGGTAAAAAAGTTTCAGTTAGACAGGATGAATAAGTTCTGAAACATTGAGCTTGTACAGCGTGTGGCTACAGTTAATAATAACGTATTGCATATTAAAAATTGCCAAAAATATAGATCTTAAATTTTCTCATCACACACACACAAAAGTTTGTGAGGTGAGAGATATATGTTAATTATTGATTTCATGATTTTGCAAGGTATGCATATATCAAAACGTCAAGTTGTACACCATAAATATATCCAATCTTTATTTGTCAATTATACTCTATAAAACTGAGGGGAAAGAATCTTTACCAAATAGACATACTTTAAAATATATATAGAATTTTCTGATATTTGAACAATAGGACAAAAAATGAAAGAAATAATTTTAAAGAGAAAAACTTTGGAAAGCTATTAAAAAATAAGAGACAAGGTAAAATTGACAATGACAAAAAATAGCTATACATACATGGGAGTTGGAAAAATGTTTAAGATGCTGCTATACAAAATTCTACACCAATGAATGTGTGAAAGTATAATTTTTGGTTATTAGAAAGTACTATTATTCAAAATTAGAGTATTAAAATAGCCCAATGACAATGAAAGTATTTATAGCTGTACTCATTAACTACACCTCCTAACTTACACTGACATCTAAAATGCAGTAGCCCAGTCCATTTAATAGATAATTCCAACTAAAACTCTAAGAATTAAGGCAATGAACATTTTCCATTTTTAATAACTATTTCAGAAATCAGAAAATAAGTGCAAGTTAACTCCCCAACACATTTAATGAGGTCAGTCTAAACCTAAAAGAAACTATTCAACCCATTTAGGAAGACTGGCCTAACCCTGATATAAAACCAAAGGAAGGACTCTAGAACAGAAAACAGTAGGCCATACCCCCTTGTGACCATAGAAACAAATAATATACATAACAAATCTATGCACATGCTATTATATATGCTATGTAAACAATGTATAACATATAATGATTATATAATATGTATATGTACATATTACTTACATGTAATATGTTATAAAATATTACACACATACACATATAAAAAGATTAAATAAGGCTTTCCCAGAAATGAAACATTAGAAAGCTTACCATTGTAATGTACCTCGATAACATATTAAAGGTGAAGGTGGGTCTCAAAGCTCTTTCCCAGCTGTCTTTTGGAGATATTGACAAGCTGATCCTAAAATTTTTGTAAAAAGCCAACTGATTCAAAATAGCCAAAACAATTTTGAAAAAGAACAAACTTGGAGGACTCATACTTACCAATGTCAAAACTTACTACAAAGCTGCAATAACCAAGACTGTGCAGATCTGGTATAAGGTTAATCATATAGATTGTTGCAAATGAACTGAGAATCAGTAATAAAACTGCATCTTCATGGTTGACTGACTTTTTGCAAGTGTGCTCAAGCAATCAATGGGGGAAAGAATAGTCTTCTTTTTTTAATGGTACTGGGATAGCTACAGATATCCACATGTGAAGGAATGATGGAGGATTCCTTCCTCACACCATATACAAAAATTAACTCCAATGGATTGCAGACCTTTAGGGTGACCTAAAACTATAAAACACAGGGGTAAATCTTTGCAGCTTGGGTTAGGAAAGCCTCCATAGATATGACACCAAAAGCCAAAATTAGATAAATTTTTCTAAACTTCACCAAAAGTTAAAAACTTTTCTGTCAAAGGTCACTATCAAGAAGGTGAAAAGATAACCCATAGAATAGGAGAAAGTATTTGAAAATCACATATCTGATAAGGGACAACTATGGGCAAATATCTAAATAGGCATTTCTCCAAAGAATAACCAATACGCACCTGAAAAGTTATTCAACATCATTAACCCTTGGGGAAAGGTAAACCAAACTCACAATGAGACACCAGTTCACCCACACTAGGGTGGCTATAATAAAAAAGACAGAAAATAACAAGTGTTGGTAAAAATGTAGAGAAATCCACACCTTCATAACTATACTAAAAACCAATAATTGTACACTGACATGTCAATGGCATGCCTAAGAAAAGTTTCAGTAGAAGATGTGCACAAGCCAGTGCAGAGTATGATTATCAGTACACAAGGCAAAACCAATTAGGCAGCAATCCAGTGCTACATAATCTTGCAGTAGGGCTATGAGAAGTCAGTTCCCCCATCCTACTTGGGATCATGCAGCACTCAGTGGGCATGACTGGGGCCTGGAATGTCTGAACATCAGTCTGCTAAGGACCTCCAGGTCTGTCTCAAGAAGCAGCTATTTACAGTGCTGCTATGTGTTGTATGTGTAGGGCTGTGTACAATCAGTGTGATTCAGTCATTCACTTAATTTGTGTGTTAATTTATTGATTCTATTCACTCATATAACATGCTATTAGGACATTTCTTTTATGTGATAATCGTTGTACTAAGCATTAATTACCCAAAGAAAACAAATCTTAGTTTTTTTGCCAGAGAACCACTCGTTATTTTCTATTATAGTGAATAAAGGTAAGGAATCAAGCATTTATCCCACCTTTAGTAAATAAGCTGTCAAAAGTTTCTCTATATGGAAGTATTCCAGCTAACAAATGAAGAAAACATGTTAGAATTAGAACATCATTATTTCATAGCCTTTATAAACTAACAGATCTAGGCAATAATCATCAATCAATACTAACATCACAAATGAGAAATAAACCAGTTATATGCGTTTCTTAATGGAATTACACAACATTATATATGAACTCTTGCCAAAAATGTTCAAGCTTGATCAGGTTTCTAGATCTAACTACCAATTTAGAGGAAATATAAAACTCAGAGGCACATAATAAATGACTCCATGGGAAAGACAATGGAAATTCTAAAGAAAAATACCCAGCTCCTCAACAAATACATTTAAAGATTAAAGAAAAGGAAAGGAAATGGAAGAGTAATTTAGAGATGAAAAGAGATTTAAGAGACATATCAACCAATTGCAATACATGGACATTCTTTTAATCCTATATTAAAAAATACAAATGAGGTATGAGTTAATCAGAGAACTTTGAACACTGGACATTTGATGACAATAAGGAATTATTGTTAGCATTTAGATGTGATAATGGTATACAGTTATGGTTAAACAATATATGAGTTGCAGTCATTGATCTTAAGAAGCTCACAGAAAGTGGGGGGAATATGCAGGTTGAAAAATGATTAAAATACAATTCGATAAGGCTATGCCAGTGATAAGTGAAAAGTATTATGGGAGCACAGAGACAAGTACCACCTAGGAGGCTGAAGGAATAATTCTTGTATAAGAGAGATATGAATCTTAAAGGATGAGAAGTTTGGCAGGGAAATTAGGCAGGAAGTGAGCCCCAAACCAAGAGAATAATATGAACAGAGACAAAGAGGTGTAAAAAATGGGATGTGTTCCAAGGTGTGCAAATATTTGAGCATTGTTACAGCACAGAGAAAGTGGTGAGACATGAGGTTAGAGAGACAGGCTTGCATGAGATCTTACCAGATCTTTCTTGATTCTGTGTTAAGGCCAATGTAGTACCTGTTTGATGTTTAAGTTTTTTTCAGAGATAGAGAAATGTAATTTAAGAGTTATATCAGGTTTCTCTTTCTAGAGATGAAGAATTCACTGTACTTTGAGCTTCTAATATAGGTTACAAAGTTTTATTCAGTGTGATGTGGTTTGTCATCATTAAGATCCCTGCTAAAATTCTGCTACCTTTTAAACCCAGGAACAGAACATTCAGGAGAACTGGCCCATGTGCTAATGAGGTCCCCACTGTCTCTTCTAAGCCTTATGCCTGGATCAGCTGAGGACTCTCATTTTATCCTGCCAAAAGGTTCTGCTTCAATATACTCCTGAGAGCTGGAGTTGGGCCTCTGTGGGCTGTAAACAGAAAACAGAAAGCAGCCCACTCTCTATGGCCATGCTTCTTCTTGGTATCTGGTATCACATCTAGCCCAACTTTCTGCCAAATTTCTTTATGCTTTCTAGGACAAATTCATGGCTTTTTCCAGTTTCCTCAGGAGGGGCACTTGTAAACTCCAAAGGAAGTTGATACCAGCACATGGCCCAGAAATTCTATTTGGCTTACCTTCCCTGGAACCTTCATCTAATAGTGGCAATATTCTCCTTTCCTTACACAGCTAGGTTTGCAGTTTTTACTCAGTTAAAAAAAATAAACTAAATAATACATTGTTTAGAGATACGTAAGTAAGTGGCAAAACCACAAAGAAAACCAAGGACATAATTAACACAAAACACCAGATAGTGGTTTCCTTTGCTAGAGGAAAGAAAAGAGGAGTACACAGGGCATTTCTGAAGTACTGGGTAGATTTGATTTCTTAACATGGGGGATACATTGCTGTTTATTTTACTATCATAACCATTCTTCAAACCATATGTATATGTATGATATAGTTTTCAGTATGTATGTAACATTACATATACACAATTTTTTAAAGTTATGGGATTCAAAACAAACATCTTTCATAGCTCCATCATTTCTAACTTTTCTCTAGACATCAGTCTTGCAAATTGATGGCAAGTGGTGGTGACCAACATTTGCCTTCCCCTATGCTAACTATCTTGCATCTTGAAAGGAAGAGTGAAGCAAATGTGTGTGTGCATGTGAGGAACTATAGTCCATTTTACTACTATTGCCTAACTCTACCTCTGAATTTCTGGGCAAACCCATAAATTTGAAATAAATTCTCCTTCCCTTGCCCCATGACTTTTGAAACAGAAGGACAATTTTTAAAGTTAAGTGAAACACCTTGTATAAAAAATATTGTAGTTGATTCTGCTCATGAACAAAAATAATTTATACCAAAATAATTTAAGTATATAAAAAAGTAAAGATAAAATGACAATGTTGGGACAGGAAGTATAGGAAGAAATTAAAAGCTAAAGAACAGAGCAGAATAATCCAAACCCAAATGACATCTCAGAAAGGAAGGAAGATGCCTCAGTGGAAGACATTTCCAATAGACATTTCCTTTTCTCTCTTCCCTAAATTTTGTTCATATTAATCTCATTAAAAAAATTTACCTGTGTAATTTATTTCTTCAAAGATCATTTACACACATGAAAGGAAACTCTTTCTAAATAAACCAAAGTGCAGAGATAATTTCTAAGCTTTGTTCACGTGTTCATGTCATTATTATGCAAAAAGAAATATTTAGGGAAGTATAAAAAACTCCCCTACTGCAATTTCATAAAATACTATTATTTTATAATACACATTAATGGCCTCTTCTAAGTAAGTGTTAATTCTATTAGGTAAATATATCATTCTACATTTTCAGCCTTTTTTCCCTTCCTCGTTCGGTTATGTTAGGTTATAAAAATGCATTCCAAAATTCCAAATAAATAGGTTTGGATGACTTTTAAAATTTTATTATAATAGCTTTTTGGTGCCCCCAAATTTTATATGACTCTAATCCAAAGGTTGTACTATTTCAGAAGATTAAAAATTATATTGCATTGCTCAGACATAACAGACCAGAAAGATTGATTCATTTGGTTCTCTATTTAATCATTCATTCATCCATCACACTTTAATGGTTTTATAGTGGTAAGATGTTGTGATAAGTGCAATGGGGAAAATATTCATGAATTAGACCATGAGGCTGACATCAAAACACCTCATATCTAATAGGAAATCGAAATATGCCTAAATAACAAAACTATGTTAATCACCATAAGATAATTTTTAAAAAATGTTCAATTGCCTCTGTGATGGCACAGATCATTTTCTTCTTTCTCTCTGGTGATCCCTTGCACCTGGAATAGTGCTTGGCCAATAGCAGGTGCTCGTGCTTATTGAATGGGGAAGTGGGGAAATGAATGAATGAGAAAAGAGGTGACACATGACCTGGGCTTGGATAATGGAATAATCTGGTCATCAGAAATTACATAAGGCAATTTAAAAAATCAACATCATTCTCGTGAGTCTTATTTTGACTTAATTCAGTTCTTTTCAACAATAATTACCTCAGCATGGTCTTAAACCTCCCTCTCCACACTTGTCCTGTCACAACAACTTAAGAAAACATCCATGAACATAAAGGCAAAGGCAGTCCCAGGAACTAGGGGAGATTTGTTGAACTATGGTTCATCCATCAAAGGGTGCTGTTCATTTCAAAAGAGTCACCTTTGGTGTGTTATGCACTTAGTTTCATGATGCTAACAATATTTAATATATGCATAAAACTCCAGAAGTTGCCTTCAGAATCTGCATCAGCTCCTCTAAACATCCACAATGGCTACATTGTTATCTTTTAAAAGTGGCTTTGATATTTGAGCTTCCTGATATTTTCTCTAATTAAATGTACAAATAAATCAGTTGAGTAACATTATTGCTGGATATCTTAAAGAGGTACTCCAATTACAGTCTCAGAATATTTGCTGTACATAATGGCAAAGTATATAAAGTGGAAAGGAGACTTGTTTAGATTTTATTTAATGTAATAAGCATTAATTATAAATAATTATATAAAATTATTTTATATAATTATTTTAAATTTTTTATTATATATTTTAATATATTATGTAAACAAAATGACTTGTTTACAATTTTATTTAAATACATATTCAGCTACTCACTACAATGTAATAGAATATTTTTTGAAAGATCAATGGGGCTGAAGTACTAAGTGACCATATAGTGGAGCTTCTGAGTTACCAACAATTAAATAAAAGCTTGGAATAAAATAAGACCAATGACTTGAAAGTCTGAAATTATCATTTTCAAGAGTCATTTTGTAGCAGACAAGAATATAGAGAAGACTAGAGTTATTTAAATTAATGAAAACATGTAGGTGGTTCTGAAACACAGAAAATAGCCTTGCAAAAGTTCAGAGTGGATACCCATCTCTAATGTAATACCCTGCAGTGACATATTCCATAGAGCAAATCAAAGAATACCTTATTTTAAATAGTGAAAGATTGATCAGAAAGGGTTCTTATCTATGTTCCTAGATGGCTAACATACTTTATCTCATTTCATCATTGTGATATATTATTGATGGTGTCAATATTATACATAGGGAAGGCATGCCAGTGTATTTTCCTCAATGTTCCAGATAGACTATATTTTTTTGTATACTTTCTATATTAACTACATATATCTTCTATTATTCAATAATAGTCTAAGATACTCTGTCCTCTTTGCAGTTGACCCAGAAAATGAATCAATCTTGTGGGTCACCTCAAATCCTGGTTTTCAATGGGGGAAGAAAAAAGCTTCAGAAGTTCTATTAACCAACAATAGTATAAAGAATATTAAAAAGTGCTTGTTGTATATTAAACAATGTGCCTTTCTCATTTTTCTTTTCACTTTGTTTTTGGGGTTGTCAAGGTTTTCCTCAAAATTACTGTAATAATATAGAAGAGAATGTCACGTCTCCTTAATCTTCCAAAACTTTATAAAAAATTTATTACAAGCTTGTGGATGTAATTGTCTTGATTTAAGGAGAAGAAACTGAGAAAGAAAAATTTCTAAGCCAACAATTTTTCAAATATTTTAGAAACTATTGAAACTTAAGGAAAATGTTCCTTTGAAGAGCAAATCATTTATGTAATAATTTGTAATTATGTAATGATATATGATTAATAATTACTACTTATGTTTAAATAAAACTGTAACTGTTTTCCTGTGTGATTTATATTATAAATTATTAGGCAAAAATAATGTTTAATATAAATATCATTTTATTTAGTGTAATAAGGATTAATTTTAAATAATCATATAAAATTATTTTATTATAAATGATTGGAAATATATCATTTGGATGATATATTTCAGTGGTTCTCAAAAAGGACTTTACTATGGAACCACAATGCATGATATTCACAAAACATGTGTGATGCAATCACAAGATATATATCTAGATGGAGGGCTGCAGAAGAGACAGGAGATTCCAAACATTATCAACAATTCCTAATGAGGTGACCCTCAAAAAACTTACACTTGAGAAAACATAAGAGAATGTAAGTGAATTAAAATGATGCTTTTTTTGCCTTAACTTTTATTCTTTTCAAATTTCAAAATCTTCTCATTTTTTACTATTATTAACAAATTTATTGTGATCTTAACCGATGTCTGATTCAGACACAACAATATTTTATTCTAGTTGCTAATGCTGCTCTATTCTGTGTCATTCTTTAGTTCATTCATCCAAACACTATCCATTTGCCACACATTTACTGAGTGTCTGTTAGGTATCAGGCTCTGTAATAGGCACTGGCATTACAGAGATGAACGAGCAATCTTTGAACTCAGTTTCATCTCTTAAAGATGAATATAATGAATGCTTGAGAATGATCAATGTATTGAATTGTTGTTTCATGTTAGAGTTTCATAATTGTTGAGCCATAAAATATTCTTTACCCTAAGAACCCCTGCAATTTTTAAAATGATTGAACAACTTCCATATTTTACTTACTGTGCATTTACTGATTACTATCTATTTGGTAGTGAGGCTATCCTGGTTTTCAGGAAGACCAACCAGAAATTAAGACATGAGCTTCTGATAAAGATGGTAGCAAGTATAGGAGAGAAAAAATACCATCTTTTCCTTAACCATCTCAAGGTTCATGGCTGAGATGCCTATAAGAAAAAACAGATTAATATAAGCATAAAAATTGATTTATTATAAATTGTATGTGACATAGAAGCCTCAGAAATGATCTGAAAAAAAACAGGAATATCTTTGTATATTTTATGCTAAGTCTGATTTAAAAAATAGATGGTTGTGAAGAAACATGATTGGAGAAAAAGGAAGATAATATAATGGTAATAAACTGGGGGGAAGTCAGCAAGGCCTGATTTTTCTGATTCTTTTCTGTGTCTTCAAGGATAAGGATGGTCCTTTCATCCAGTTAGATGGAGGACTTTTTGGAATGAGGGTCTTTTGGAATTAGGGTTGCATAACCTGCTTCAGGGGAAGGTCAGTTTTGTTTTATGGCCCACTTCAGGAAAGAAAAGGAAAAAAAAAAGAATTCTAGTTTCTATGGCCTGCTTGAGGAGAGAGGGGGACAGGAGAAGGTCAAAGAGACCTTCCTGCTTCTGTAGTTTTCTTAATTTTTCAGCTTAAGACATTCACTATTCCAAGATGCCATATTTTGGGTTATCATGTTCCGAGTTCTGTCTGCAGTTTACTCATATGTTATATTTTACCCCCCCTGAAACTTACTGAATTTGAGGGAAGAGAAGGGATTCTGTGTATAGCTAAAATAAAAAATACTTAGCTTCCTAACCAAGAAAAATTGTAAATGAACCCTATAGCTCCTCAATGAAATGAATTGATTTAAGACAAATGCTGAGCCATCAAGTAAAAGCAATGTGAATTTTGTTCAATTTTTAGCAATATGGAATACCAGAGAACCCAAAGTCATATAGCCTCTAATCATTTAAACTATTTTAAAAGAAGGAATATTTTAAAATACGCTTTTAAATTGATGAAAGACACTGTTGAGAAGTTGTGATAAGCCATGTGAAGCTGATAGCAAAGCAGGAACTCCAGCCCGATAAGGTAAGTTTGGAGCCCAGAGGTCCAGAGCACTATAATGGTTCTCAAAGTGTGTTCCCTGGGCCAGTAGCAGCAGCAGCACCTAGGAAATTGTATTTCTAACTACTTCCTAAGTCTCTTCCTAAACCTACTAAATCAATAACTTTGGAAGCTGGGCCCAGTAATTAGTGTTTGAAGAGAACTACAGTGGTTCTGAAATGATAGCACATATCAGAATTATTTAGAGGGCTTGTTAACTTCCTCAATGTATATTCTAGGAATCAGCAGCATTGTTAGAAATGCAGACTCTCAGGCCCTACCCCAGACCTACCACATCAGAATCTGCAGTTTAACAAGATTCCCAGGTGACTTAGGCACATTAAAATTTGAGAACCACTGGCCTAGAGTAATGTCTTCCAAACTTTTTTGACTCAAAGAAAATGTTCTTTGTGACACAATACACACACACACACACATACACACACACACACACACACACACTGCAATGGAGTCAGGAGTGAGGTGAATAAGATACCCAGGATATGAAATTTAAAGAGGAACTCACTTTCAGAGTCCTGCAAGTGAACTTACATAAGTGAGTGCCTCTTTTAATTTTGTACTCTAATTGACTCACTTCATCTCATTCTCATCCATTGCTAGCTTTGAAGGCAGAGAAAAAGAGCCATGAGCCAAGGATTGTGGGTGGCCTCCGAGAGCTAGAATATCCTAATCTGACAGCCAGCAAGGAAATGAGGACTTCAGTAGAATAACCACGTGGAACTGAAATTTACCAACCACCAGAGTGACCTTGGAAGTGGATTCATTCTTAGAACTCCCAGAAAGGAATACAGCCTGCGTGACACTTCTATTTCAGTACTGTGGCACTCTAAGCAGAGGACTCCACTGAACCACACTGTATCCATAAACAAGAAGTCTTTTATGCAGCTGGTGTTTATGGGAATTGGAAATTTTGACCTGTACAGCTGTGAGATAATAAATGAGTGCTGTTTTAAGCCATTACTTTTTTTATTTTTTAAATTTACTTTTATTTTTTATTTCCTTCAGTTTTCGGGAAACAGGTGGTACTTGTTTACATTAGTAAGTTCTTTAGTGGTGATTTGTGAGATTTTGGTGCACCCATCACCCGAGAAGTATACACTGAACCCAATTTATACTCTTTCATCCCTCACTCCCCTCCCACCCTTCCCCCTGAGTCTCCAAAGCCCATTGTATCATTCTTATGCCTTTGCATTCTCATAGCTTAGCTACCGCTTATGAATGAGAACATATGATGTTTGGTTTCCCATTCCTGAGTTAGTTCACTTAGAATAATAGTCTTCAATTCCATCCAGGTTGCTGTGAATGCCATTAATTCATTCCTTTATATGTTAAGCCACAAATTTGTAGTAATTTGTTATGGCAGCAATAGAAAACTAATACATATACATACATACCTACTGCATGTATGTATATAATTGGTGTCAAAAAATACTCTTACTAAAAGAACATACTATATGCGATAAACTGTTATTTTTATGTTCTCCTATACTATTTTATTTCATTTTTAATGCTTGTCATGCTCTACTAAATTAACTTTATAAACCATTAATCAGTTGCTTTGATTAAAAAAATTTTAGCCTAGATATTTTGTACATTGTGGAGGGTAGAAAGTGGTGGACTAAACATTGTGCCTCCTTGGAAGGGCAGGGAGATGGGCCGGATACAATCCTAATTAAAACCAAGAATTGGGAAATACATATATGTGGAAAAGAAAGGAAGCGAAAACCTCTTCTGCAGATGAAAAATAACATGAAGGAAAAGTAGAGTTGTCTAAGTAGGTGTATTGAACAAGTTTTGGAAGGTAAGATGAAGCACAGGCTATATTCCTTCTGCTGTTATTGCTTGCAAGCCAAGCCATAGAAGTGTGAGCATTTAGAGACAGATGTGGCAGCCAGACTCAGGGTTGCAATGTGCAGCAACAGCAGCTTCTGTCCCTTGCATTTCAGCTATGGTACTGTGCTCTTGAATTCACTATTACGGTGGCAGGCTTAACTTTTGTTTCCCTAGTTATTCCAGTGATTTTATGAGCACAAGTACCTGTATTGATTCTCTGCTTGAATGATGTTTGCCCCTGCCCTGAATCTGGACCAATAAATAGGAATCCTCTTATGCAGCTGCTATTATATGGAAATTGGCCAAACACTTTGGAAAATAATTTCGCATTACCTAGTAAAGTGGAAAATGTGCATACCATACAACTCACGAATCCTACTCCAAAAAAGTATATCCTAGAGAAAATTTTATGTAAATATATCAGGAAGCATGTATAAAAATGTATATAAAAAAACTGTTCATCACGATGAGAAATGGACACAACCCAAAAGAGAGTTCCCTATGAAAAAATCATTAAGGAACATAAAGACCAAGAAGTTACAGAAACTAAAAGATAAAAAGCAATTCCACAAGCTTTCTGATAGAAAAGCAAGGACACCTTCCAGGCAGAGGAGGTGGTAGCTGGAGAGCAGAATTAATTAATTAGCAGTTAACTTTGCTAATTGAAGAACTGTCCACTAAGTGTTGTGGAGAAAAAGATCTTATCCAAAATGTGGTATTCCTAGGTAATTCATATATCAAGGAAAATAAACCAATTGAAAAATAAAACAAAATTTAAAACTGACAATTGGAAAAGGCAAAAATACAAAAAAGACTTAATGACCACTCAATTCAGTCTAAATCACTATGATAACGAGAGTTACAGAACAAAATGTAATTGCTATAGTTTTTGAAAAAACCGCTACATAATGTAAAAATAAGAACAGTTTGAGGATAATGGACTAAGCCAAAAATTTCAAAAAATGCCAACACAATGAAGGTAAAAGGCAGGAGTGATAACATAAAAGCATATACTTATTATTTGTCTTGGGGACTGACAGGAAATATAATTTTACTTCAAAAGTTGACACATGGGGAAACCCAGATTTATGAATTTATTTGAAAGATACATAGAAAATTTCAAGGAGAATAAAAAGCAGATGCTTTTATCTTCCAACTGGGAAAGGAAGAGAAGGGAAGAAGGTAAAAATGTGAAGAAATCAGAGACTACATATCAAAAGAGAAGGAATAGTAAAACTGGGAATATAAGCAAAGATAGCAGATGCAAAACCAAACACATGTACTATAACAATACATGCAAGTAGGATAAACTAGCCCATAAAAAGTGAAATCACTGAAACTGTATGTTATATATGGAGAGTTATCTAAGACAAAGGAAATCAAACAAATTAAAACAATGTAAAAATCTGGCGGGTCAAAAAAATTTAAGATTAAAAACGAAGAAGCATGGTACCATAAAATTAATATCAATATTCAAAGCAAATAATTAAATGGGACAAAAAGTATATAATCCACAATGAAAATAACTTATGAATGTTTACTTTAAAAATCACATGGCATTGAAATATACAAAGTGAAAACTTCCAAAAGGTAAAGATAAAATTAACTAAAATATAATAGTGGTTTTAAAATATGTGTTCCTAAATCTTTAATAGATTTGGTAGAAAAAAGGGAATATGAAAGAATCAGTGTAATAGAAAGTAAGATAAAGTAACAGATGTCTTTGGACTCAGCTTGTTGGAAAAAGGAAAATGACTGGCTATTTCAGTGCTGGTCAAGGTGGTAAAGGGTCACTTTGAATCAGTATTGGCTCACCATAGCCAATAATACCACTAAAAGAATTAGAACCCCGCCTTATGTCTAACAAAATTCCAAAACATTTCAAATAAATTCACGATCTAAATATTTTTTAAACTTATTTTGAAAAAGAATAATTTAGAGTTTTGTAATCCTAGGTTACAAAAAGTCTTTTAAAGGCAGAGATAAATACAAATAGTCCCTAATATAAAATTTATTTGGCCTAAATTTTTTCACTTTACCACAGTGTGAAAGTGACATACATTTAGGATGCTCCTCTACTTATGATGGATTATCCCAACATAGGCCCATCGTTAAGTCTAGGAGCATCTATACATAAAGTAAAAAATCGACAGTAAAAGACTGTTCACTGGTTCAGCAAAACACTAAAATATTTTATAATATTCTGTCTTAAGGAAGGAATGAGAGAAAGGACAGTTTAATATATTGTTGATAGGAATGTAAAGCAATATACTTTGGAAAGTCAGCTTGATGATTTACATATTAAAATCTTAAAATTTTAGTTTCCTTTGTTTCCAGTAGGGTTGGAATTAACAGACACTATCTATGACTAACTTACGTGAAAAATAAATTTGTTGGAAGGATGTTGGATAGTTCACAGAATCAAAGGGAAAGTATGAAAACAAGTCCAGGAAAAAAGTGGAACTGGACAAATCATCAGATCATCCTCATGGAATAAAAGAATGAATAAACAAAAGAGCCCCTAACATTTTTAATTTCTTACATCACTTCCCTCAAGAACTACTACCAAGATAATCTGATTGACCTAGCTTGACTGGTGAGAGCAGGACAATTTATGTTATAATTCTGCCAATACTACACACAAAGAGGGGATGGTGGCACCCCTGAAGAATTAGAGTGCTTAGTTTTGTTTCCAAACAAGAGAGTGAGTAGATGCTGAATAGTCAAAAAAGGACAAATACCCATTACAGCAGTTTACTCAGCAATTCTATGTGGAGTACCTTATCCCAAGAAAATAACTGGACAAAGATGCAAATATAGCCAGGCACAGTGGCATGTGCCAGTAGTCCCAGTGTTACTCACACAAGGGAAGAGGTCAGTGGGTGACAGCCAAATGACCACAACCAAGGAGAATTTAATTAACTAGGATATTTTACCATTTGTGACAAGTAAGAAGGACACCAGGGATAATTCCCCAAAGCAATTCCTCCCTGAACAGAGGTGAAAACAGGATTTTTAATAGGCTGGTTAGCTGAGTCATTGTATGTAGCATTGGCATAGTCCCATGAATAGAACATGGCAAATGAACTCCTCCCTGGGTGGAGTTTTTAGTATGGTGATGAGGAGAGTTTGCCAAAGTTCATCTTAGACTCAGGCCACTCTGGATCCAGCTGTTTTTCCCCCCTGCTGGAACTTTTATAAACAACAAGAACTCCAGGTGCAACAGTTATAAGAAGTAGTTTTTCACAGTGGTACCCAGAAAACCAGGGACTCTGGGTTACATCAGCTACTGGGGAGGCTAAGGCAGCAGGATGTTTAGGCCTAAGAGTTCAAGGCCAGCCTGGGCAACATAGCAAGACTCTGTCTCAAAAAATGTAAATATTTGCAAATAAGACATTTATCTCAGTGGTTTTTGTTACAGTAAAAACTAAAAATTGTTTAACAATATAGGATTGGCTCAACAAATTACATTACAGACATCTGAAGAAATAATATGCAACCGCTTACAATAATAATGCAAGTCAACATTTACAGACATGGACTGATTGCGCTTAATATACAGTGAATATAGAAAAGCCCTGGGAGGTGATAGCAGGGAAGGAAAGGGATTAAAAGTGATTGAGGGATTGAAAGGAGGGAGGAAGGAGTAGGTAAAGCTAGAGGAAAGTGGTTACGGTGGGGCATGGCTGAATAAAAGTGGGCTGGGAAAGGTGAATTAGTTTATTCTGAGCTCTGGGTCAGAAGCCGCTGGAAATAACCCAGGGAACATGGAAGGTGGAAGAGTGGCAATTTAGTACTGTGGCACAGACAGGCCCTGGATGTTCCCAACCTCACAACATTCAAATAAATGTCTTCATTTTTTAAATACAGAAGGAGGCATATCCAGAATTTAACAATGATTTTTCTCTGATTGGGACTGTAGAATGTTTTTGGTTGTCTGTACTATTAATATCTCTACAGTGAAACTTAATTAATTCTGTAACTTAAAAAAGAGAAAGATATCCTCTTAGTCTTCAAATATAACAAGAGGAATAAACAAAACAAATCCTAAGACTCTTCATCAGATTGTTGTGTTAATAGGAGTCCCAAATCACAGTGAGGTGAGTATAGAGATTTCACAATTTAGAATTTATCCAAGCTTTATAGGAAAACTTGTATCACTGAGTGTGTTTAATCATTAACATCTATTAAGTTGCAGCACAAAACCAGTTTATTGAAGGTCAAAACGCCTGGCTTCAAAAACAGTACAACGATCATCTTATCAATTTTCTTTCTCAGCACTGAGTTGGTGTGTTGAGCATGCCACACGTTTGTATGCCCACAGCGACAGGGAAAGAGTTTTACACTGGAAATAAATTGCATATTCCATCTGCCAATGAAGCAGAGACAACATATCCTTATTGGATCAACTGACATGTCTTTATTTTCTCGTTTTGTGCAGTTTGGCCTTGTTTTGTTTTAAATAAAATAATGTAAAGATGAAACTGCTTGAGATAACAGACCTGTAACATGACACATTTACATTTCAAAACATTTTTGTTCATAAATCTCCCAGGAAAGACCAAACCATCTGTACAGGTTTTAATGTTTGTTCAGAGTACTGACCCTATAGGTTTCAATGTCTATCTCATGTGTGGCACAGATGAGTGAACCAGGAAGTAGGGATAGAAAAATAAAGCCAGGGGGTGGAGCCAAGATGGCCAAATAGGAACAGCTCCAGTCTACAGCTCCCAGCATAAGCGACGCAGAAGATGGGTGATTTCCGCATTTCCAACTGAGGTACCGGGTTCATCTCACTGGGGAGTGTCAGAAAGTGGGTGCAGGACAGTGGATGCAGCATGCATTGAGCATGAGCCAAAGCAGGGCGAGGCATTGCCTCACCCGGGAAGTGCAAGGGGACAAGGAATTCCCTTTCCTAGTCAAAGAAAGGGGTGAGAGATGGCACCTGGAAAATTGGGTCACTCCCATGCTAATACTGCACCTTTCCAACAGTCTTAGCAAATGGCACACCACGAGATTATATCCCGTGCCTGGCTCAGAGGGTCCTACACCCATGGAGCCTCGCTCATTGCTAGCACAGCAGTATGAGATCACATTGCAAGGTGGCAGCGAGGCTGGGGGAGGGGTGTCCGCCATTGCCAAGGCTAGAGTAGGTAAACAAAGTGGCGGGGAAGTTCAAACTGGGTGGAGCCCATCACAGCTCAAGGAGGCCTGCCTGCCTCTGTAGACTCCACCTCTGGGGGCAGGGCATTGCCAAACAAAAGGCACCAGAATCCTCTGCAGACATTAATGTCCCTGTCTGACAGCTTTGAAGAGAGTAGTGGTTCTCCCAGCATGCAGCTGGAGATCTGACAATGGACAGATCCTGAAGTAAGTGGGTCCCTGACCCCTGAGTAGCCTAACTGGGAGGCACCCCCCAGTAGGGGCAGACTGACACCTCACACGGCCAGGTACTCCTCTGAGACAAAACTTCCAGAGGAACGATCAGGCAGCAACATTTGCTGTTCACCAATATACACTGTTCTGCAGCCTCCACTGCTGATACCCAGGCAAACAGGGTCTGCAGTGGACCTCCAGCAAATTCCAACAGACCTGCAGCTGAGGGTCCTGACTGTTAGAAGGAAAACTAACAAACAGAAAGGACATCCACACCAAAAACCCATCTGTACGTCACCATCATCAAAGACCAAAGGTAGATAAAACCACAAAGATGGGGAAAAAACAGAGCAGAAAAACTGGAAACTCTAAAAATCAGAGTGCCTCTCCTCCTCCAAAGGAACAGAGCTCCTCACCAGCAACTGAGCAAAGCTGGATGGAGAATGACTTTGACGAGTTGAGAGAAGAGGTCTTCAGATGATCAAACTACTTCGAGCTAAAGGAGGAAGTTTGATCCAATGGCAAAGAAATTAAAAACCTTGAAAAAAATTAGACGAATGGCTAACTAGAATAACCAATGCAGAGAAATCCTTAAAGGACCTGATGGAGCTGAAAACCGAGGCACGAGAACTACATGATGAATGCACAAGCCTCAGTAGCCCATTTGATTAACTGGAAGAAAAGGTATCAGTGATGGAAGAGCAAATGAATGTAATGAAGCAAGAAGAGAAGTTTAGAGAAAAAAGAATAAAAAGAAAAGAACAAAGCCTGCAAGAAATATGGGACTATGTGAAAAGACCGAATCTATGTCTCATTGGTGTAACTGAAAGTGACAGGGAGAATGGAACCAAGTTGGAAAACACTCTGCAGGATATTATCCAGGAGAATTTCCCCAATCTAGCAAGGCAGGCCAACATTCAAATTCAGGAAATACAGAGAATGCTACAAAGATACTCCT
This sequence comes from Pan paniscus, assembly GCF_029289425.2. NCBI lineage: Eukaryota > Metazoa > Chordata > Mammalia > Primates > Hominidae > Pan > Pan paniscus. The sequence goes on along the minus strand of NC_073256.2, from coordinate 62,393,302 downwards.
TGAGAAGAACAACTCCAAGACACATAATCGTCAGATTCACCAAAGTTGAAATGAAGGAAAAAATGTTAAGGGCAGCCAGAGAGAAAGGTCGGGTTACCCACAAACGGAAGCCCATGAGACTAACAGCTGATCTCTCTGCAGAAACTCTACAAGTCAGAAGAGAGGGGGGCCAATATTCAACATTCTTAAAGAAAAGAACTTCAACCCAGAATTTCATATCCAGCCAAACTAAGCTTCATAAGTGAAGGAGAAATAAAATCCTTTACAGACAAGCAAATGCTGAGAGATTTTGTCACCACCAGGTCTGCCCTATAAGAGCTCCTGAAGGAAGCACTAAACATGGAAAGGAAAAACCGGTACCAGCCACTGCAAAAACATGCCAAATCGTAAAGACCATCAAGGCTAGGAAGAAACTGCACCAATAAATGAGCAAAATAACCAGCTAACATCATAATGACAGGATCAAATTCACACATAATAATATTAACCTTAAATGTAAATGAGCTAAATGCTCCAATTAAAAGACACAGACTGGCAAATTAGAAAAACAGTCAAGACCCATCAGTGTTCTGTATTCAGGAAACCCATCTCACATGTAGAGACACACAGAGGCTCAAAATAAAGCAATGGATGAAGATCTACCAAGCAAATGGAAAACAAAAAAAGGCAGGGGTTGCAATCCTAGTCTCAGATAAAACAGACTTTAAATCAACAAAGATCAAAAGAGACAAAGAAGGCCATTATATAAAGGTAAAGGGATCAATTCAACAAGAAGAGCTAACTATCCTAAATATATATGCACCCAATTCAGGAGCACTCAGATTCATAAAGCAAGACCTTAGAGACCTACAAAGAGACTTAGACTCCCACAGCATAATAATGGGAGACTTTAACACCCCACCGTCAACATTAGACAGGTCGACGAGACAGAAAGTTAACAAGGATATCCAGGGACTGAAATCAGCTCTGCACCAAGCGGACCTAATAGACGTCTACAGAACTCTCCATCCCAAATCAACAGAATATACATTATTTTCAGCACCACACCACACCTATTACAAAATTGACCACAATAGTTGGAAGAAAAGCACTCCTCAGCAAATGTAAAAGAACAGAAATTATAACAAACTGTCTCTGAGACCACAGTGCAATCAAATGAGAACTCAGGATTAAGAAACTCACTCAAAACTGCTCAAACACATGGAAACTGAACAACCTGCTCCTGAATGACTACTGGGTACATAATGAAATGAAGGCAGAAATAAAGATTATCTTTAAAATCAATGAGAACAAAGACATAACATACCAGAATCTCTGGGACACATTCAAAGCAATGTGTAGAGGGAAATTTATAGCACTAAATGCCCACAAGAGAAAGCAGGAAAGATCTAAAGTGGACACCCTAACATCACAATTAAAAGAACCAGAGAAGCAAGAGCAAACACATTCAAAAGCTAATAGAAGGCAAGAAATAACTAAGATCAGAGCAGAACTGGAGGAAATAGAGACACAAAAAATCCTTCAAAAAATCAATGAATCCAGGAGCTGGGTTTTTAAAAAGATCAACAAAATCAATAGACCACTAGCAAGACTAATAAAGAAGAAAGGAGAGAAGAATCAAATAGATGCAATAAAAATGATAAAGGGGATACCACCACCAGTCGCACAGAAATAAAAACTACCATCAGAGAATACGATAAACACCTCTATGCAAATAAACTAGAAATGTAAAAGAAATGGATAAACTCCTTGACACATACACCCTCCCAAGACTAAACAAGGAAGAAGTTGAATCTCTCAGTAGACCAATAAAAGGCTCTGAAATTGAGGCAATAATTAATAACTTACCAAACAAAAAAAGTCCAGGATCAGATAGACTCACAGATGAATTCTACCAGATGTACAAGGAAGAGCTGGTACTATTCCTTCTGAAACTATTCCAATCAATAGAAAAAGAGGGAACTAACTCATTTTATGAGGCCAGCATCATCCTGATACCAAAGCCTGGCAGAGACACAACAGAAAAAGGGAATTTTAGACGAATATCCCTGATGAACAGCGATGCAAAAATCCTCAATAAAATACTGGCAAACCGAATCCAGCAGCACATCAAAAAGCTTATCCACCATGATCAAGTGGGCTTCATCCCTAGGATGCAAGGCTGGTTCAACATATGAACATCAATAAACGTGATCCAGCATATAAACAGAACCAATGACAAAAACCACATGATTATCTCAATAGATGCAGAAAAGGCCTTTGACAAAATTCAACAATGCTTCATGCTAAAAACTCTCAATAAATTAGGTATTGGTGGGACGTATCTCAAAATAATAAGAGCTATCTATGACAAACCCAGTCAATATCATACTGAATGGACAAAAACTGGAAGCATTCCCTTTGAAAACTGGCACAAGACAGGGATGCCCTCTCTTGCCACTCCTATTCAACATAGTGTTGGAAGTTCTGGCCAGGGCAAGCAGGCAAGAGAAGGAAATAAAGGGTATTCAATTAGGAAAAGAGGAAGTGAAATTGTCCCTGTTTGCAGATGACATGATTGTATATCTAGAAAACCCCACTTTCTCAGCCCAAAATCTCCTTAAGCTGATAAGCAACTTCAGCAAAGTCTCAGGATACAAAATCAATGTGCAAAAATCACAAGCATTCTTATAAACCATTAAGAGACAAACAGAGAGCCAAATCGTGAGTGAACTCCCATTCACAATTGCTTCAAAGAGAATAAAATACCTAGGAATCCAACTTACAAGGGACATGAAGGACCTCTTCAGGGAGAATTACAAACCACTGTTCAATGAAATAAAAGAGGATACAAACAAATGGAAGAACATTCCATGCTCATGGGTAGGAAGAATCAATATCATGAAAATGGCCATACTGCCCAAGGTAATTCATAGATTCAATGCCATCCCCATCAAGCTACCAATGACTTTCTTCATAGAATTGGAAAACACTTGAAAATTCATATGGAACCAAAAAAGAGCCCACATTGCCAAGTCAATCCTAAGCTGAAAAAACAAAGCTGGAGGCATCACACTACCTGACTTCAAACTGTACTACAAGGCTACAGTAACCAAAACAGCATGGTACTGGTACCAAAACAGAGATATAGATCAATGGAACAGAACAGAGCCCTCAGAAATAATGCCGCATATCTACAACTATCTGATCTTTGACAAACCTGAGAAAAACAAGCAATGGGGAAAGGATTCCCTATTTAATAAGTGGTGCTGGGAGAACTGGCTACCCATACATAGCAAGCTGAAAGTGGATCCCTTCCTTGCACCTTATACAAAAATTAATTCAAGATGCATTAAAGACTTAATATTAGACCTAAAACCATAAAAACCCTAGAAGAAAACCTAGGCAATACCGTTCAGAACATAGGTATGGGCAAGGACTTCATGTCTGAAACACCAAAAGCAATGGGAACAAAAGCCAAAATCGACAAATGTGATCTAATTAAACTGAAGAGCTTCTGCACAGGAAAAGAAACTACCATCAGAGTGAACAGGCAACCTACAGAATGGGAGAAAATTTTTGCAACCTACTCATCTGACAAAGGGCTAATATCCAGAATCTACAATTAACTCAAATAAATTTACAAGAAAAAAAACCCATCAAAAATTGGGCAAAGTATATGAACAGACACTTCTCAAAAGAAGACATTCATACAGCCAAAAGACACATGAAAAAGTGCTCATCATCACTGGCTGTCAGAGAAATGCAAATCAAAATCACAATGAGATACCATCTCACACCAGTTAGGATGGTGATCATTAAAAAGTCAGGAAACAACAGGTGCTGGAGAGGATGTGGAGAAATAGGAACACTTTTACACTGTTGGTGGGACCGTAAAGTAGTTCAACCATTGTGGAAGTTGGTGTGGCGATTCCTCAGGGATGTAGAACTAGAAATACCATTTGACCCAGCCATCCCATTACTGGGGATATACCCAAAGGATTATAAAGCATGCTGCTATAAAGACACATGCACACATGTGTTTATTATGGCACTATTCACAATAGCAAAGACTTGGCGCCAACCCAAATGTCCAACAGTGACAGACTGGATTAAGAAAATGTGGCACATACACACCATGGAATACTATGAAGCCATAAAAAATGATGAGGTCATGTCCTTTGTAGGGACATGGATGAAACTGGAAACCATCATTCTCAGCAAACTATTGCAAGGACAAAATGCCAAACACCACATGTTCTCACTCATAGGTGGGAAATGAACAGTGAGCACACATGGAAACAGGAAGGGGAACATCACACACTGGGGCCTGTTGTGGGGTGGGTTGAGTGGGGAGGGATAGCGTTGGGAGATATACCTAATGTTAAATGACGAGTTAATGGGTGCAGCACACCAACATGGCACATGTACATATGTAACAAACATGCATGTTGTGCATATGTACCATATAATAATAGTAAAAAAAATTATAGCATGATGTGCATAGTTCTTTTAGTTTTATTTGCATTTTTTGTTGCTAATGAGATGGAGCATCTTTTAATATTTTGTTATTCACTCAAGTTTACTCTTCTGCTCTTAAATTGTCTCACTTTTTTCCCTCATTTTTATACTGAGGGTTTTTTAAACTCTTCTTTCTATTGATTTGCAGTAGTTCTTTACACATCCTGAATACCAACCGTCTGTTGGTTACATATACTGAAAATAAATTCAGTAGATTATCTTTTCTATAAGATATTTTTGATACAGAATTTATTTTAATATAATTGGATCCATTGATCTTTTCATTCACGGTCACAGCAGTATTGTTTATAAAAATTAAAAAAAGAAAGCATTCTATTAATATATCATGAGGAAAATGGAAAAATAAATACATTTAGATATATTCAAACAATGAAATTGTATGTAGCAGCGAATTAGAGCTATACATATAAGCATAGATAAATCTCATAAACAAAACACTACATGAAAAATACAAGTTGAAGAAGACAAAAAGCAATATAAACATACATAAACTTTAAAAAACTTTTAAAAAGATTTAACAGGCCAGGCACAGTGGCTCACATGTATAATCCTAGCACTTTGGGAGGCTGAGGTAGGCAGATTGCTTGAGTCCACATGTTTGAGACCATCCTGAGTAACATGGTAAAACACTATCTCTACAAAAAAATTCAAAAATTAGCCAGGTGTGGTGGCACATGCCTGCAGTCCCAGCTACCTAGAAAGCTGGGGTGTGAGGATCACCTAAGCCCAGGGAGGTCGAGGCTGCAGTGAGCCATGATTGCGCCACTTCACTACAGCCTGAATAACAGACTGAGACGTTGTCTCTAAATAATAAGGTAAAATAAAATAAAATAAATTAAAACAAAGAGATCCAACATAAAGTATAAATAAACATATGAGAAAACAAACTTCAAAGTCAGGCTTATCATACAGTTCTTTGAATGCCTTCATATTTTTGCATGTTGAAATAATAACGTTGTTGAATGCAACAGCAGTTCTGGTGACACTTTCTTTAGTAAGCTAGATCAGGATTCCTCTGTAGCCATGTTGAAGAAACTTGCAACTGGCACTGATCCTTCACCATCCTTTCCTAAGTGGTGTTTTTCAAGGTGAGAAGATTGAGATCATTGCCAATACTCAGCCACATTATGTCACCTTTACAGTTATAACATGATCAATCACTGATACTGCAAATAGGTTACAATGAACTCCACAATATGATTCTTGGGGCCAAACGTATGCTTGGACAATGATTTGATTACTCAACTCTCCAGTAACACAAGCAGAGTAGGTAAAGTATAAAGAGGAGATTAAAAATTTCTGGCTGTGGCAAGGCACTGTGGCTTATGCCTGTAATCCCAGCACTTTGGGAGGTTGAGGTGGGAGGATCACAAGACATCACGAGTTTGAGACTAGTCTGTTCACATGGTGAAACCCTGCCTCTACTAAAAACACAAAAATTGGTAGAGTGTGGTGGCACGCACCTGTAATCCCAGCTACTCGGGAAGCTGAGGCATGAGAATCCTTTGAACCTGAGAGGCTGAGGTTGTAGTGAGCCAAAATTGTACTAATGCACTCCAGCCTGGGTGACACAGCAAGACTCTGAAGAAGAAAAGATGTTTGGACAGAAGGAAGGAATGAAGAAGAAAGAGAAAGAAAGAAGAAAGAAAGGAAGAAAAAGAAAGAAAGAGAGAGAAAGAAAGAAAGAGAAAGAAAAGAAAAGAAGGAAAGAAAGGAAGGAAGGAAGGAAGAAAGAAAGAAAGAGAAAGAAAAGAAAAGAAGGAAAGAAAGGAAGGAAGGAAGGAAGAAAGAAAGAAAGAGAAAGAAAAGAAAAGAAGGAAAGAAAGGAAGGAAGGAAGGAAGAAAGAAAGAAAGAGAAAGAAAAGAAAAGAAGGAAAGAAAGGAAGGAAGGAAGGAAGAAAGAAAGAAAGAAAGAAGGAAGAAAAAAATTTCTGGCTGGGCGTGGTGGCTCATGCCTGTAATCTAGAACTTTGGGAGGCTGAGGCACGTGGATCACTTGAGCTCAGGTGGCTGATACCAGCCTGGCCAACATGGTGAAACCCCATCTTTATTTTTTATTTTATTTATTTATTTATTTATTTATTTATTTATTTATTTATTATTATACTTTAAGTTTTAGGGTACATGTGCACAATCTGCAGGTTAGATAAGTATGTATACATGTGCCATGCTGGTGTGCTGCACCCACTAACGCGTCATCTAGCATTAGGTATATCTCCTAATGCTATCCCTCCCCCCTCGCTCCACCCCACAACAGTCCCCAGAGTGTGATGTTCCCCTTCCTGTGTCCATGTGTTCTCATTGTTCAACTCCCACCTATGAGTGAGAATATGCGGTGTTTGGTTTTTTGTTCTTGCTATAGTTTACTGAGAATGATGATTTCCAATTTCATCCATGTCCCTACAAAGGACTTGAAATCATCATTTTTTATGGCTGCATAGTATTCCGTGGTGCATATGTGCCACATTTTCTTAATCCAGTCTATCATTGTTGGACACTTGGGTTGGTTCCAAGTCTTTGCTATTGTGAATAATGCCGCAGTAAACATATGTGTGCATGTGTCTTTAAAGTAGCATGATTTATAGTCCTTTGGGTATATACCCAGTAATGGGATGGCTGGGTCAAATGGTATTTCTAGTTCTAGATCCCTGAGGAATTGCCACACTGACTTCCACAATGGTTGAACTAGTTTACAGTCCCACCAACAGAAGGAAATAAAGGGTATTCAATTAGGAAAAGAGGAAGTCAAATTGTCCCTGTTTGCAGATGACATGATTGTATATCTAGAAAACCCCATTGTCTCAGCCCAAAATCTCCTTAAGCTGATAAGCAACTTCAGCAAAGTCTCAGGATATAAAATCAATGTACAAAAATCACAAGCATTCTTATACACCAGCAAGAGACAAACAGACACCCAAATCATGAGTGAACTCCCATTCACAATTGCTTCAAATAAAATACCTAGGAATCCAACTTACAAGGGATGTGAAGGACCTCTTCAAGGAGAACTACAAACCATTGCTCAGGGAAATAAAAGAGGATACAAACAAATGGAAGAACATTCCATGCTCATGGGTAGGAAGAATCAATATCGTGAAAATGGCCATACTGCCCAAGGTAATTTACAGATTCAATGCCATCCCCATCAAGCTACCAATGACTTTCTTCACAGAATTGGAAAAAACTACTTGAAAGTTCATATGGAACCAAAAAAGAGCCCGCATCACCAAGTCAATCCTAAGCCAAAAGAACAAAGCCGGAGGCATCACACTACCTGACTTCAAACTATACTACAAGGCTACAGTAACCAAAACAGCATGGTACTGGTACCAAAACAGAGATATAGATCAATGGAACAGAACAGAGCCCTCAGAAATAATGCCGCATATCTACAACTATATGATCTTTGACAAACCTGAGAAAAACAAGCAATGGGGAAAGGATTCCCTGTTTAATAAAGGGTGCTGGGAAAACTGGCTAGCCATATGTAGAAAGCTGAAACTGGATCCCTTCCTTACACCTTATACAAAAATCAGTTCAAGATGGATTAAAGACTTAAACATTAGACCTAAAACCATAAAAACCCTAGAAGAAAACCTAGGCATTACCATTCAGGACATAGGCATGGGCAAGGACTTCATGTCTAAAACACCAAAAGCAATGGCAACAAAAGCCAGAATTGACAAATGCGACCTAATTAAACTAAAGAGCTTCTGCACAGCAAAAGAAACTACCATCAGAGTGAACAGGCAACCTACAAAATGGGAGAAAATTTTCACAACCTACTCATCTGACAAAGGGCTAATATCCAGAATCTACAATGAACTCAAACAAATTTACAAGAAAAAAACAAACAACCTCATCAAAAAGTGGGTGAAGGACATGAACAGACACTTCTCAAAAGAAGACATTTATGCAGCCAAAAAACACATGAAAAAATGCTCATCATCACTGGCCATCAGAGAAATGCAAATGAAAACCACAATGAGATACCATCTCACACCAGTTAGAATGGCGATCATTAAAAAGTCAGGAAACAACAAGTGCTGGAGAGGATGTGGAGAAATAGAAACCCCATCTTTATTAAAAATACAAAATTAACTTGGTGTGGTGGTGTATGCCTCTAATCCCAACTACTTGGAAGGCTGAAGCAGGAGAATTGCTTGAAACCAGGAGGCAGAGATTGCAGGGAGCTGAGATCATGCCATTGCACTCCAGCCTGGACAAAAAGAGCAAAACTCCATATATATATAAATTTTGGTTTGAAGAAGATTAACAAAATTACAGAAGCTCACTTTGACAAGCTGCGACATCACCACGGTACCAGAATTTTAATGACTCTCAGTGCCAAGGTGCCAACAATGCTATAAATGTTACTGTTCTCTGTATTTCCAATGACCCAAATGCCAAATGCTACTGCTGAAGGCTTCATCAGGATGGTTGCTGTCAAACAAAATGTGTTGATCCTTGAAACAGGAGGCAGCACTTTTGATGTATCCACCCTCACTTGTGAAGATGGTATCCCTGATTTCTAGTTTTCAACTATGGACATTTCTTTGGGTGGATAAAATTTTCTTAACTCAGCTGGGCACAGTAGCTCATGCCTGTAATCTGAGGACATTGGGAGGCCAAGACCGGCAGATCACCTGAGGTCACAGGTTTGAGAAAATCCTGGCCAATATGGTAAAGCCCCATATCTCCTAAAAATACAAAATTTAGCTCAGCATGGTGGCAGGCACCTGTAATCCCAGCAACTCAGGAGGCTGAGGTAGGAGAATCACTTGAACCCGGGAGGCAGAGGTTGCAGTGAGCCTAGATCATGCCACTGCACTCCAGCCTGGGTGACAGAGTGAGACTCCATCTCAAAAAGCAAACAAAACAAAACAAAACAAAACAGAACAAAACAAAACACCTTTCTTAACCAAGCATCAACCATTTGAATGTCAAAGTCAAGAGCAAATTAATAAAGACATTAATTAAAACAAGAAGTCTATCTGAGCACTGTCTGGGGTCCTAGGAATCAACCAGCCCTGCCTGCCATTTATGTTAAAATTGTGCACCATCAGGGGGCCTAATACCAAGGCCCAGCTCACCCGCTCCTAGCGTCTGAGCACGTCATTCCGGGGCCTGGAGACCACCCCACCCACTACTGCCAGTATCCATGTGCTCCTCCCAGGAGCCTGAGGATGGATACTCACAGCCTGCTGCCACCAACACCAGTGAGACTCACCTGCACAAACCACCTGGGAACCTGGAGACTGGCCCTACCAACCTATTGCAGTCACTGCTGGCACTAACACATGCAACCTGGGGGTACACAAGTTGGCCCACCATCACTACTGCTGTGGTTGATGACACACATGCTGCCTAGAAGCCCAAGGATGCCCCACGTAACCACAAATTCTATTGCTGCCACAGCTGACACCTGAACAAGCTCCCTGGAGACCCAAGAATTGGAGTATCTAGGCTCACTAACATCTGTGCCGGCATAAGTTGCCTAGGGGCCCAAGGAAAGGTATGCCTAGCCCACCACTACCACCAAGTGGGCCTGAAGACTATCCTGCTTTACCTAGCTATTCCCAGAAAAGCCTAACCACAGCATTCACTAACAACTGCAGCCTAAGCCACTGAGAAAATCACAGGCACCACTGATATCGATTATAGCCAAAGAAATCATTCAAAGATGACACTACTACATATACCCAGAATCAAAACTAAAGCACCTATACAACGAACACTTATAGATATATGTACAGAAAAAGCCTATCCCTATAAAACCAATTCAAAAAAAATTGGAAGAACTGACTAATGCACCAGAAGTGCAGATATCAACATAAGGACACAAGAAATATGAAAAATCAAGGAATATGACACTCCAAAGGATCACAATAATTCTTCAGCAATAGATTTCAATGGAAGAGAAAAAATCTATTAAATTTCTGAGAAATAATTCAAAATAATGGCATTAAAAATCTCAGATACAAGGAAACTCAGACAAAAAATACAAAGAAGTTAGAAAAACATAACATTAGAAATTAGAAATTCATGATCTGAATCAGAAATTCAATAAAGAGATAAATATCATTAAGAAAGTGCCACACAGAAATCCTGGAAATGAAGAAATCAATAAATGAAATTAAAAATGCAGTCAAGAACTTTAACAATTGGCTAGGTGGAGCAGAAGAAATAAATTCTAAACTTAAACACAGGTCTTTTGAAATAACCCAAACCAAAAAATAAAAATAAAAAAGAGGGTGGAGCCAAGGTGGCCAAATAGGAACAGCTCCAGTCTACAGCTCCCAGCATGAGTGACACAGAAGATGGGTGATTTCTGCATTTCCAACTGAGATACTGGGTTCATCTCACTGGGGAGTGCTGGACAGTGGGTGCAGGACACTGGGTCCAGTGCACCGTGCATGAGCCAAAGCAGGGCGAGGAGTCACTTCACCTAGGAATTGCAAGGGGTCAGGGAATTCCCTTTCCTAGTCAAAGAAAGTGGTGACAGACGGCACCTGGAAAATTGGGTCACTCCCACCCTAATACTGTGCTTTTCCAATGGGCTTAACAAACGGCACACCAGGAGATTATATCCCGCACCTGGCTCAGAGGGTCCTACACCCACAGAGCCTCACTCACTGCTAGCACAGCAGTCTGAGATCAAACTGCAAGGTGGCAGTGAGGCTGGGGGAAGGGCGCCTGATATGGTCCAGGCTTGAGTAGGTAAACAAAGCGGCTGGGAAGCTCGAACTGGGTGGAGCCCACCACAGCTCAAGGAAGCCTGCCTGCCTCTGTAGGCTCCACCTCTGGGGGCAGAGCACAGACAAAAAAAAGACAGCAATAACCTATGCAGACTTAAATGTCCCTGTCTGACAGCTTTGAAGAGAGTAGTGGTTCTCCCAGCATGCAGCTGGAGATCTGAGAACGGGCAGACCGCCTCCTCAAGTGGGTCCCTGACCCCCAAGTAGCCTAACTGGGAGGCACCTCCCAGTAGGGGCAGACTGACACCTCACATGGCCGGGTACTCCTCTGAGACAAAACTTCCAGAGGAAAAATCAGGCAGCAGCATTTGTGGTTCACCAATATCCGATGTTCTGAAGCCACTGCTGCTGATACCTAGGCAAACAGAGTCTGGGGTGGACCTCCAGCAAACTCCAACAGACCTGCAGCTGAGGGTGCTGACTGTTAGAAGGAAAACTAACAAACAGAAAGGACATCCACACCAAAAACCCAACTGTACGTCACCATCATCAAAGACCAAAGGTAGATAAAACCACAAAGATGGGGAAAAAACAGAGCAGAAAAACCTGAAATTCTAAAAATCAGAGCACCTCTCCTCCTCCAAAGGAACACAGCTCCTCACCAGCAATGAAACAAAGCTGGATGGGGAATGACTTTGACGAATTGAGAGAAGAAGGCTTCAGAAGATCAAATGACTCCGAGCTAAAGGAGAAAGTTCAAACCAATGGCAAAGAAGTTAAAAGCTTTGAAAAAAAATTAGATGAATGGCTAACTAGAATAACCAATGCAGAGAAGTCCTTAAAGGACCTGATGGAGCTGAAAACCACAGCATGAGAACTACATGATGAATGCACAAGCCTCAGTAGCCAATGCAATCAACTGGTAGAAAGGGTATCAGCAATGGAAGATGAAGTGAATGAAATGAAGCATGAAGAGAAGCTTAGAGAAAAAAAAATGAAATGAACAAAGCCTCCAAGAAATATGGGACTATGTGAAAAGACCGAATCTACGTCTGACTGGTGCACCTGAAAGTGACGGGGAGAATGGAACCAAGTTGGAAAACACTCTGCAGGATATTATCCAGGAGAACTTCCCCAATCTAGCAAGGCAGGCCAACATTCAAATTCAGGAAATACAGAGAATGCCACAAAGATACTCCTTGAGAAGAGCAACTCCAAGACACATAATCGTCAGATTCACCAAAGTTGAAATGAAGGAAAAAATGTTAAGGGCAGCCAGAGAGAAAGGTCGGGTTACCCACAAAGGGAAGCCCATCAGACTAACAGCTGATCTCTCTGCAGAAATTCTACAAGTCAGACGAGAGTGGGGGCCAATATTCAATATTCTTAAAGAAAAGAATTTCCAACCCAGAATTTCATATCCAGCCAAACTAAGCTTCATAAGGGAAGGAGAAATAAAATCCTTTACAGACAAGCAAATGTTGAGAGATTTTGTCACCACCAGGCCTGCCCTAAAAGAGTTCCTGAAGGAAGCACTAAACATAGAAAGGAATAATCGGTACCAGCCGCCACAAAATAATGCCAAAATGTAAAGACCATCGAGGCTAGGAAGAAACTGCATCAACTAATGAGCAAAATAACCAGCTAATATCATAATGACAGGATCAAATTCACACGTAACAATACTAACCTTAAATATAAATGGGCTAAATCCTCCAAATAAAAGATACAGACTGGCAAATTGGATAAAGAGTCAAGACCCATCAGTGTGCTGTATTCAGGAAACCCATCTCATGTGCAGAGACACACAGAGGCTCAAAATAAAGGCATGGAGGAAGATCTACCAAGCAAATGGAAAATGAAAAAAGGCAGGGGTTGCAATCCTAGTCTCAGATAAAACAGACTTTAAACCAACAAAGATCAAAAGAGACAAAGAAGGCCATTACATAATGGTAAAGGGATCAATTCAACAAGAAGAACGAACAATCCTAAATATATATTCACCCAGTACAGGAGGACCCAGATTCATAAAGCAAGTCCTTAGTGACCTACAAAGAGACTTAGACTCCCACACCATAATAATGGGAGACTTTAAAACCCCACTGTCAACAATAGACAGATCAATGAGATGGAAAGTTAACAAGGATACCCAGGAATTGAACTCAGATCTGCACCAAGTGGACCTAATAGACATCTACAGAACTCTCCACCTCAAATCAACAGAATATACATTATTTTCAGCACCACACCACACCTATTACAAAATTGACCACATTGTTGGAAGTAAAGGACTCCTCAGCAAATGTAAAAGAACACAAATTATAATAAACTGTCTCTGAGACCACAGTGCAATCAAACTAGAATTCAGGATTAAGAAACTCACTCAAAACCACTCAACTACATAGAAACTGAACAACCTGCTCCTGAATGACTACTGGGTACATAATGAAATGAAGGCAGAAATAAAGATGTTCTTTGAAACCAATGAGAACAAAGACACAACATACCAGAATCTCTGCGACACATTCAAAGCAATGTGTAGAGGGAAATTTATAGCACTAAATGCCCACAAGAGAAAGCAGGAAAGATCTAAAGTGGACACGCTTACATCACAATTAAAACAACTAGGGAAGCAAGAGCAAACACGTTCAAAAGCTAGCAGAAGGCAAGAAATAACTAAGATCAGAGCAGAACTGAAGGAAATCGAGACACAAAAAACCCTTCAAAAATCAATGAATCCAGGAGGTGGGTTTTTTGAAAAGATCAACAAAATCTATAGACCACTAGCAAGACTAATAAAGAAGAAAAGAGAGAACAATCAAATAGATGCAATAAAAAATTACAAAAGGGATATCACCACCGATCCCACAGAAACAAAAACTACCATCAGAGAATACTATAACCACCTCTATGCACATAAACTAGAAAATCTAGAGGAAATGGATAAATTCCTCAACACATACACCCTGCTAAGACTAAACAAGGAAGAAGTTGAATCTCTCAATAGACCAATAACAGGCTCTGAAATTGAGGAATAATTAATAGCTTACCAACTAAAAAAAGTCCAGGACCAGATGGATTCACAGCCAAATTCTACCAGAGGTACAAGGAGGAGCTGGTACCATTCCTTCTGAAACTGTTCCAATCAATAGAAAAAGAGGGAATCCTCTCTAACTCATTTTATGAGGCCAGCATCATCTTGACACCAAAGCCTGGCAGAGACACAACAAAAAAAGAGAATTTTAGACCAATATCCTTGATGAACATCAACGCAAAAATCCTCAATAAAATACTGGCAAACCGAATCCAGCAACACATCAAAAAGCTTATCCACCATGATCAATTGGGCTTCATGCCTGGGATGCAAGCCTGATTCAACATACGAAAATCAATAAATGTAATGCAGCATATAAACAGAATCAAAGACAAAAACCAAATGATTATCTCAATAGATGCAGAGAAGGCGTTTGACAAAATTCAACAATGCTTCATGCTAAAAACTCTCAATAAATTAGGTATTGATGGGATGTAACCCAAAATAATATGAGCTAACTATGACAAACCCACAGCCAATATCACACTGAATGGACAAAAACTGGAAGCATTCCCTTTGAAAACTGGCACAAGTCAGGGATGCCCTCTCTCACCACTCTATTCAACATGGTGTTGGAAGTTCTGGCCAGAGCAAGCAGGCAGGAGAAGGAAATAAAGGGCATTCAATTAGGAAAAGAGGAAGTGAAATTGTCCCTGTTTGCAGATGACATGATTGTATATCTAGAAAACCCCATTGTCTCCCCCCAAAATCTCCTTAAGCTGAAAAGCAACTTCAGCAAAGTCTCAGGATACAAAATCAATGTGCAATAATCACAAGAATGCTTATACACCAATAACAGACAAACAGAGAGCCAAATCATGAGTGAACTCCCATTCACAATTGCTTCAAAGAGAATAAAATATCTAGGAATGCAACTTACAAGGGATGTGAATGACCTCTTCAGGGAGAACTACAAACCACTGCTCAATGAAATAAAAGAGGATACAAACAAATGGAAGAACATTCCATGCTCATGGGTAGGAAGAATCAATATCGTGAAAATGACCATACTGCCCAAGGTAATTTATAGATTCAATGCCATCCCCATCAAGCTACCAATGACTTTCTTCATAGAATTGGAAAAAACAACTTGAAAGTTCATATGGAACCGAAAAAGAGCCCACATCGCCAAGTCAATCCTAAGCCAAAAGAACAAAGCTGGAGGCATCACACTACCTGACTTCAAACTGTACTACAAGGCTACAGTAACCAAAACAGCATGGTACTGGTACCAAAACAGAGATATAGACCAATGGAACAGAACAGAGCCCTCAGAAATAATGCCGCATATCTACAACTATCTCATCTTTGACAAACCTGACAAAACAAGCAATGGGGAAAGGATTCCCTATTTAATAAATGGTGCTGGGAAAACTGGCTAGTCATATGTAGAAAGCTGAACCTGGATCCCTTCCTTACACCTTATACAAAAATTAATTCAAGATAGATTAAAGACTTAAATGTTAGACCTAAAACTGTAAAAACCCTAGAAGAAAACCTAGGCAATACCATTCAGGACATAGGCAAGGGGAAGGACTTCATGTCTAAAACACCAAAAGCAATGGCAACAAAAGCCAAAATCGACAAATGGGATCTAATTAAACTAAAGAGCTTCTGCACAGCATAAGAGACTACCATCAGAGTGAACAGGTAACCTACAGAATGGGAGAAAATTTTTGCAACCTACTCATCTGACAAAGGGCTAATATCCAGAATCTACAATGAACTCAAACAAATTTATGAGAAAGAAGCAAACAACTGTATCAAAAAGTGCGTGAAGGATATGAAGAGACACTTCTCAAAAGAAGACATTTATGCAGCCAAAAAACACATGCAAAAATGCTCGTCATTACTTGCCATCAGACAAATGCAAATCAAAATCACAATGAGATACCATCTCACAGCAGTTAGAATGGCGATCATTAAAAAGTCAGGAAACAACAGGTGCTGGAGAGGATGTGGAGAAATAGGAACACTTTTACACTGTTGGTGGGACTGCAAACTAGTTCAACCATTGTGGAAGTTGGTGTGGCGATTCCTCAGGGATGTAGAACTAGAAATACCATTTGACCCAGCCATCCCATTACTGGGGATTATAAAGCATGCTGCTATAAGGACACATGCACATGTATGTTTGTTGCTACGCTATTCACAATAGCAAAGACTTGGAACCAACCCCAGATGTCCAACAATGATAGACTGGATTATAAAAATGTGGCACATATACACCATGGAATACTATGCAGCCATAAAAAATGATGAGGTCATGTCCTTTGTAGGGACATGGATGAAACTGGAAACCATCATTCTCAGGAAACTATCACAAGGACAAAAAACTGAACACCGCATGCTCTCACTCCTAGGTGGGAATTGAACAATGAGAACACATGGACACAGGAAGGGGAACATCACACACCAGGGACTGTTGTCCAGTGCAGGGAGTGGGGAGGGACAGCATTAGGAGCTATACCTAATGCTAAGTGATGAGTTAATGGGTGCTGCACACCAACATGGCACATGTATAGATATGTAACAAACCTGCATGTTGTCCACATGTACCCTAAAACTTAAAGTATAATAATAATAAAAAACATTCTATGTAAACCAAGATCTTAAAGATTTTTTTCTATCAATGTTTTTAAAATATTTTGTTGTATATTTTACACTTATATCCCTTATTAATTTTGAGTCAATTTTTAAAATAAACTGTGATTTAAAAAAATAAAAATAAAAAAGAATGAAGATTGTCTATGTGACTTGTGGGACACAATAAAGTGACCAAATATTCAAATTTTGAATTTTCCAGAAAAAGAAGAGATGAACAGAGACAGAGAAAAGCTATTTAATGAAATAATAGCTGAAAACTTCCCAAGTCTTATAAGAGAAATAGATGAAGAAAGCTGTAGTATACCCCAAATAAATTCACACAAAAAGGCCTTCTCTGAGGTACATTATAGGCAAACTGTCAAAAGTCTGTAATAAAGATGGAATTCTAAAACAGTGAGAGAAAAGCATATAGTCATTTAGAAGGGAACCCCATCAGATTAACATTGGATTTCTCGGCAGAAGTCTTAAAGGCCAGAAGAAAATGAGATGATATATTCAAAGTGCTGAAAGAAAAAAAATGACTGAGAGCCAATAATACTACACCCAGTAAATCTATCCTTCAAAATGGGGAAATAAAGACTTTCCAAGACAAGAAAAATGGAGGAAATTTATTACCACTAAAGCAGTCCTACAAGACATGTTTAACGGAGTCCTACATTTGAAAGTGAATGAATGATATCTACCATCATGAAAACACACAGAAGTATAAAACTCGCTGGTAGAGAAGACACATGAGAAAGAGATGGGACTAAAATTTTTACCACTGCAGAAAACCAGCAAACTGTTAGGACAAAAAAATAAGACAGAAAGAATGGAACAAAAAATATATAAAGGCAACCAGAAAACAATGAAAGCCATGACAAAAACAAAACCTCATATGTCAATAATAACTCTGAATGTAAATGGATTATATTACTGACTTAAAAGACATAGACTGGTTAAATAAATTTTTTAAAGTAACCCAACTGAGGCCAGGCATGGTGGCTCATGTCTGGAATCCCAGTACTTCGGGAGGTCAAGATGGGCAGATCACTTGAGATCAGGTGTTCAAGACCAGCCTGACCAACATAGTGAAATCCTGTCTCTACTAAAAATACAAAAATTAGCCACACTTGGTGGCACATGCCTGTAGTCCCAGCTACTTGGGAGGCTGAGGCAGAAGATTCGCTTGAACCCAGAAGGCAGAGACTGCAGTGAGCTGAGATCCTGTCACTGCACTCTAGCCTGGGTTGCTGAGCAAGACTCCATCTCAAAAAAATAAAAATAAAAATAAAACGAACAAACTATATGCTGCTTCCTACAAGAAAATTGCTTCACCTCTAAAGACACACGTAGACTGAAAGTGAAGGGATGGAACAAGATATTCTATGCAAATGGAAACCAAAATCATGCAGGAGTATCTAATGTATATCAGATAAAACAGGCTTTTTAGTCAAAAACAGTATGAAGAGACAAATAAGGTCATTATATAATGAAAAATGGGGTTGATCCATCAAGGAGATATAATAATTCTAAATATATATACACCCAACACCAGAGGAACCAGATATGTAAAGCAAACGGTATGAGATCTAATAGAAAATCATTACAGCCAAATGATTTTTGACAAAGGTGTCAAAAACATATATCGGGGGAAGGATGGTCTCTTCAATAAATGGTGCTAGGTAAACTGGATATTCATAGGCAGAAGAATTAAACTGGATCCCTGTCTCTTCCCATAGACAAAATACAAAACAACTCAAATGGATTAAGGACTTAAACAAAAGACCCAAGACTATAAAACTTCTAGAAGAAAACAGGGGAAACAGTTCAGGACATTCATCTAGGAAAAATTTTATGGTAAGACCTCAAAATCACAGCCAACTAAAACAAAAATAGACAAATGAGATGATATTAAACTAAAAAGCTTCTGTACAGCAAAGGAAACAACCAACAGAGTAAAAAGATATTTTCCATAGAAGACATACAAAAAGCCAACGGCTAAATGAAAAAATGCTTAACAGCACTAACATAAATCAAGATCACAGTGAGATATTTTCTTACCCCAGTTAGAATAGCTATTATAAAAAACATGCTGTGGAGGATGCAGAGAAAAGGAAACTCTTATACACTGCTGGCAGAGATGTAAATTATTATAGCCATTATGAAAAATACTACAGAGGCTCCTCAAAAAGTTAAAACTAGAATTACCTATGATCCAGCTACTGATAATTTCACTACTGATTATTTATCCAAAGGAAAGCAAATTAATATATCAAAGGGATACCTGCAACTCCATGTTTACTGCAACACTCTTCACAATAACCAAGATAAGAACTCAACTTATGTGTCCATCAAGGAATGAATGGATAAAGAAAATGTAGCATATGTACACAGTAGAATGCTATTTAGCCACAAAAAATAATAAAATCTTGTCATTTGCAGCAACATGGATGGAACTGGAAGTCACCATGTTAAGTGAAGTAAGCCAGGCACAGAAAGACAAAAATATCACATGTTCTCAGTGACATGAAGGAACTAAAAAGAAGTTGATCTCATGAAGGTAAAGAGTAGAATAATAGCTACCAGGAGCTTGGAAGGTTTTATGGGGTAAGAGAATAGGGAGAGAAGTTAGTTAATGGATACAAATAAACAGTTAGATAGAAGGAATAAGTTCTAGTGTTCGATAGCACAGTAGGGTGACTATAGTTAATGATAATATATTGTATATTTCAAAATAGCTAGAAGAGAATATTTGAAATGTTCCCAACACAAATAAATGATAAATATTTAAGGTGATGAATATCCTAAATATCCTGATTTGATCATTACACATTGTATGTATGTATCAAAATATCACATATACCCTACAAATATGTGCATATATTATTTATCAGTAAGAAATAAAATAAAAAATTACATTTTGGGGGAAAATAGGTGTGAAACCAGATTGTAGTGATGGTTGCACATTATGAATATAATAAATTCCACTGAATTGTAAACTTAAAAAATGATTACATGAAACTAGGTCACACAGCAGTTAGTGCTGCAGATGCCTGACACACACTGCCTGTGTTCAAATCCCAATTCTGCCATTTATGAGCAGTGTGAGGCTGGGCACAGTGGCTCATGCTGGTAATCTCAGCACTTCGGGAAGCTAAGGAGGGAGGATTGCTTGAAGTCAGGAGTTCAAGATCAGCCTGGGCAACAAAGCAAGACTCTGCCTCTACAAGAAATCTAAAAAATTAGCTGGGCATGGTGGTGTGGGTCTGTAGTCCCAGCTAAGGAGGAGGATCCCTTGAGCCCAGGAGTCAGAGGTTTCAGTGACTTATCTTCATACCACTGTATTCTCAGCCCACATGACAGAGCAAGACTCTATCTCTAAAATAAAATTTTTAAAATATATAAGCTGTGTGACCTTGAGTAAGTTATTTAGCCTCTCTGTGCTTCACATCCTTCAACCATAAGGCAGCACCAATAATCAAAGCGTCAACTTCCTATGCCAGTTATTTTGAGCTAAATATTAATACCACCCCCTTCACTTTGAAAGAGTCGCAGTTCAGAGAACAAATTACATCGTTATTCTACTCACATTGATCCACCCTTGAAGAGGTTGCCAGACCAGAGAGTAGAGAGTATCTTCCACATAATCACAAAATGTAAAGTACTCAAAATTTTTATGAGAAATTTGATGACAGTTCTCTTAAAAAAATGTGGACTTCAGTGTATATACAAGAGTGGTTATTCTGAAAACTTGAAAGTGGGAACACATAAAAATGAAATTCATGTCCTGAAGAATAACACTCCTTTCAAAAGAGGCAACAAATAAAATAGAAATATTTTATAACAAATGTTTTATAAAGAAGAGAAAAACAACTAAATAAAATACGACCTAATGCTAGTAGTTGTCCTTGGAGTATAAGGTTAGAAGTGCTTGGATTTTTTTTTTCGTTTTTATACCTCTGCAGCTCCCAGTTATTTTACAGCAGGCAGACACTACTTTTATAATCAAAAAGAGATTTTTAAAAAATGTTCAGACAGACTCACAAAACATCAAAACATAATTGCAGAATACAAGACATACTTAAAGTGATTCAGAAAGGCTGAAAAAAAGACATCAAAAGTATACTAGGAAAATGCAAACTAAAACTGTGATTGGGATATCTGGTAATGTAGAATTTAGACCAGAAAACTTTAAACAAGACAAAAAACAGCTAGTTTTAATGCTAAAGGCTACAATTTACAAAAAGCTATAGTATCTTATGCACCCAAATGACATAAAAACAAACTTCAAAACTCGGAAGCTACAAGAGAAGCAAGAATAGACAAAAACTTAAGTAATATTTTGTTTTCCAAGTAAACACGCCACACTAATAAAAATTAACCATGTATTAACTCATAAAGAAAACGTTAGGCTGGGTGCAGTGGCTCACACCTGTAATCCCAGCAGTTGGGAGGCTGATGCAGGTGGATCAAGCCTGGCCAACATGGTGAAACCCTGCCTCTACTAAAAATATGACATGCGGCTTATGCCTGTAATCCCAGCTACTCGAGAAGCTGCAGCATGAAAGTCACTTGAGCCCAGGAGGCAGAGGTAGCAGTGAGCCGAGATTGCGCCACTGCTCTCCAGCCTGGGGGACAAAGAGAGATGCCATCTCAAAACAAACAAAACTTTATAAGTCTCATCAAAGTAAGGATAATAAAAATGTTATCTAATTACAACATAATAAACCAGAAGATCATAATAAAATTTTAAAACACCCTTCTATCTGGAAATTTTAAAACTTAATATTACATAATTCTTGGGTCAAAGTAGAAACAAACTGAAATTTCAGATCTCTCAAAAATATTTACACAAATACTACATTTCAGAATCTATGGAATATAATTAAAACTGTAATCAGAGGAAAATTAATAACATTAACAATATCAATGAAATCAATTAAATGAAACAAAAACTAATTAGATATCCAACTCAAGAAGTTACAAACAGAACAAGAAAGCAACTACCTCAAAAAAGCAGAAGGAATAAATTGGTAAAAGGATAACAATATTAGTATAAATAATTTTAAATGACAGAAGCTTATTTGTAAGGATCAAAAAATAGAAAAAGCACTAGCTCAGCTGGGCGCAGTGGCTCACACCTGTAATCCCAGCACATTGGGAGGCTGAGGTGGGTGGATCACCTGAAGTCGGGAGTTCAAGACCAGCCTGACCAACAAAGAGGAACCCCATCTCTACTAAAAATACAAAAATTAGCCAGGCGTGGTGGTGCATATCTGTAATCCCAGCTACTTGGGAGGCTGAGGCAGGAGAATTGCTTGAACCTGGGAGGTGGAGGTTGCGGTGAGCCAAGATCATGCCATTGCACTCCAGCCTGGGCAACAAGAGTGAAACTCCATCTCAAAAAAAAAAAAAAAAAAAAAAAGAAAAAAGAAAAAGAAAAAGAAAAAGAAAAAAAAGTAAAAAAGAAAAAGCACTAGCTTACCTCTTCCAAAAAAAAAAGAAAATGTCTTCATTTGAGAAGTGTCTGTTCATGTCCTTTGCCCACTTTTTGATGGAGTTGTTTGTTTTTTTCTTGTAAATTTGTTTGTGTTCATTGTAGATTCTGGATATTAGCCCTTTGTCAGATGAGTAGGTTGCAAAAATTGTCTCCCATTTTGTAGGTTGCCTGTTCACTCTGATGGTAGTTTCTTTTGCTGTGCAGAAACTCTTTAGTTTAATTAGATCCCATTTGTCAATTTTGGCTTTTGTTGCCATTGCTTTTGGTGTTTTAGACATGAAGTCCTTGCCCATGCCTATGTCCTGAATGGTAATGCCTAGGTTTTCTTCTAGGGTTTTTATGGTTTTAGGTCTAATGTATAAGTCTTTAATCCATCTTGAATTAATTTTTCTATAAGGTGTAAGGAAGGGATACAGTTTCAGCTTTCTACACATGGCTAGCCAGTTTTCCCAGCACCCTTTATTAAATAGGGAATCCTTTCCCCATTGCTTGTTTTTCTCAGGTTTGTCAAAGATCAGATAGTTGTAGATATGCGGCGTTATTTCTGAGGGCTCTGTTCTGTTCCATTGATCTATATCTCTGTTTTGGTACCAGTACCATACTGTTTTGGTTACTGTAGCCTTGTAGTGTAGTTTGAAGTCAGGTAACGTGATGCCTCCAGCTTTGTTTTTTTGGCTTAGGATCGACTTGGTGATGCAGGCTCTTTTTTGGTTACATATGAACTTTAAAGTAGTTTTTTCCAATTCTGTGAAGAAAGTCATTGGTAGCTTGATGGAGATGGCATTGAATGTATAAATTACCTTGGGCAGTAAGGCCATTTTCACGATATTCATTCTTCCTACCCATGAGCATGGAATGTTCTTCCATTTGTTTGTATCCTCTTTTATTTCATTGAGCAGTGATTTGAAGTTCTCCTTGAAGAGGTCCTTCACGTCCCTTGTAAGTTGGATTCCTTGATATTTTATTCTCTTTGAAGCAATTGTGAATGGGAGTTCACTCATGATTTGGCTCTTTGTTTGTCTGTTATTGGTGTATAAGAATGCTTGTGATTTTTGTACATTGATTTTGTATCCTGAGACTTTGCTGAAGTTGCTTATCAGCTTAAGGAGATTTTGGGCTGAGACAGTGGGGTTTTCTAGATATACAATCACGTCATCTGCAAACAGGGACAATTTGACTTCCTCTTTTCCTAATTGAATACCCTTTATTTCCTTCTCCTGCCTAATTGCCCCGGCCAGAACTTCCAACACTATGTTGGATAGGAGTGGCAAGAGAGAGCATCCCTGTCTTGTGCCAGTTTTCAAAGGGAATGCTTCCAGTTTTTGTCCATTCAGTATGATATTGGCTGTGGGTTTGTCATAGATAGCTCTTATTATTTTGAGATACATCCCATCAATACCTAATTTATGGAGAGTTTTTAGCATGAAGGGTTGTTGAATTTTGTCAAAGGCCTTTTCTGTATCTATTGAGATAATCATGTGGTTTTTGTCTTTGGTTCTGTTTATACTTATGCAGCCAAAAAACACATGAAAAAATGCTCACCATCACTGGCCATCAGAGAAATGCAAATCAAAACCACAATGAGATACCATCTCACAGCAGTTAGAATGGCGATCATTAAAAAGTCAGGAAACAATGGGTGCTGGAGAGGATGTGGAGAAATAGGATCACTTTTACACTGTTGGTGGGATTGTAAACTAGTTCAACCACTGTGGAAGTTGGTGTGGTGGTGATTCCTCAGGGATCTAGAACTAGAAATACCATTTGACCCAGCCATCCCATTACTGGGTATATACCCAAAGGACTATAAATCATGCTGCTATAAAGACACATGCACACGTATGTTTATTGCAGCTCTATTCACAATAGCAGACTTGGAACCAACCCAAATGTCCAACAATGATAGACTGGATGAAGAAAATGTGGCACATATTCACCATGGAATACTATGCAACCATAAAAAATGATGAGCTCATGTCCATTGTAGGGACACGGATGAAATTGGAAATCATCATTCTCAGTAAACTACCACAAGAACAAAAAACCAAACACTGTATATTCTTACTCATAAGTGGGAATTGAACAATGAGAACACATGGACACAGGAAGGGGAACATCACACTCTGGGGACTGTTGTGGGGTGGGGGGAGGGGGGAGTGATTGCATTAGGAGATATACCCAATGCTAAATGATGAGTTCATGGGTGCAGCACACCAGCATGGGACATGTATACATATGTAACTAACCTGCACATTGTGCACATGTACCCTAAAACTTAAAGTATAAAAAATAAAATAAAATAAAATAAAATAAAATAAAAAAAGAAAAAGGAAGACTCCAAGCACACATACCCAAAATAAAAATTTGCAATGATGAAGTAACCATCAAATACAGAATATTAAAAATTATAACAGATTACTTGCATGCATGCCAAAAACTAACAAACACACTAAAAACCTCAATGTAATAAGTAATTTTCCAGGAAAACTTAATACACAAAAACTAACACAGCAAAGACTATTTTCAAGGTGTTTAAGTATATCACAGTTTACAAAAGCAATAGGAAAAATAGAAGACCTATCCCTACTCCCTTGAAAGCACCAGGCCTACAAACCATCCCAAAGGAAATATACCAACCTTCAAAGGGTGGATAATATCAATCTATTCTAAATGTTCTAAAGCATAAAGAAGAAAAGGAAAACTCCAAGAGTTTGAAGTGAACATAACATTGACAACAAAATAGAATAAACATTGTTTATTTACACAAACACTGAAGAAAATCTTGGACCACTGGGACTTAGAGCCATGCAAAAACCTTTTATTTTATTTTATTTTATTATTATTATACTTTTAAGATTTAGGGACATGTGCACAATGTGCAAGTTTGTTACATGTGTATACATGTGCCATGTTGGTTTGCTGCACCCACTAACTCGTCATTTAGCATTAGGTATATCTCCTAATGCTATCCCTCCCCCTTCCCCCACCCCACAACAGTCCCCCGTGTGTGATGTTCCCCTTCCTGTGTCCATGTGTTCTCATTGTTCAATTCCTACCTATGAGTAAGAACATGCGGTGTTTGGTTTCTTTGTCCTTGCAATAGTTTGCAGAGAATGATGGTTTCCAGCTTCATCCATGTCCCTACAAAGAACATGAACTCATCATTTTTATGGCTGCATACTATTCCATGGTGTATCTGTGCCACATTTTCTTCATCCAGTCTATCATTGTTGGACATTTGGGTTGGTTCCAAGTCTTTGCTATTGTGAATAGTGCCGCAATAAACATACGTGTGCATGTGTCTTTATAGCCGCAAGATTCATAATCCTTTGGGTATATACCCAGTAATGGGATGGCTGGGTCAAATGGTATTTCTAGTTCTAGATCCCTGAGGAATCACCACACCAACTTCCACAATGGTTGAACTAGTTTACAGTCCCACCAACAGTGTAAAAGTGTTCCTATTTCTCCACATCCTCTCCAGCACCCGTTGTTTCCTGACTTTTTAATGATTGCCATTCTAACTGGTGTGAGATGGTATCTCATTGTGGTTTTGATTTGCATTTCTCTGATGGCCAGTGATGATGAGCATTTTTTCATGTGTTTTTTAGTTGCATAAATGTCTTCTTTTGAGAAGTGGCTGTTCATATCCTTCGCCCACTTTTTGATGGGGTTGTTTGTTTTTTTCTTGTAAATTTGTTGGAGTTCATTGTAGATTCTGGATATTAGCCCTTTGTCAGATGAGCAGGTTGCAAAAATTTTCTCCCATTCCATAGATTGCCTGTTCACCCTGATGGTGATTTCTTTTGCTGTGCAGAGGCTCTTTAGTTTAAGTAGATCCCATTTATCAATTTTGGCTTTTGTTGCCATTGCTTTTGGTGTTTTAGACATGAAGTCCTTGCCCATGCCTATGTCCTGAATGGTAATGCCTAGGTTTTCTTCTAGGGTTTTTATGGTTTTAGGTCTAACATTTAAGTCTTTAATCCACCTTGAATTAATTTTTGTATGAGGTGTAAGGAAGGGATCCAGTTTTAGCTTTCTACATATGGCTAGCCAGTTTTCCCAGCACCATTTATTAAATAGGGAATGCTTTCCCCATTGCTTGTTTTTCTCAGGTTTGTCAAAGATGAGGTAGTTGTAGATATGCGGCATTATTTCTGAGGGCTCTGTTTTGTTCCGTTGGTCTATATCTCCGTTTTGGTACCAGTACCATGCTGTTTTGGTTACTGCAGCCTTGTAGTATAGTTTGAAGTCAGGTAGTGTGATGCCTCCAGCTTTGTTCTTTTGGCTTAGGATTGACTTGGTGATGCAGGCTCTTTTTTGGTTCCATATGAACTTTCAAGTAGTTTTTTCAATTCTGTGAAGAAAGTCATTGGTAGCTTGATGGGGATGGCATTGAATCTATAAATTACCTTGGGCAGTATGGCCATTTTCACAATATTCATTCTTCCTTCCCATGAGCATGGAATGTTCTTCCATTTGTTTGTATCCTCTTTTATTTCATTGAGCAGTGGTTTGTAGTTCTCCCTGAAGAGGTCCTTCACATAACTTTTAAGTCGCATTCCTAGGTATTGTATTCTCTTTGAAGCAATTGTGAATGGGAGTTCACTCATGATTTGGCTTTCTGTCTGTTATTGGTTTATAAGAATGCTTGTGATTTTTGTACATTGATTTTGTATCCTGAGATTTTGCTGAAGTTGCTTATCAGCTTAAGGAGATTTTGGGGGGAGACAATGGGGTTTTCTAGATATACAATCATGTCATCTGCAAACAGGGACAGTTTCACTTCCTATTTTCCTAATTGAATGCCTTTTATTTCCTTCTCCTGCCTGATTGCCCTGGTCACAACTTCCAACACTATGTTGAATAGGAGTGGTGAGAGAGGGCATCCCTGTCTTGTGCCAGTTTTCAAAGGGAATGCTTCCAGTTTTTGTCCATTCATTATGAGATTGGCTGTGGGTTTGTCATAGATAGCTCTTATTAGTTTGAGATATGTCCCATCAATACCTAATTTATTGAGAGTTTTTAGTATGAAGCATTGTTGAATTTTGTCAAAGGCCTTTTCTGCATCTGTTGAGATAATCATGTGGTTTTTGTCATTGGTTCTGTTTATATGCTGGATTATGTTTATTGATTTGCATATGTTGAACCAGCCTTGCATCCCAGGGATGAAGCCCACTTGATCATAGTGGATAAGCTTTTTGATGTGTTGCTGGATTCAGTTTGCCAGTATTTTATTGAGGATTTTTGCATCAATGTTCATCAAGGATATTGGTCTAAAATTCTCTTTTTTTGTTGTGTCTCTGCCAGGCTTTGGTATCAGGATGATGCTGGCCTCTCAAAATGAGTTTGGGAGGATTCCCTCTTTTTCTATTGATTGGAATAGTTTTGGAAGGAATGGTGCCAGCTCCTCCTTGTACCTCTGGTAGCATTTGGCTGTGAATCCCTCTGGTTCTGGACTTTTTTTGGTTGGTAATCTATTAAATATTGCCTCAATTTCAGAGCCTGTTATTGGTCTATTGAGTGATTCAACTTCTTCCTGGTTTAGTCTTGGGAGGGTGTATGTGTTGAGGAATTTATCCATTTCTTCTAGATTTTCTAGTTTATTTGTGTAGAGGTGTTAATAGTATTCTCTGATGGTAGTTTGTATTTCTGTGGGATCGGTGGTGATATCCCCTTTGTAATATTTTATTGCATCTATTTGATTCTTCTCTCTTTTCTTCTGTATTAGTCTTACTAGCAGTCTATCAATTTTGTTGACCTTTTCAAAAAAACCACCTGGATTCATTGATTTTTTGAAGGGTTTTTGTGTCTTTATTTCCTTCAGTTCTGCTCTGATCTTAGTTATTTCTTGCCTTCTGCTAGCTTTTGAATGTGTTTGCTCTTGCTTCTCTAGTTCTTTTAATTGTGATATTAGGGCGTCCATTTTAGATCCTTCCTGCTTTCTCTTGTGGGCATTTAGTGCTATAAATTTCCCTCTACACACTGCTTTGAATGTGTCCCAGAGATTCTGGTATGTTGTGTCTTTGTTCTCGTTGGTTTCAAAGAACATCTTTATTCCTGCCTTCATTTCGTTATGTACCCAGTAGTCATTCAGGAGCAGGTTGTTCAGTTTCTATGTAGTTGGGTGGTTCTGAGTTAGTTTCTTAATTCTGAGTTCTCGTTTGATTGCACTGTCATCTGAGAGACAGTTTATTATAATTTGTGTTCTTTTACATTTGCTGAGGAGTGCTTTACTTGCAACTATGTGGTCAATTTTGGAATAGGTGTGGTGTGGTGTTGAAAAGAAGGTGTATTCTGTTGATTTGGGGTGGAGAGTTCTGTAGATGTCTGTTAGGTCTGCTTGGTGCAGAGCTGCATTCAATTCCTGGATATCCTTGTTAACTTTCTGTCTTGTTGATCTGTCTAATGTTGACAGTAGGGTGTTAAAGTCTCCCATTACTATGGTATGGGAGTCTAAGTCTCTTTGTAGGTCACTAAGGACTTGCTCTATGAATCTGAGTGCTCCTGTATTGGGTGCATATACATTTAGGATAGTTAGTTCTTTTGTTGAATTGATCCCTTTATCATTATGTAATGGCCTTCTTTGTCTCTTTTGATCTTTGTTGGTTTAAAGTCTGTTTTATCAGAGACTAGGATTGCAACCCCTGCCTTTTTTCATTTTCCATTTGCTTGGTAGACCTTCCTCCATGCCTTTATTTTGAGCCTCTGTGTGTCTCTGCACATGAGATGGGTTTCCTGAATACAGCACACTGATGGGTCTTGACTCTTTATCCAATTTGCCAGTCTGTGTCTTTTAATTGGAGCATTTAGCCCATTAACATTTAAGGTATTGTTATGGGTGAATTTGATCCTGTCATTATGATGTTAGCTGGTTATTTTGCTCATTAGTTGATGCAGTTTCTTCCTAGCCTTGATGGACTTTACAATTTGGCATGTTTTTGCAGTGGCTGGTACTGGTTGTTCCTTTCCATATTTAGTGCTTCCTTCAGGAACCACCTTGCAGTTTCATCTCAGACTGCTGTGCTAGCTATGAGCGAGCCTCCATGGGCGTAGGACCCTCCGAGCCAGGTGCAGGATATAATCTCCTAGTGTGCCATTTGTGAAGCCCATTGGAAAAGTGCAGTATTAGGGTGGGAGTGACCCGGTTATCCAGGTGCTGTCTGTCACCCCTTTCTTTGACTATGAAAGGGTATTCCCTGACCCCTTGCGCTTCCTGGGTGAGATGATGCCTCACCCTGCTTCAGCTCATGCACGGTGCACTGCACCCACTGTCCTGCACCCACTGTCTGGCACTCCCCAGTGAGATGAACCTGGTACCTCAGTTGGAAATACAGAAATCTCCTATCTTCTGCATCACTTACACTGGGAGCTGTAGACTGGAGCTCTTCCTATTCGGCCATCTTGGGTACCTCCCTCCGTGAAAACCTTAAATAGAATATTAGCAAGCAAAATACAACAGCAGCCTTCTAAAAATATATCATGACCAAGTGGGGCTTATTGAGGAAATTAAAGGGAAAATTAATATTGAAAAACCCATTAATATAAAATTCATCATATTAAAAGGTCAGGGGAAAAATCAGTTGATCTTCCCCACAGATGCTTAAATTTTTTCAACTAAAGTATATAACTCTTCTAATAAAACTTAATAAACTATAAAGTGAAGCATATTTCCTTAACATGAATTTGTGTTTACATATATATTTCAAATGCAGTACATGTATCCTGGTCGGTTATGCCTTGAAAAAAAGGAATTTATAAAATCATTCTAGAAATTATGCGGAAATTTAAATACCTATAAAATATTAGATGATGTTAGGAAAATATTGATAATTTTCTTAGTTTTGATAATAGTGTGGTAGTTATTAGGAGAATGTCCTTATTCTTAGGAAATGCATACTGAAGTATTTAGGAACTGAAGTGCAATGATATGTGAAACAGTCTAAATTACCCTACAGAATAAAAGTATATATGACAAATATTATTAATTGTCATATTTGGATGGTGGATATAGAGATGATCATTGCACTATTCTTTCAACTTTTCTGTGTGCTTGATAATTTTCATAATAAAATATCAGAGATTAAATAAAATTTATAAAAATTGTAGTGACAAAAACTTTTCAATATAGTTCCACTAACTATTCTAGTTAGACTCCTTTGTTTCTAAAGATCAGAATCCCACTCAAGTTACCTTAAGAAAATAGTTTTTAAAGATACAGGTGAATTGGACCTAAAATTGGAATCTGAAACTCGAAGGACATTCAGGAGGCTCTAGGAACTGCCTGCTCTCACAGTGGCCAGCTAAGGGGCCACCTCATTGCTCTCACTGGGTCTCCACTTTCCTTAGTGCTTCTTCTGCCTTCTCACCTCTCCCAATAGATTTCCTTTGCTATCTTCAATTTCAGCTGTCCTCACCTAGCAAAGTTATACATGGGCGCTTTTCCCCTTCAACCTCACTCCTGGAAATCTAGCTCCGACATGTTGGCAAAAAACACCAAATGATATCTACACAAAGCTATTCATTGTAACATCATTTGCATAAGCATAAAGCTGAAAACAACCCAACTTCCATCAAAAGGGGACTGATTGAGTAGACTATTATACATGCATATGATGGAAGACTGTGTAACTATAAAAAGTAATGAGAACAATATATACTGATAGGGAAAGATCATTAGGTTATATTGTAAAGGGACAAAAGCCTTGTGTAGTATCCTACTTCCAGTATTTTAATTTTTGTGCAAAAAGTGGGTAATAAAACATAAATATACATATTTATTTATATTTTCATAAAGAAATAGTGAAACAATAAGTAAAATTAAATTTTAAAAATGCTTCACTATAGTGGGAGGGAGAATATAGGATGGAGGAGCCAGGGACAGAAGCTTCTCTAGATGTAGATTTGACCAGCATTCCTGGAGTCTGGGCCTGTAACTGGCTGTGAGCATACTGCTGGCCAAGCAGGGCACAAAATTTAGCCTAGACTGAAGGGAGGAGAAGGAGACTCCAACTCTCCATGGGAAGTGTGACAAACAATATATGGCCAGCTTTTCTAAAAGCAGGACAACCGGACATGATGTGCTTCATAAGAGGGCATACTAAAAAGTATACAATAGCTACAAAGTGATCTTGCCTTAAAAATTATACTTGAATGTCTAATCAAGCCTCTAACTCTCAGTTTCTAGGCAATATAAGGGATAGAAGGAAATGTTTAACTTTTAAAAGGTTAAAGAAGCAATCAGACAAATTCAGAATGTGAGAAATTCTAGAGGATCAAACAATCAGAGGGAACTGTCACAGAACAACTGAATGTAATATGAAGGTGTGGTTTGGATTCTAACTCAAACTACCTGTAAAAAGACATAATTGAGATTACTGGAGAAATTTGAATGTGGACTGGGTAACAGACAATGTTTAAAAATTACTATTAGTTCTGTAAAAACATTTTTTTAAAAAAACTTTAGAGATGAAATAACATGGTATCTGGGATTTGCTTTTAAAATGTAAGAGAAAGGCTGGGTGTGGTGGCTTACGCCTGTAATCCCAGCACTTTGGGAGGCCGAGGTGGGTGGATCACGAGGTCAGGAGATCAAGACCATCCTGGCTAACACGGTGAAACCCCGTCTCTACTAAAAATACAAAAAATTAGCCAGGCATAGTGGTGGGCACCTGTAGTCCCAGCTACTCTGGAGGCTGAGGCAGGAGAATGGCATGAACTTGGGAGGCAGAGCTTGCAGTGAGCTGAGATCGCACCACTGCACTCCAGCCTGGGTGACAGAGTGAGATTCCATCTCAAAAAAAAAAAAAAAAAAAAAAAGTAAGAAAAGAAAGTGAAGGTGTTGAATGAAATAAAATGAGCAAAATGTTGATGAAATTGGTCTTAAAAATATTTTTTTCGCATCCTTCTTATACCACCATTAACTTTCCAAGCCTCTTGATGTTACTTAAACTCCCTGAAGTGTAAATATAAGTGAGTCAGCTAAGCCATAGGCCACTGGCTGGGGTCTGTGGTTGAGCTATCTTTGGTTTACTGTTGGCTATGGACTGAATGTTTGCATCCCCCAAATTCATATGTTGAAATCTAATTCCTAATGTAATGCTATTAGGAGGTTGGGCCTTTGGTAGGTAATTAGGTCATGGGGTGGAATCCTGAAGAAAAATGGGATTAGTACCCTTATTAGGGGGTGCAAAGACCACAGTTGTCCTCTTCTACCATGTGAGGACACAGCTAGAAGGTCTATGCACCAGGAAGCAGACCCTCTTTAGACACTGAATCTACAAGTGCCTTAATGTTGAATCTCCAGCCTCCAGAACTGTGAGAGATAAATTTCTGTTGTTTTTTATAAGCTACTCAGTCTGTGGTATTTTGTTATAGCAGTCCAAACAGACATTACCCACTCACCCTGAGTCCAAAAAACTGGAAAAAGTAGGTTACAAAGTAAAAAAACTTAATCCCCTGAGCCTGTTTCTTCAGTAGGGGTTGAAGACCAGAGTGATTCCATAGAGTAGAAGAAATGGAGAGGAGCAGACACACTAATCAGCACCTCTAGTGCTATCTTTCAGAGGGTGGGAGGAGCTGATTCTTTAATGGATCAGCTTCACATGCATTTCAAAGCCAACAATAACACCTTTTTGACTTATCAACTTCTCATGAGTCCCACATCTATTTGCCTACCATCTCCTTTGATTGCTCATTGTTACAAGAAATAAATGGGAATCAGGAGTTACTATCATTTATTTATAATCAAGGCAAGTGGCCAAGTGATTTACCCAAGGCACAGAGCAATTGGTTCTAGGGGAAATAAATAAATTGCATTTTGTATATCAACTAGACTGCATCTTCAGGGAATTGTGCTGCATTGAAAACAATTTTCAAGCTACCTAATAATTATCTGTAAGCATCCTCTCTTCTTTAAAAAAAATTTTTAAGACTTTCCTATGGAAAATCTACATTGTCAGCCCAGATGGGTGTTGGAATAGCAGGAAATAAGTTGGAGACTCAGAGAAAAATCTGCTTATGAAGGGCCTTAAGAGGCAGGCTAAGGGATTTAGAATTTGTGGCTTTGCTGAAATGGATCACCATGAAGGTCAAATTCATAGAAAAGCAGGGTTAATTCAAAACAGAGAGAGTGATGAAGGCTGGGAGACCAGCTAGGAAGTTCGGTAATAAAGGCCTATTCTACAAAGTGGCAGCTGAAATGTAGATGATGCACAACATCTGAAAGATATTCCAAAGGGATAAATCATTTATTTTAATGGCCCTGGAGTTTAGGAATGGAACAGAACAAAAAGTCAAAGATGACTTGAAAGTTTCTGATTTGGAAAGCTAAAATGTATTGATATCCCCAGACAGATATGGAATGATAAGAATGGGAACAACAGAAGGAAGGCAGCCATTTTATAAGTCCCTGATAAGTAGGATTTGAAAGTACTTTTTGGGTAAGGAAGACATCTTGTAGCCAGTCATGGTGGCACTTGCCTGTAGTCCCAGCTAGTCAGAAGCACAAACAGACACTAAGGTGGGAGAATTGCTTGAACCTAGGAGTTGAAGGCTGTAGTGCCTGGGCAACAGAGTGAGGCCCCATCTTAAAAAAATAAAAATAAAAATCTTGAAAACAATACATATATGCATACAAAATTCTCCACTTCCTTTGTGATATGGTTTGGCTGTGTCCCCACCCAAATCTCATCTTGAATTTTAGCTCCTATAATCCCAACATGTTGTAGGAGGGACCCAGTGGGAGGTAATTGAATCACAGGGCAGGTTTTCCCACACTGTTCTCATGTTAGTGAATAAGTCTCATGAGATCTGATGGTGTTACAAAAAGCAGTTCTTCTGCACACACTCTCTTGCCTGATGCCATGTAACAGGTGCCTTTGCTCTTCCTTCACCTTCTGCCATGATTGTGAGGCCTCCCCAGCCATGTGGAACTATGAGTCCATTAAACCTTTTTTTTTTTAAATAAATTACCCAGTCTTGGGTGTTTCTTCATAGCAGTATGAAAATGGACTAATATACTTTGTAAACACCTATTTGATAGTAGAAAAGGTGGAATTCAGACAATTTTCATTATTTTGGGAACATAATCCTGGGCACAGAAAATTAATCTTAAAGATAATTTATTATTACCACATAGAGCTATATACTGGGTGGGCTGAGAGTTTAGAAAAACTGTAAAGTTATTTAATCGTTCTTTCATTTCCTTCATGTCACTGCTTCTAAAAACTTTACTAGTTGTCTAATAATCTTAGCCATGGGAAATTTAATACAATTTCCTTTACTTTAAATTATTCTTACTGCAAAATGTTTTAATTACCCCTACATGATAAAATTTAACTGATGATCGGAATCATTTCCAGGTTTGAAACGTGCATATTTGACAGCCAAGTTATTATCATGGCTGATACTATTGCTTGCAGAAAAAACAGCAATCTAAATCCACATGGAAGCCAATACATCATATCCTAGTGTCAGTATCTTCAAACAGTGATAATCCAAGGGAATTGTAGGCTATTTGCCAAGAGAAATCACTCTAAAGTTATACCTAACTCTCTACTTTTGAAAACACACATATCTTGTAATTTAACCATCATCTAAAAGTTAACTCCTGTAAATTGAGGATGGGTCTCTCTAATCCAGTAGCTTTCAATCTTAACCACACATTGGAATCTCATGAAGAACTTTCAAAAGCACACTAATATCTAGCCCTCATCTTCTTCCTCTTTCTAATCTAATTGTTCTGGAATGTGGTTTGAGGATCAAGATTTTTAGAAACTCCCCGAGTGATTCTAATGTGCAGATAAGGTTGAGAATGTCTGCACCA
Source organism: Pan paniscus (assembly GCF_029289425.2). NCBI lineage: Eukaryota > Metazoa > Chordata > Mammalia > Primates > Hominidae > Pan > Pan paniscus. The sequence goes on along the minus strand of NC_073256.2, from coordinate 62,358,074 downwards.
TTTTCCTAATGATTCTTTGAAAGTTCAGATTTCCTTTCACTTTTTAAACATTTCCTAAAGTTATAATAAAAGCCTTATTACAATATACCACTGGTATAAAGAGAAATAATGTCAGAGGGAATCAAACAAAAAAACAAAGCAAGGGGGTATGAGGAATCATTTTCCTAGGAAGTAGCAGAGCACTTGAGGGAGAAAATTGTCATTTGGGGAAATTATTTAAAGGCTTTTTATGGCAGGGCATGGTGGCTTATGTCTGTAATCCCAGCACTTTGGGAGGCTGAGGCAGGCGGATCACCTGGGGTCAGGAGTTTGAGACCAGCCTGGCCAACATGGCGAAACCCTGTTTCCACTGAAAATACAAAAAAAAATTAACCGGGTGTGGTGGTACGTGTCTGTAGTCTCAACTATTTGGGAGACTGAGGCAGGAGAATTGCTTGAACCTGGGAGGTGGAAGCTGCAGTGAGCCAAGATCCTGCCACAATACCCCAGCTTGGGCAACAGAGCAAGCCTTCATCTCTAAATAAATAAATAATTAAATAAGGCTTTTTAGATGGACAAACCAAGAACAAAAGACTACTTTGTTTGGGAAATACTGAGTCTCAAAGTTGTTGAAATTTTCCAGCATAAGAGGCAAAAGATGTTTCCTTTTGGCAGAAAAGCTATTTCCTATAGTTTTTGTGGTTGCTTGGTTGGTTGCTTGGCCAACAGGTATGGTATTTTTAAGTGAGAATTTTGGTGATTTCTTCTGGTAGCTGAGACGTAGTTGTTTATTTGTTTGGTTTGTTTGTTTAGAGAAGGACTTTGGGAAAAGAGAAAGAAGATATTGGGAGAAAGTCTTCAAATGGCCCCTAGATTCATGCCAATAGGTCAGATTCTAAGATCTGGAGAGAAACTTCCATGGTAGGGTTTGTTGCTGGAGCTTTGAAAGAGCAAATCAAATTTCCTTCTTTTATATGTTGGAATGCCCCCTTGATTGTACATCTAGGCCTTCAATAAATCTTTGCTGATAATCACTACTACCTATTGTCTAGCCTGTGTTGGTGTGGTCTTAGAGAATGAAGAAAGGGAGCTGTGCTCATGCTTATAGCAAATTGGGTCAGCCTGCAGCAGCAGAGACGAAACATCAAAAGCCAGGAACAGCTATTGGGTGGGAGGTGACAACCAGCTATCCTAAAATGACTTTATTGAAACTTTCTGCAGTTTTACAGGAAGAAAGCTTAAGGTGTTCTGTTTAGAGATGAAAGTAATCAATAACTTCAGAAACTATAAATATTCAAAGAACATATGCCTTTATCTCATAGCCTAGTTCATAATTCCAAACTTATTACAGCTGAGAACACTGGCACTCCTCATTATCCATGTTGTTTCTCTTCTTCCTGAGAACTCCCCTAAAAAATATCTTCTGCTTGCCTTACTACTACTATGTTGGGCCATGTGATTGGAGTACAATTAATGGAAAGTGAGTAGAGGTATTGTAAAACACTTTCAAAATTGACTCCTAGAACTTCTTGTATAATCTTTCATGTTCTTTCTCTTTGCTCATTAGGCAGCTGAATGCAGAGGTTCCAGTGCAGAAATTTGAAAAGAACTTAGAGGATGATAAAGCCACTAAATGAAGGAGACTGAGTACCTCAATCATTAAAAAAACAGTTGCCCCTCACTATTTAGGCTATGAAAAATATAAAACACTTATTATGTTAAGCCGTGAGATCTGTGGGTTGTTTGTTACAGCAGTGCTAGCAGTTAGCTTTACTTAACCTTACAATATACTAAGTGACTACCCAAATCCAAAAGTCCCATTCTGTACAGTCACTCAAAAGAAAAGAAAAAGTATTTTAAAATTCATATGGAACCAAAAAAGAGCCTCAATAGCCAAGGCAATCCTAAGCAAAAGAACAAAGCTGGAGGCATCACACTACCTAACTTTAAACAATACTATAGGGCTACAGTAACCAAAACAGCATTTTACTGGTACAAGAACAGACACATAGACAAATGGGTCAGAATAGACAGCCCAGAAACAAGGCCACATACCTGCAACCATCTGATCTTTGACAAAGCTGACAAAAACAAACAATGAGGAAAGGACTTCCTATTCAATAAGTGATGTTGGTATAACTGGCTAGCCATAGGCAGAAGATTAAAACTAGACCCCTTTCTTACACCATATACAAAAATCAACTCAAGATGGATTAAAGACTTAAATGTAAAACCCCAAACTATAAAAACCCTGGAAGACAACTTAGACAGTATCATTCTGACATAGGAATGGGCAAAGATTTCATGACAAAGATGCCAAAAGTAATTGTAACAAAAGCAAAAATTGACAAATGGGATCTAATTAAACTAAAGAGCTTCAGCACAGCAAAAGAAACTGTCAATAAACAGACAACCTACAAAATGGGAGATTTTTTTTTTTGCAAACTATGCATCTGACAAAGGTCTAATATCCACTATCTGTAAGAAACTTAAAAATTCAGCAAGCAAAAACTAATGACTCCATTAAAAAGTGGGCAAAGGACATGAACAGACACTTTCCAAAAGAAGACATATATGTGGCCAACAAGCATATGAAAAAAGTTCAACATCACTGATCATTAGAAAAATGCAAATCAAAACCACAATGAGGTGCCATCTCACACCAGTCACAATGGCTATTACTAAAAAGCCAAAAAACAATAGATGCTGTTGAGGCTACACAGAAAAGAAAATGCATAGTTGGTGGGAAGGTAAATTAGTTCAGCCACTGTGAAAAGCAGTTTGGAAAATCCTCAAAGAGCTAACAACAGAACTACCATTTGACCCAGCAATCCCATTACTGGGCACATACCCAAAGGAATATAAATCCTTCTGTCATAAAGATACATGCATGAGTATGTTCATTGTGGTAGTATTCACAAGAATAAAGACAAGGAGTCAACCTAAATGCCCATTGGTGATAGATCGGATAAAGAAAATGTGGTATATATACAACATTGAATACTATGCAGGCATAAAAGAGAATGAGATTATGTTCTTTGCAGTAACATAGATAAAACTGGAGACCATTATCCTTAACAAACTAATGCAGGAACAGAAAAACAAATACTGCATGTTCTCATTTATAAGTGAGAGCTAAATGATAAGAACACATGGCCACATAGAGGAGAACAACAAACCCTGGGGCCTACCAGAAGATGGAGGATGGGAGGAGGGAGAAGATCAGAAAAAATAAATATTGGGTACCAGGCTTAACACCTGGATGACAAAATAACCCTCATGACATGGGTTTGCCTATATACAAACATGCACATGTACCCCTGAACTTAAAATAAAAGTTTAAAAAACTTAATAAATTTTTAATAATTCAAATCACACAAACAATGTTTTCTGACCATAATGGAAATAAAATAGGAAATCAACAAATAAAGAAATGCTGGAAAATTCCCCAAATACTTGAAAACTAAATCACATACTTCTAAGAAACCCACAGGTCAAAGAAGAAATCAATAGGGAAATTGGGAAATATTTTGAACAGGTGACAATAAAAATACATTTCAAAATTTATGGAATAATGAATTACTTAGGAAAACTTTTAGCACTTCAAATTATGTTATTTCCTTAGTAGATCTATAGCCCATTTCTTCAACTCTGTTTCTCTCTTCCTTGTTATTTTCTTTCTGTCCACATGAGGAGGGAAACTATCGTTTGATCTTCTTTGTTCTCCTACTAGTTATAATTTGTCCACTAAATTAACATGTATTGAGAAAGTACTGTTGGCCTATAGTGCTGGCTCAGAGTAGGAGCTTGACAAATATCTACTGAATAAATAAATGAGGAAATTTCAATTTGGAGACAGGGAAATGAAAGAAATAAAGAGAACTTGCAGCTCCACTGTCTATTGCTAAATCAAAACATTTTATATTTAGATTCATACTACTCATAAAATTGATCTTCATTTTCCTCTCTTAACAGCCCTTTCAAAAGAGTAATTCATAGAATTACAAATCTAATCTAGTCACATCAAATGCATAAGTCTCCTCTAGCATCTCCAATAAGATCTGTCCAGCTTCCTCTGAACACCTCCAATAAGAGTATTCAACATATGAATCAAATAGTCAATTCAATCTATGAATTTTCTAGACTCATGGTAGCACAATGCTTTGCATTTACCTTTCCAAACTGAACTGTAATTCAGATAAAAATAGAAACATAATCTCTGGCACTGAGTTTGAGTTTTTCTAGCTCAAGTGACCTGTCTCCATAACCTGCAGTCATTTGTAAAAAGGCAGAGCAATCTTCACTCAGTTACTTCAACCTCAGAAGATGGGATGTATCTCCAAAAGTTTCATTTTCTCCCTTTTGAAACTTATTAGAAAACACCTTATTTAGATGCATCGACTTCAACATGTTTGCGTTTTTATTTTTTACACACTCTTGATATGCAAATTCCATGAACGTACACATCTGAAAGCATATATTAACCCCTTTAGAAGGTAAAGCAATTCCCAATGACCATGGAAAAATGATTCTGATCACATTCCCATTTCCCCTTTATTGTTTGATGAAGACTGATTTTTTGAGTCCCCCTTAACATGGTTCCTGTTCATTTCTTTTGACCATTTTAGTGTACTCTTCCTAGACTTCTGCATTTCCACTATATCTTCCTCAGATGTGCATACACTATCCAAGAACTTACATCACAGAAAGGTGGTGTTTGTAGTTTGATTTCCATTACCTTTTTGATGATTCCTTCCATTTGGACTGCATCATTTGTTGCCTGTATCCCAGGATGTCTCTTGCCAGTGTCTGCAAAGAACAATCAACCATTACTGCCACATCCTGTTCTGGGGCTAAACTTAGAGAACAAAGTTTATCATATTTTAAGTATATTTTGGAATCTAATTTTCCAAGATACATTACTTGATTTGGTCACAATAATCAAATTTTGTTCTTAAATCCTTGGCACTATTCAACATTTTGCATACTCAGGTGAAGTTAATTTCATAACTATTTTGTGTTCCATGTCTGGTTAACTAATATTTTAAATGACATTATATCAAACATATAAATTCAGGCCTCTCTCCCAAAGGCAGTGTGTGACTCTTACTAATTTTTATTGGAACATAATAAACCCTGCCATTAATATAGCACTTTAGACTCCTAGGTAAAACCAACACCTTGTATTTAGAATGACAATAATCACTGTCATCTGCAGGCAACAAAAAGAAAAAATCTCTGGTTTATACCAACTTGTTTGATCAAAGGCAATTGCAAGTGAACAAAATAATTATATTTCCAGGGAAAAATGCACACATAGATAAAAACGCACTTGTCTATTTCCTGCCCTCTACATTTGCTTTGGTGCAAACAGTACCGAGAGCAATCAGAATAATAATATTGAGAAAAAGCAGTTGCATTGGCAACCATGAGGTCACAATCTTTACTAAAGAATACAGGATGAGAACATGAGGAAATGGGAAATAGAGGTATCCCCAATAGCAGTTTTTTAGCATCATTAAGATTATAACTACTCTCAGTTTACATTCCAACCCCCTCTGCAACTCTTTCTGAGCAAATCAGTAATTTAACTTACCTGATAAGTCAAACTGATAACCAGTCACCTGTCTAGTGTCCATACTCAACTCAAGCCTATGTTATCTTGACAGATTGGATAAAGCAATTTAAGCCTCATTAAAGCAAAGGTTGGATGTATTCCAATCCATTACGTTTATAAATACGCTGTGGAAAATATACTGCTACATCTCAGTTGGAAATGTGTTTTGATACAATGTTTTCAAGAAACAGTACTTTTTAAAGATGTCCTTGAGTAGTCTAATAGTTTTTCTCAATGGGAGCTGCTATTGGCAGTCAGAGGGAACACCTCTTCATTGTTCTGTACATTGCTGGATGTTTAGCATTCCTGGATGCCAACCACTAAGTGCCAGTAGATTGTCCCAGTCATATATTTGGGATATATATGGGAACCAGAAATGCTCCCATATATTTCAGAATGGCCCCCAAGGAAACAGTGCTGCCCTCTCTCCCAATTAAGAAACTTTGGGAAGGCTTCCCCCAAAAAGTTGAAGGATTTCATCATTTCCCTATTGCATGGTCAAGTATTCTTTAGAGAAATTCTAAATCAAAGAAAAGAGAGCTAATTCTAGAGGATAATTTCTAATGAGCCATAAAAATGCTCGTCCTTGCTTCTACCTCTTTCTAAATGATGCCTAAATGATTTTCTAATCTAAAATTAGAAACTTTAAAGAAAACATACATGCCAAAAACTAAAATAAAATAAGATAAAATAAAATAAAATAAAAATACTTATAAAATGTTAAATTCTGTATGACAAAAAATGCAAAATAAGATACAAATATGAAACTAGAAACATAACTGCAGGGGTTAATAACTTAAACATACAAAAAATCCCCACATAGCAATGAGAAAAAACTAATGTCCAGTAAAAAACTGAACTGAGGAATTAGCAAGCAAACAATAAGAAAAATGGCTAATAATGTAGAAAAAACATATTCAACCTCATTAGTAATCAAGTATAAATAATATACATTTAAACAATGAAATATAAATACATTTATATGTTTTATGTATAGTGAAAATACATTTAAATGAAAATACTCAGTATTGGTGAGGATTCACAGAAGTGCGAGAATAGGGACAAAATTGATGTTGCCCTTATGAAGTAAATCTAGCCATAGCTAGCAAAGCCTTAAAATTTTGCAAGTCATTTAATTCATCAACATCAACTTTGGGAATTTAGACAAGGAATATAATTGTGGTTGCAGGCAAAAATTTGGCTACAACACTGTTCACTGAATCTCTTTTTCTTATTTTGTGGGTACATAGTAGGTGTATGTATTTATGGAGTACATAAGATATTTTGATATAGGCATATGATGGGTAGTAACTAAATCAGGGTAAATGGAACCATCTATCATCTCAAGCATGTATTCTTTCTTTGTGTTACAAATTATCCAATTATACTCTTAGTTATTTTGAAATGTACAATAAATTATTATTGACTGTAGTCACCCTGTTGTGCTATCAAATACTAGATCCTATTCATTCTGACTATATTTTCATAGCCATGAATCATTTTTTTTGTAGTAAAAAAGTAGATACATGTATATTTTCAAGAATAGGAAAATTTAGTGAATAAACTATGGTATATCTAGAAAATAAAATATTATGAATTTAAAATAATGCCTTTGAAAATTATTTAATGACATGGAAAAATGTTCTTAGTATATTATTAATGGGAAAAAGCAAGGCTCCACATCCATGGGTATTGGTCCCAGGATCCCAGTGGATATCAAAATTCAAGAATGCTCAAGTCCCTGATATGAACTAGCATAGTATTTGCATCTAACCTACACACAATCTCTCAGATACATTAAATCTTCTCTAAATTACTTATAATGCCTAATATATTGCAATTGCTATGTAAGTAGTTGTTATAGTATATTGGTTTTTATTTGTATTATTTTCTATTGTACTGTAAACATTTTTTTCCAAATATTTTTGATCTGTGGTTGGTTGAACTAATGAATGCAGAATGGCAGACACAGAGGGCCCACTGTTTGTAAAATATGACACTCTTTTTATAAAACATATATGCATGTGTTTATATAATCAGAGAGAGAGAGGGGCTATATTTGTCTCATGGAGAAAGACTGTCTATTTTACTCTTCTTTGCAAATTCAAAACCTGGCATGGTGCCTGGAACAGAGTATGTGCTAAGAGTGTACCAAATCAATTACATGTATAAATAAATTGGTAATAAAGGACATTCCCTAAAATGCTATTGAGGCTGAGATTAATTATGTTTTTCTTTCTTCTCTTTGTTTACATTTATTTGGGGGTTTTTATACAATGAGCGTAGATTACTTTTCTGACTTCAAAAAAAGTGTAAGTCCTATGGAAAGCTTTAACTTTGTTGGAAAGAAGTTTGTGGATCTTAAAGGGAAGGATTTCAGTCATGATACAGCAAGTTTGCCTCTATTGGTCATGATCAACTCTTTCTTAGCCATAATTTGAGCTAATTCAAAAGCCTACTCACTGCTGGGGTTTTTCTCCCGTAGAAAAGTGAGTCCCGGCCAGGCGTGGTGGCTCACACCTGTAATCCCAGCATTTTGGAAGGCAGAAGCAGGAGGAGAGCTTGAGCCCAGGAGTTCAAGACAAGCCTGGACAACATAGGGGAACACTCTCTCTATAAAAAATAAAATAATTAACCGGGCATGGTGGTGCATGCCTGTGGTCCAAGCTATTCAGGAAGCTGAGGTAGGAGAATTGCTTGAGCCCTGGATGGAGGTCGAGGCTGCAGTGAGCTGTGATCGCACCACTGCACTCCAGTCTGGATGACAGAGGGAGGTACTGTCTCAAAAAGAAACAAAAATAAGAAGAAGAAAGAAGAAGAAGGATAAGGAGAAGAGGAGGAGGAGGAAGAAGAAGAAGGGGAGGAGGAGGAGGAAGAGGGGGAGGAGGAGTGAGTCCCCCCATAGACTTCAGAAGTAAGGTAAGACAATAGACCTCTGAATCATCCCAACTAACACAGTAAGCGGAGACATAGTAACTGAAGAGAAGAATCCCTGGGGACACCTCAGAGAACAAGATTCTAGTGCCAGTTGTTCAGTAACTCAGATGGTAAAAGCATTATAGACAACGACGTTAGGCTCTGATTTTCTCTTTCACTTTTGAGCTTGCTTTAATTCTTGTTTGAAGCAATGTGTGTATCTTACGTCAACTAACAACAATGTTATAATTTGAGGGACAGTTTAGTTGCTTTAAGACTAAGATTTCTGGCTCCATCACATCCCTTGTGTAGAAGGCAGTGGCCTACTATAACAAATAAGCAAGGGTACCACCTCTTCGCAGCTCACTAAATATATACATGGTTCCTGAGCACTGGAAGAAACTTAAGAAAAAGTTGAAAAGAGGTGATAATATTGCAGAGATTGGCGTAACATGCCTCAACAGGTTCAGTGCCCTGAATTGCAAAAGGTTTCCTTCTACCGAGGATTTTAGCTTTCAGAAATGTGACAGTTTTGGTCAGCGTAGAAAAAATATCAACCCGAATTGCCGTTATCTCTACCATAAGTTACTAAACACGAGGCTCTTCTGGAGATTAACTACTGATCTCTCATAACACCGTTTATAACATAACCAAAATTATCTGGTTTCAGGGAGCTATTGTCCTCTCCTCATTACTTATTCTGTTATTTAATGAACATTTATTGAACGCCTTTATTTTCCAGGAACCACACTAGACTCTGGGAACATAAACATGAGAAAGATACATTCTCTAGCTGGTGAAACACTCATACTATATATTAAGTAAAATTTCTAGAAGGCCATTGGTTTGAACTGAGCTCCTGCACTAGGCCCCAACAGACCAAACCAAAATGAAGTAACCCATGCTAAAGTTCCACATCACCAAAACTAAGTTTTTTGTCTGACCTTCTGAGAAAGTAAGAGAGAAAAAGAAATAATAGCCAAATCCCCAAACAGGCCAGTTTTAGTGAATATAGTAAGGAAGTCCCCTCTGCTTTAACCCTTACAAGGAAAGTAACCTGCTGTTAACCAATCTGCTTTTTGTATTATGTTGTTTCCTTATTTCTCCTCAAGCTTTTAAAAACAGACTCTTCCAGTTGGGGGCGGTGGCTCACGCCTGTAATCCCAGCACTTTGGAAGGCCCAGGAGGGTGGATCATAAGGTCAGGAGATTGAGACCATCCTGGCTAACATGGCAAACCCCGTCTCTACTAAACACACACACACACACACACACACACACACACAAATTAGCCAGGCATGGTGGCATGTGCCTGTAGTCCCAGCTACTCGGGAGGCTGAGATGGGAGAATCACTTCAACCCAGGAGGCGGAGGTTGCAGTGAGCTGAGATCACACCACTGCTCTCCATCCAGCCTGGGTGACAGAGTGAGACTCCATCTCAGCAGCAGCAACAACAACAACAACAACACTTGACTCTTCCATCGCTCCCAACAGAGCACCACTCTATTTTTTAGATGAGATGCTACCTGACTCATGAATCACAAATAAAAGCCAATTTGACGATTTAACTAAACTTGTTGCAATTTTGTCTCTTAACGTTTACCATGAGATACTATGTTGAATGATCTGTTGTCAACTGGGCATCACCATCATTCCTTTTAAGGTCTTCTCCCACAATCCACTTACCTAGGATGTGGAACTGCCCATAGAAGTCACTCAAGATTTGGAAGACAGAAGAAAAAGAGAAGTTCTATCCTCTAGAGGCAACCCCATCTTGACTGAAGCAAATGAGAGCTTCAGAATGGCTCCCTGGTGAGCTCTTGAGAACTCATCTGTGTCACTGCTACACTCGGAGGCAGTGGGGGACCTCTTAGAGATTCTTAAGACTTGCAGCAGCTTGCTGGTAAGTTCCTGAGAAGCCCCTGCCCTGTTGTTTCTAGATGAGATCTCCAATGTCTGCTTTCCTTCCCCTGGCTTCCCTGGCCTTCAATATTCCCCAGCTTTACCAACAGTCAAGCAAGTCCCTAATTCCTAATAACAAACCCCTTCTGCCCCCAAAACATGGAGTGTCTCCTGTTTTCCTGACCAACCCTGACTGACTCAAACACATAGCTAGATAATACACATAGCTAGATAATTCTACAATATTGCTGTAGTGTCATGAAAACCAGACTGTATCAGATTTTATGAGAATTGAGTAGCAGGAAAGTATCCCAGCTTTAGAAGATTGAGGGAGGCTTCCTAGAGAAACTGGCATCTAAGGTAAGTCTGAAAGATGAAAATAAAACATCTAGGGACAAAGAAAGATTCAGAAACTAAGATATTTAGAAAAAAAGTTAGGTTTTGGAAGGACTGGATAACCAAAAATAAAAGCATATTTAAAGGGGAAAACGCACAAGACTAAAAAAGTTACCAAACGTACAATTAGTGTGTTGGCGAAGAATAAAACAACAGGTTTCTTGCATGATTACCATTCCTGTAAAGCTCATTGCACATTTGTAGAAATCAGTGTGGCAAAATGCAGTAATGCTTTTGGTGCTTTGTCCACCCCAAACCCTTACCAGATTGGTACACCAAGTTCCCCAGCTGCTGTGAGTGATAGCCACCAATGGCTCACAACTGCACACTTCTCCAAAGAATTGCTATTCACCTGGAAGTTTCTGGAGGACTTTGCCTTCCTCCAAAGGCATTCACAACTGAGGGCTGATCCACAGGCCTGCAAAACCTGACCCCCTCACCTTAAGGTGATGCCAACTTTGTGATGCCATTCAAACTCTCTGTGGGAGCAGGCTGAGGCTGAACTACAGCAGAAACTTCATCTTTGCTTAACTTTTCCCCTGTCCTAGAGTTACACGCCTGTAACCCTGGCACTTTGGGACGCTGAAGCAGGCAGATTGCCTGAGCTCAGGAGTTGAAGACCAACCTGGGCAACATGGCGAAACCCCATCTCTACCATAATACAAAAAAACTAGCTGGACATGGTGGCACATACCTGTAGCCCCAGCTACCTGGGAGGGTAAGGCAGGAGAATCACTTGAACCCAGAAAGTGGGGGTTCCAGTGAGCCAAGATTGTGCCATTGCACTCAGCCTGGGTGACAGAGAAAGAATCTGTCTCCTAAATAAATAAATAAATAAACAAATAAATGTGTATGCCGTTTTCTTGTTCATCTGTATTTTGTTATAGGAGCCTCAGCCATGAAGCTAGGGTGGGTGAGGAAAAGATTATTTTCCTTTCCTACACGTACAGCCCTTATTCTCCACTAAGTAGAGTAATGCCTGACAAGAAGGCACTGAACACAGGATTGTTGAAGGAATGCCTCAATGCAGAAGTGAAATAAAACTGCACAAAATTCCTTCTGGTGTTTAACAATGTTCTGGTTATTATATTAAGAAGAGGAATCAAGGGAGGGCTACTGATTGTGTGAGTTATACAGAGTATGTGTAGATTAATCTATCTAGATTAATGTTAGCACTCAGGACATGGTTTGTTTGACTTGAAAATTCTTAAACATTTTGATATTTTAAAATCGGGATTTTTTTTCACAAAAATCTGGATTTCTGGATTCCCTCACAATAAAAGACCACCAGTGTTGCCACATGGCATCAAAAGCCTGGATCTGAGGAGTGGACTGTGCCTGGACTTTCTTTGCCATTGGCCACAGCTCCCCACCCCTGACCAAGAGGCTTCACATGTCCACCTGCCTGGCCCCTTGCAGCATGTGTAATTTCTGGTTGGGTGATAATGTATGACATTACATACCACATGGTCCATATGTCCACTGCTGTCATCACAAACTTTCCTGCCAGTTCTAGTCCTTTTGCATTGCTACAAAGGAATACCTGACACTGGGTAACTTATAAAGAAAATAGGTTTATTTGGCTGACAGTTCTGCAGGCTGTACGAGCATGGCACCTGACTCAGCGAAGCTTCTGGGGAGACCTCAGGGAGCTTTTGCTCATGGCAGAAGACAAAGGAAAAGCAGGCAGGTCACATGGCCAGAAAAGGAGCAAACAGTGGGGGGTGGGGAAAGAGCCTAGATTCTTTTAAATAACCAGATTTCATGTGAACTAACTGACCAAGAACCCACTCATCAACCAGGGGATGACACTAAGCCATTCATAAGAGATCTGCCCCCATGACCCAAATACATCCCACTAGGCCCACCTTCAACATTGGAGGTCACACTTTAACATAATTTGGGAGGGGATAAACATCTAAACCATATTACTACCCAAAGAAGAACTCACATTTTCCCCCTTTCTCCACTGGCCCTCCCCAACCCTTGCTTTCTCCTGTATTCCCTATCTCAGCTTGGGAGACCACCTCCCCCACCACTAGCCAAGATGAATCAGAGTCAGGGTGAACCACAGGGCATAGTGTATTTCAATGTCAGGAAGATGGAAGAAAGCTGGCTTTGCAATGCAGTCCAAGGTCTGTGACATTACGTATCACATGGCACAATATGACAAAGATGTGTACAAGGTCATTAGCTGGGGTTTTGGTTTTAATCTATGAACACAAAAAGTACTAAACTACAAATTAACAGATGCACAGGATTCAGATGTTAAAAGCGACAGAAAAATTGCCCAAAATTTGTGGAACAGTCAGTTGAGTATCATCTTGCCCCACCTTGTGGTCATTTGGGAGCATACAACCTAGACAACTCCTGTGCCAAATACAACAGATAATGTCTTACATTTTCCTTGGTGACAGGAATACGTAATAGAATTGCTATAATGTTGCCTTTGGTGTGTTTAGCAAAGCTCCCAAGTTAGCAGTTCATTGAATTTGATCTGGTCAGTAGGTACAGAGCCCCAGAAACCCAGCCACTTTATCCAATAATGAATCATTCTTTTTAACTGTGTTTTCTTCTCACTTCCTGAAATGGACCAACACACATGCTGGGTTCTTCCCTGCCCCTCCACTTTCATACCTGCTGCTCCATAACTTCCTACATTTCCACTAAAACTACTGCCTGTGAGTTCTTTTCTGGTAGGAACTAAAGGCACTTCTTGCACAGAAAGGAGGTCATCATAATGGTGGCTCACCAAGTTCTATGAGTCATCTTTCTACATATGAAAGTTGCCTTGTAATATAGAACTCTTTTCTGTGGTATCCATTATAATTGACACATTATTCCACTGGCCACAAGTTGACCATCTTCTTGTTCAGTGTTTGGGCTGCTTGTACATTGTTTCTTCAACCATAAAATGGGGATGGTACCAACAGTGGGTATCTCTCAGACTTCTCATAGAGACTGAGTATGGTCTTACACCAGAGTTAGGTGCACAGTAAGTCATCAGCACACATTAGCTGATATTATGTGGAAACTAAGTGCTCAATACACATTTTGTGTTTTAGCTACATTTGCATAAACTGAGACAAGTCAGGGTTCAGTGGAGTGGGTGATTATGAGAACGAGTTTATGTAGATTTTTGCTACATTCAAAAAGCAAATAACAGATTTGAGGTTGTTCACATCTTTTCTTACCCTCCATAGTATAAAGGATCTCAGTTACATAAGAACACACATTGTGCAGGTATCTTTAGGCTAGTGGATCAAAGAAGAGGGAGACAAAAGGTTCACAAAAACAATACATATACAACTTCATAGTGGCCTGTACAACAGTCATATGATGTCTACAAGTTAAAACTGCTCACCAAGTACCTATAGCAAATTATAGAACTTCTGTGCTTGGATCATTTTACGAAATAAAGATGTCATCTCTTCAATTTAGTATAAAATAGTTTCCCTACACTACTACCTTTCAGAAAAGACATAAAATTGCCTCCAGAGAAAAAAATATGTTGTGGCTGCCACCCTGTGGTTTTGTTTTATATTGTTGCCCTCAGATATTAAATAAATGTTTCATACAGCCACAACCAATTTATAAAATATACTGGCAATTTCTAGGTATGACTTTCTTCCTAGTATTATTAAAAATTCACCAAGTTGCAAAGAGGACTATAAATTAATTTATTGGTATCAATTTATTGACTAGGTGGGGCCTGAAATAGGGTAAAAACTCACAGAGAGCAAAATCACATCTAAGTCACAGAAGAGCTAAATTGCATCACTGATGCATACATATACATGCTCATGATAACTTTAAAAAATTAAAATACTATCTTCTGCTTATTTATAGATGTGTTAAATAACTTATGAGCTACCCATAAAACAGACCATATACTCCCATTAACAAGACAGAAAAAAATAAAGAATTATATTTTTTCAATGTACATAATTATATTCTACAGTCTATCCCTTTGAAAGGTAACACAGAGTAGGGGTTAAGCATAAGGGGTTGAAAACCCTGAACCTGGGATCCAATATCCCACTTCTATTATGTGTTAGCTACATGATTTCAGGCATGCAGTGTAATACCTCTATATGTTGCCTTCCTCATCCACAAAACATGGATCAGCTCAAAGGAACAAACCTCACAAGCTGTTGTGAAGACTGGTTATAGCTTTTAGAGCAGTCCTTGGCACTAGAAGGGTAACCAATTAATGTTAACGCTTACTCTGTACAACCAAAATTATAATGGTATGAGCCAAATTGGCTTTATTGCTAGAAATCAGCCCTTCCCCTTCAAACTGTTCCGTTTCTCACCTGTGATCAGATACTGGTTCCCCTAGTTCTTTCATTCTGCCTCCTTCTGCCAACACACTGATGTTGTGGCTGCTGGTGACCCCGGAAGTGCAATTTCTGCTGGAGTTGGAGGCCCTCAAATGACTGACTGCAGGATTTCAAAATTGCTCCTGAATAGGGTTTTCTATATTTCTTCTGTTTTATCCTTTTTGAACATGTTTTGTTGTTGCTGCAGTTATTCTACTCCTGCTGAATTACATATTGGACAGATGGGGAGCAGATCACTTTTTTCTTAGTTTATGAAGTGCCATCTCCAGCCCTGAAATAGACTTCCACATAAGTACATCACCCAGAGATCCTAAACTCTGGGCTTGGAGTCCTTCCACAATGGAATTCCCCAGTTGTCACCCTCAAAAAGGGGTGAATATATTTCTTGCATAGGAGAGTGAACTCAATATTTTGTTATTAAAGAGCAGATTTGAGGAGTCACTAGTGCTGTTCTCCAAATATTTTATTTTCCTTTCTAATATATGCTCCCTTGAAGTTAGGTGTGGCCAGATGACTTACATGTAATGTGAACAAAAGTGATGTGTCTCTTCAGAGTGGACACTTTAAGTTTCAGTAAATAATTCACCACTTTTTCCATCCCCTGCCTTGCTGATGGTGGAATTATGTCAAGGTTGTGACTCCATCAGCCTGGGTTCCAGAGTACTTAAAATCCCCTCAACAATGGGCAGAGCCCCCCATAGGCCAAGGTGGACATACAGTTTGAGCAAAAAAACCCAAAAACCCTTTTGTGGTAATCCACTGAAATTTGGGGATTGTTTCCTCAGTTCACCTAGTCTATGCCTTTACAGAAAATGATTAGCCTCACTGCAGTCCCTGGGAGATTCCCTGAACTCCCTGTTCTTGCTCCCAATAAAAGCCCTTTCCCTTTGCCTCCCGATTCACACCAGAGACCCAGGCTACAGTTTCAGGCTGACATTGCAAGACAATATTTAGAAAAGAACAACTCAGAGGGTGGAGCCAAGACAGCCAAATAGGAACAGCTCCAGTCTACATCTCCCAGCATGAGTGACGCAGAAGATGGGTGATTTCTACATTTCCAACTGAGGTACTGGGTTCATCTCACTGGGGAGTGTCAGACAGTGGGTGCAGGACAGTGGGTGCAGTGCACAGTGCATGAGCCGAAGCAGGGTGAGGCATGGCCTCACCCGGGAAGTGCAAGGGGTCAAAGAAAGGGGTGACAGACAGCACCTGGAAAATCAGGTCATTCCCACTGCACTTTTGCAATGGGCTTCACAAATGGCACACCAGGAGATTATATCCTGCACATGGCTTGGAGGGTCCTACACCCACGGAGCCTTGTTCATTGCTAGCACAGCAGTCTGAGATCAAATTGCAAGGTGGCAGCAAGGCTGGGGGAGGGGCGTCTGCCATTGCCAAGGCTTGAGTAGGTAAACAAAGGGGCCTGGAAGCTCGAACTGGGTGGAGCCCACCACAGCTCAAGGAGGTCTGCCTGCCTCTGTAGACTCCACCTCTGGGGACAGGGCATAGCCAAACAAAAGGCAGCAGAATCCTCTGCAGACTTAAATATCCCTGTCTGGCAGCTTTGAAGAGAGTAGTGGTTCTCCCAGCACACAGCTGGAGATCTGAGAATGGACAGACTGCCTCCTCAAGTGGGTCCCTGACCCCTGAGTAGCCTAACTGGGAGGCACCCCCCAGTAGGGGCGGACTGACACCTCACACAGCCGTGTACTCCTCTGAGACAAAACTTCCAGAGGAACGATCAGGCAGCAACATTTGCTGCTCACCAATATATGCTCTTCTGCAGCCTCCACTGCTGATACCCAGGCAAACAGGGTCTGGAGTGGACCTCCAGCAAACTCCAACAGACCTGCAGCTGAGGGTCCTGACTGTTAGAAGGAAAACTAACAAACAGAAAGGACATCCAAACCAAAACCCCAACTGTATGTCACCATCATCAAAGACCAAAGGTAGATAAAACCACAAAGATGGGGAAAAAACAGAGCAGAAAAACTGGAAACTAAAAATCAGAGCACCTCTCCTCCTCCAAAGGAATGCAGCTCCTCACCAGCAATGGAAAAAAGCTGGATGGAGAATGACTTTGATGAGTTGAGAGAAGAAGGCTTCAGACACTCAAACTACACCAAGCTAAAGGGGGAAGTTCGAACCCATGGCAAAGAAGTTAAAAACCTTGAAAAAAAATTAGACAAATGGCAAACTAGAATAATCAATGCAGAGAAGTCCTTAAAGGACCTGATGGAGCTGAAAACAAAGGCACGAGAACTACGTGATGAATGCACAAGCCGCAGTA
Organism: Pan paniscus; assembly: GCF_029289425.2. Lineage (NCBI taxonomy): Eukaryota > Metazoa > Chordata > Mammalia > Primates > Hominidae > Pan > Pan paniscus. Next base: position 62,340,631 of record NC_073256.2, on the reverse strand, counting down.
GCTGATTCGATCAACTGGAAGAAAGGGTATCAGTGATGGAAGATCAAATGAATGAAATGAAGTGAGAAGAGAAATTTAGAGAAAAAAGAATAAAAAGAAATGAACAAAGCCTCGAAGAAATATGGGACTATGTGAAAAGACCAAATCTACATCTGATTGGTGTACTGGAAAGTGATGGGGAGAATGGCAACAAATTGGAAAACACTCCGCAGGATATTACCCAGGAGAACTTACCCAATCTAGCAAGGCAGGCCAACATTCAAATTCAGAAAATACAGAGAACACCACAAAGATACTCCTTGAGAAGAGGAACTCCAAGACACATAATCGTCAGATTCACCAAAGTTGAAATGACGGAAGAAATGTTAAGTGCAGCAAGAGAGAAAGGTTGGGTTACCCACAAAGGGAGCTCATCAGACTAACAGCTGATCTCTCGGCAGAAACTCTACAAGCCAGAAGAGAGTGGGGGCCAATATTCAACATTCTTAAAGAAAAGAATTTTCAATCCAGAATTTCATATCCAGCCAAACTAAGCTTCATAAATGAAGGAGAAATAAAATCCTTTACAGACAAGCAAATGCTGAGAGATTTTGTCACCACCAGGCCTGCCTTGCAAGAGCTCCTGAAGGAAGCACTAAACATGGAAAGGAACAACTGGTACCAGCCACTGCAAAAACATGCCAAATTGTAAAGACCATCGAGGCTAGGAAGAAACTGCATCAACTAATGAGCAAAATAACCAGCTAACATCATAATGACAGGATCAAATTCACACATAACAATATTAACCTTAAATGTAAATGGGCTAAATGCTCCAATTAAAAGACACAGACTGGCAAATTGGATAAAGAGTCAAGACCCATCAGTGTGCTGTATTCAGGAAACCCATCTCAAGTGCAGAGACACACATAGGCTCAAAATAAAGAGATGGAGGAAGAGCTACCAAGCAAATGGATAACCAAAAAAAGGCAGGGGTTGCAATCCTAGTCTCTGATAAAACAGACATTAAACTAACAAAGATCAAAAGAGACAAAGAAGGCCATTACATAATGGTAAAGGGATCAATTCAACAAGAAGAGCTAACTATCCTAAATATATATGCACTCAATACAAGAACACCTAGATTCATAAAGCAAGTCCTGAGAGACCTACAAAGAGACTTAGACTCCCACACAATAATAATGGGAGACTTTAACACCCCACTGCCAGCATTAGACAGAACAACAAGACAGAAAGTTAACAAGGATATCCAGGAATTGAACTCAGCTCTGCACCAAGTGGACCTAATAGAAATCTAAAGAACTCTCCACACCAAATCAACAGAAGATACATTTTTATCAGCCCCACACCACACTTATCCCAAAATTGACCACATAGTTGGAAGTAAAGCACTCCTCAGCAAGTGTAAAAGAACAGAAATTATTACAAACTGTCTCTCAGACCACAGTGCAATCAAACTAGAACTCAGGATTAAGAAACTCACTCAAAATTGCTCAACTGCATGGAAACTGAACAACCAGCTCCTGAGTCACTACTGGGTACATAACAAAATGAAAGCAGAAATAAAGATGTTCTTTGAAACCAACAAGAACAAAGACACAATATACCAGAATCTCTGGGACACATTCAAAGCAGTGTGTAGAGGGAAATTTATAGCACTAAATGCCCACAAGAGAAAGCAGGAAAGATTTTAAATGGACACCCTAACATCAAAATTAAAATAACTAGAGAAGCAAGAGCAAACACATTCAAAAGCTAGCACAAGGCAAGAAATAACTAAGATCAGAGCAGAAATGAGGGAAATAGAGACACAAAAAGCCCTTCAAAAAATCAATGAATCCAGGAGCTGTTTTTTTGAAAAGATTGACAAAATTGATAAACTGCTAGCAAGATTAATAAAGAAGAAAAGAGAGAAGAATCAAACAGACTCAATAAAAAATTATAAAGGGGATATCACCACGGATCCCAGAGAAACACAAACTACCATCAGAGAATACTATGAACACCTCTGCACAAATAAACTAGAAAATCTAGAAGAAATGGATAAATTCCTCAACTCTTACACCCTCCCAAGACTAAACAAGGAAGAAGTTGAATCTCTCAATAGACCACTAACAGGAGCTGAAATTGAGGCAATAATTAACAGCTTACCACCAAAAAAAGTCCAGGACCGGATGGATTCACAGCCAAATTCTACCAGAGGTACAAGGAGGAACTGGTACCATTCTTTCTGAAACTATTCCAATCAATAGAAAAAGAGGGAATCCTTCCTAACTCATTTTATGAGGCCAGCATCATCCTGATACCAAAGCCTGGCAGAGACACAATAAAAAAAGACAATTTTAGACAAATATCCTTGATGAACATTGATGCAAAAATCCTCAATAAAATACTGGCAAACCAAATCCAGCAGCACATCAAAAAGCTTATCCACCATGATCAAGTGGGCTTCATCCCTGGGATGAAAGGCTGGTTCAACATACACAAATCAATAAACGTAATCCAGCATATAAACAGAACTAATGACAAAAACCACATGATTATCTCAATAGATGCAGAAAAGGCCTTTGACAAAATTCAACAACACTTCATGCTAAAAACTCTCAATAAATTAGGTATTCATGGGATGTATCTCAAAATAATAAGAGATATTTTTGACAAACCCACAGTCAATATCAAACTGTATGGGCAAAAACTGGAAGCATTCCCTTTGAAAACTGGCACAAGACAGGGATGACCTCTCTCACCACTCCTATTTAACATAGTGTTGGAAGTTCTGGCCAGGGCAATCAGGCAGGAGAAAGAAATAAAGGGCATTCAATTAGGAAAAGAGGAAGTCAAATTGTCCCTGTTTGCAGATGACATGATTGTATATCTAGAAAACCCCATCATCTCAGCCCAAAATCTCCTTAAGCTGATAGGCAATTTCAGCAAAGTCTCAGGATACAAAATCAATGTGCAAAAATCACAATCATTCTTATACACCAGTAACAGAAAGAGATCCAAATCATGAGTGAACTCCCATTCACAATTGCTTCAAAGAGAATAAAATACATAGGAATCCAACTTACAAGGGACGTGAAGGACCTCTTCAAGGAGAACTACAAACCACTGCTCAATGAAATAAAAGAGGATACAAACAAATGGAAGAACATTCCATGCTCATGGGTAGGAAGAAACAATATCGTGAAAATGGCGATATTGCCCAAGGTAATTTATAGATTCAATGCCATCCCCATAAAGCTACCAATGACTTTCTTCACAGAATTGAAAAAACTACTTGAAAGTTCATATGGAACCAAAAAAGAGCCCGCATTGCCAAGTCAATCCTAAGCCAAAAGAACAAAGCTGGAGGCATCACACTACCTGACTTCAAACTATACTACAAGGCGACAGTAACCAAAACAGCATGGTACTGGTACCAAAACAGAGATATAGACCAATGGAACAGAACAGAGCCCTCAGAAATAATGCCATGTATCTACAACCATCTGGTCTTTGACAAACCTGAGAAAAACAAGAAACAGGGAAAAGATTCCTTATTTAATAAATGGTGCTGGGAAAACTGGCTAGCCATATGTAGGAAGCTGAAACTGCATCCCTTCCTCCCACCTTATACAAAAATTAATTCAAGGTGGATTAAAGACTTAAATGATTTTTTGTGCCCTAAAACTTAAAGTATAATTAAAAAAAGACTTAAATTATAGACCTAAAACCATAAAAACCCTAGAAGAAAACCTAAGCAATACATTCAGGACATAGGCATGGGCAAGGACTTCATGGCTAAAACACTAAAAGCAATGGCAACAAAAGCCAAAATGGACAAATGGGATCTAATTAAACTAAAGAGCTTCTGCACAGCAAAAGAAACTACCATCAGAGGGAACAGGCAACCTACGGAATGGGAGAAAATTTTTGCAATCTACTCATCTGACAAAGTGCTAATATCCAGAATCTACAATGAACTCAAACAAATTTACAAGAAAAAAATAACAACCCCATCAAAAAGTGGGCGAAGGATATGAACAGACTTTTCTCAGAGGAAGACATTTATGCAGCCAAAAGACACGTGAAAAAATGCTCATCATCACTGGCCATCAGAGAAATGCAAATCAAAACCACAATGAGATATCATCTCACACCTGTTAGAATGGCGATCATTAAAAAGTCAGGAAACAACAGGTGCTGGAGAGGATGTGGAGAAATAGGAACACTTTTACACTGTTGGTGGGATTGTAAACTAGTTCAACCATTGTGGAAGTCAGTGTGGTGATTCCTCAGGGATCTAGAACTAGAAATACCATTTGACCCAGCCATCCCATTACTGGGGATATACCCAAAGGATTATAAATCATGCTGCTATAAAGACACATGCACACATATGTTTATTGTGGCACTATTCACAATAGCAAAGACTTGAAACCAACCCAAATGTCCAACAATGATAGACTGGATTAAGAAAATGTGGCACATATACACCATGGAAAACTCTGCAGCTATAAAAAATGATGAGTTCATGTCCTTTGTAGGGACATGGGTGAAGCTGGAAACCATCATTCTCAGCAAACTATCACAAGGACAAAAAACCAAACACCGCAAGTTCTCACTCATAGGTGGGAATTGAACAATGAGAACACATGGACACAGGAAGGGGAACATCACACACTGGTGACTGTTGTGGGGTGGGGGGAGCAGGGAGGGATAGCATTAGGAGATCTACCTAATGCTAAATGATGAGTTAATGGGTGCAGCACACCAACATGGCACGTGTATACATATGTAACTAACCTGCACGTTGTGCACATGTACCCTAAAACTTAAAGTATAATAATAATAAAAAAATCCTTACCGCTGCTCTAGGACAAGTCTCCAGAAGTGACTTTGGCTCAACATAAAGGAGAAAAAAATGAAATACTATCTTGTAAAATACAGCTGACATGAATTCCTATAGAAGACTTAGGTCTTGAGTGTGCCTAGGCAGCTGTAGGAATGCAGGCAGAACAAAAATAGTGTAGTCCTTTGATGACTAAGGTGAGGCAAGAACTGGAAGGAAGCCACGTGGGCACAAGATGCAAATGTCATCTAAAGCAGCTCTGCCAGGAGAGTGCTGTGAGTTCTTGTGGACATCAGAGCATTTTCCCTTTTCCTAGCTTACCCTCCACTTTACTGTGATACAGGAAAAAAATTCTAGTTACCTCTTATGAAAAGACTGTATGAACATAAATGACAATAGCAAAGTTTTAGATTTAGGACTTTTATTTTTTTCACACCCAAGTTAGCCTGAATTGACTGTCATTGTTCCCCTATCTACCCATAATCCCCATGCAGCAAGAAGAAATATTTGCTTTCACATTACAGCATAAAGAGCACTTAAGCTTTGGCAGCTGACTTGTAGTGGGTCAGTGTGTGGGCAGAAGGGTCAGTGGCATTGATCCACTTGGGCATCCAGTAATGGCTCAGCCAGTCAGCCTGGCCTGGGTAATGGCATTCAAAGATTTGACGATAGTAATATCCTTCTTTGCTTTTAGGAATATTGAAGGGAAATTTCTGGGCTGCATTTGCCATCATTGCATCATCAACCTGTAAGAATAAGCATATAAGAGCAAAACAGTTTTTTAACATGGCATGGAAATACTTACATTTACTCTGGTTTCACAAAACAGAAAACGTTAAGATAAGACATGACTGTAAATTGCATGAGACCCTTTGAATCACCCATCACTTAGAAAATGGTAAAGTATTCCCCTTCCTGTGTCCATGTGATCTCATTGTTCAATTCCCACCTATGAGTGAGAATATGCGGTGTTTGGTTTTTTGTTCACATGGACACAGGAAGGGGAATATCACACTCTGGGGACTGTGGTGGGGAGGGGGGAGGGGGGAGGGACAACATTGGGAGATATACCTAATGCTAGATGACGAGTTAGTGGGTGCAGCGCACCAGCATGGCACATGTATACATATGTAACTAAACTGCACAATGTGCACATGTACCCTAAAACTTAAAGTATAATTAAAAAAAAAAGAAAGAAAAATAAATAAATAAATAAATAAATACAAAAAACAAAAACAAACAAACAAACAAAATAAATAAAAAATAAACACACACACACACACACAAAGAAATGGTAGTAAGTTGACGATAGGTCAGGAGAATATGGCAGATGAGGTGAAATTTCATAGCCCAATTTGTTCAACTTTTGAAGCGTTTTTTGTGCGAGATGCAGTCGGGTGTTGTCATGGAGAAGAATTGGGCCCTTTCTAACCAAAGCTGGCTGCAGGCATTGCAGTTTTTGGTGCATCTCCTTGGTTTGCTGAGCATACTTCTCAGATGTAATGGTTTCGCCAAGATTCAGAAACCTCTGGTGGATCAGACCATCAGCAGACCACCAAACAGTGACCATGACCTTTTTTTGGTGCAAGTTTGGCCTTGGGAAATGCTTTAGAGCTTCTTCTTGGGCCACTCACTGAGCTAGTCATCACTGGTTGTCGTATAAAATCCACTTTTTATCACATGTCACAGTCAGATAGAGAAATGGTTCATTGTTGTTGCTTAGAATAAGAGAAGATGACACTTCAAAAACTGTGATTTTTTTTTTGATATTCAGTCAGCTCATGAGGCACGCACTTATCAAGCTTTTTCACCTTTCCAATTTGCTTTAAATGCCAAAAGATCATAGAATGGCCTATGTTGAGTTCCTCAATAACTTCTCGTGTAGTTGTAAGAGGATCCGCTTCCATGATTGCTCTCAATTAGTCATTGTCAACTTCCAATGGCCGACCACTATGCTCCTCATCTTCAAGGCTCTCCTCTCCTTTACAAAACTCCCTGAACCACCACTGCAGCGTACGTTCATTAGCAGGTTCCTGGGCCAAAGGCATTGTTGACATTGTAAGTTGTCTCTGCTGCTTTAATAAAGACCCATTTTGAATTGAAATAAAAAAATCACTTGAAAAAAAAAAAAAGAAAATGGTAAAGTATTCATAATATGCATAGCTGCAGTGACTTTTAAAGAACACTCATGTGCAAATTTTTAATTCTTGGTGGCTCTGTTTTAGTCATTTGTGCCTAACAAGGTCTGGCACCCAGCAGGTGCCCAAAAATGTGTTAAATGAAAGTCAGCGATGGTTAGTATTAAGTCTCCTCTCTCTTTCAATTTGAGATGGTACTTTATAATCCTTCATGCTACTTAATTATTATATAATTCTTATAAAAGAGATAATTGTTTACAGAGATGATGAATTACTCTTACAGAGACAAAGCATTCAAACTAAATACAAAATGAATAGTAATGACAGCTGTGCATCCAAATTGTCCTATTCCTGAAATTGTTTTTAAAGTAATTATACCTGATGTTCAATGTATTCCTGTAAAATCTTAAACCAGGAATTCTTAACTGAAGTTATTCGATCACTGAAGGCTCCTTTTGGTCACCAGAGAATCTCTTTGAGTATCCAATTGGAGTCCTCAAATGTCTCTCTCAGGAGATGTTTTTCTATCACATTCTGACATGAAAAAAAAGGAGCACCAGTAAAAGTTACAAATATAATCTGATGGCAATGAACAGTTTTATCTTGAGTTGATTCACCTGCCTTTGGAATTCTCATTTCTGGTGTCAGAGAAAAGTAATAGGAAGAAAATTGATGATCTAGAAATGGGGCTCTCAGTTCAAGGCTTAAAGGAGAAAAGAAGAAAATCTAAATTAAAGTAGGTGTTTAGTGCCCAACAGTTTAGGTTCTGATTCAGTTTCCCATCAATTCAACCATATCCTAAGAAATGTTAAGGTCATACAGTCACAAGCCTCTGAATGACTGCTCTACACTAACAAGTGAATACAAAAATATCTTCATTTAAAATAATATATGTATCATGTCATCTAAGGAGTAAAACTAACTCAGACTATTATCTTTACTTTCCTTTTTTAGGAATAGTTAAATGCATATTTCAAAAAGCAGAAAAAGTTACAAATCATGAGTGACCCAATCATTAAGAAAATACCTTGACTGGACCTTTCTACCTCAGTGTTTTCTAGGTGAGACCATCTCTTCTAACAATTGTGATGACAATACAGTTTTTTTTTTTTTTTTACCACTGGTTAACAATTGACATACAATATGGAATATAAACCAGCTTTCCACTATATTTCATCAAATGCCATATCACTGGTTACCTGAAGCCTAGTGACTCCAGTTAAGACAAGCAGATAGGATAATAACCAGGTTCAGTTCATTCCCCAAACCCATATTTAATTATATCCTAATCTAAGTGTAATTCAGCAGAGATAACTAAAACATTTAATGTCAGTTGTTTATCCTATACAGTAAAAGTCTTCAGTTCCTCAACATAAATTTAGACAACCAGAAATGATACCAAAGAAACCCAGTTCTTTATAATGAAATCAAACCCCTTGCATCTTCACTGCTAACAGGCACATGACCTGAGGTCAGGAGTTTGAGACAAGCCTGGCAAACTTGGTGAAACCCTGTCTCTACTAAAAATACAAAAGTTAACCAAGCATGGTGGCAGATGCCTGTAATCCCAGTTACTCGGGAGGCTGAGGCAGGAGAATCCTTTGAACCAGGGAGGCAGAGGTTGCAGTGAGCCAAAATCATGCCCACTGCACTCCAGTCTGGGAGAAAGAGTGAGACTCCAAAAAAAAAAGAGTTAAATATATAAATAAGTAAATAAATGAATAAGTAAATAAAATAAAATAAAAGCAGAAAGCAAAGAAATAGGAAATACAGACAGATCTTAGAGAAAATTAAATAAGCAAAAATCTGCTGCTTTGGAAAGATTGATAAGATTGATAAACACCTAGCTAGACTAATAACAACACCCAAAATGGAAATTGCTCATAGCAGAAATGAGAGAATATCACTACAGACCACACAGATATCAAAATTATAACAGAATACTATAAACACATTTTGCCAAAGAATTTGAAATTACTTTTTTGCCAATAAACTTGAAAATAAATAAATTTCATTGAAGAAAACAAGTTACAAAAATGACACAATGGGAAACAGGAAATCTAAAAAGTCATATATCTACTGAAGAAATTGTAGTCAAAAACCTTTCTACAAAGAAGTCTTCAGGCCCTTCTGGTTTCACTACTGAAGTCTATCAACAAGCAGTGAAAGAAAAATTCACACAAACTGTCTACAAAACAGAAGAGGGGGAATTTTTTCCAATGTATTTCATGAAGCCAGATATAATGTCAATATAAATGCCTTACAGGCTGGGCGTGGTGGCTCACGCCTGTAATCCCAGCACTTTGTGAGATCGTGGTGTGTGGATCACCTGAGGTCAGGAGTTCGAGACCAGCCTGACCAAAATGATGGAATCCTGTCTCTACTACATACAAAAAATTAGCCAGGTGTGGTGGCACGTGCCTGTAATCCCAGCTACTTGGGAGACTGAGGCAAGAGAATCCCTTGAACCCAGGAGGCAGAGGTTGCAGTGAGCCGAGATTGCACCATGCACTCCAGCTTGGGTGACAGAGTGAGACTCCATACCCTTCCCCCCAAAAATAGCAAAGACATCAGAAAAAGAAAATTATACATTAATTTCTGTCATGTGCATAGCTGCAAAAATTCTTTCTCACTACCATAATTAATTTTAAATGTACAACTAGTGAATGTGCAAATAAATTTTTCTTAACAACTGAAATATTGAAATGATAAATAATATTCCATTTGACTGTTCCCCACATCCCATCCCCTTCCTCTTTACTCTATTTTTATGATTCTAGACATTAAAAATACTTTTATATACACGAATATAGACGTATTAAATTTCAGAAACACATACATAGCTGGGTGAGGTGGCTCATACCTATAATCCCCACACTTTGGGAGGATGAGGCAGGAGGATCACCTAAGGTCAGGAGTTCAAGACCAGCCTGGACATAGTAGTGAAACCCCATCTCTACTAAAAATACAAAAAAAAAATTAGCTGGGCATGGTGGCAGGCACCTGTAACTCCAGCTACTTAGGAGGTCCTGAGCTAGGAGAATCCCTTGAACCTGGGAGGCGGAGCTTGCAGTGAGCCAAGATCATGCCATTGGACTCCAGCCTGGGTGACAAGAGTGAAACTCTATCTCAAAACAAAACAAAACAAAACACATAATTCTGCAACTTGCTTTTTTCTACTAAAAATTTATATATGTTAATTAGTTTGCTTTATTGAGGAATAATTTATATATAATAAAATTCACCAACTTTATGTGCACAATGGTTAATTTTAACAAATGTGTATAGTAATGTAATCACCATCATGATCACCATATAGAACATTTCTGACATTCTTAAAGCTTTCTCTCTTAACACTATTCAGTCAATTCACAACCCTCACTCCTCAGCCCTGGCAACCTCTCATCTGTTTTCAGATAGTATAGTTTTACCTTTTCTAGAATTTCATTTAGAAGAAATCATACTGCATGGTTTTTTTAATCATAGCAAAACATTACCAAATACAATTCACTTGTATATAAAAAAGATAATAGATTAAAACGATTGGCATTTATTCCAGAAATGCAAGGTTAGTTCAGCACTCAAAAATAAATAAATGATAAACTATAAAATATTGATGCAAGAAATTGAAGAGGACACAAAATAATGAAAAGTAGTTCATGTTCATGGGTTGACTCAATATTGTTAAAATGGTACCATTGAAAGCAATCTACATATTCTGCTCAATCCAATGACATTCTCAACAGAAATAGAAAAAAAATCTTAAAATTTACATGTACCCCCAAAAGACCCAGAATACTCAAATGCTGAGTATTCTGAGTACACTGAAGGAATCATATTACTTGACTTTAAATTATAATATGGAACTACAGTAACCCAAATGGCATGGTACTGGCATAAAAACAGACACATAGAACAAGGGAACCGAATACAGAACACAGAAATAAATTCGGACATGTAAAGTGAACTCATTTTTGAGTAACATGCCAAGAGCATACAGTGGGGAAAGAAGAGTCTCTTCAATAAATGGTGCTGGGAAAATTGGATATGCACATATAGAGGAATGAAAACAGACTCCTATGTCTCACCATATATAAAAATCAAATAAATTGATCCCTTTACCATTATGTAATGGTCTTCTTTGTCTCTTTTGATCTTTGTTGGTTTAAAGTCTGTTTTATCAAAGACTAGGATTACAACCCCTGCCTTTTTTTGTTTTCCATTTGCTTGGTAGATCTTCCTCCAGCCCTTTACTTTGAGCCTATGTGTGTCTCTGCACATGAGATGGATTTCCTGAATACAGCACACTGATGGGTCTTGACTTTTTATCCAATTTGCCAGTCTGTGTCTTTTAATTGGAGCATTTAGCCCATTTACATTTAAGGTTAATATTGTTATGTGTGAATTTGATCCTGTCATTATGATTTTAGCTGGTTATTTTGCTCATTAGTTGATGCAGTTTCTTCCTAGCCTTGATGGTCTTTACAGTTTGGCATGTTTTTGCAGTGGCTGGTACCGGTTGTTCCTTTCCATGTTTAGTGCTTCCTTCAGGAGCTCTTTTAGGGCAGGCCTGGTGGTGACAAAGTCTCTCAGCATTTGCTTGTCTGCAAGGGATTTTATTTCTCCTTCACTTATGAAGCTTAGTTTGGCTGGATATGAAACTCTGGGTTGAAAATTCTTTTCTTTAAGAGTGTTGAATATTGGCCCCCACTCTCTTCTGGCTTCTAGAGTTTTTGCCGAGAGATCTGCTGTTAGTCTGATGAGTTTCTCTTTGTGGGTAACCTCACCTTTCTCTCTGGCTGCCCTTAACATTTTTTTCCTTCATTTCAACTTTGGTGAATCTGACAATTATGTGTCTTGGAGTCGCTCTTCTCGAGGAATATCTCTGTGGCATTCTCTGTATTTCCTGAATTTGAATGTTGGCCTGCATTGCTAGATTGGGGAAGTTCTCCTGGATAATATCCTGCAGAGTGTTTTCCAACTTGGTTCCATTCTCCCTGTCACTTTCAGGTACACCAATCAGATGTAGATTTGGTCTTTTCACATAGTCCCATATTTCTTGGAGGCTTTGTTCATTTCTTTTTATTCTTTTTTCTCTAAACTTCTCTTCTCACTTCATTTCATTCATTTGATCTTCCATCACTGACACCCTTTCTTCCAGTTGATCGAATCAGCTACTGAGGCTTGTGCATTCATCACATAGTTCACGTGCCTTGGTTTTCAGCTCCATCAGGTCCTTTAAGGACTTCCCTGCATTGGTTATTCTAGTTAGCTATTCATCTAATTTTTTTCAAGATTTTTTACTTCTTTGCCATGGGTTTGAACTTCCTCCTCTAGCTCAGAGTAGTTTGATCATCTGAGGCCTTCTTTTCTCAACTCATCAAAGTGATTCTCTGTCCAGCTTTGTTCCATTGCTGGTGAGGAGCTGTGTTCCTTTGGAGGAGAGAGGTGCTCTGATTTTTAGAGTTTCCAGTTTTTCTGCTCTGTTTTTTCCCTATCTTTGTGGTTTTATCTATCTTTGGTCTTTGATGATGGTGATGTACAGATGGGGTTTTGGTGTGGATGTCCTTTCTGTTTGTTAGTTTTCCTTCTAACAGTCAGGACCCTCAGCTGCAGGTCTGTTGGAGTTTGCTGGAGGTCCACTCCAGACCCCGTTTGCCTGGGTATCAGCAGCGGAGGCTGTAGAACAGCATATATTGGTGAGCAGCAAATGTTGCTGCCTGATCGTTCCTCTGGAAGTTTTGTCTCAGAGGACTACCCGGCTGTGTGAGCTGTCAGTCTGCCCCTAATGGGGGTTGCCTCCCACTTACGCTACTCAGGGGTCAGGGATCCACTTGAGGAGGCAGTCTGTCCGGTCTCAGATCTCCAGCTGCGTGCTGGGAGAACCACTACTCTCTTCAAAGCTGTCAGACAGCGACATTTAAGTCTGCAGAGGATTCTGCTGTCTTTTGTTTGGCTATGCCCTGCACCCAGAGGTGGAGTCTACAGAGGCAGGCAGGCCTCCTTGAGCAGTGGTGGGCCACACCCAGTTCGAGCTTCCTGGCTGCTTTGTTTACCTACTCAAGCCTCGGCAATGGTGGGCGCCCCTCTGTCAGCCTTGCTGCCACCTTGCAGTTTGATCTCAGACTGCTGTGCTAGCAATGAGTGAGGCTTCGTGGGCGTAGGACCCTCTGAGCCAGGCGCAGAATATCATCGCCTGGTGTGCCATTTGCTAAGACCATTGGAAAAGCACAGTATTAAGGTGGGAGTGACCTAATTTTCCAGGTGCTGTCTGTCATCCCTTTCTTTGACTAGGAAAGGGAATTCCCTGACCCCTTGCACTTCCTGGGTGAGGCGATGCCTCGCCCTGCTTTGGCTCACACTCGTTGCACTGCACCCACTGTCCTGCACCCACTTTCCGACACTCCCCAGTGAGATGAACCCAGTACCTCAGTTGGAAATGCAGAAATCACCAGTCTTCTGCACTGTTCACACTGGGGGCTGTAGACTGGAGCTGTTTTTATTTGGCCATCTTGGCGTTTAGTAAATGGTGCTGGGAAAACTGGCTAGCCATATGTAGAAAGCTGAAACTGGATCCCTTCCTTACACCTTATACAAAAATTAATTCAAGATGGATTAAAGACTTAAACCATAAAACCATAAAAACCCAAAACCATAAAAACCCTAGAAGAAAACCTAGGCAATACCATTCAGGACATAGGCATGGGCAAGGAATTCATGTCTAAAACACCAAAAGCAATGGCAACAAAAGCCAAAATTGACAAATTTGATCTAATTAAACTAAAGAGCTTCTGCACAGCAAAAGAAACTACCATCAGACTGAACAGGCAACCTACAGAATGGGAGAAAATTTTTGCAATCTACTCATCTGACAAAGGGCTAATATCCAGAATCTACAATGAACTCAAACAAATTTACAAGAAAAGAAACAAACAACCCCATCAAAAAGTGTTCGAAGGATATGAACAGACACTTCTCAAAAGAAGACATTTATGCAGCCAAAAAACACATGAAAAAATGCTCACCGTCACTGGCCATCAGAGAAATGCAAATCAAAACCACAATGAGATACCATCTCACACCAGTTAGAAAGGCGATCATTAAAAAGTCAGGAAACAACAGGTGCTGGAGTGGATGCGGAGAAATAGGAACACTTTTACACTGTTGGTGGGACTGTAAACTAGTTCAACCATTGTGGAAGTCAGTGTGGCGATTCCTCAGGGATCTAGATCTAGAAGTACCATTTGACCCAGCCATCCCATTACTGGGGATATACCCAAAGGACTATAAATCATGCTGCTATAAAGACACACGCACACGTATGTTTATTGTGGCACTATTCACAAGAGCAAAGACTTGGAACCAACCCAAATATCCAACAATGATAGATTGAATTAAGAAAATGTGGCACATATACACCATGGAATACTATGCAGCCATAAAAAATGATGAGTTCATGTCCTTTGTAGGAACATGGATGAAGCTGGAAACCATCATTCTGAGCAAACTATTGCAGTTACAAAAAGCCAAACACTGCATGTTCTCACTCGTAGGTGGGAATTGAGCAATGAGAACACATGGACACAGGAACGGGAACATCTCACACTGGGGCTTGTTGTGGGGTGGGGGGAGGGGGAGGGATAGCATTAGGAGATATACCTAATGTTAAATGATGAGTTAATGGATGCAGCACACCAACATGGCACATGTATACATATGTAACAAACCTGCACGTTGTGCACATGTACCCTAAAACTTAAAGTATAATAAAAAAAAGAAGAAAAAAAATCAAATAAAAATGGATTAAAGACATAAATCTAAGTCATGAAACTATGAACCTACTAAAAGAACACATTATGGAAACTCTCCAGGACACTGACCTGGACAAATATTTCTTGGACAATGCCCCACAAGCACAAGAAACCAAAGCAAAAATGGACAAATGAGATCGTATCAAATTAAAAAGCTTTTGCACACCAAAGACAGCAGTCAACAAAGTGAGAAGACAACCCACTGAATGTGAGAAAATATTTGCAAACTATCCACCTGATAAGGGATTAATAACCAGAGTATATAAGAAGCTAAAATAGCTCAATAGGAAAAAATCTAATAATCCAATTAAAAACTGGCTAATGATCAGTGTAGACATTTCTCAAAAGAAGACATACGAATGGCAAACAAGTATATAAAAAGTCAACATCACTAACCATCAGAGAAATTCCAATCAAACCTACAATGATATGTCATCTCACCTGAGTTAAAGTGGTGTTTACCCAAAAGACAGGCAATAAGAAGTGCTGGTGAGAATGTAGAAAAAAGAGAACCATCTTACACTGTTGGAGAGAAGTGAATTCGTAAGAAGAACAGTATAGAGGTACCTCAAAAAACTAAAAATAGAACTACCATATGATCCCACAATCCCACTGCTAGGTATATACCCAAAAGAAATAGATTAGTATATCAAAGAGATATCTACACTCTCATGCTTATTGCAGCACTATTCACAATAGCCAAGATTTGGAAGCAACTTAAGTGTCCATCAACAGACAAACGGACAAAGAAAATGTGGTACATACACACAATGGTGTACTATTCAACCATTAAAAAGAATGAGATCCTGGCCGGGCCCGATGACTCATGCTTGTAATCCCAGCACTTTGGGAGGCCAAAGCAGGTGGATCACTGGAGGTCAGGAGTTTAAGACCAGCCTGACTAATATAGTAAAACCCTGTCTCTATGAGAAATACAAAATTAGCCAGATGTAGTGGCGGGTGCCTATAATCCCAGCTACTCAGGAGGCTCTGGCAGGAGAATCGCTTGAACCCAGGAGGCAGAGGTTGCAATGAGCTGAGATCACGCCATTGCACTCCAGCCTAGGCGACAGAGGGAGACTTTGTCTCAAAAAAATAAAAAAGAATGAGATCCTGTCGTTTCCAATAACATGAATGGAACCTAATATTATGTTAAGTGAAATAAGCAAGACACAGAAAGACAAACTTCACATGTTCTCACTTACTTGTTGAAGCTAAAATTAAAACAACTGAACTCATGGAGATAGAGAGTGGAAGGATGGTTACCGGAGGCTAAGAAGGGTAGTGGGGGTGGTGAGGGAATGGTTAATGGGTACAAGGACATAGTTAGATAGACTGAATAAGGCCTAGTATTTGATAGCACAACAGGGTGACTATAGTCAACAGTAAATTGTACATTGTAGAAGAATGAAGAGTACAATTGAAATGTTTGTAACACAAAGAAATGAAAAATACTTAAGGTAGTGGATACCCCATTTATTCTGATATGATTATTACACATTGGATGCCTATAAGAAAATATCTCATCTGCCCCTAAAATATACAGACCTACTATGTATCCATAAAAATTAAAAATTAGGGGCTGAGCATGGTGGCTCACGCCTGTAATCCCAGAACTTCGGAAGGCTGAGGCTAGGAGATCACTTGAGCTCAGGAGTTTGAGACCAGCCTGGGCAACATAGTGAAACCTTGCCTGTACTGAAAATAAAAATTAAAAAAATAGCTGGATGTGGTGGTGCATGCTCATAGTCCCAGCTATTCTGAAGGCTGAGGTGGGAGGATCAGTTAAGCCCAGGAGTTAGAGTTTGAGGTGAGCTATGATTGTGCCACTGCAGTGCAACCTGGGTAACAAAGTAAAACCCTGTCTCAAAAAAATTAAAAATTAATAAATTAATAAATGTGTTTAACCATATTAATGGTATAAAGGAAGATCACCATATGACTGACTCAGTAAATGAAAAATATTATATTTGACAAATTGAATTGAATACCCATTTGTGATTTTTAAAATCTATTAAAGAGAACTTCCTCAATCTGATAAAAACTATATTACAAAAAAATTTAAATCTAACATCATACTTACTAGTAAACATCTGAGTACTTTCCTCACAATATTGAAAATAAAGCAGAAATGTCAGATCTTGACATTTTTATACATTGTACTGGAGGTTCTTACAGTCAATAGGGCAAATGAAAAGCATAAATATTCAAAAGAGTTTGTTATCTTATATTGGAAAAAAAGGTAGAAAATATACAAGAATCTACAGAGCATCCAGCAGAACTACTGAGAATATATCAAAATTACAAGATATGAAGTCAGTATACAAAAATCAGTTATATTCATTTCTAATTTCTACTCAGAGATGTGGAGACCAGAAAACAAGACATCACTACTAACACTACGGGAATAAAATAATGGACTAAGGCGACGTCACAACTTCTTTTTTAACTCATCCTAGTACTGATGTTTCAGGTCAACCAATTGTTCCAGAATCGATGGAGAGACAGGAACTCACAGGAAAAGACAAGATGGGAGTGTCAACATTTCTAAGCAAGAAACATGCAGACATCAGTAAGAAGAGTTCTAAAGCGAGGAGCAAATTGCTAGAACATGCCTTGGCAGAAGAGTAAAAACTTTGAGCCATAAAAAGAAATCATCTGTAGCTGCTTTTTTTGTTTTTTTTATCTGTCCTTATTTGGAAATTTGTAATTCTAACTAGAGAATACAGGGTATATTAATTATATTTTTTAATTTAGTAAGCTTTGATTTAATATGTGTATTTAATTTTTATTTGTAATTTCAACTTTTAGATTCAGGGCATACATGTGCAGGAATACTGCCATGATACTGAGGTTTGGGGGTGTGAATGATCCCATCACCCAGGTACCAAGCATAATACTCAATAGGTAGATTTTCTGCCCTCAACCCCTCCCTCCCTCACCCTCTAGTAAGCCTCAGTGTCCACTGTTGCCATCTATGGTGTGAGTCTCATACTCGTAACTCTATGAGTACCCAATGTTTACCCCCACTTATGAATGAGAAGATGTGGTATTTGGTTTTCTGTTCCTGCATTAATTTACTTAGGATAATGGCCCCCAGCAGCATCTGTGTTGTTGTAAATAACATATTTCATTTTTTATGGCTGCATAGTATTCCACAGTATATATGTACCACATTTTTAAATGTAATCTGCCGTTGATGGACACCTAGGTTGATTCCATGTCTTAGCTATTTCATATAGCACTGAGATAAAAACAAGTGCCGACCAGGTCCATGGTGGCTCATGCCCATAACCCCAACACTTTGGGAGGCTAAGGTGGGTGGATCACTTGAGGTCAGGAGTTTGAGACCAGCCTGACCAACATGGTGAAAACCAGTCTCTACTAAAAATACAAACATTAGCTGGGTATGGTGGTGAATGCCTGTAATCGCAGCTACTCAGCAGGCTGAGACCCAAGAATCACTTGAACCTAGGAGGCGGAGGTTGCAGTAAGCTGAGATTATGCCACTGCACTCCAGGCTGGGGGAGAGAGAAAAAACTCCATCTCAAATTTTTTTTTAAAAAAGCAAACAAGTGTGCATGTAGTTTTTTGTAGAACAAAATATAATCTGTAGCTCCTGGAAGAATTTTTCTCCTCAAACCCAACTAGACATTCAGTGAAAGATTGATAGTACTAACTCTGAAGAAAAAAATCTCTCCCAAGGTACAGAACTGGGAGATGCAACAGCAGCAATGCTGGCAAGAAGCTCCACTGAGACCTTTCTCCTCTACAGAATAAAAAAGCCTTCATCTGTGGGGAAAGAGCCAAGAAGCACTCTCTTAGGGTGCTGGTGAAAGTACATTACTGCTGGAAGTAGGGAACACACAAAAAATGCTTGAAGCCCTAGAAGATGTGCAGAAATTCACAATGGATTCAGAACCATGTCAGAAGAAGAGAAAGAGAAGTTCATACCCCTGAGGCCCAGAGGCAGAGAGCTTGCCTAAGGCTGCCAACCAGATAAAAAAGTATTCTCACCTACCCCCCAGCATCAGGCTAACTGCTGTCAAGATACATATTATTTGCAAGAGATATTGCAAGAGACATGCTGTTTCTGAGGCATAGCACAAAAGGAAAACTTAAGGTTGAGGATGAAATCATCATCAGAGAAACATCCTCTGGCAAGCCAACCCCTACCCTCAACACAAGGTATCACCAGAGGCATTCAAAGCCCATAGGAGAGGCCAGGTGTGGTGGCTCATGCCTATGCCTGTAATCTCAGTACTTTGGGAGGACAAGGCAGGTTGATCACCTGAGGATGGAAGTTCAAGACCAGCCTGATCAACATAGAGAAACCCCATCTCTATGAAAAATACAAAATTAGCCAGGGGTGCTGGCACATGCCTGTAATCCCAGCAACTCAGGAGGCTGAGACAGGAGAATCACTTGAATTTGGGAAGCAGAGGTTGTGGTGAGCCAAGATTATGCCATTGCACTCCAGCCTGGGCAACAAGGGTGAAGCTCCACCTCAACAACAACAACAAAGAAAAAAAAAAAGGGACAAAAAAACCGGCCCATAGGGTAGTAAGAATCACACTATAGCAACATCAAATCTCAAACCCAGCTTTACTCAGAGAAACACAAACCTCTGTACTAAAGCCCTAGTCAAAGAAAACGCATCTCAGTTTTCAGACATAAAATCTACTTATCTCAGTTTCTTCGGTTCTACATAAGATGTCCAGTTTTCAGCCCCAAAATTACAAAGCTTAAAAAGAGGGGAATAAAGATATCCTGGGAGACAAAAGAAGATAAAAATGAAAGCAGTTGTGAAAGCAGTTGTGAAACCAGGCTCACATGTGAAACAGATGTTGCAACAATCTTATAAGGAACCTAAAATATCTATGATTAATATGTTAAAATCTTAACAGAAAATATGTGCAATGTGCCAGAACAGATGACTAATTTCAGCAGAGACATGGAAACTATAAGAAAATCTGTGAAAATGCTAGAAATGAAATAAGTTGACAGATATAAATAATACCTTTTATGAGCTCATCAGTAGACTCAACTGCTTGAAAGTATCAGTGAACTTGAAGGTAAGTCTATAGAACTAGAAAAAAACCACACAGAATAGAAAGAGTGGAGAAAAAGACAGAGGAATTCTATTCTAAGATGGCTGATTGGAGGCAGTGTTAGCATGCCTCTTTCACTTGGAAGAACAGAATAGTGTGTAGAGATTCACACTGTGAATTTTCTTTCCAAGAACCAATGCAGGAACTTAATAGAAAAACTGAAAGAATCCACAGACCCTTTGAAAGAAGCAGCAGGTTGCAGCCTACTCCCTGAGAGAGGTAAAAAACTGCAAGTCCCTAGAGTGTGAGAAGAAGAGAGTCTGCCTCCAGTACACATCCCCACTGGGGAATCCAAAATTCCAGGACATGGAAGAGGCCTTTACCCTACCCAGAACTCGAATGGCTTCAGGGAGCAGTGTGAAATATAAAAGTAGAAGTAGCAGTTCAGCCTGGGCAACATGGTGAAACCATGTCTCTACAAAAAATACAAAAGTTAGCCAGGCAAAGTGGTTCATGACTGTAGTCCCAGCTACTCAGGAGGCTGAGGAAGGTCAATCACCTGAGTCCAGGAGGCAGAGGTTGCAGTGAGCTGAGATTGCACTATGGAACTCCAGCCTGGGTGACAAAGCAAGACCCTGTCTCAGAAAAGAAAAGAAAAGAAAAGAAAAGAGAAGAAAAGAAAAAAAAAAAAAAGAAAAGGAAAGGAAAGAGAAGAAAAGAAAAAAAAAAGTAGAAGTGGCAGTGGGAAATGCCCTGCAGGCATTCCCCGTCTCCAGGATAAATGAAGGGAAGCCATTCCTGACTGTATCTAACAGGAGCCATCAGGGAAATCAGCTAAGAAGCTCAGGGAGGGGTCACAGGGTGAAAGAAGCTCCCAACAGAATTTTGTGGCATAATCTCCAATAGAGATAAACTCCTCTGATCAGAAAGCAGCAAAAGGGGGTTAGGGGTGAGTATTGAGCTGCAGCTACTAGTCAGGAAGTAGGCACCTGGTTTTGTGGGCAGATGGGAAGGGGCATGGCCTAAACGCCATGCTTGCTATCTCTGTGGGGAAGCTTATGGCCTGGGGTAGGTCTGAGCTCTGTGCACAGACTACCTGGATCCAAACCCTGCATTATCATCAGAGCACTGTGGGAGTGAGATCAGCCTCGCCAACTGCATGGGAGCTGGGTGAGGCTTACTGACACCCGCTACTCCCCACTCCCTTTGCCAACTCTTCAGTGCGGCAGAGACAGTATTACTCCCCTCTGGAACATTGCCCCAGCAGCCTGAGAATCACACTCCAACCATCACAGGGCTGAAGTCCTGCCCTGCCCAAGGAGAGTCAGAGCGTAGACCCACCTAACCCTGCCCCCAACCTGGTGGTACCCCTTCCCCCACCCTAGTAGCTTAACACAAAGGACATAAACTTTTGGAAGCTTAATAGCCCTGCTCATCACCTAAGACATCAGAATACTTCCCCTGGACAACTTAGGACAAGCTCAAATCTCACTGCTACTACCACAGCTGGTGCTCTTTTGCAAGTGCCCCCTCCTGGCTGGAGGCCAACCAACACAATCCTTTACAGTCCCTCTAAGTAGACTAACACTGCACCAAGGAAGGAGACAATGGCTACGTGACCTCAGCTATCACCACTGGGTACAACATCCTGGCTAACCAGAGGTCCTGAGTCTATCCATGTGACAAGTTCATTACAACTTTAACCAGAATTCATGAAAGCCAGCACACTAAGCCTATCTACAACCAAGGAATCTCAGAGTCTACATCACTGCCCTGACACCTCCATCAGAACTGGCACTGGTATCCACTGCTGGGAGACCTGAAGACAGGTCACATCAATGGATTCCTTGCAGACAGTCTCCAGCACAAGCCCAGAGTCTGGCAGCACCACTGGGTTGTTAGACCCAGAGGAGCAATAACAATCATTGTTGTCTGGCTCTCAGGAACTCCCATTCCTAGGAGAAGGGGGAGAGCACCATATTAAGGTACCACCCCATGGGATGAAAAAATCTGAATGGCAGGCCTTGAGTCCCAGATATTTTCATTGGTAAGAAGGCTTTTACAGCAGAAACACAATTGCATTGCTGAGTGCAGTATTGAAAGTCTGCATCTCTACTCCAACAGGCAGGCAGCCTCTGTGATCATAAAGGGTCTGGGAGAAGGGGTCCTTGTTTGCCCCTGGTACACCACTGCAGACAAAGCTGGAGCTGCTCCCGTGGGAATACAGCACAGATACACCTATAGACAGCTTTCCTGAAACAATCTGGGGTGATTGTATCCCCACAGGAGGAGCACACCCCAGATTCAGGCTTGCACAAGAGGCAGAGCCACAATTCCTCCCTACTTGGAATATCAACATTCCTAGAGATGAAACATGGTGCCTGTCAGATCTGAATAGCTAGAACACTGGGAAAGGATAGCTTTCTGGAAGGGGAATTGAGGTAGCTCCCATCCTTTACCCTGATAAAACCTCCGCACATCTAATTGAGAGCTCCCCTAGCCACCTTCATCAAGGCTGGGACCTCTGCCCTCCGGTGGGTATTACATCTACCCACCTACTTTAGCTACAACCACTCCCTACCCAGGGATACCTCCCCTACTGGTCTGAAGCCTGAATCATCAACTCAGTAAATAAAATAATGGGGGAAAATTAAGCAAATTCCAAAAGTGTACACCATGGGAGAATAAGAGAAGTTTCAAGAGATCCTTGACATTTCAACCCCATAGGAGGTAGTAAACTTGCCCACACACCAAGTACATTATCATCATCTAGGAAAGCCAGTGCACAAAGACTCTCTATAACTAAGGAACTCATATGGAGTCTTTACCCATAAAGGCACCAAGAACAATTTAGGCTATAAAAAACTACAAACATTAAAGTCAGATCCTTAAGAGGGAAAAATAATTTTTTTTAAAAAAACAGTCAAATAAAAAACGAATTCAAGAACAATTTGAAGAAATCATCTACCCAAATGAGAAAAAGCCAGAAAAGTCAGTCTGGTAATATGACAAAACAGGGTTCTGTAACACCCCCAGAAGACCACATGAGCTCCCCAGCAATGGATTCAAACCAAGATTAAATCTTTGAAATACCAGACAAAGAATTCATAAGGTTGTTAAGCTACTTGAGGAGATACCAGGGAAAGATGAAAACAACATAAAGAAATTAAAAAATCCAGAATATGAATGAAAAATTTTCCAGAGAGATAGGTATCATAAAGAAAAACCAATCAGACCTTATGGAAATGAAAGACACACTCAGAGAAATACCAAATGCAGTGAAAATTTCAACAATAGACTAGAACAAATAGAAAAAAGAATTTGAGAGCTCAAAGACAAGGCTTTCAAATTAGCCCAATCAGAAAAGATAAAGAAAAAGAATCAAAGGAAAACAGTCTCAAAGAATATAGGATTATGTAAAATGGCCAAACCTAAGAATAATTGGTGTTACTGAGGGAGAAGAGAAGCCTAAAGTTTGAAAAACTTATTTGAGGGAATAATTGAGAAAAACTTTTCTGGCCCTGCTAGAGATTTAGATATCCAAATACAAGAAGCTCCAAGAACTCCTGGGAAATTCATTGCAAGAAGATTATCACCAAGTCACATAGTCATCAGGCTATCTAAAGTCAGAATGAAGATAATAGTTTTAAGAACTGAGACAAAAGCATCGGGTAACTTATAAAGGAAAGCCTGTTGGACTAACAGCAGATTTATTAGCAGAAACCTTACAAGCCAGAAGAGATTAGGGTCCTATCTTTAGCCTCCTTAAACAAAATAATTGTCAGCCAAGAATTTTGCATCCAGCATAATTAAGCTTCATAAATGAAGGAGAGATAAATTCTTTTTCAGACAAACAAATGCTGAGGGAATTTGTGACTGCCAAACCAGCACTATAAGAGATGGAAAAGGCTTCTAAATCTTGAAACAAAAGTTTGATATGCATCAGAATAGAACCTTCCTAAAGCATAAATTTCACAGGGCCTATAAAACAATAACACAATGAAAAAAACAAAGTATCTAGGTAACAACTAATATGATGAATAAAACAGTACCCCACATTTCAATATTAACATTGAATGTAAATGGCCTAAATGCTCCGCTTAGTAGATACAGAATGGTAGAATGGATGAAAAACTACCAACCAAATATCTGCTGTCTTCAAGAGACTCACCTAACACATAAGAACTCATAAACTTCAGGTAAAGGGCTGGAAAAACACATTCCACACAAATGGAAACCCAAAGCAAGCAGGAGTAGCTATTCTTATGTCACACAAAACAAATTTTAAAGCAACAAAAGTAAAAAATGACAAAGAAGGACAGTACATAATGATAAAAAGTTAGTCCAACAAGAAGATATTACAATCCTAGATTGATACGCACCCATATTTATATGAACCCTCAACTTATATGCATTGGGCTCTCAGATTTATAAAACAATTACTACTAGACCTAAGAAGTGAGATAGACAAAAGCACAATAATAATAGTGGGGGACTTCAATACTCCACTGGCAGCACTAGAAAGATCATCAAGAGAGAAAATCAACAAAGAAACAATGAACTTAAACTATACCCTAGAACAAATGGACTTAACAGATATTTACAGAACATTGTCCCCAACAACAACAGACTACATATTCTTCTCATCAGCACATGGAACATTCTCCAAGATAGAACATATGATAGGCCACAAAACAAGTCTCAATACATTAAAAAAACTGACATTATATCAAGAATCTTCTCAGACCACAATGGAATAAAACTGGAAATCAACTCCAAAAGGAACCCTCAAACCTATATGCATACATGAAAATTAAATAATCTACTCCAGAATGATTTTTGTTATTTGAGATGGAGTTTTACTCTTGTTGCTCAGGCTGGAGTGCAATGGCATGATCTTAGCTCACTGCAACTTATGCCTCCTGGGTTCAAGTGATTCTCCTGCCTCTGCCTCCCGAGTAGCTGGGGTTACAGGTGCCTACGACCAAACCCAGCAAATTTTTTTGTATTTTTAGTAGAGATGGGGTTTCACCATGTTGGCCACACTGGTCTTGAAATCCTGACTTCAGGGATCCACCTGCCTTGGCCTCCCAAAGTGCTGGGATTACAACCATGAGCCACTGCACCCGGCCTAGAATGACTTTTGAATTAGCAATGAAATCAAGATGGGAATTTAAAAATTCTTTGAAATGAATGATAGTAGTGACACAACTTATCAAAACCTCTGGGATACAGCAAAAGCAGTGCTAAGAAGAAGGTTCATAGCATTAAATGCCTACATCAAACAGTCTGAAAGAGCACAAATTGACAAACTAATGTCACGCCTCAAGGAACAAGAGATACAAGAATAAACCCAGCAGAAGAAAAGAAGTAACAAAAATCAGAGCAGAACTAAATGAAATTGAAACAAAAAAATACAAAAGATAAATGAAACAAAAAAGCTTGTTATTTGAGAAGATAAACAAAAATGATACACTATTAGTGAGACTAACCAAGAAAAGAAGAGAGATCCAAATAAGTTCAGTTAGAAATGAAACTGAAGATATTATAACCAATACCACAGAAATACGAAAGATCATTCAAGGCTCCTATGAACACCTTTATACACACAAACTAGAAAATCTAGAGAAAATGGATAAATTCTTGGACATATGCAACCCTCCCAGATTAAATCAGGAAGAAATAGAAACCCTGAACAGACCAATAATAAGCAGCAAGGTTGAATCAGTAATTTAAAAATTACCAACAAAAAAAGTCAGGATCAGATGGATTCAGAGCTAAATTCTACAAGACATTAAAAAGGAATTTGTACCAATATTACTGAAACTATTCCAAAAGGTAGAGAAAGGGGAATTATCCCTAAATCACTCTAGTAGGCCAGGATAACTCTAATACCAAAACCAGGAAAGGACATAAGAAAAAAAAACCCACGAACCAGTAAACGTGCTGAATATAGATGCAAAAATCTTCAACAAAATACTAGCTAATCAAATCAAACAGCACATCAAAAAGATAATACATCATGATCAGGTGGGTTTCATCTCAGGGATGCAGGGATAGTTCAACATACAAAAGTCAATAGATGGGATACATCACATAAACAATTAAAAACAAAAACCATATGATCATCCACAATAGATGCAGAAAAAGCATTTGCTAAAATCTAGCGTCCCTTTATGATAAAAACCCTCAAGAAAATGGGCATAGAAGGGATTTACCTCAAAGTAATAAAAGGCATATAAGACAAAATCACAGCCAACATCATACCAAATGGGGAAAAATTGAAAGCATTCCCCCTGAGAAATGGAATAAGACAAGGATGCCCACTTTTACCACTTCTATTCAACATAGTGCTGGAAGTCCTAGCCAGAGCAATCAGACAGAAAAAACAAATAAACGACATCAAAATTGGAAAAAAGGAAGTCAAACTGTTGCTGTTCGCTGACATGGTTATGTACCTAGAACACCCTCAAGGCTCATCTAAAAAGCCCCTAGATCTGATAAGTGGATTCAGTAAAGTCTCAGGTTACAAAATCAATGTACACAAATCAGTAGCATTGTTATACACCAACAAAAACCAAGCCAAGAATAAAATCAAGAACTCAATCCCCCTTACAGTAGCTGCAAAAACAACAACAAAAATACCTAAATATACTTATCCAAGAAGGTGAAAGATCTCTACAAAGAAAACTACAAAAAACACTGCTAAAAGACATCATAGATGACATAAACAAAAGAAAACACATTCCATTCATGGGTGAGAAGAATCAATATTTTGGAAATGACCATACTGCCCAAAGCAATCTACAGATTCAATGCAATTCCCATCAAAATACCATCATCATTCTTCACAGAACTAGAAAAAACAATCTTAAAATTCATATGGAACAAAAAAAGAGCCACATAGCCAAAGCAATACTAGGCAAAAATAACCAATCTGGAGGCATCACATTACCTGACTTCAAATTATACTGCAAGTCTATAGTTATCAAAACAGCAAGGTATTGGTATAAAAATAGGCATGTAGACCAATGGAACAAAATAGGGAATTCAGAAATAAAGCCAAATACTTACAGCCAACTGATCTTTGACAAAGCATACAAAAACATAAATTGGGGAGAGGACATTCTATTCTATAAATAGTGCTGGGAAAACTGACACAAGTAGAAGAATGAAATAGGTTCCCTATCTCTCACCTTATATAAAAATCAACACAAGATGAATCAAAGACTTAAAACCATAAAAATTCCAGATGATAATGTCAGAAAAACTCTTCTGGACATTGGCTTAGGCAAAAAATTCATGACTAAGAGACCCACCCCCAAAGCAAATGCAACAAAAACAAAAATGAATAATGGAACCTAATTAAACTAAAAACCTTCTGCACAGCAAAGGAAATAATCAGCGGAGTAAACAGACAATCCACACAGTGGGAGAAAATATCCACAAACTTTGTATCTGACAAAGGACTAGTATCGAGAATCTACGAGGAATTCAAATCAGCAAGAACAAACAAACAAACAAACAACCCCATCCAAAAGTGGTCAAAGGACATGAATATCATGAACAGACATTTCTCAAAAGAAGATATACAAACAGCCAATAAACATGGAAAAAAGCTCAACATCACTAATCATCAGGGAAATGCAAATTAAAACTGCAAAGAGATACCACCTTACAGCTGCAAGAATGGCCATAATTTAAAAGTCAAAAAACAATAGATGTTGGCATGGATGTGGCAAAAAGGGTACCCTTTTACACTGTTGGTGGGAATGTAAATTAATACAACCACTATGGAGAACAGTATGGAGATTTCTTAAAGAATTAAAAGTAGAACTACTATTTGATCCAGCAATCCCACTGCCAGGTATCTACTCAAATGAAAAGAAGTGATTCTATGAAAATGACACATGCACATACATGTTTACAGCAGCACAATTCACAATTGCAAAGATACGGAACCAACCTAAGTGCTTATCAACCAATGAGTGGATAAAGAATATATGGTATGTATACACCATGGAATACTACTCAGCCATCAAATGGAATGAAATAATGTCTTTTGCAGCTATTTAGATGGAGTTGAAGTAATTATTCTAAGTTAAGTAACTAAGGAATGGAAAACCAAATATCATATGTTCTCACTTATAAGTGGGAGCTAAGCTATGAGGATGCAAACGAATAAAAGTGATATAATGAACTTTTGGGAGAGGACATGTGGGGCGGTGAGGGCTAAAAGACTACACATTGTGTACATTGTACACTACTCAGGTGAGGGGTACGCTAAAATCTCAGGAATCACCACTAAAGAACTTCTTCAAGTAACAAAAAAAACCTGTATCCCAAAAACTGTTGAAATAAAAAAATTTAAAAAAGAATAGAAAATGATGAGTTCATGTCCTTTGTAGGGACATGGATGAAGCTGGAAACCATCATTCTCAGAAAACTATTGTAAGGACAAAAAATCAAACACTGCATGTTCTCACTTATAGGTGGGAATTGAACAATGAGAACACATGGACACAGGAAGGGGAACATCACACACCAGGGACTGTTGTGGGGTGGAGGGAGGGGGGAGGGATAGCATTAGGTGACATAACTAATGCTAAATGATGAGTTAATGGGTGCAGCACACCAACATGGCACATGTATACATATGTAACTAACCTGCACGTTGTGTACATGTACCCTAAAACTTGAAGTATAATAATAATAAAAAAAGAATAGAACACAATATCCAAGAGTTCTGTGATATAATCAAACATGCTAAGATAAGCATTGTTAGAATCTCACAGGGAGAAAAGAGACAGAACAAGGCAGAAGAAATATTTGTAAATAATGATCAATAATTTAGGAAGGATTAATAACAAACACCAAACCACCAATACCAGTTCAGAGAAAATCAAATCCGGATGAATAAAAACAACAATAACAACAAAAGCAACAAGACACTATATTCAAACTGGTAAGACCAGAAGGCAAAGATAAAATGTTAAAGCTAAACGGAGAAAAAAATATACATTAAATACGGAGGAGCAAAAATCATCATTACACTGTTTCTATTCAGAAATCTCCAAGCTAGAAGAAACTTGAGCAATGTATTTTTATTGTTAAATAATATTTATACATATTTATGGGGTACATGTGGTATTTTGTTACATGCATGGAAGGTGTAATGATCAAGTCAGGGTATTTGGGGTGTCCATCACCTCACGTGTTTCTCACTTCTAGTGTTGGGAACATTTCAAGTCCTCTCTTCTAGCTATTTTGAAATATACAATAAACTGTTATTAACTATGATCTTCATGTTCTGCTATCCAACATTAGAACGCATTTCTTCCACCTAACTGTATGTTTGCACCCATTAACCAACCTCTCTTCATTCCCCCACCACCCTTCTCAGCCTCTGGTAGCTGTCATTCTACTCTCTACCTCCACAAGATCAATTTTGATATCGTCCACATATGAGTGAGAACCATACGGTATTTGCCTTTCTGCACCTGTTTTATTTCATTTAACATAATGACCTTCAGTTCCATTTATGTTGCTGCAAATGACATAATTCCATTCTTTTTGTAGCCAAGTAGTATTCCATTGTGTATACATACTTTTTAAAAAATCTATTTACCCATCGATGGACGCTTAGGTTGATTCCGTATCTTTGCTATTGTGAATAGTGTCGCAATAAACATGAGGGTGCAGATATCTATTCTGTATACTGATTTTCTTTCCTTTGGATATAGACCCAGTAGTGGGATTTCTGTATCACATAATTGATAGTTCTATTTATAGTAGAAAAAAAAGAATGAGAGGAAGAGAGGAAGGGAGGGAGAGAGGGAGAAAAGAAGTGAAGGAAGGGACTCAAAGAAGAGTGACTAGGGTCATAACAGAACTTAAGTTAAAACATTATGTGAAAAAAATTAAAGATTTGGAGTTTCAGAAAAAAAGGCATTTTATACAAAAATCAGCTGGGCATGGTGGCATTTGCCTGTAATCCCAGCTACCTGGGAGGCTGAGGCACGAGAAACGCTTGAACCCAGGAGGTGAGGACTGCAGTGAGCTGAGAACATGCCACTGTACTCCAGCCTGAGCAACAGAGCAAGACTCTGTCTCAAAAAAAAAAAAAAAAGAAAAAGAAAAGAAAAAAAAGAAAGAAAGAAAATATGGTGCATCTACATTAGGGAATACTATCTGGTCATAAAAAAGAATAAAATTATGTCATTTGCTGTTCAGAAATTTTTTAGTTTTACACAGTCCAATTTATTTATCTTTGCTTTTATAGCTTGAGCTCTTGGAGTTATATTCAAAAAATTATTACTGTTGGGCATGGTGGCTCATGCCTGTAATCCCAGCACTTTCGGAGGCCGAGGCAGGTGGACCACTTGAGGTCAGGAGTTCAAGACCAGCCTGATCAACATGGCAAAATCCCGTCTCTACTAAAAATACGAAAATTAGCCAGGCATGTTGGTGCATGTAATCCCAGCTACTCGGGAGGCTGAGGCAGGAGAATCACTTGAACCCGGGAGGTGGAGGTTGTGGTGAGCCAAGATTGGGCCACTGCACTCCAGCCTGGGCAACAAGAGTGAAACTTTGTTTTCAAAAAAAAAAAAAAAATTGTCAAGACCAATGTCAAGGATATTTTCCCCTATATTCTCTTCTCGGAATTTTATGGTTTCAGATCTTACTTTTAGGTCTTTTATCTATTTTGAGTTGGCATTTTGGTATCGTGTAAGATAATGGTCCAATATCATTCTTTTGCATATAGAAATTCAGTTTTTCTGGAACCATTTAGTGAAGAGATTATTTTTTTCTCGTTATGTCTTGGTGCCCTTTTCAAAAATTAGCTAACCATGAATGTTTGGATTTATTTCTGGGAGTTCTATTGTGTTTCACCGGTCTATGTTTCTGTTTCTATGATGGTACCATACTATATTGATTACTATAGCTTTGTAATATAATTTTAAATCAGGAAGTGTGATGCTCTGTGTTCATTGCAACATTATTTACAATAGCCAAGATATGGAAACTTAAGTTATATTATGATTCTATTCACTCTTTTTTCAATCCCTCCCTTCACTCTTTTATCCCTCTCTCCCTTCCTCCCTCTAGTTCTCTCATCCTTTATTTCCACTATAAATGGAACTACCATACGATCCAGCAATCCCATTACTGGGCATATACCCAAAGGAAAAAAAAATCAGTATATAGAAGAGATCTCTGCATCCCTGTGCTTATTGAAGCAGTATTCACCACAGCAAAAACATGGAATCAACCTAAGTGTCCATCAACAGATACATGCATTAAAATGTTGTATATATACACATTTAAATACTATTTGGAGCCAGGCACAGTGGCTCATGCCTGTAATCCCAGCACTTTGGGAGGCTGAGGTGGGTGGGTCGCCTGAGGTCAGGAGTTTGAAACCAGCCTGGCCAACATGGCAAGACCCCATCTCTACTAAAAGTACAAAATTATCCAGGCCTGTAATCCCAGCTACTCAGGAGGCTGAGGCAGGAGTATCACTTGAACCTGGGAGGCAGAGGTCACAGTGAGCTGAGGTCACGCCACTGCACTCCAGCCTGAGCAACAGAGCCAGACTCTGTCTAAAAAAAAAAAAAAAAGAAAAGCAATGACAACAAGAGGGTAATTAAATGTAAATTTGAAACTGGCTGATTAAAAGTAAAGGTAGGTGGTTAGGAGCAGTGGCTCATGTCTGTAATCCCAGCACTTTGGGAGGCCAAGGCAGGTGGATGATCTGAGGTCAGGAGTTCAGGACCAGCCTGGCCAACATGGTGAAACCCTGTCTGTACTGAAAATACAAAATTAACCGGGCATGGTGACACATGACTATAGTCCCAGCTACTCGGGAGGCTGAGGCAGGACCAGCCTGGACAACATGGTGAAACTCCGGGTTCAAGTGATTTTGCTTGAATCCGGGAGGCGGAGGTTGCAGTGAGCCGAGACTGTACCACTGCACTCCAGCCTGGGAAACAAGAGCAAAACTCCATCTAAATAAATAAATAAATAAACAAATAAATAAAATTTAAACAATTTTTTTAAAAAAAAGTAAAGGTGAGATAAACTATTCACTCCAGAGGAGTAACAATGAGAAGAGGAAGAAAAACATATACAGTAGTTTGCTGATTCAAACTAATAAACAAAAAAATAAAATGCATCTGTGGAAGAACAGAAAACTACAAGAAAAAAGCCGTTATTTACTGACATAAACAAACACTATTTAACATAGCTGCATGTCAAATGTATATATACTGTAAAGAATTATGAAAGTTACATTTCACCTATTCAAACATACTTCCCTCTTGCTTAATATGTATTCATGTGAATTACCGTATTTTTTCTCTAGTACAGAGGCTAATCTTAAAATAAAACTTGGTCCAACCTAGGCTAGTGGCAGTAGCTCACGCCTGTAATCCTAACACTTTGGGAGGCTGAGAAGGGTGGGTCAGCTGAGATCAGGAGTCCGAGACCAGCCTGGTCAACATGGTGAAACCCCATCTCTTACTAAAAATACAAAAATTGGCCAGGCATGATGGCACGTGCCTGTAATCCCAGCTACTAGGGAGGCTGAGGCAGGAGAATCACTTAAGCCCAGGAGGTGGAGGTTGCAGTGAGCTGAGATTGCACCACTACAGTCCAGCCTGGGTGACAGAGCAAGATTCCATCTAAAAAAAAAAAAAAAACCTGGTCCAACTTCGCAGCCATCCAACCATTTGCTAAATAGCTTCACTAAAAAATTATTTTTTGTCAATGCATATGTTCTGAAAATATATCCATCAAAACAGTACTGTTGTTCTCACTAATTGGGAGATTCAGAAGTTTTACTTTGAGTATTTTTGGTGTTAAATAGAAATAGTCTTTTGCACTACTAACAAGGTTGTCAGACTCAAAAAACATGTAACCAATTATCTAAATCACCATTGATATTTAACTCCAATTAGTATAAAAGCTAATTCATGCCCAAACATAACAAACAAGACCTCATCATCTATGCCTACATCAGTTTAACAAGTCAATATTTTGAAGGTATGTAATCTTGTTGAAGTATAAAATGCAGAGTTATATTTGAAAGATATACTTAACTGTATCTCCATCAGCAGGTATTTGTGTGGGCATATGCATTGTTCTTTCTGCCATGCCACACTAAAAGAGCTGAAAATAAAAAAAAATGAACATTTTAAAAAATTACTTACAAAGACTATATTCTTGCTATAAAATTTAGATCAATTTGGGGGCATAATATAGGTATTTTTATGAGTTTTAGTTTTTAGTTCACACTATTGATCTGTTTTAAACTGTGCCTGTCTTGCTAGATGGGGTTCTATATAATGAATAATATGTAATATTCAACTTATAATGTAGAGTAATACATTTGTCCATAAGCACACAAAAAGCATCTTAAACTCTCTTTGGAAATCAAGAGGATAAGAGCACTCTTCTTCTTTAAATGACTCTTTGGTCATAAAAAAGGAAAGTAGAAATTTTTGCTTTAAAAATGGTTAAAAAAAAAAAAAAGTAAGACACTCATAAGCACTTAACTTTCCAGAGTAGCATTCCAGAGGAGGCTTGGGTATTCGAGTCTACCCATTGAAAGGAAATTGTGAAAGCAGACCTTATACAATCTAAAAGGGTCCTATAGACACTGAACTAAAATAATGATAATTCTCACTTATGAAGCATCTATTATGCACCTAGCATTGTGCTAAGGGTTTATGTGCTTTATTTACCTCTGCAAGTCCTCATAGTAGATCTGAGATATATGTATTTTCATTGCCATATGCCAGGTGAAAAAATTCAAACTCAGAATGATTAAGTAACTTACTTTCCCAGGGATTCAGCTGTGCAGCAGACACAGGTCCGAACTGATTCCAAGCTGGTCTCCTTTCCACTGTCCCAAGTTGTGGACCAAATAAATATTCACTGTGTTTGTAACAGTTGGGAACAGGGAGGAGAGGTACAAGACAGCGTGCTGTGCTCATCTCCAAGCAGAACTGCCTGAGAAGGCCATGCTACCCTACTTTTGAACACAATGTCCAACTTAATGGTGGACATTGCAGTAATTTCCACCCTTTAATAGAAATCAGCAATAAGCATTGTTGATTTAAGTCAACAATGTTTGGCTGGGCACAGTGGCTCGTGCCTATAATCCCAGCACTTTGGGATGCCAAGGCAGGAAGATCACTTGAGGCCAGAAGTTTGAGACCAGACTGGCCAACAAGGCAAAATCCCGTCTCTACTAAAAATACAAAACTTAGCCAGGCATAGTGGCACAGGCCTGTAATCCCAGCTACTCAGGAGGCTGAGGCATGTGTATTGCTTGGACCCAGAAGGTGGAGGCTGCAGTGAGCCAAGATCCCACCATGCACTCCAGCCTGGGTGACAGAACAAGACTCTGACTCAAATAAATAAATAAATAAATAACAATGTTTACTTAAATCAACAATATTGTTTTTGAAATATTGTAGTAAATTGAAGTAAATTACTACAAATTCATAAGTCTCTATCTCTGTATAATGGCTGAATTTTTGGCAAATCTGCCAAAATTCATTTAAGAACTAGAGACACAACTTGTCTTGTATTTAAAAACCTAATTAAATGTCTCAGACAAAGAGGGATTTATTTCTTTCACATAAGTCTAGAGCAGAAGTTCTCAAATTACGATCACTGGGCCTTGAGGATTCCTGAGACTCTTTTGGGGGTCCCATGGGTTCAATTTTTTTTCTAATAACACTAGGGTTTTTTGTTTTTTTGCTTTCATTTTGAGATAGGGTCTCACTCTGTCACCAACGCTGGAGTGCAGAGGCTCAATCACAACTGACTGCAGTCTTGACCTCCCAAGCTCAAGTGATCCTCCCCACCTCAGCCTCCCAAGTAGATGGGATTACAGGCATCTGCCATCACACCCTGCTAATTTTTGTATTTTTTGTAGAGACAGGGTTTTGCCATGTTGCCCAGGCTGATCTTGAACTCCTAAACTCAAGCAATTCTCCTGCCTGGCCTCCCAAATTGTTGTGATTACAGGTGTGAGTAGTATGCCCTCTGCACTTGGCCAATACTAGGGTTTAACTTGCCTTTCCACTCTGTTGATATTTACCCTGATGGTTCAAAAACAATGGGGGTTAAAACTACTGCTACCTTTGGCTGGGCACGTTGGCTCATGCCTGTAATCCCAGCACTTTGGGGGGCCGATGCAGGTGGATCGCCTAAGGTCAGGAGTTCAAGACCAGCCTAGCCAACATGGTGAAACCCCATCTCTACTAAAAATAGAAAAAAATAGCTGGGCATGATGGCAGGTACCTGTAATCCCAGCTACTCGGGAGGCTGAGGCAGGAGAATCGCTTGAGCCAGGGAGGCGGAGGTTGCAGTGAGCCGAGATGGCACCACTGCACTCCAGCCTGGGCAACAAGAGCAAGACACTCTCTCAAAAACAAACAAACAAAAATCTACTGCTACCTTCATAAGAAAATGGCACCAAATTGTATTATTAGTTATTGCATTATTCACCTCACACATTCACAACAACAACAAAAAACAGTAAATAGCCATTAAGTATTTATACTGTATAGAAGTATGATGGTTGTCTTGAGGAAAACAAGCTCTGTGATTGATTGTGTTGTGAGAAATAGGAACTCCTTTTTGCATGGAACATTATTAATTTCAAGTACAATTGAAAAACACAGATGACTTAAGCTTGGGGATTTCTAAGACAGTTTCTTGAAAATGAATGAGGCGTGGTTTGTAACATTAAGAAAAATAACAAGGCGGGCCAGGCACGGTGGCTCACGCCTGTAAGCCCAGCACTTTGGGAGGCCGAGGCGGGCGGATCACGAGGTCAAGAGATCAAGACCATCCTGGCTAACACGGTGGAACCCCTCTCTACTGAAAATACAAAACATTAGCCGGGCGTGGTGGGAGGCGCCTGTAGTCCCAGCTACTCAGGAGGCTGAGGCAGGAGAATGGCATGAACCCAGGAGGCAGAGCTTGCAGTGAGCCAAGATTGTACCACTGCACTCCAGCCTGGGCAACAGAGCGACACTCCATCTCAAAAAAAAAAAAAAAAAAAAAAAAAGAAAAAGAAGAAGAAAAAGAACGAGGTGGATCCTGTAATCCCAGCACTTTGGGAGGCTGAAGCAGGGGAACTGCTTGAGCCCAGGAGTCTGAAACCAGGCTGGTCCGCATAGTAAGAGCTGGTCTCTACAAAAGAAAAATTTAAAAATTAGCCAGGCATGGTAGTGTGTGTCTGTAGTCGCAGTTACTCAGCAGGCTGAGGCAGAAAGATTGCTGGAGCCCCAGAGTTTGAGGCTGCAGTGAGCTATGATTGTGCCACTGCACTCCAGCCAGGGCAACACAGAGAGACCCTGTCCAAAAAAAAAGAATGAAAAGAAAACTAACTGAAAATGTACTTTTTAAATGATAAAATTTACATTTTTGTAGATTTTGTGATATGAGGTTTACTGCTAAAATAGTTTTCAGAGAACTTGTATCAATCATCATGATCTTGATAGCTTTCCAACATTTAAAAACTTTTCTAAAAAGTTTTCTAAAAACATTGGTGGTGATATTAACAATGCAAATGTTTGATATTGTATAATGAAATGTGACAACATTAAATAGATTAAGTTTATTTAATTATTAACTGTTAATTGTTAACAGTGTGGAAGTTTCCCAACCTCCACACTGTTAATATATTGGTCTGTATAATTCTTTGTTCTGAAGACTGTTTAATGCACTAGAGTGCTTAGCTGCCTATCTGTTCTCTACCCACTAGATGTCACTAGCAACCCCCAAGTGTGGCAACTGACATCTCCAGACATTGGCCAAATTGGAGAGCAAAATAACTCTGAGCTAAGAAATACTAAATTAGATAACTCAGTAAACAGATGTTTTTCTTTCTTTCCTTCTTTCTTTTTTGTTTTATTGAGATGGAGTCTCACTCTGTCACCCAGGCTGGAGTGCAGTGGCTCAATCTCAGCTCACTGAAACCTCTACCTCCCGGGTTCAAGCGATTCTCCTGCCTCAGTCTCTGGAGTAGCTGGGACTACAGTCATGCACCACCACACCCGGCTAATTTTTGTGTGTTTAGTAGAGATGGAGTTTCACCATTTTGGCCAGGCTGGTCTTGAACTCCTGACCTCAGCTGATCCACCCACCTGGGCCTCCCAAAGTGCTAGGATTGATTACAAGTGTGAGTCACTGCACCTGGCCAACAGATGTTTTTTGAGTGACCAGTGCTTGACATTACAAAGGTATACATGAGTTCAGGATCCATTTGAAGAGTCAGACTAGATTTTTTTTAAATTGTATTATACGTTGACAAATTATCATTGTATATATTTATGGGTACAAAGTGATGTCATAAATTTTTAGTATAATATGAAATAACTAAATTAATCAAATGAACATACTCATAACCTGAAATATTTGATTTTTTTGCTAAGAACATTTGAAATGTACTGTCTTAGTAATTTTGAAATGGACAGTGCATAATTATTAAGTATATTCACCAACCTGTGCAATAGATCTCAAAAAGTCCAAACATAATTTTGCTATTTAATTGAGGCCCTGTACCCTTCGATTATCATTTCTCCACTCCCACCAGGATACACTCTGCTTCTGAGTATTAAACTCAGAAGTAAAACAGTTAGTGTTTTACTTTCCACCTTTACATGAGAACATGTGGTATTTGTCTTTCTGAATTTGCCTTATTTCACTTAACAGAACATTCTCTGATGTCATCCATGTTGTTGCAAATGACAGAATCTCTTACTTTTTAAAGGTTGAATAGTATTCCATGGTGTATACATACATTTTCTCTCTCCATTTATACATTTATGGACACTTAAGATGATTCTATAACTTCATTTTTGTAAATAGTGCTGCAATAAACATGGGCGTGCAGACTTGTCTTTGCCATATTAATTTAAATGTAACAAAAGTGTGTGAAAATAGTTTCAGATTTCACATTGCAACTAATCTTGTCCAATTTTGGTGGAGTATGAAGGAATAATATTCACAATCATGTTGGAAGATTACTAAGTGATTCCTTTTACCAACTATGAATCTGTATGAAGCCAGATTTTCTTCAGAAACATTAAGCAAAACAGCATATTTCAGGAGACTAAATGTAGAAGCAGATGTAAGAATTCAGCTGTCTTTTTTTCTTTGTACTTTTTTATTGTGGTAAAATAGACATAACATAAAATGTGCCATCTTGATTTTTAAGGGAAAGTTCAGTGGCATTCTGTATATATTCACATTCTTGTGCAACCACCACCACCCTCCATGTCCAGAACTTTAAAAAATCTTCCCAAACTAAAACTTTATATCCATAAACAATAACTACCCTTCCTCCCCTATTTCTGGGACTCACAATTGTACTTTCTGTCTCTACGAACTTCACTACTTTAGGTACCTCATACAAATGGAACTATGTAATATTTGTCCCTTTGTGACTGAATTATTTCACTTAGCATAATGCCTTCAAGGTTCCTCTCTGTTGTAACATGTGTCAGAATTTCATTCCTTTTTAGTGCTAAATGATATTCCATTGTACATACATACCATATATTGCTTATCCATTCATTCATCAGTGGACAGTGGACATTTGGGTACTTCCACCTGTTGGCAATTGTGAATAATGCTGCTGTAAATGTAAGAGTGCAAATGTCTTTTCTAGAAGCTGCCTTCTGTTCTTTTGGGCATATACCCTGAGGTGGAACTGGTTAATCATATAGCAATTCTATGTTTAATTTTGTTGCTGTTGTTGTAGTTTGAGACTGAATCTCATTCTGTCGCCCAGCCTGGAGTCCAATGGCGTGATGTTGGCTCACTGCAAACTCCACCTCCCGGGTTCAAGCGATTCTCCTGCCTCAGCCTCCCAAATAGCTGGGATTAGAGGCACCCACCTCCATGCCCGGCTAATTTTTGTATTTTTAGTAGAGGTGGGGTTTTGCCATCTTGGCCAGGCTGGTCTCAAACTTCTGGCCTCAAATGATCCTCCTGCCTCAGCCTCCCTAAATGCTCGGATTACAGGCATGAGCCACCGCACCCAGCTTCTATGTTTAATTTTTGAAGAAAACCCAAACAGAGCAGCTGCACCATTTTACATTCCCACCAGTCACTCACAGGGTGCCATCTTCTCCATGTCTTCACCAGCACATGCTACTGTCCGGTTTTGGATAGCAGCCATCCTAATGTGTGTGTGAACCCAAAAGTATCTGAGACAGGTCTCAATCAATTTAGAAAGTTTATTTTGCCAAGGTTAATGAAGTTCCTGTGACACAGCATCAGGAGGTCCCAATGATATGTGCCCAAAGTGGTCAGGGGTGCAGTTTGCCTTTTTTTTTTTTTTTTGAGATGGAGTTTTGCCCAGCTGCAGTCCAGTGGTGTCTTCTCAGCTCACTGCAACCTCCACCTCCTGGGTTCAAGCGATTTTTCTCCCACAGCCTCCTGAGTACCTGGGATTATAGGCACCCGCCACCACGCCCAGCTAATTATTTGTATTTTTAGTAGAGATGGGTTTCACCATGTTGGCCAGGATGGTCTCAAACTGACCTCAGGTGATCCACCTGCCTCAGCCTCCCAATGTGCTGGGATTACAGGTGTGAGCCACCGCACCCTGCCTACAGTTTGTTTTTGTATGTTAGAGAGACATAATATACATCAATCAATATGTGTAAGATTTACATTGGTTTGATCTGGAAGGGTCAGACAACTTGAAGTGGTGAAGGGAGGGGAGGTTCAAGGTCATAAGTAGATTTTTTTTTTGAGACAGAGTTTTTCTCTTGTTGCCAAGACTGCAGTGCAATGGCACAATCTTGGCTCACTTCTTCCTCTGCCTCCCAGGTTCAAGTGATTCTCCTGCCTCAGCATCCCCAAGCTGGGATTACAGGTATGTGCCATCACGCCTGGCTAATTTTTTATTTTTAGTAGAGACAGGGTTTCTCCATATTGGTCAGGCTGGTCTTGAACTCCCAACCTCAGGTAATCTGCCCACCTCAGCCTCCCAAAGTGCTGGGATTACAGGTGTGAGCTACCTCGCCTGGCATGGTCATAAGTAGATTTTTAAATATTCTGATTGGCATTCAGTTGAAAGAATTATTATCAATAGAAAGGAAAGTCTGGGTTACAATAAGGGGTTCTGGAGACCAAGGTTTTATCATGCAGATGAAGCCTCCAAGTAGCAGGCTTCAGAGAGAATAGATTGTAAATGTTTCTTATCAGATTTAAGGTCTGTGTTGATGTTAATGCAGATCAGTTTTTCCTAAATTCCAAAAAGGAGGAGGGTGCAATGAGGCATGTCTGACCTGAACTAGTTTTTCAGGTTAACCTTAAAATGCCCTTGGCTGAAAGGAGGGGTCCATTCAGATGGTTGGGAAGGCTTAGAATTTTGTTTTTGGTTTACAGGTGTGAAGTCCTATATCATTGTGGTTTTTTTGTTTGTTTGTTTTGAGACAGGGTCTTACTCTGTCACCCAGGCTGGAGTGCAGTGGCCTGATCTCTGCCCCCAGGTTCAAGTGATTCTCCCACCTTAGCCTCCCACATAGCTGGGATTACAGGCATGTGCCACCATACCCAGCTAATTTTTGTATCTTTGTTTTTATGTTTTTAGACTGAGTCTCACTCTGTCTGTGAGGCTGGAGTACAGTGGCACAATCTTGGCTCACTGGAACTGCCACCTCCCAGGTTCAAATGATTCTCCTGCCTCAGCCTCCCAAGTAGCTGGGACTACAGACACGCACTACCACACCAGACTAATTTTTGCATTTTCTTAGTAGAGACGGTGTTTCACCATTTTGGCCAGGCTGGTCTCAAACTCCTGACCTCAGGTGATCCACCCACCTTGGCCTCCCAAAGCACTGGGATTACAGGCGTGAGCCACCATGCCCAGCCAATTTTTTTATTTTTAGTAGAGGTGGGGTTTCACCATGTTGGCCAGGCTGGTCTCAAACTCCTGATCTCAGGAGATCTGCCCTGAGTGCTAGGATTACAGGTGTGAGCCACTGCACCTGGCCCCTATAAAAGTTTTGAAAAAACTTAAGGAGAAAAATTTCAGTACCTGGCACTGGTGAAAAATTCTTAGACTTGACAATAAAGACAATACATACAAGAAAAAAACTGGTAAATTAAATATCACCAAGACTTAAAAATTAAAAATATTTGCACATGAAAATTCTGTGTAAAGGGTGAAAAGACAGGCTACAGACTGGGGGAAAATATTTTCAAACCACACATTTAACGCTGAACTTGAATCTAGATTACATAAATAACTTTTTGAAAACTAAAAAGTAGCCTGGAATTTGAGATTGCAGTGAGCTAGGATTGTGCCACTGCACTCCAGCCTTGGCAACAGAGAAAGACCGTGTCTCTAAAAAATTACAGAGCTGCTGGGAGAGCTGGCTAACCATATGCAGAAAATCGAAAATGGATGCCTTCCTTACACCATACACAAAAATCAATGCAAGATGGGTTACAGACTTAAATGTAAAACCCAAAGCTATAAAAACCCTAGAAGAAAACCTAGGCAATACCATTCAAGACATGGACATGGGCAAAGATTTCAGAACAAAGAGGCCAGAGCAATTGCAACAAAAGTACTAATTGACAAATGGGATCTAATTAAACTAAAGAGCCTCTGCACAGTAAAAGAAATTATTAACAGAATAAATAGAAAACCTAGACAATGGAAGAAAATTTTTGAAATCTATGCATCTAACAAATGTCTGATACCCAGAATCTATAAGGACCTTAAACAACTGTACAAGAAAAAAACACCATTAAAAAATGGGCAAAGGACATGAGCAGACACCTCTCAAAAGAAGACATACAAGCACCCAGCAAATATATAGAAAAATGCCCAGCATCACTAATCATCAGAGAAATGCAAATCAAAACCACAATAAGATACCATCTCACACCAGTCAAAATAATGATTATTAAAAAGTCAAAAAACAACAGATGCTGGTGATGTTGTGGAGAAAAAGGAATACTTTTACACTGTTGGTGGGAGTGTAAATTAGTTCAGCCATTGTGGAAGACAGTGTGATGATTCCTCAAAGATCTAGAGGCAGGAATACCATTTGACCCAGCAATCCCATTACTGGGTATATACTCGGAGGAATATAAATGATTCTATTGTAAAGATACATGCACATGTATGATCACTGCAGCACTATTCACAATAACAGAATTAGCCTAAATGCCCATCAATAATAGATTGGATAAAGAAGATTTGGTATAGATATACCATGGAATACTACGCAGCCATAAAAAGGAACAAGATCATGTCCTTTGCAGGGACATGGATGGAGCTGGAAGCCATCATCTTCAGCAAACTAACACAGTAACAGAAAATCAAATACCATGTGTTCTCACTTACAAGTGTGAGCTGAATGATGAGAACATATGGACACATGGTGGGGAACAACACACACTGGGTCCTGTCAGAGGGTGGGAGGTGGGAGGTGGGAGGAGGGAGAGCATCAGGAAGAACAGCTAATGGATGCTGGGCTGAATACCTAGGTAATGGGATGATCTGTGCAGCAAAACGCTGTGGCACACATTTACCTATAAAACAAACCTGCACATCCTGCACATGTACTTAAAATAAAAGTTGGAAATATAAAAAAAAATTACAGAGCTGGCCATGAATGCAAATAGCTTCAAGAGGGCTCACATGTCCATTTAAAAACCTGCAGCAACACTGCACAGCCAAAAATGAATAATAAAATCACACAGAAAGAATTGCTGGGGAGATTGACATATCTGAGATGTCTGAGGGTGGCTAGGAATGAAGAAGGGCAGAAGCTATCAGTATCAGCCACAAATTGGGTTCCACCAGAACAGTGGCCTGTTCTGCAGAGGACACCAGTGTTGCCATTGAAGTAACTAAAAGCCATTGCCACCGTACACCTCCTGGAGAGAAAGCTGCTACTGTTCCCACCAGAAATCCACTGTCATACCACCCTGGCTGGAGTCACCAACACCCACAACCCTAACCATCTCCATACTAGAGATAAAGATGCCCCATGTGTGCCTGCACTCCAGTCTCAAGCTCTGTGGCTGCACCATGCATACCCACAACCAAGGCATCAAAACTACAACCACAGCTGGCTAGCCCTACCCCAGCTCATGAAGGCATGGCCATTCTGCATATCTGTGCTCCAGAGTTCAGTTCCACCACTGCTCCATGAGTGCCCACATCTCAGACATCAGAACCACCTCTACAGTGAGCTAGCCTGCACTGTGGACCCTGGACTCATTGTCACTCCATGCACGCCTATGTTTTATTTTTTGGATTCTTTTCTTTTTTTCTTTTTTGGATGCAGAGTCTCACTCTGTCACCCAGGCTAGAGTGCTGTGGTGCAATCTTGGCTTTGTACAACCTCCACCTCCCGGTTTCAAGAGATTCATGTGCCTCAGCCTCCCTAGTAGCTGGGATTATAGGTGTTTGTGACCCATGCCTGGCTATTTTTTTATATTTTTAGTAGAGATGGGGTTTCACCATGTTGGCCAGACTGGTCTCGAACTCCTGACCTCAGGCGATCCGCCTGCCTCAGCCTCCCAAAGTGCTGGGACTACAGGTGTGAGCTACCATGCCCGGCCTTGCCTATGTTCTAGACCCCAGCTCTTCAGATACTCCATAAGTACATGTACCATTGACACTGGAGTTATCTGCTACAGCAGGTGTGTGTCTGCACTACAGTCCCAAGAGAAGCAGTAACTCTGTGCATGCCTGTGTTCTAGATCCTGTTTCCACATCCACTCTGTGAGCACCTATGCTTCACACACTTTTTTTTGTTTTGACAGACTCTCACTCTGTCACCCAGACTGAAGTCCAGTGGCATGTTCTTGGCTCACTGCAACCTCTGCTTCCCAGGTTCAAAGCAATTCTCCTTCTTCAGTCTCTCGAGTTGCTGGGATTACAGGTGTGCACAACC
This sequence comes from Pan paniscus, assembly GCF_029289425.2. Taxonomy (NCBI): domain Eukaryota; kingdom Metazoa; phylum Chordata; class Mammalia; order Primates; family Hominidae; genus Pan; species Pan paniscus. Next base: position 62,296,840 of record NC_073256.2, on the reverse strand, counting down.
ATGCCCAGTTAATTTTTTTGTATTTTTAGTAGAGACGGGATTTCACCATGTTGGCCAGGCTGGTCTTGAACTCCTGACCTCGTGTGATCTGCCTGCCTCAGCCTCCCAAAGTGCTGGGATTACAGGTGTGAGCTATCACACCCAGCCCACACATTATTACCAATACAGCAACAAGGCCATTTGCACCTTGGGCACTGATGCCACTGCCATTATTACATACAGGTGTAAGTTAACCACAGCCATTTTTAGTCTCTTGTAGTCTACCAGTAGCTTTTTGTCTGACTCTGAAAGCACTTGTCATCAGCTACAGGCTATGGCACTTCATCTTAAACAAAGAAGCACTATTGTCCAGGTGTCATGGCTCATGCTTGTAATCCCAGCACTTTGGGAAGCTGAGGCGGGATGGATAACCTGAGGTCAGCAGTTTGAGACCAGCCTGACCAACATGGCGAAACCCCGTCTCTACTAAAACTACAAAAATTAGCCAGATGTGGTGGCACACACCTGTAATCCCAGCTACTTGGGAGGCTGAGGCAGGAGAATTGCTTGAGCCCAGGAGGCATAGGTTGCAGTGAGCCAAGATCATGCCACTGCACTCCCGCCTGTGTGACAGAGCAAGACACCATCTCAAAAACAAAACAAAAAAAAATGCATTGTCTCAGACCTCAATGGAAAAGGATTATACCAGGTACTTTGGGGTACCAGCTTCTGACAGCATCACTTAAACAAATTTGAGACCCTACCAGTAAACCGAGTCACAAATTCCAGAATTCTAGTTAAGAAGCAGATTGGTTCTGGAGTCTACTAAATTCAAGATAGAGCTGAAGAAGAATTAATTACACAGTAATGATTGAGCTGATGAGGAATGACTTTTGGACTATTGCTGATGTTCTAGTTTTTGCATATATAAGAAACCTCTTTTTTCTCTTAAGATATCTATGACATATAAAAATTTAATAGTCTATGATTTTGTAAACAGAAGTGAAACGTTTATTTTTCTTATCTTATTTTTCCTGCCTGGCTTCTCCAGAAATTGAAAACTCTTATTTTCATGGCCTTATAATTATCTGCATAGGTTCAATAAAAATCTATAATCATTGTGGCCAGATGTGGTGGCTCATACCTGTTTCCCAGCACTTTGGGAGGCTGAGGTGGGTTGATCACGAGGTCAGGAGGTCGAGACCAGCCTGGCCAACATAGCGAAACCTCATCTCTACTAAAAATACAGAAAATTAGCCAGGTGTGGTGGCAGGCGCCTGTAGTCCTAGCTACTCAGGAGGCTGAGGCAGGAGAATCACTTGAATCAGGGAGTGGAAGTTGCAGCGAGCCGAGATCATGCCACTGCACACCAGCCTGGGCAGCAGTGTGAGACTCTGTCTCAAAAAATATATAAAAATAAAAAAAAAAAAGAATCTATACTCATTGTTACCACAGCATAATTGGAAACTTCAGTTATTCTTAAATTTGACGTTATGGAGCCAATGTTTACTAGCTCAGTTTCTGGGTTATAGGATTCAGAGCTCGGCAGACAAAATAATGCCCATCACCCCAAAAGATGATCACATCTAAATCCCCAGAACCTATGAGTATTTTATCTTACCTGGCAAAAGACAGTTTGCAGATATGATTAAGGTTAAAGATCTTGAGCTGGGGAGATTAGGATTAAGGTTAAAGATCTTGACTTGGGTAGCCTACACGGATACCATTGTTAGCAGATCCAGGCAAGCCAATTCTTGGCCCACAGGTGGCTTGCTTGAGCACAGACAGTGGCAGTGGTGGCCCAAGCAGATGGGCAGGTCCTCGGGTCCCTGGGCAGCATGCGTGACATTGGCAGTAGAGGGGGTGAGCCAACCCTTGAGCTCACTGGCAGCAATCACTGGTGTTAGCTGCAGTGACAATGAGCTGGACAGGCACTCTGTAGGCCCCCAGGTGGCATGTGAGGGTGAGCGCCCACAGTGGGAGTGGTGGCAGGGTAGGCAGGCCTGTCTTCTGTCCCCTGATAGAAGTGCACAGATGCCAGAGGGGGTAGGCATGGGAAGGCAATCCCCAGGCCCTTGGAAAGTGCACTTGGGCACAGGGGCAATGGCATCAACTGTTGCAGGCCATTCCTCAGGCCCCGCCATGGTGCCCATGGGTGCAGACTATGGTGTGTGGGGCAGTGTGATCCCCGGGCTCTGGGACTGCATGCTCCAGCACCATCTGCAGGCCAGCTGGGTCAATTGTCAGACCTACTGATGGTGTGCACGTGTGCCCAGGGCAATAGATGGGTAAGCAACCCCTAGGTGGCCCCCAAGATGGTCTCCGGGTGGTGTGCTTGGGTGGCAACAGCTGCAGCTGTGGTAGGCAAATAGAGCCTGTCTTCTGAGCCTGGGATGGCATCTGTGCCTGCTGGTACCCAGGCTGTATGCTGTATGCTTTATGCAGTATGCAGCAGTTCTGTTGCAAGGGGTTGGGGAGCAGCATTGCTGTCAGTGGCAGCACCCCCAGAAGCCAGCTTGGAGCGCATGCTTCAGCTGCCTGTGTCCCAAAGGCAGCCTCCCCCATTCCCTGAAGTGTAGTACACAGTATGGGCTACAGTGCTGGGGACCTGGCTGCACAGTTGGGTCCAGCTGGTGTTGCATCACTGCAGCTGTCCAAGAGGACATGAAGGGGATGTCAGTGGGGCTCCAGGGATGTGGAGGCCCCAGAGCTTTTGGACCCTGGGGCAGGATGCAGTCCGGCTAGTGCTTGCTCTCAAAATGGTGCCCTTGGAGGCTGGGCATGGTGGCCCACACCTGTAATCCCAGCACTTTGGGAGGCCAAGGCAGGTGGATCACTTGAGGTCAGGAGTTCAAGACCAGCCTGGCCAACATGGTGAAGCCCTATCTCTACTAAAAAAAAATACAAAATTAGACAACCATGGTGGCGGGTGCCTGTAATCCCAGCTACTCAGGAGCCTGAGGCAGGAGAATTGCTTGGACCAAGGAGGCAGAGATTCCAGTGAGCCGAGATTGTGCCACTGCACTTCAGCCTGGGCAACAGAGCAAGACTCCATCTCAAAAAAGAAAAAAAATAAAAACAACTCTTCAGTAGTTTTGGGCTTTCTGGGGGAGTGTTGGGGATTCTGAGAGACAGTCTTACTGGGATTACAGGCACAGGACACCACACCTGGCTAATTTTATTATTTTTAGTAGAGACACGGTCTCATCATGTTGGCCATGCTGGTTTCAAACTCCTGGGCTAAGGCAATCCTCCTGCCTTGGCCTCCTATAGTGCTGAAATTACAGGCATGAGCCACCACACCTGGCCTCTGTTTAGTATTTTTAATTAACATGCAGTTACTATATAACCCAGAAATTACGTTCCTAACTATCTATTCAATGTAAATGAAAGCATATGTCCACAAAAAGACATATAAGAATGTTAATAGCACCTTAATCGAAATAGCCTAAAAATAGAAACAACATGTCCAAGAAGAGGGTGATAAACAATCTGTGGTGTATTTATTCAAAGAATACTAGTCAGCAATGGAGAAGCAGTTACTTATACATGAAACAAAGTGGATGAATCTCAAAGTCAAGATACTGAGTAGAAAAAGCCAGACACAAAATTGTCTGTACTTTTTTATTTCATTCATGTGAAACTTAAGAATAGGCAAAGTTATTCCAGGGCAAGAGGAATTTGAACAGTGTTTTTCATTAGGATGAGAAAACCTACTTGAAATGGGCCTGAGGAAACTTTCTGGATTTAAATGTTGGTAAAACTCATTAAAATCTCTGCATTTTCCTGTGTACATAATGTGTTGATTTTAAAATGATGTTACACAAAGATAAAGAATAATTTGCCTAACATATTACTTCTCAGAAACTCAGCAGCGCTTTTTGTAATCTGTTAATCTGTTTCTTTCTTTTCTTTTTTTTTTTTTTTACATGGAGTTTTACTCTTTTATCCCAGGCCGGAGTGCAACGGCACGATCTCGGCTCACTGCAACCTCCGCCTCCCAGGTTCAAGTGATTCTCCTGCCTTAACCTCCCAAGTAGCTGGGATTACAGGCTTGCGCCACTACGCCTGGCTAATTCTGTATTTTTAATAGAGATGGGGTTTCACCATGTTGGCCAGGCTGGTCTTGAACTCCTGACCTCAGGTGATCTGCCCACCTCGGCCTCCCAAAGTGCTGGGATTACAGGTGTGAGCCACCACACGCAGCCTAAGCCTGTTTTTTTTCTTTCTTTTATTAAAAAGATTATTTATTATAGTTGAAGTTCTGGGACACATACACAGAACCTGCAGGTTTCTTATATAGGTATACAAGTGCCATGGTGGTTTGCTGCACCCATCAACTCATCATCTACATCAGGTATTTCTCCTAATGCTATCTCTCCTCTAGCCCTTAAACCCCCAAAAGGCCCCAGTGTGTGATGTTTCCCTCCCTGTCTCCATGTGTTCTCCTTGTTCAACTCCCACTTATGAGTGAGAACATGCGGTGTTTGGTTTTCAGTTCCTACCTGGTCCAACCCACAGACACTGACCCAGTGACAGATGAAGAAATGCACTCAGACACAGATATCCAGTGAAACAGTGAGCTAACAGACCAGGCAGCTTACATACACTGAGGAGGGTGCCATAAAGAGTCAGCAGCCATGGCCCTGACATGCTGGCACTGCAGGTATTTATTCAGTATAAATTTAATAACAAAGGCTTTGAGTTAACACACTTGTGGATAATTAACATAGTCGCCCTCCCTGGAGAGCAGTCCTGCAGATGATTAAAGGCCAGGTTCCAAGGCCTAAGTAAACTAACTTACCTAGATCAGTTTCTTTATATCCCCTTGTTATCTAACTTAAGCTTTAAGGCATAGGATAAGAGAATCTGGCTGCCTTCAGCCAAATCCTATTCTGAAGCTTTTGTAAAACCTTCCAGCCTTCCAAGGTTTGCATCTTTCTACAATTTTTCCCACCACCCTGACCAATCTCCTACATCTCCCCTTTTCTGTTTTTAGCATCAGGTTTTGTTGATTGGAGAGTACAGATATGTGCAGCAACAGGTCTGTCAGGTGTGGTGGTCACTGCTTGTATTCTGGCTTTTCATCCTAGAATTAGTAAGTAACATAAGACAAACATCAGTATTATTAGCAACATTATTTTCCAATCAAGGAGTGACCTGGTACCTTAGTCTGATGTGTGCCATTGCTACGGAACCCCACTGAAGGTATATTAATCCCTTTTAGCCAACCAGTCACGTTGTTAGAAGCTGGGAAGTGGGTGTTTGTCTAAGTAACAGGGCAGAAGAAAGATGGATTTAAGAGATGAGCCCAATAGAGTGTAGCAGGTACCAGTTGTAGGCAGAGTGAGAGAATAAAAATGGAGCAAATTATTTGGAGTGACTGGCATTTCGGCTTGGAGCAGGATTTGCTAAGCCTTCTGCTTCTTCAGCATAATGTCTGGGGCCTGTGTTGTCCAAGGAAGCCACATCGTCCAGGGCTGTGGGTCCTGTAGGGTCATTTTCTTCATTTCTGGTACCAGGTTGGGTCCTAGCCATGTCATGGTATGGTTCGATGCATCATGCTGGAATTCAAAGAGAACCTGAGGGGGTGTGAACATAAGCATATCCTTTTCAATTCATTTGGCCCACACCATATATTACTGTTTACATCTTTCCAAAAAACTGCGAGTTTTATGTCTTGAGAGGTTTTAGCAAAGTGCTTTTCTAAAGCTGATTGAAATTTATCATCTAAATTTTAAAAAATTAAGGGTAAATAAGGCTTGTGCCAATAGTGTTGCAGGGTCCTTACTCATAGTCCCCTGTTTTTGTTTTCTGAGAATACTTTTAAGGGTGGAGTGGACCCGTTCTACTATGGCCTGTCCTTGAGGGCTATACGGGATGCCTGTGGAATGTTGGATATTCCACGCGTGACAAAATTATTGAAATTGTGGGCTGGCATCAGCCAGACCATTATTAGTTTTAATTTTTGTGGGCTGCCCCATAAATGCAAAAGTAAGAAGAAGATGTTTAATGACATACAGGGTGAACTGTCCAGGAAGAGCTTGAGTGCTATATTAAATGAGAATTGGTATCAACAGATACATGTACATATTTAACCTTTCCAAATTCAGGGATGTGTGTAAAATCCATTTGCCATAAATGATCAGGTTCTAGTCCTCTAGGGTTAACACTTGTTGAAGGAGGGGATGTGCCTGTGAGCTGGCAATCTGGGCATTGTAGGATAATTTGTTTAGCTAGTCTTTGGGTAAGTTGAAATTGTTTAGATAATTTTCTCCAGTTTTGGTGGAAAAATTGATGTGATTGGGTAGTTTGGTCAAGCAGTGATGTCATAACCTGTCGGTCTGCTTGATCATTGCCATAAGCCAATGGGCCAGGCAGTGAGCTGTGGCCCTGAATGTGTGGAATAAAAATAGGATGTGTGCAATAAAAATAGGATGTGTGCATTGATCTAGCAATTGCTGAAGTCGGAGAAAAGTGCACACAGGGTGGGCTCCAGAGTGGACTTAATGAGGGCTGTCTCAAGGTTCTGCAATAAATAGAGTAAGCAGAGTCACTAACAGTATTAACGGGCTGAGGGGAAAAAGTTTCCAAGGCAAAATATTAACGCTCCAACCTCAGCTCTCTGAGTGCTAGTAAATCCAGAACGAGTGAGGGAATTACGTGGTCTCTACCAAACCACTGCTTTTCCATGTTTACCAGAGACATTACTAAACAGTATTAAAATGTTAGGTAGGCTGGGCACGGTGGCTCATGCCTGTAATCCCAGCACTTTGGGAGGCCGGGCGGGCAGATCACGAGGTCAGGAGATTGAGACCATCCTGGCTAACACGGTGAAACCCCGTCTCTACTAAAAATACAAAAAAAAAAAAAAAAAAAAGAAAGCCTGGCGTGGTGGTGGGCGCCCACCTGTGGTCCCAGCTACTCAGGAGGCTGAGGCAGGAGAATGGCGTAAACCCGGGAGATGGAGCTTGCAGTGAGCGGAGATCGCGCCACTGCACTCCAGCCTGGGCGACAGAGTGAGACCCCGTCTCAAAAAAAAAAAAAAAAAAAAACTTTAGTTGTGGTGGATTGAAGTATTTTTGTAGGCTAAACCACAGAAGTACAAGATAAGAACTTAAGGAGTTTGACAGCAGGGAGGGCATGCTCTGTATGGCCTGTGTAATCAGAGACTGCCATTTGCAGGTCCATAGATAAGGGCATCGCTACTTCAAATTGCTTTTTACTTAAAGGAATTATGATGATATCAGGGTCAGATTGCATAATCCATGGCCTGAATAGATGACTTTACTGACTAACTGGATATAGGGAGAGAGTGTTTTAGTCCCAGTATGTGAGCAAAAAACCCATCTAGAAAGCATAGCTCTGGGACCATCTGTCCTGTTAACCATGTAGGAGAGTGTTTAGTGGGAAAAACAAACAATTGAACTGAATACCATGGATCTCTGCGATCTAGTTGCCTATGAGAAATAGTTTGCTCTATCTCTTCAATTTCCCTTTGTGCTGCAGGAGTTAAACGCCTAGGAGAATCTAGGGTAGCTTTGCCTTTTCAGACAGAAAACAGGTTCTGTAACTTATCAGTAGTTATGCCTAAGGTGGGGAAAAGCCAGTTAATATCGCCTAGTAATTTCTGATAATCATTTAAGGTGTATAAGTTGCTAGTATTTAACCTTTTGAGGTCTTACTGATCGAGAAGTTAGTATGTACCCAAGATATTTCCAAGGAGAAGACAGCTGTACTTTTTCAGGTGCTATGATTAAACTTAACTGTGTATTCTTTAGTACAGAGGCATGTAACTTTAAAAGTACTGGCTCTGTTGAGGCTGCTAGTAAAATATCATCCATAAAATGAATAATCTTGCAATTAAGAAATTATTTTCTACTGGGGAGCAAAGCCTGATTTACATGATACTGACACATGGTAGAACTGTTCAGCATTCCTTGAGGAAGCACTTTCTAATGAAATTGGTGAGCTGGCCTTTCATTATTGATAGCTGGTATTGTAAATGCAAATTTTTCTCTGTCCTCTTCTGCTAGGGGAATATTACAAAAGCAGTCTTTTAAGTCAATAACGATTATAGACCAATCTCAAGGAATCACTGTGGGGGAGGGAAGTCCCTGCTGAAGGGGCCCCAAAGCTTGCAAATTAGCATTAATGGTACATAAGTCATACAAAAGTCTCCATTTACCAGACTTTTTGGGAATGATGAAAATGGGTGAATTCCAAGGGCCATTTGGTGGTTCTATATGGCTGGCTTTTAATTGCTCCTTAACTAACTCTTGGGCTCTTTGTAATTTCCCTATCTTTAAAGGCTACTGTTCTACCCAAATAGGATTTTGAGAGAGCCACAAGAGGGGTAGAGGAGGAAAAACAGTGGCCATTATTAGAAAGAGGTTTGCTGTTGACATAATTCATCAATTTCTGCCCTCCAGAAGAGGTATTGACTGGTGTTTAAAGTTGTTTTAGTGAGCACTGACCAGTCCGTGGAGTCATACGGGAGTTATTTGCTATAGCTTTAATTAATCCTTTTTGTAAATGGGCCAGCAGCTTTGTTATCTTTAATGCTTTTCCTTATCTCTTTATGTACCTGATTGCCTTGTTGATCTTGCATTACCGGACAGGGTAAGAGCTCCCCTTCTAATGCCACTTGCCAAAGACAGGGTCCCATAGCTGTAGTGTATCCCTTGTCTTTTATTCAGTCTATTGGAGGAGCAGGCTCAGGCACAACCTCCATTTCCTCTTTGTTATTTTGGCCCAGTGATGGCCGGGCTGAGGGATAAGGAGGCAATAAGGTAGGTGATGGTTCTTCCTCCCTTCCCTTTTTAGGCTCTTCTGTGTAGAGCAGGACCAGAACTGCTCTAAAGCCCATAACGTTAAAGATGTTACTGGGACCCATTGCCCTTGCACATGATGTTGTTTAAGATTTCTCTGCACCTGTTCGCAGAGCTCTACATCTAGCATACCTTCTTCCAGGAACCATGGGTTACGGGATACAACAGTTTGCATTAGGTCCCTTAATTGAGCTTGTGAAACCGAGGCTCCACTAGCTTTAAGCAGCTGTTTCAATACTTTTATATACTGCTTCTATTGTGCTGATAACTGTTGTCCCATGATGAAACCCTAGCCTGACAATGCCCTCGAACTTGGAAATCCTGAGCAGGCACCAAAGACTGACTTACTGACTGTGCAGTCTATTTACCTTCGTTTTTGAGAGTTCTGTGGTGATTTGTTGCAGTGTTCCTCACATGGGGCACCACCTACTGGGTCTGACCCACAGACCCTGGCTGAACGACGTATGAAGGAATGCACTCAGACACAGGTATCCAGTGAAAGAGCATGCTAGGGGACCAGGCCACTTACAGACCCTGAGGAGGGTGCTGTAAAGAGTCAGCAGCCACGGCCCTCACAAGCTGGCACTGTGGGCATTTATGCAGTATAGATTTAATGACAAAGGCCTTGAGTCAACACACTTGGGGATAATTAACATGGTTGCCCTCCCTGAAGAGAGCAGTTTTGCCAATGATTAAAGGCCAGGTTCTGAGGCCTAAGTAAACTAACTTATCTAGATCAGTTTCTTAACATCCCCTTGTTAACTAACTTAAGCTTTCAGGCACCGGATAAGAGAATCTGCCTGCTTCAAGCCAAATCCTATTCTGAAGGTTTTGTATAAAAACTTCTGGCCTTCAAAGAAGATTTGCATCTTTCTACAGTTTTTTTCCACCACCCTGACCAATCTCCTACACCGAGGCAGGAGAGGAGAGTTACATTACCTAGAAGCTAGTGTTAGTGATATTTCAAAATGTCCTCTGGGGGCAGGGCACAGGCTGGAGAGACATATCACCTAGCTGTTAGGTCCAGAGATATGTGATAGTATCCCGTTGCAGGGCTCAGGCAGAAGAGTCGCATTATTATAATTCTAATCCAGCAATATGACACTATCCCACATGTGGAAAAAACCCAGTCAAGTTATGAGAGCCAAAACATGTACATAACCAGCCCAAGATATTTCAAAATACCTTCGGTGGCTCCAGCACAGGCAGAAGAGTCACATCATAAGGGTGCTGGGCCCAGCAATATGAAATATGCCATAATTTTCTTTTTATGAAGAACCCGGGCAGAAGAGTAATATCATCTGGGTGCTGGGCCCTGCAATGGTCAAAAGAGCTTTTTTTGTGGGAATGGTTTGGAAAAAAGAGTAGAGTCACATATCCTGAGTGCTGGGCTCAGCAATGTGTCAAAATCCTCCTATGGTGAAGGCCCAGGCAGAAAAACAGTCACATCATTTAGGTCATGGGCTCAGAGATATGTTGCAATGACCCCAGTAGGCAGGGATCAGGCAGATGAAGAGAGTCATATCACCCAGATGCTTCCCTAGGAATATGTCACAATGTAACATGTGGGCAGAAATCAGGCAGAAGAGCCACAACACTTGGGTGCTGGGTCCTGAGATATGTCACAAGGCTCTCTTAGGACAACACCCAGCAAAAAGAGTTACAACACCTAGGTGCTGGCTCCTGAGACATGTCACAATGCCCTCCTTTGGGCATGGCTCTGGCAAAAGAGTACCCTCGACTGTGTGTCTGTACTTGCAAGATGTCACTACCCTTCCTTTGTGCAGGGCCCATTACAGAGAGGAGAGTTACAACCCCTATAAGGTGAACACAGAAATATGTCACAATAATTTTGGTGGGCATGGTGCAGGCAAGAATGTAACATCACCTGGGTGCTAGATCCAGTATTATGTCACATACAATCCTTACTGAGAGAAGGGCCCAGGCAGGAGAGTCACATGGCCACGAGGTTGTCCTAGGTGGATATCACAATCCCATATATGGGCTTGAACAAATCTGGAGAGTCAAATTACACAGATGCTTGGCAAAGATTTGTGTCACTATCACACTGTCAGAAAACTCCATAGGTGAGATTTACAATACCACACATGTCCTGTTTTCAGGTGTGACAGTTGTCTTCATCCATGTGAGATGATGACAGTTCTTACTGTCAGCTAGATGTTCATACAAGGCTCACAATTTCACCTGTGTGGTGAGCCCTGCTTTGACCCTGTATAATCCAAAGACTTTGTAAAATATTTGTGAGTGTTATAATCTTTTGTGACCTTTGTACAAGAAGGTGATGCAGGACATCATGCATGTCTCTAAACCTAGTTATAAGAGTCATAATATCCTCTATTGGCTGAGTCCACATATGAGAGCCATTATCATTCCTGTGAGCCATGCCTAGGTATATGTTACAATTCCCTCTGTAGTTACGAAGCAGGCAGAACAGCCACATCACCTAAATGCTAGACCGGAAATATTCCAATATTCTCTTTGTAGGCATGGTCCTGTCAGAAACATCACATAACTTGTGTGCTAGGTCCAGCTCTGTGACACAATATCCCGTGTGGGCAGTGTCCAGGCAGAGAGGAGAGTCATATCGCCTAAATGATGGGCCCAAAAATATGTCACAATGCTGCCTGTTGACAGGGCCCAGGCAAGAGAGTCATATCATTTGGTGCAGTGTTTAGAAATGTTACATTTACCAAAGGAAGAAGGGTACAGGTGAAAGAGGATAGCCATGTAACCTAGATAATGGGTCCAGCAATATGTTACAACCCCTCCTGAGGACATTGTTGAGATAGCACCATCAAATCATCAAGGTGCTTGGCCCAGATATTTGTCAAAATCTGATTTGTGGGTTATACTTAGGGATAATTATTAAATCACTCAAGAGCTGGGCAAAGGTATATGTCAAAATTACACTTGTGCAAAGTTTTAAGAATAAGAGTCACCATCCTGAACATGTCCTGGCTGTAGGCATAGGTTGTTATTAGACTTTTGTTATGGTCTCAGGTATATGGCACAATATCACCTGTGGCCAGAGACAAGGCCATAAAGTCACATCGCCCATGTGGGTGCAGGTCCAGTGAGATGTCAAAACCCACCTTGTGGGCAGGACCCTGGCAGAAGAGTTACATTACCTGGATGTTGGTTTCAGTGACATGACAAATTCCTATGTGGGCAGAACTTTGGAAAGAGAGGAGACTCACTTCACCTAGGCAATTGGCCTAGGTATATGTGACAATGTCTCTTCTGCCCAGTACCAAAGCTGGAGACTGACCTCACATTGGTGCTGGACCCAGCAATATGTCACAATCTCCCCGTGGTCAGGGCACAGGCAAAGGCGAACAAACATCACCTAGATGTTGAGCCAAGTGATATGTTTCAGTGCTTTCTTTTGGCAGAACCCAAAAAGGAGAATCACATCACCTGGGTGCAGCGCCCAGTTTTGTGTCACAATGCACTGTAAGTGCAGGGCCAAGGCAACAGAAGGGACTCACATCACTTACATGACAGAACTAGATAGAAGACATAATTTTCTTTTTCTCTTTCTTTCTTCTTTCTTTCTTTTTCTTTCTTTCATTCCTTCTTTCTTTCTTCTTTCTTTCTTTCTTTCTTTCTTTCTTTCTTTCTTTCTTCTTCTTTCTTTCTTTCTCTTTCTCTTTCTTTCTGTCAGAAAACTCCATAGGTGAGATTTACAATACCACACATGTCCTGTTTTCAGGTGTGACAGTTGTCTTCATCCATGTGAGATGATGACAGTTCTTACTGTCAGCTAGATGTTCATACAGGGCTCACAATTTCACCTGTGTGGTGAGCCCTGCTTTGACCTTGTATAACCCAAAGACTTTATAAAATATTTGCGAGTGTTATAATCTTTTGTGACCTTTGTACAAGAGTAAGATCTAGGGTACATGTACACAACGTGCAGGTTTGTTACATATGTATACATGTGCCATGTTGGTGTGCTGTACCCGTTAACTCGTTATTTACATTAGGTATATCTCCTAATGCTATCCCTCCTCCCTCCCCCCACCCCACAACAGTCCCCAGTGTGTGATATTCCCCACCCTGTGTCCAAGTGTTCACACTGTTCAATTCCCACCTATGAGTGAGAACATGTGGTGTTTGGTCTTCTGTCATTGCGATAGTTTGCTCAGAATGATGGTTTCCAGCTTCATCCATATCCCTACAAAGGACATGAACTCATCCTTTTTTATGGCTGCATAGTATTCTATGGTGTATATGTGCCACATTTTCTTAATCCAGCCTATCATTGATGGACATTTGGGTTGGTTCCAAGTCTTTGCTATTGTGAATAGTGCCACAATAAACATACGTATGCATGTGTCTTTACAGCAGCATGATTTATAATCCTTTGGATATATACCCAGTAATGGGATGACTGGGTCAATGGCATTTCTAGTTCTAGATCCTTGAGGAATCACCACATTGTCTTCCACGATGGTTGAATTAGTTTACAGTCCCATCAACAGTGTAAAAGCGTTCCTATTTCTCCACATCCTCTCCAGCACCTGCTGTTTCCTGACTTTTTAATGATAGCCATTCTAACTGGTGTGAGATGGTATCTCATTGTGGTTTTGATTTGCTTTTCTCTGATGGCCAGTGATTAGCATTTTTTCATGTGTCTGTTGGCTGCATAAATGTAAAAGATATAATTTTCTTTTTAGGAAGGTTTTTTGCAGATAATTCCTATCATCTCGGTGATGGGTCCAGTGATATATGAAAGTGCTCTTGGTAGGCAAAGCCATGGAAGTGTTATATATTGCTTAGGTGCTTGTTCCAAACATGGCACAATTAAATCTATGGTCTAGGCCTAGAAAAGAGAGTCAAATTATTCATGTGCTGGGCAAAGTTACCTGTCCCCATCACACTCTGAAAAGTTCAGAAATAAGTTTCACATCTGACATGAGTCCTGGTTTCGTGTATGTTAGTCAACATTTTCTATGAGTTGGATTGAAGTAGAGGTATCACAGTCTCCACAATGGGCAAGTTCCATGTATAAGATGCCCAAACACACTTGAAGATTGTGTTCCATTAAGGGAGTCACAGCACCACAGGTGTGCTGAATCATGGTTCAAATGTTACCAAACCACCTGTGAATCAGATCCATGTATGAGAGATATTATTTCAACCTTCGACTGCCTTTTATGTGTGAGATTTAGTACCTCATTCCAAGGCCCTGTTCATGTATGAAAATGACAATCATGTAAGCTAGGTGTGCATATAAAAGTCACACTCTCACCTCACTGCTGGTCTCTGTTATGACACTCTTTGTAACATTAACATATTTATATGATATACCTGAGTGTTATAATCCTTCGTGAACTTTATACAAGTGAATAACCCAGGACTTTACCCATGGCCTTGAGACAGGCTATGAGCATCAAAATATCTCTACTGGCTGGGTCCAGGTATGAGAGTTATTGTTGCACATGTGTGATTAACCCAGGTATATGTCACAATTTCACCTGTGAGCAGGGACAAGGCAGGAGAGTCACATCACCTGGGATTATACAGTATAATCTCATTTGTAGGCTGGGCCTAGTCAGAAGAGTCACATAACCTGGGTACAGCCTCAAACAGTATGTCACCAAGCCCCCTACAGACAAGAAGAAAAAGAGGAAAGTCACTCTACCTGGGTGCTGGGCTCTGCAGTATGTAATAATTCCCTCTTGGCAGAGTCTAGAAAATGAAAGAGAGTCACATCACCTAGGTTTTGCAGTCAGCGATATGTCACAATTTCTTTGGTGAGCAGGACCCAGGCAGGAGAGGAGAGTCACATGACCTAGATGTTAAGTCATGATATTTCACAATGTCACAATGTCCTCTGGGGACAGGGCAGAGGCAGAAGAGACAAATTACCTAGCTAATAGGCCCAGAGATATGTGATAAAATCTCTCATTGGCAGTGTCCAGGCAGAAGAGTCACATTATTATGATTCTAACCCAGCGATATGCCACAATGCACCAATGGGAAAAAAATTTGAACCAAAAAGTCTCAACACCTGGGTGCTAGGCCTAATAATAGGCCAAATCTCCTTGTCTTTGAGGTTGACAACATTAACTGTGAGCTGGGTGTATATATGAGTCACAATCTCCCATGTTTCCTGGGCTGCTGTATGACACTCTAAAACATTCAAAAGCTTTATACAGCATACAGAAGAGTTGAAAACCACTATGAGGCCTTCATGCTCATATGGATTCAAGATCTTACATATTGCCTTAAACCCAGGTATAATAGTCAACGTGTCTTTTGTAGGCTGGGTTCACGGATGAGACCCATCATTATGCCTATGAGCTAGATCCAGAAATGAGTCACCACCCCACCTGTGGCCAGATCCACATATGAAGATCACAATTCCAACTTTTTACTGTACTCACTTGTTAGACTCAGGACCTTAACAGTGGGCTTTTGACATGTGGGATGGTGACAACATTTGCATTCACCTGGGAGTGTAATTGAGAGTCCCAGTCTGAACTTTTTGCTGGTCCCTGTCATGAAACTCTCTGTACCACCCAAGGAGTTTCTACATTATGAGTTAGTGTTGTAAAGTTCTGTAAGCTTGGTACAAATATGCAACCCAGGACCTTACCTATTGCCCTAAACCTGGTGATGAAAGACAAAATATCTCCTGTTGGCTGAATCCCAGCATAAGTTTGACCATCATGCCTGTGAACTGTAGTAAGGTATATGTCATAGTCCCACTTGTGGGCAAAAATCTAGGCAGGAGGGTAACATCAGTTAGGTGCTGTGCCAAGCAACATGTCACAATGCCCTCTCTAGGTAGGGTATAAGAATTAGTGTCACGTTAACTAGGTGCTGCACTCAGCAATCGGACTCCATCCTACATGTGGAAAAAACCTAGCCAAGGGATGAGAGCCAAAACACCTACATAATGTGCCCAGGATATGTCAAAATACCTTTTGTGGTGTTGGGACAGGTATGAAATTCACATTATCAGGATGCTGGGCCCAGCAATATGCCATAATTCCTTCTATATGCAGGACTCACACAAAAGGGTAACATTATCTGGGTGCTGGGCCCTGCAATAGGTCAATATTTCTGTTCGTGGGCATGGTTTGAGAAAAAAAAGAGAGTCAAATAACCTGAGTGTTGGGCTTAGCAATATGGCACAATAACCCATTTTAAAGACCAAGCAGAAGAAGAGAGTCACTTCACTTAGGTCATGGGCTCAGTGATACATTCCAGTGTCCCCAGTAGGGAGGGCCAAGGCAGAAAAGGAGAGTCATATCACCTAGGTGCTTCCCTAGTTATATGTCACAATTTAACATGTGGGCAGAAACCAGACAGAAGGGCCACCTTACCTGGGTACAGCCTGAAGTAATGTGTCACCATGACCATCGTAGACAGGTTTGAAGAAGAAAAAGAGAATCATACCAGCTGGGTACTGGGCTCAGCAATACATAATAATTTCCTCTCTTGGCAGAGTTTAGGACAAAGAAGAGAGTCATGTCACCTAGGTTTTCCGCTCAGTGGTATTTCACAGTATTTTTAGTGGGCATGATCCAGGCAGGAGAGGAGAGTCACATTATCTAGATGCTATATCTAATGATATGTCACAGTGTCCCCTGTGAGCAGAACACAGGGAGGAGAGACATATCACCTAGCCTGTAGGCCCAGAGATACCTGAAAATATCCCATTTGCAGGGCCCAGGCAGAAGAGTCTAATTATCGTGATTCTGACCCAGTGATATGTTAACAATGCCCTTATGGAAAGGAATTTAAACCAAAAAGTCTCAACACTGGGGTACTAGTCCGAGGGATATGACACAATCTTCTCATCCTTAAAGGTGACACCATTAACTGTTAGCTAGTTGTGTATATGAGAGTCACAATCTCACATGTGTGCTGGCCATTGTATGATGCTTTCTACAACATCTGAGAACTTTATAAAACATGCATGAGAGCCGCAAACCTCTCTGAGGCCTACATGCTTATATGGACTCATGATCTTACATATTGTCCTAAACCCAGGTATGACGGTCAACAATTCTCTATAGGCTGGATTCAGGGATAAGACCACTATTATGCCTATGAGCTGGGTCCAGAAATGAGTCAGCATCGCACCTGTGGCCAGGTTCACTTATGAAAGTCACAATTCCAACTTTGTGCTGTATTCATTTGTTAGACTCAGGACTTCAACAATGGACTTTGTAAATGTAGGATGGTAACAACTTTTACTATCACTGGAGTGTGTAGTCAAGAGTAACAATCTTAACTTTTTGCTGGGCCCTGTTATGAAACTTTCTGTACCACCCAAGAAGTTTTTATGATATGAGTTATTGTTGTAACTTCTGTGAGCTTTGTACAAATACGGAATGAAGGACCTTATCTATTGACCTAAACCTACTGGTGAGAGGCAAAATATCTCCTATTGTCTGAATCCCAATATAAGTTTGATCATCATGCCTTTGAACTGAAGCAAGTTATATGTCATAATCCCATTTGTGGCAAAAAAAACAAGGCAGAAGGTTAACATTACTTAGGTGCTGTGCCAAGCAATATGTCACCATGCCCTCTCTAGGCAGGGCCTAGGAAAGAGGCTCACCTTAACTGATGGCCTGAGCCAGCAATATGATAAAACCATATGTGGAAGAAACCCAGCAAAATGATGAGAGCAAAAACAGCTACAGAATGGGCCAACAACATGTCAAAATACATTCTGTGGCTCTGGCACAAGCATGAGAGTCACATCATTAGGATTCTTGGCCAAGAAAGGTGCTATAATTTCCTTTTTATGCATGACCTAGGCAGAAGAGTGACATCATCCATGTGCTGGGCCCTGAAATGTGGCAAAAGTGCTGTTCATAGGCATTGTTCAGCAACAAGACAAGAGTCACATGACCCAAATTATGGGCTCATCAATATGTCACAATCTTCCCATTGTAAAGGCCCAGACAGAAGAGAATCACATTACTTAGGCTATCGGCTCACAGATATCGTCCAATGTCACCAGTAGGCTGGGCTCAGGCAGAAAAAGAGAGTCATATCACCTAGGTGCTTCTTTAGGTATATGTCAAAATTTAATATGTGGGCAGAAACCAGGCTGAAGAGCCACATCATTTGATTGTGGGTCCTGAGATATTCACAAGTCCCCCTTAGAAAATGACCCAGGCAAGAAAGTTACATCACCTAGGTTCAGGTTCCACCCTTATGTCACAATGCTCCATGTGGGCAGGGCCAAGCAGGAAGTCACATCACCTAGGTGATAGGCCCAGAGATATGTCACAAAGCCTTCCTTAAAGCATGGCCCTTTGTGGCTGGCTTAGCCATATGTCACTATTCAAGTGGGCATGTCCCAAGCAGAAGAGCCATATCACCTACATGATAGGCCGTGATATGTTAAAATGCCCTCTTCTGTGCATGGCTCTGGCAAAAGAGTATCATCACCTGTGTGCCTGGCCTAGGAATATGTCACTATCCTGCCCTGTGTGCAGGGCCCATTCCAGAGAGGAAAGTTACATCTTCTAATTGATGGACACAGTGATATGTTACAATGATATCTGTGGGCATGGTGCAGGCAGAATGTAATGTCACCTGGGTGCTGGATCTAGTGATGTCACAATTCTTACTGAGAGCAGGGCCCAGGCAGAAGAGTCACATCACTTCCAAGCTGACCCAGGTGGATATCAAAATGCCATATGTAGGCTGGAACCAGTCTGAAGAGTGAAATCACACAGGTGCTTAGCAAGAATTTATATCACAGTCACGATGCAATAAAGTTCTAGGGATTAGATTTACAAAACCACACATGTCCTATTTTCATGTATGACACTTGCCTTTATCCATCCGTGATTGTGAAAGTCCTTACTGTCAGCTGGGTGTGCATACGATACAATTTCCTCTGTGTGCTAGGCCCTGTTATGACACTCCCTATACAACCCAAGGATGTTATAAAATATGTGTGAGTGTTGTAAGCTTCTGTGATCTTTTTGCCAGAAGGAGATCCTGGACATCACTCATGTCCCTAATCCTAGTTATAAGAGTCAAAATTTCTCCCATTAGTGGGGTCCACATATGAGAGTCATTATCATGCCTGTACCTAGGTATATGTCATGATCCCCTCTGTGGTTACTAAATAGGCATGACAACTATATCACCTAAATCCTAAGCAAGAAATAATCAAATATTCCCTTTGTAGGCAGGGCCCTAACAGAAAAGTCACAAAACTTGGGTGCTAGGCCCAGCTCAATGGCATAATGTCCCCTGTGGGGAGCATCCAGGCAGGAGATGAGAGTCATATCATCTAAATGATGGGCCTAGATATATGCCACAATGCCTCCTGTTTAAAGGGCTCAGGCAAGAGTGTCATGTCATTTGAATGCAGTGCTTAGAAATGCTACACTCTTCACTGGAAGCAGGGTACAGGCAGGAGAGGAGAGTCACATTACCTAGACAATGGGTCCAGAGAAATGTTATGATCCCTTCTGAGGAGGCTGTTAAGAGAGGAGGGTCAAATCAGCAAGGTTCTTGGCCCAGGTATATGTCAAAATGTCATCTGTATGCTGTAACTAGGCAGGATTATTAAATCACTCAGGAGTTGGGCAAAGGTATATGTCACAATAACACCTATGGAAAGGTTCAGGGATGAGAGTCACCATCCTGCACATGTCCTGGCTCCAGGTACAAGAGTTGTTATTAGGTCTTTGATATGGTCTCAGGTACATGGCAAAATATCACCTGTGGGCAGAGAGAAGAAAGGAAAGTCACATCACCTGAGCGGGTGCTGGTCCAGTGAAATGTCACAATCCTCCTTGTGGGCAGGACTCTGGAAGAAGAGTCACATCACCTGGAGGCTGGTTTCAGTGATACATCTAAATCCCCACTGTAGAAAGGGCTTAGGCAAGAGAGGAGACAAACTTCACCTAGGCAATGGGCATGGCTATATGTCACAATGGCCCCTGCATGCAGGACCAAGGTAAGAGAGTGACCTCACCTTGGTGCTGGGTTCAACAATATGTCACAATCTCTCTCATGGTTAGGGCCCGGGCAAGAGAGAAGAAACATCACCTAGTTGCTGAGACAAGTGATATGTTACAAAGCTTCCTATTGGCAGAATCACCCCCCCCCCCCAAAAAAAGAATCACATCTCCTGGGTGCAGTACCAAGTTACGTGTCACAATGCACCATAAGTGCAGGGCCAAGGCAGTAGAAGGAAGTCATATCACTTATGTGATGGACCTAGATAAAAGACACAACGCTGTTTGTAGGCAGGGTTCAGGTCAAGATTTCACATTAGCTGGGTGCTGGTCCCAGTGATATGTAAAAGTGCACTTTGTCACATTGCCAAAGAAGGTGTTACACATCACTTAGGTGCTTGGTGCACATATGTCACAATTTCAACTCTCAGCCTAGAAAGGAGAGTCAAAACACTCAGATGCTCGGCAAAGTCATACTTCTCAATCACACACTCAAAAATGTTCAGAAATAAGTTTCACAGTCCCACACAAGACCTGGCTTCAGGTATGAGAGCCAACACCTCCTATGAGTTGGGTCAAAACACAGGAGTCACAATCGCAACAATGGGAAAAATTCATGTATAAGAGCCCCAATCCCACTTGAAGATTGTGTTCCAGTAGGAGAGTCAAAGCCCAAGAGGTCGGCTGAATCATGGCTCAAACGTCACCAAACCACCTGTGGATCAGATTTATGTATAAGAGTAACAATTTCAAGTGTGAACTGCTTATATGCATGAGATTTAGCACCTCATTCATAGGCTCTGTTCATGTGTGAGAATGACAATCGTATAAGCTGGGTGTGCATCCAAGAGTCACAACTGTACCTGGTTTCCGGTGCATTTTATGACACACTTCATACCACTCAGGCTTTATATGATATGCCTGAGTAGCATACTTTTCTGTGAATTCTTACAGGTGGGATATCTAGGACTTTACCCATGGCCATAAGACTGCCTGTGAGTTGAAATATCTCCCTGGCTGAGTCTATGTATGAGAGTTATTATTGTGCATATGAGCTGAATCCAGGTGTATGTCACAATTTCACTTTTGCATAGAGAAAAGACAGAAGAGTCACATCATCTGGGTGCTGAGCCAGGAATATATTATAATCTCCTCTGTAGACAGGACCCAGGCAGAAGAGTCGTATCACCTGGGTACAGTCTCAAATAATATGTCATCATGCCCAATGAAAACAGGGTTGAAAAAGTAGTGGATAGTCACACCCCGTAGGTGCTGGGCTCAGCAATATGTAAAAATTCCCTCTCTTGGCAGAGTCCAGCACAAAGAGGAGGGTCACATCACCTAAGTTTTGCACTCAGTGGTATGTCACAAATTCTTCAGTGGGCAGGATCAAGGCAGGAGAGGAGAGTCTCATTACCTAGATACTGTATCTAATGATATGTCATAGTGTCCCCTGTAGGAGGGCACTGGGAAGAGAGACACCTCACTTAGCTAATAGGATCAGAGACATGTGATAATATCCCCTGTTGACAGGGCCCAGGCAGAAGAGTCACAGTATTATGATTCTGACCCAGCGATATGTAACAATGCACCCATGGAAAGGAATTTGAGCCAAAAAGTCTCAACACCTGGGTACTAGGGCCCAGTGATATGACACAATCTCCTGATCTTTGAGGGTGACACCTTTAACTTTTAGTTGAGTGTGTATATTAGAGTCACAATCACACATATGTGCTGGGCCAATGTATGACACTGTCTACAATATCCAAGGGCTTTATAAGACCTGCTTGAGAGTTGCAAACCTCTCTGAAGCTTATGGACTCACAATTTACATATTGCCCTAAATCCAGGTTTGATAGTCAACATCTCTCCTATAGGCAGGGTTAAGGGAGAAGACCCATTATTAAGCCTGTGGGCTGGGTCCAGAAATGAGTCACCATCCCACCTGTGGCCAGATCCACATATAAAAGTCAAAATTCCAACTTTTTGCTTTATTACTTTGTTAGACTCAGGACCTCAACAGCAGGCTTTGTAAATGTAGGATGGTGATAACTTTTAATTTCACCTGGGGGTGTAATCAAGAATCCCAATCTGAACTTTTTACTGTTTCCTGTTATGAAACTCTCTACCACAGAAGACTTTATACAATATAAGTTAGTGGTGTAAGCTTCTGTGAGCTTGGTATAAATATGCAACCCAGGACCTTACCTATTGTCCTAAGTCTAGCAATTGAGGGAAAATATCTCCTGTTGGCTTAATCCCAATATAAGTTTGATCATCATGCCTGTGAACTTAAACAAGGTATATGTCATAATCTCATTTGTTGGCAAAAAACTAGGCAGGAGGATAACATCACTTAGGTGCTGTGACAAGCAATATGTCACAATGCCTACTCTAGGCAGGGCTGGGAAATTGGGCCACATTAACTGGGTGCTGGACCCAACAATATGACACCATTCCACATGAGGAAAAAACCCAGACAAGTTATGGGAGCCCCAAAACACCTACCCAATGGGCCCAAGAAATATAAAAATACCTTTGAGGGCTTCAGCATAGGAGAGTCACATCATAAGGGTACTGGGCCCAGCAATATGAAATATGCCATAATTTTCTCTTTATGAAGAATTCAGGCAGAAGAGTAAAATCATCTGGGTGATGGGCCCTGCAATAGGTCAAAATTCCTTTTTTGTGGGCATGGTTTGGGAAAAAGAGGAGAGCCACATATCCTGAGTGCTGGGCTCAGCTATGTGTCAAAATCCTCCTATTGTGAAGGCCCAGGCAGAAAAACAGAGTCACATCACTTAGGTCATGGGCTCAGAGATATGTCCCAATGTCCCCACCAGGCAGGGCTCTGGCAGATGCAGAGAGTCATATCACCTAGGTGCTTCCCTAGGAATATGTCGCAATGAAACATGTGGGCAGAAACCAGGCAGAAGAGCCACATCACTCGGGAGCTGGGTCCTGAGATATGTCACAAGGATCTCTTAGGACAACACCCAGGCAAGAGTGTTACATCACCTAGGTGCAGGTTATCTGCTTATGCCACAATTCACCATGTGGGTAGGGCCCAAGGAGGGAGTCACTTCATCTAGGTGATAGGCCCAGAAATATGTCACAATGTCCTCTATGAAGCATAGCCCTGACAATGAGCACCATCACTTGTGTGCCTGACCTAGAAATATGTCACTCTCCAGGTTTGCTGGGCCCAAGCAGGAGAGCCACATAACTTAGATGATAGGCCCAGAGATACATCACAATGCTCTCCTTTGGGCACGGCTCTGGAAAAAGAGTACCCTCACCTGTGTGCCTGGCCTTGCAATATTTCACTATCATTCCCTTATGCACAGCCCATTTCAGAGAGGAGAGTTACATCACCTATGAGATGAACACAGAAATATGTCATACTAATTTTGGTGGGAATGGTGCCAGTAAAAATGTAACATCACCTGGGCGCTAGATCCAGTGATATGTCACAATCCTTACTGAGTGAACGGCCCAGGCAGGAGAGTCACATCACCTCGAGCTTGGGCTAGGTAGGTATCACGATCCCATGTATGGGCTGGAATAAGTCTGGAGAGTCAAATTACACAGGTGCTTGGCAAAAATTTATATCACAATCACACTGCCAGAAAATTCCAAATATGAGATTTACAATACCGCATATGTCCTGTTTTCATGTGTGACAGTTGGCTTCATCCATGTGAGATGATGACAGTCCTTACTGTCAGCTGGGAGTGCGTACAAGACTCACAATTTCACCTGTATGCTGAGCACTGATTTAACTCTGTATAACCCAAAGACTTTGTAAAATATGTGTGAGTCTTGTTTTCTTTTGTGGCATTTGCACAAGAAGGTGATCCAGGACATCACACATGTCCCTAAACCTAGTTATAAGAGTCACAATATCCTCTATTGGCTGAGTCCACATATGAAAGCCATTATCATTCCTGTGAGCTGTGCCTAGGTACACATTACAATTCCCTCTGTGGTTATGAAGCAGGCAGAACAGCCACATCACCTAAATGCTGGACCAGAAATATTCCAATATTCTCTTTGTAGGCTGGGTCCTGTCAGAAACATCACATAACTTGTGTGCTAGGTCCAGCTCTGTGGCACAATGTTCTTTGTGGGCAGTGTCTAGGCAGGAAAGGAGAGTCATATTACCTAATGATGGGCCAAAAAATATTTCACAATGCTGCCTGTTGACAGGGCCCAGGCAAGAGAGTCATATCATTTGGATGCAGTGTTTAGAAAGGTTACAATTGCCAAAGGAAGCAGGGTACAGGCAGGAGAGGAGTGTCATGTAACCTAGATGATGGGTCCAGCAATATGTTACAATCCCCCCAGAGGACACTGTTAAGATAGCACCATCAAATCACCAAGGTGCTTGGCCCAGGTATTTGTCAAAATCTCATTTGTGGGCTATACCTAGGCATAATTATTAAATCACTCAGGAGCTGGGCAAATATATATGTCAGAATTACACTTGCGAAAAGGTTTAAGAATAAGAGTCACCATCCTGCACGTGTCCTGGCTTCAGGCATATGAGTTATTATTAGGCTTTTGTTATGGTCTCAGGTATATGACACAATATCACCTGTGGCCAGAGAGAAGGCAAGAAAGTCACATCACCTGTGTGGGTTCAGGTCCAGTGAGATGTCACAATCCACCTTGTGGACAGGACACTGGCAGAAGAGTCACATAATCTGGATCCTGATTTCAGTGACATATCAAAACCTCCTTTATGGGCAGGACTTTGGCAAGAGACTCACTTCACCTATGCAATTGCCCTAGATATATGTCACAATGGTACTAATGGGCAATACCAAAGCTGGAGAGTGACCTCATGTTGTTGCTGGGCCCAGCAATATGTCACAATTTCCCTGTGGCCAGGACACAGGCAAAAGTGAAAAAACATCACCCAGGTGCTGAGCCAAGTGATATGTTACAATGCTTCCTGTTGGCAGAACCCAAAAGGAGAATCACATCGCCTGGGTGAAGTACCCAGTTATGTGTCACAATGCATTGTAAATGCCTCGCCAATGCAGTAGAAGGGAGTTACGTCACTTATGTGATGGACCTAGATATAAGACACAGTTCTCTTTGCAGGTAGGCTTTTCGCAGATAATTCACATCACCTGGGTGAGGTCCCAGTATATATAAAAGTGCCCTTTATAGGCAGAGCCAAGGAAGCCATTATATATTGCTTAGGTGCTTGTTCTATGTATGGCACAATTTTCTCTGTGGTCTGGGCCTAGAAAAGAGAGTGAAATTATTAATGTGCTGGGGAAAGTTACCTGTCCCAATCACACTCTCAGAAAGGTTTGGATATAAGTTTCACATCCCACACAAGCCCTGGTTTCGTGCATGTGAGTAAACTCTATGAGTTGGGTCTAAGTAGAGGAGTCACAGTCTCAACAATGCACAAGATCCATGTATAACAGCCCCAATCCCACTTGAAGACTGTGTTCCAGTAGGGGAGTCACAGCACCACAGGTGTGCTGAATCATGGTTCAAATGTTACCAAGCCACCTGTGAACAAGATCCCTGTATGAGAGTAGTTATTTCAACCTTCGATTGCTTTATATGTGTGAGATTCAGTACCTCATTCCAAGGCCCTGTTCATGTGCAAGAATGACAATCGTGTCAGCTAGGTGTGCACATAAGACTCACATTCTCACCTGGTTGCTGGTCTCTGTTATGACACTCTTTGTAACATTACGGCTTTATATGATATACCTGAGTGCTATAATTCTTCGTGAACTTTATGCAAGTGAAAAATCCAGGACTTTACCCATAGCCATGAGACTGGCTATGAGAGTCAAAATACCACTACTGACTGGATCCAGGTATGAGACTTACTATTGCACATGTGTGATTAACCCACATATATGTCACAATTTCACCTGTGAGCAGGGACAAGGCAGGAGAGTCACATCATCTGGGTGCTTAGCCAGTGATACAGCATAATCTCATATGCAGGCTGGGCCTAGTCAGAAGAGTCACATCACCTGGGTACAGCCTCAAATAGTATGTCACTAAGCCGACCACAGACAGGGAAGAAAAAAAAAAGAGGAGAGCCACTCTACCTGAGTTCTAGGCTCTGCAATATGTAATAATCCCCTCTCCTGGAAGAACCTAGAATATGAATGAAAGTCACATCACCTAGATTTTGCAATTAGTGATATGTCACAATTTCTTTGGTGAGCAGGACCCAGGCAGGAGAGGAGAATCACATGACCTAGATGTTAAGTCAAATGATATTTCACAATGTCCTCTGGGGACAGGGCAGAGGCAGAAGAGACAAATCAACTAGCTTATAGGCCCACAGATACGTGATAATATTCCCTGTTGGCAGCGTCCAGGCAGAATAGTTACATTATTTTGATTCTAACCCAGCGATATGTCACAATGTATCCATGGTAAGGAATTTAACCCAAAAAGTCTCAACACCTGGGTGCTAAGCCCAGTAATAGGCCAAATTTCCTTGTCTTTGAGTGTGACACCATTAACTGTGAGCTGGATGTGTATATGAGAGTCACAATCTAACATGTTTCCTGGGCCATTGTATGACACTACAACATTTGAAGGATTTATACTGCATATATGAGAGTTGCAAGCCACTCTGAAGCCTACATGCTTCTTTGGATTCATGATCTTGCATATTGCCTTAAACCCAGTTATAACAGTCAACATGTCTTTTGTAGGCTGGGTTCAGGGATGAGGCTCATTATTATGCCTATGAGCTAGATCCAGAAATGGACCACCATCCCACCTGTGGCCAGATCCACATATGAAGATCACAATTCCAACTTTGCACTGTATTCACTTGTTAGACTCAGGCCCTTAACAGTAGGCTTTGGACACATGGGATGGTGACAACATTTGCTTCACCTGGGGGTGTAATAGAGTCCCAGTATGAACTTTTTGCTGGTCCCTGTCATGAAACTCTCTCTACCACCCAAGTGTTTTTTTTTTCAGTGTTTTAATTTTTATTTCAACTATCAAACAATTTTAAAAACTGAGAAGAGAAGCTTACTGCTTGTACCCATGATTTTGCTTATAGTGTTTTTCCTTCCTTCTAATTTTCCAGGCTTCCTTCTTTTATCCTTTTCTTTCTGTTTAGAACTTCCTTTAGTCATTATTTTATTGTGGGTCTGCTGGGGACACATTTTCTTAGTTTTTTCCATCTGAGAATGTCTTGATTTTTTTCCTTGTTCTGAAGGATCACTTTACTGGGCATTAAAATTTGAGTTAACTGTTTATTTCTTTCAGCACCTGAAAAACTGCCACTTTGTTCCAGTCTCTATGGCTTATTTTTACTTTATTTTATTATTATCATACTTTAAGTTTTAGGGTACATGTGGACAATGTGCAGGTTAGTTACATATGTATACATGTGCCATGCTGGTGTGCTGCACACATTAACTCATCATTTAGCATTAGGTATATCTCCTAATGCTATCCCTCCCCCCTTCCCCCACCCCACAACAGTCCCCAGAGTGTGATGTTCCCCTTCCTGTGTCCATGTGTTCTCATTGTTCAATTCCCACCTAGGAGTGAGAATATGCGGTGTTTGGTTTTTTGTCCTTGTGATAGTTTACGGAGAATGATGATTTCCAATTTCATCCATGTCCCTACAAAGGACATGAACTCATCATTTTTTATGGCTGCATAGTATTCCATGGTGTATATGTGCCACATTTTCTTAATCCAGTCTATCATTGTTGGACATTTGGGTTGGTTCCAAGTCTTTGCTATTGTGAATAGAGCCACAATAAACATACGTGTGCATGTGTCTTTATAGCAGCATAATTTATAGTCCTTTGGGTATATACCCAGTAATGGGATGGCTGGGTCAAATGGTATTTCTAGTTCTAGATCCCTGAGGAATTGCCACACTGACTTCCACAAGGGTTGAACTAGTTTACAGTCCTACCAACAGTGTAAAAGTGTTATTTCTCCACATCCTATCCAGCACCTGTTGTTTCCTGACTTTTTAATAATTGCCATTCTAACTGGTGTGAGATGGTATCTCATTGTGGTTTTGATTTGCATTTCTCTGATGGCCAGTGATGATGAGCATTTTTTCATGTGTTTTTTGGCTGCATAAATGTCTTCTTTTGAGAAGTGTCTGTTCATGTCCTTCGCCCACTTTTTGATGGGGTTGTTTGTTTTTTTCTTGTAAATTTGATTGAGTTCATTGTAAATTCTGGATATTAGCCCTTTGTCAGATGAGTAGATTGTGAAAATTTTCTCCCATTTTTTAGGTTGCCTGTTCACTCTGATGGTAGTTTCCTTTGCTGTGCAGAAGCTCTTTAGTTTAATTAGATCCCATTTGTCAATTTTGGCTTTTGTTGCCATTGCTTTTGGTGTTTTAGACATGAAGTCCTTGCCCATGCCTATGTCCTGAATGGTAATGCCTAGGTTTTCTTCTAGGGTTTTTATGGTTTTAGGTCTAACATTTAAGTCTTTAATCCATCTTGAATTAATTTTTGTATAAGGTGTAAGGAAGGGATCCAGTTTTAGCTTTCTACATATGGCTAGCCAGTTTTCCCAGCACCATTTATTAAATAGGGAATCCTTTCCCCATTGCTTGTTTTTCTCGGGTTTGTCAAAGATCAGATAGTTGTAGATAAGCGGCGTTATTTCTGAGGGCTCTGTTCTGTTCCATTAATCTATATCTCTGTTTTGGTACCAGTACCATGCTGTTTTGGTTACTGTAGCATTGTAGTACAGTTTGAAGTCAGGTAGCATGATGCCTCCAGCTTTGTTCTTTTTGGCTTAGGATTGACTTGGCGAGGCGGGCTCTTTTTTGGTTCCATATGAACTTTAAAGTAGTTTTCTCCAATTCTGTGAAGAAAGTCATTGGTAGCTTGATGGGGATGGCACTGAATCTATAAATTACCTTAGGCAGTATGGCCATTTTCATGATATTGATTCTTCCTACCCATGAGCATGGAATGTTCTTCCATTTGTTTGTATCCTCTTTTATTTCATTGAGCAGTGGTTTGTAGTTCTCCTTGAAGAGGACCATCTAGGAGAACTTCCCCAATCTAGCAAGGCAGGCCAACATTCAGATTCAGGAAATACAGAGAACGCCACACAGATACTTCTCGAGAAGAGCAACTCCAAGACACATAATTGTCAGATTCACCAAAGTTGAAATGAAGGAAAAAATATTAAGGGCAGCCAGAGAGAAAGGTCGGGTTACCCACAAAGGGAAGCCCATCAGACTAACAGCTGATCTCTCAGCAGAAACTCTACAAGCCAGAAGAGAGTGGGGGCCAATATTCAACATTCTTAAAGAAAAGAATTTTCAACCCGGCATTTCATATCCAGCCAAACTAAGCTTCATAAGTGAAGGAGAAATAAAATACTTTACAGACAAGCAAATGCTGAGAGATTTTGTCACCACCAGGCCTGCCCTAAAAGAGCTCCGGAAGGAAGCACTAAACATGGAAAGGAACAACCAGTACCAGCCACTGCAAAATCATGCCAAATTGTAAAGACCATCGAGGCTAGGAAGAAACTGCATCAACTAACGAGCAAAATAACCAGCTAACATCATAATGACAGGATCAAATTCACACATAACAATATTAACTTTAAATGTAAATGGACTAAATGCTCCAATTAAAAGACACAGACTGGCAAATTGGTTATAGAGTCAAGACCCATCAGTGTGCTGTATTCAGGAAACCCGTCTCATGTGCAGAGACACACATAGGCTCAAAATAAAAGGATGGAGGAAGATCTACCAAGCAAATGGAAAACAAAAAAAGGCAGGGGTTGCAATCCTAGTCTCTGATAAAACAGACTTTAAACCAACAAATATCAAAAGAGACAAAGCCATTACATAATGGTAAAGGGATCAATTCAACAAGAAGAGCTAACTATCCTAAATATATATGCACCCAATACAGGAGCACCCAGATTCATAAAGCAAGTCCTGAGTGACCTACAAAGAGACTTAGACTCCCACACAATAATAATGGGAGACTTTAACACCCTGCTGTCAACATTGGACAGATCAACGAGACAGAAAGTTAACAAGGATACCCAGGAATTGAACTCAGCTCTGCACCAAGCGGACCTAATAGACATCTACAGAACTCTCCACCCCGAATCAACAGAATATACATTTTTTTCAGCACCACACCACACCTATTCCAAAATTGACCACATAGTTGGAAGTAAAGTACTCCTCAGCAAATGTAAAAGAACAGAAATTATAACAAACTGTCTCTCAGACCACAGTGCAATCAAACTAGAACTCAGGATTAAGAAACTCACTCAAAACCGCTCAACTACATAGAAACTGAATAACCTGCTTCTGAATGACTACTGGGTACATAACGAAATGAAGGCAGAAATCAAGATGTCTTTGAAACCAACGAGAACAAAGACACAACATACCAGAATCTCTGGGACACATTCAGAGCAGTGTATAGAGGGAAATGTATAGCACTAAATGCCCACAGGAGAAAGCAGGAAAGATCCAAAATTGACACCCTAACATCACAATTAAAAGAACTAGAAAAGCAAGAGC
Organism: Pan paniscus; assembly: GCF_029289425.2. Classification (NCBI taxonomy): domain Eukaryota; kingdom Metazoa; phylum Chordata; class Mammalia; order Primates; family Hominidae; genus Pan; species Pan paniscus. The sequence goes on along the minus strand of NC_073256.2, from coordinate 62,266,505 downwards.
AAACACATTCAAAAGCTAGCAGAAGGCAAGAAATAACTAAAATCAGTGCAGAACTGAAGGAAATGGAGACACAAAAAACCCTTCAAAAAATTAATGAACCCAGGAGCTGGTTTTTTGAAAGGATCAACAAAATTGATAGACCACTAGCAAGACTAATAAAGAAGAAAAGAGAGAAGAATCAAATAGATGCAATAAAAAAAATGATAAAGGGGATATCACCACCGATCCCACAGAAATACAAACTACCATCAGAGAATACTACAAACACCTCTATGCAAATAAACTACAAAATCTAGAAGAAATGGATAAATTCCTCGACACATACACTCTCCCAAGACTAAACCAGGAAGAAGTTGACTCTCTGAATAGACCAATAACAGGATCTGAAATTGTGGCAATAATCAATAGCTTACCAAGCAAAAAGAGTCCAGGACCAGATGGATTCACAGCCGAATTCTACCAGAGGTACAGGGAGGAGCTGGTACCATTCCTTCTGAAACTATTCCAATCAATAGAAAACGAGGGAATCCTCCCTACCTCATTTTATTAGGCCAGCATCATCCTGATACCAAAGCCGGGCAGAGACACAACCAAAAAAGAGAATTTTAGACCAATATCCTTGATGAACATTGATGCAAAAATCCTTAATGAAATACTGGCAAACCGAATCCAGCAGCACATCAAAAAGCTTATCCACCATGATCAAGTGGGCTTCATCCCTGGGATGCAAGGCTAGTTGAATATATGCAAATCAATAAATGTAATCCAGCATATGAACAGAACCAAAGACAAAAACCACATGGTTATCTCAATAGATGTAGAAAAGGCCTTTGACAAAATTCAACAACCTTTCATGCTAAAAACTCTCAATAAATTAGGTATTGATGGGACGTATCTCAAAATAATAAGAGCTATCTAAGACAAACCCACAGCCAATATCATACTGAATGGGCAAAAACTGGAAGCATTGCCTTTGAAAACTGGCACAAGACAGGGATGCCCTCTCTCACCACTCCTATTCAACATAGTGTTGGAAGTTCTGGCCAGGGCAATTAGACAGGAGAAAGAAATAAAGAGTATTCGATTAGGAAAAGAGGAAGTCAAATTGTCCCTGTTTGCAGATGACATGATTGTATATCTAGAAAATCCCATTGTCTCAGCCCAAAATCTCCTTAAGCTGATAAGCAATTTCAGCAAAGTCTCAGGATATGAAATCAATGTACAAAAATCACAAGCATTCTTATACACCAATAACAGACAAACAGAGAGCCAAATCATGAGTGAACTCCCATTCACAATTGCTTCAGAGAGAATAAAATACCTAGGAATCCAACTTTATTTTATTTTTTAAACTTTTATTTTAGGTTGAGGGGTACACATGCACATTTGTTAAATAGGTAAATTGTGTGTTGCAATGGAGGGGTGGTTGGCGTACAAATTATTTCATCACCCAGGTAATGAGCATAGTAACTGATAGGTAGTTTTTCAGTTTTCACCCTCCTCTCACCCTCCACCCTCAAGTAGTTCCTGGTGTCTGTTTTTACTCTCTTTGTATTCATATGTACTCAATGTTTAACTTCCACTTATAAGTGAGAACGTGGGGTAATTGGTTTTCTGTCCTCGTCTGTGTTAGTTTGCTTAGGATAATGGCCTCCAGCTGCATCCATGTTGATCCATGTTGCTACAAAGAACATACTTCATTATTTTTATGGTTGCATAGTATTCCATGGTATATATGTACCACATTAGCTTTATACAGCCTATCATTGATGGACATTCAGGTTGATTCCATGCTTTTGCTATTGTGAATAGTGCTGCAATGAACATAGGTGTGCATATGTTTTTATGGTAGAATGATCTATATTCCTTTGGGTATATACCCAATAAGGAGATTGCTGGGTCAAATGGTAATTCTGATTTAAGTTCTTTGAGAAATCACCAAACTGCTTTCCACAGTGGCTGAACTAATTTAACTTCCCACCAACAATGTATAAGCATTCCCTTTTCTGTGTAGCTGCACCAGCATCTGTAGTTTTTTGGCTTTTTAGTAATAGCCATTGCTGCTGGGCATGGTGGCTCATGCCTGTTATCTCAGCACTTTGGGAGGTCAAGGTGGGCAGATCACTTGAGGTCAGTAGTTGGAGACCAGCCTGCCAATGTGGCAAAACCCCATCTCTACTAAAAATACAAAAATTAGCCAGGTATGGTGGAACACACCTGTAGTCCCAGCAACTTAGGAGGCTGAGGGATGAGAATTGCTTGAACTTGGGAGGTGGAGGTTGCAGTGAGCCGAGATAGCACCACTGCACTCCAGCCCGGGTGACAGAGACTCTGTCTAAAAATAATGATAATAAAATAATAATAATAATAACCATTGTGATGGGTGTGAGATTGTATCTTGTTGTAGTTTGATTTGCATTTCTCTAATGATTAGTAATGTTGAACATTTTTTCATATGCTCATTATCCACTTGAATGTCTTCTGTTGAAAAGTATTCATGTTATTTGCCTATTGATTTGTTTGAGCTCATCATAAATTCTGGATATTAGACCTTTGTTGGATGCATAGTTTGCAGATATTTTCTCCCATTCTGTAGGTTCTCTGTTTCCTCTGTTGATAGTTTCTTTTGCTGTGCAGAAGCTCTTTAGTTTAATTAGGTCCCATTTATCAAATCTTGCTTTTGTTGAAATTGCTTTTGGTGTTGGGACCCTTTTGAATGGAAGACGTTCAACATAGAAATGGGGTCTTGCTATGTTGCCCCAGCTTTTCTCATTGTCTTCTGGATGAGGAGAATCCAGGTGGTGCTATAGTGACCATGGTTTACAGAAAAGTGTAATTTACATAGTTAAATGCATTGGTCAAACTTTATCGTAGACTGGGCATGGTGGCTCACACCTATAATCCCAGCACTTTGGGAGGCTCAGGTGAGTGGATTGCTTGAGCCCATGAGTAATCTGCCCTGGATTCATAAGCCCAGCCTGGGCCACATGGTAAAACCCCATCTGTTTAAAAAAAAAAAAAAAAAAAAGCCGGGCATGGTGGTGTGTGGCTGTAGTCTCAGCTATTTGGGAGGCTGAGGTGAGAGAATTACCTGAGCCAAGGAGGTTGAGGCTGCTGTGAGCCAGGATCACACCACTGCACTGCAGCCTGGGAAATGAGAGTGAGACCTTGTCTCAAAAAAAAAAAAAAAAAAAAGAAAAACCCAAAACAACAACAACAACAAGAAAACACAAACTTTATCATAAATAATAGAAATGATAGAGAAAAGAATGCCCCCAGAATCCAACCATCTTAGCCAGATAACATGTCTTTGTGTGTGTGTGTATGCAGTTTCTACTCTATTCATATCCTTTGCCCAATTTTGTGATATTTTAAATCGTGAATCATTGGTTCTCAACTCTGGCTCATGTGAATCTCTAAGGGAGTTTTTACAAGGCAGGGATGACCATGCTCTACCTTGACCTAGAGAATCAGAATCTCAAGAAACTTCTTAAAATGAACCCCAGGACAACATTCTATTTCTGGAGGCAACATCAGTCACTGTGCAGCAGCTACATTGTGTGAGGTAAATACCCGGGGTTCTTTATCTCACGCCAAGAAAATTTAGTACATGGACACACACGAGGAGTTTAGGAGTGGAGGTTTAATAGGCAAAAGAAAAAGAAATAAAGAGAAAGGAAAACAGCTCTCTCTCTAGTGAGAGAGGGGGCACTTCTGAGGAAAAGATTTGCCTGTGGCAGATATGCTGGATTTTATAGACAGGCTTGAGGAGGCAGTGTCTAGTTTACACAGGGCTCACAGATTGGCTCAAACAGGTATGACATGGGGGAGCTGGCTGTCCCACCCTAATCTTATTATGCAAATGAACTTTCCCATTGGTGGCACCATCTTGTCTGCTCCTTACTGTACACCTGGCTGACAAAGAGAAGGGAAGATGGAGCCGCCATCTTGAACATGATTGGTATAAACTGACAGCATCATCTGCAGCTTGATTTTACAGGCTGCTCTTTGTTAGAAAGGAAAATAATTTAGGGTTGCCTTTCATTAAAAGGAAAATGTTACCAAGGACTTCCGTACTCTCACTATGTGCCTAAGTAATTTCTTCCTAACTCTTGTATCAACCGCATTTAAACAATTTTTTAAATTGAGGTAAAATTCACCATTTTAAAGTGTACAATTCAGTGATATGTAATACATCACAACATTGTGTGACTGAGGTATTCTCGTAAGAAATTTTCAGTTACATCTGCTTATATTGTGTAAAACTAGAAAGTTACATTTGCAAGAGATAAAATTAAACACACTAAGAAAGTTAATTTTTTCAAACTATTATTTTCTAATGGTTTTTGTTATTTCCATCCCCAGTTCAGTGAGATAGAATTGTAGAAATCTCTCGGAATATTGGGAGTGTTCTGTTCACCTCTTCAGGTCTGAAAGAGTGAGCAAGGCTGCCTAGGGTTCAGCAAGAACTCCTTTCTGGATTAAATGCTATGAATTTGGAGGCCAAATATGAATATAGTCCAATGATAACAAAAGCTGATACATTTTGAAATTTTATTGTGTTCCAACTATCCTGCCAGTTTGCAAATCTTCACATTATTCCTAAATCTCCCAACAAGCCTACCTAGTTCTTATCTTTTTTCCGCTTGGCAAGTGAAGAAACTGAAAATCTGAGGGGACTTGCTCAAGGTCATATAGTTTAAAAGTAATGTAGCTGAGGTTTCCATATTTGATCTGTATGATACCATAGCCCAGATCCTCACTCCCTGAACTCTCTGGACTCCAACTGGGTGTCCAAGCATTCAGTTCCATTCTAACCATTTACCTAGAGTAAGCATGAACCCCAAAGGTTAACGGCTCAGTCCCACAAGACTGCCCTCATTTCAGAAACGAATCCCAAGTCCCAGGCCTCCCATACTTCTGACTGATTGGTTGCAAACTGGGGTTCACAGGACTCCCTCTTCATGTTTGATAATTTGCTAGAACAGCTCACAGAACACAGAAAGTCACTTTACCTAATATTACCAATTTGTTTTAAAGGATATGACTCAGAAACAGCCAAATGGAAAAGATGCATAGTGTAAGGTATAGGGGTACATGGAGCTTCCATGCCCTCTCTAGGTGCACCACACTGTCAGTCCCTGGCTGTGTTTACCAATCCAGAGGCATTCTGGGACCCATAATTTAGGTGTTTTATGAAGGTTTCATTACATAGGCATGATTGATTAAACAATTGGCCATTGCTGATTAACTCAATCTCCAGCCCCACTCTCCTCCCAGGATGTTGAGGGGTGGAGCAGAAAGTTCCAACTCTCTAATCATTTCATTGGTTTCTAGAAAAAGGACTCCTTATGCTCCAAGAGTCACGTTGTTAGCATAAACTCAGATATGGTTGAAAGGTGCTTACTATGAGTAACAAAAGATGCTCCTATTACCCCTGTCACTCAGGGAATTCCAAGGGTTTTAGAACTCTGTCAGGAGTCAGCATGGTGGCAAGCACCTGTCATTTTAGCAACTCAGGAATCTGAGGCAGGAGGATCACTTGGGCTCAGGAGTTTAAGGCTGCAGTGAACTATGACCATGCCACTGGTGAGACCATGTCTCTTAAAAATTATTATTATTATTATTATTTTAAAGCTCTGTGTGAGAAACCAAAGACAAAGACCAAGTACATATTTCTTACTATCACACTCCCAAAACATAGCATGAGAACTTGGGAGCCTAACATTAAGTAGAGAAGCTGACTGAAACACTAAGAGACAAGACTTCTAGGTGTCTGAACCCAATGCATGGAACCAGGGAGGCCAAAACAGAAAAGAGGCAGGGACAGAATGCTAGCCAGAAAGTAGAGGTTGTGCTTGAAGTTTTGCTTGTTCACCTGGTAAAGTCCTCTTCCTTTGGCAGGAAGAGTTTGCCTGAAGCAAGCTCAATGTGTCCACTGAGGGGAGGCCAGAATAGGTTTCCACCATCACTAGGTGACAGGCATCAAAAATAGGGTCAAGCTAAGAAGAGTGGTGAAATGTATTAGGAAGCCAGTGGTAGCAGTGCCTGTGGGAAAGTGTTTAGAGCATTCTCTGATGTTTTTGTGGGTTCTAGGTTACCCTCCTGGGTGTTCCTAAGCTGCCTGGCCTCTAGTTATTCACTTGGCAAGCATTTATTGGGTGCTTCCTATGTGCCAGGCATTGTGCTTGGCTTTGAAAGGTGTCAAGAGCAGCAGAGACCTGAAAAAGGGTAGAGGAGGAAATGATACCTTTCAGAGAAATGGCTATTCTGTAAGAGGAAAACAGCAATTTACTGATTCACTGTAGCCATTTCTATGTAGTCTGAGAAGGTAAAAGAACCAAGGTGTCTGGAGGGGTGTACCAGAAGGGCATCTGGTAATTGCATGGGCAGTTTTGAATGGCTTCTTGCAAAGTGTGGGCATCCATTGGAATGGAAGGTTGGAGGCCGACTGGCTGAATAGTCCATGAAGATGGAGAATCTCTTTAATGATTATGTAGTTTGCTCCAACCTGGGTGGTTGTTGGGTGGATGGAGGTGCAAGAGATCCCTTAATTTAAATATGGCAGGCAGTGCATCTGAAACGGAGGCCATGACAATTGGAGAGGCATTTAGAATTGGCAGTGGTGCTGCTGCCTGGGCTGCTTCTTGTCTTGGTGGTAGGCATCAAAGGTCAAGCTAAAGAGTCATCAAGTGTATTAGTTTCCTAGGACTACTGTAATGAATTACCACAAACCAAGTGGCTTAAAACAACATAAGTTTATTTTCTTGAAGTTCTAGGGACCAGAAGTCTCTCTTCAGGGTGTCAGCAGAACCACATTTCCTAAGAAGCAACTAGGGAAGATACTTTCCTTGCCTTTTCCATCTTCTGGTGGCTCCAGATGTTCCTTGGCTTGTGACTGCATGACTCCAATCTCTACCTTCACATGGCCTTCTCTGTTTCCCTTCTGTGTGTCTCTTTAAGAACACTTGTCCTTGGATTTAAGGTCCAACTGAATAATCCAGGATGATCTCATCCTGAAGTCCTTCACTTAATTACATCTGCAAAAATGCTTTTTTCCAAATAAAGTCACAGTCACAGGTTCTGGGGCATGTGTATATATTTCTGGGGGGCCACCATTCAACTACTATATCAACTCCTCTACATACTATGTTCAGAGATATAAATGGACAGAGGTAGCCTCACAGAGAAGCCCAAATTTCAGACAGTTATTTGCTTGCTCTGATAAATTCCTCTCAGTCTTCTCACCTTTGTTCTGTCACCAGATATTCTGGATCACAGCCAAATGCTGTGGGGAGATGTGTTTTTCTGTCTATGCTGGGGCCTGATGGCTTAGACATGCCTGGTCTGAAGGATTTCCTGAGGTTGAGACTGACCGTGCCATACCCTGTGAGTTCAGCTTCTAAGACGGTTACTTAGCAGTAGACAAAAATAAATCACTTTGAAAAGGTGACCCAAAATGCTCTCAATAAACAGTATCTATGATTGTTATTTTGAGGTCTGCCACAATTGATCTGGACAGTCTGCATATAGCCTACATTAGGTGCCAGTTTTTTAAAGGAAGCATTCAGAACATAGAGGCAGCCTTGATATCTCATCACTTTTGCTCTCAGCTTTCTGCACTGCAGATATAGCAGTGAGTATAATTTGTATCTGCAGTCTTTGAAACCCTTCAGTACCTGCTAGGAAGCACTGGTCCCCATTATGGTGTTAAGAACCTAGCTTTGGAATATTGGGCTGGGTGCTGCCACGATGGCCAAATTAGGGTAAAAGTGAAATGAGTTTTCAGCTGCTTCAAGGATGTACTGATGGCTGGATTCCAGCAAGCGCTTTTCCCCTTTGGTGGGTGTTGTTTAGAGTAGTTATGACTGAGATGCACTGGATGGGTTGGTCATATCTAACAAGCCTCAGGAATGACTAGATGATCCCCTTCTGAGGATCTTTCACTACAGCAATGCAGAATGTTTTTGTTTCATCCCAGAGAGATGTTCACAACATTTTATTCAATGAGAAAACCAAATAATAGCAGACTATTCAGACTATAGCAGACTATATAGGATATTATGTAATGCAATACCCGGGCCCCATTATAGTATTTTCTCCTTTATTTTTCTCCATAGCACTTATCTTCATTTATACATGTAATTTATGTGTCTCATTAATTTCTCCTGTTCCCCTGCACCATGAATGCAATAAGCTCCATGCCCCAGAACATAATACATGCTCAAAACATGTTGTTAGTTTAATGAAAAAATTAAACCCTTTGTCCTCTGACAATCCTAATCATAACCTCCAAAAGAAGGAAAAAGGGTTAGTCTGGTCTCTAGCCACAAGTGTAACTTTCAGCAGCTAAAAACCATGTTCACCTCTGCTTGTTGTGTTCAAGAACAGGCAAGAGATCAATATGACTGGGATGCAATGAACTAGGGAGAGGGAAGTAAGAGATACAGTTGGAAGACAATGAAGGTGGATATTTGTTAAGCTTTTGGGCTCACAATTCGACTCTGATTTTGTTGGGGCCTGTTACTCCAGGGCTCCTGATTCCTAGTTCAGAAGCTATAAACAGTATCTATGACCGGACTGGGCATATCTGTCGCTGGACAGGGCATAACCTGGAAATGCTTAGGGGAATTCTGTTAGAGGAAGGCTTTTGTTTATTTAACACACATTATATTCAGGAACCTGGGCTCGATAATCTTACGTTCACCATTTTATCTAACACTATAAAATTATACATTCCTTGCCCATGAAAATGTCCAGTTCATCTGCCTTTTTCACCCCTATACTTCTCTAGCCTGCAACCAAGCCTCTAATCATCAGCCCCTGTTACACTTTCAACAAATTAGGTCACTTCTGGCTTTACTTATTTCCCTTCCAACTTAAAATATTTAAGCTCTATTAGCCAGTTTAGATTGGGTTATGCTGCGGTTACAAATGACTCCTAAGTCTCAGACACATACAACCAGAAAAGTTTGTTTGCTCACTTCAGCTACATATTGATCATGGGTAGGCTGTGACCCTTCTCAACATAATTCTCACTCTGGGCCCCTGGTTGGTGGAGTTGCTCCTACCTGGAATGCTGGCAGAGGAAAAAGAGATGGTGTTGAGCTACATCATGGTTCTTATAATTTCTGCTTACCAGTGACACCTGTCACTTCTGCTCATGTTTCATTGGCAATAGCAAGTCACCTGGCTATGCTGATATCAATGGGTTACATATAGTATAATCCTCCCCCAGAGAGGTGCATTGCATATTTTTGAGCAATAATAGAACATACCAAAAGTGTATCCCTGCAGAAGCACACTCACTGCACCTGTGCTCCTGAGCCCTCTTATCCTTCTTCCACACACACTGTTCCAAACACAGAACCTGGATCCATTCCCTCCATGTCTTGACACTGGCTCTCAGACTGCCCTGTGTTGTTGGAGGCTCTGCCCTCCCCGACGTCGCCAGTCCACATTCATGCTTGGGTTTTCCTCCTTTGCTGGACCACCATGATGCCCACCCATCTTTTCCTTTTCCCCTCATTAACTCTGATATTTGCCTGTTATTTTCAAGTTCACCCTCACAACATCTCAAACCCTTCAGTACCTGCAGAAGATGAACCTCTTGTTTTTTATGAAAAACAGTGGCCTATAAGTATGAATTATTCTAAAACTTGTAAACTCTCCTTCGCATTTCTTTTCTCCTCTCTGCTGTTTTTCTCCACGGCACTTATTTATCATCATCGACATACTTAGCTGATAAATCTTGTATGATGGTAAATATTAGGTGTCAACTTGATTGGACTGAGAACTGCCTAGAGTATTGTTCCTGAGTGTGTTCGTGAGGGTGTTGCCAGAGGAGATTGACTTTTGTGTTGGTGGACTGGGAAGGAAGACCCACCCTCAAGGTGGGTGGGCACCAGTCAATCACATGTCAGAGCAGCTAGAACAAAGCAAGTGGAGGAAGCTGGGATAACCTTGCTAGCTGAGGCTTCTGGCTGTCCTTTTACCTTCTTCCCATGCAGGATGCTTGCTTCTGTTCCTTCTGCCCTTAGACATCAGACTCCAGGTTCTTCTGCATTTGGACTCTGGTACTTGCACCAGCAGCTTCCCCAGGGCTCTCAGGCCCTCAGCCTCAGACTGAAGACTGCACTGTGGACTTCCCTGGTTTTGAGGCTTCTGGACTTGGACTGAGCCACTACTAGCTTGTCTCTTTCCCCAGCTGGCAGACAACCTATTGTGAGACTTTGCCTTGTAATTGTGTGAGCCAATTCTCTCTAGTAAACTCCCTTTTACATATACGTGTATCCTATTGGTTCTGTCCCTCTGGAGAACCCTGACTAATACACCTTGTTTATTTTTTCCCCGCTGCCCTTTCCTTTTCTAGGTTTACCGAGACCACTACCATTCTTTCCCTCTTTTCTGTTCTACAGTAAAAGTTATTTTTTCTCACTAAATGCATGGTATTCTGCCCATTTCCCATGGCTTCTCTCAGTCCTGCTCTGTTTATTCTTCTTACTCTCTTAAGAAGAAATCCTTGCCCATTCCTTGGCTTTTTCCGCCTGGTCTACTTACTGGTTTCTGTTGTTCTCAGAGACACACTGAGACCTTTCACATCTCACTGTCACTTCTTGGAAGGGCTCTCTCTACCTGTTTTGCATGCTACGGAACCTCTTGGGAAGACACGGGCAGTCCTGAGTCACGGAACTTGAGCTGTTTGGTATTGGTATGTTAATTTATCTTCTTAGACCACTTACCACTTCCTTAACTTCACAAGAGAAGAATAATTATTATTTTCCACGGTTGATGTGAAGAGTGGAAATAACATATACAAAACGCACTGCAGTTAAGAGATAATAAATGACAGCAAATGTCCTTATTAGTGTTATTCTATCAGTCTCAGCTCAGATATCTTCTGCTCTGTGAGCTCTACTCTGAATCGTATCTAGTTCTTCTCTGGGTTCATTGTGCTCTATTCTTAAATACTTTAAAGCAGTAATTATTCTGATTCTAATTAGTGGTCTTTCTCAATAACATTTTAATGTTTTAGATCTCTTCCTCCAACCCCTGCCCCAGCCTAACCAGTGTTTTCTTTTGTGTGTGTGTGTGTGTGTGTGTGTGTGTGTGTGCAGGCTAAATCACTGGTCTTCGTTTATTTGTGGCTAAATAAATGTTTTGTTCGAACAGTAAAGAGTTCCCAGTTCTATGGGATCTATAGTTCTCCAAAATGAATACATACATAATCCATGTAAATATTTCACTTTTAAAACAAATTTTTAATTTTTAAATTAAATTTAATTTGTGCATGTATGTATGTGTGTGAGACCAGGGATGGGGGTGGGTCTCACTATGTTGCTCAGGCTGGTCTTGAACTCCTGGCCTCAGGCCACCCTCTTGCCTTGGGCTCCCAAAGTGCTGGAATTATAGGCGTGAAACACTGCACCCAGCCTCAATTTTGTTTTAACAGATCCTAGAGCGAGAAAGCAAGTAGCATTGTGATAGAGTAGCTGAATAGGAAGCAGTTCCTAAAATCTGAAGAAAAGGAGGTGTGGGAAGGGTCAGGTAACAGGAACTGTGGTCTTCTTGAGATGAGCTTTGAGGTCAGGGAGCCAGGCGGCTAAATGTCCTGAGACTACTCCATCCCACCTTTTGCATCTCCTTGAAATGTCTTCTTTCACACACTCTCCCTGAAAGAGGAGGGCAAGGGAGCCAGGACAGAAAGTGAGGTGGAGAACAGTAGAGCTCTGGAGGGACAAGCAGGAGATAAGCAGCACAACCAACCACACTAGATAACACATCAAGTAGGAGAACCCATCTTCCACTACATAGGCAAGGTGCTATGGGAAATGGACACCTTGGAAATGGGTTTACACAGATTATGACACAATTCTTTACTGTTGTGAAACTGTGTTTGGATAAATCCCTCAACTTATCTGAGTCTTGTTTTCTCATCTTTAAATGTAGATAGAAGACCTACTTTCCCACATTGCTCTCAGGTTTAAAATACATCAATTAGGATACAGCAAAATCTGTTTGATGCTGAAAACTTTCCAGCAAGAATGAACCTTAGAACAAGTCATCTCTTATCTTTACTCTTGCGTATAACTACCAAAATCTACTCCATCTTCTGTGCTTAGGGATTTTATATCATTGGCATTTTTTATTTAGTGGGGAATGCATTGTATGGGGATATCAAACCTGCATTCTCTCCAAGCATTGACTGTAGTCTGATCTTAGTAGGTCGTGCACATATAATTTCACTATTTCTCAATTTATTTTGGTGCTGATGTAATTAGTAAAATATGATTTAAGAATGTTATGATACTTTTTAAAAATTGTGATGTCTTTTGTTCATCAAAGAGATACTTAAAAGCACATAGTCATCTGTGGATGTAGGTTGACAAAATCCTTTTTGAGATTGTAAAAGGAATCTTTGTACTTAAAATGTTTAAGGACCACTGATGTGTTTTGGCTTCATGAATCAATTAGATTTAGATTTTATTTTATTGTTTTAGAGATGGGAGTCTCACTTTGTCAACCTCGCTGGAGTGGAGCTCACCGCAGCCTCAAACTCTTGGGCTCAAGTTATCCTTCTGCCTCAGCCTTCTGAGTTGCTGGGACTAAAGGGTGTGCCACCATTTTTTTGTAGATGTGTGATCTCGCTGTGTTTCCCAGGCTGGTCTTGAACTCCTGGTTTCAAGTGATCCTCTTGCCTTGGCCTCGCAAAGTGTTGGGATTATGGGCGTGAGCCACCACTCCTGACTCCGATTTATTAATATATTTTATAAGGACATTTTAGGCCTTACGCATCAGTTTCTGAGGACAAGCTTTTCTCTGCACTCCATAATAAATCAGACGGTAGTGCAACAAAAAACGGTGACGATTTCCCTAAGAACAAACCAAGTGGAGAAGACTCCCTAATTGTCAGAACAGCGGGTAACCTGGGCAGATCTCTGAGGCTGTCCTTTAACACGCGCACTGAGAAACAGAAGACGATGGAAACAAAAGAATGCCTTCTTGCTCCCTCCCGCCGCCCCTCTTAGTCCCGCCCCGCCCCAGCCGCCCCGCGAGCCCCGCCTCTGCACGCGCTGGTTGACCCTCGCAGGCATGATGAAACTTCCCGCACGCATTACAGCAGCCCAGCCAGTATAAGCGCCAGCAGCCCTGCCGCCGGCATGCTGTCCACAGCCCTGGCCTCCGCTGCCCACATCGCCCTGACCTGTTTGCGCCCTGGTGAGCCGACCCCGGCGTCCCGCGCAGCACCCTCCTCGCGTGCTCTGGGGCTGCCCCGGGAGGAAGGAGGCGAGGATGCGTTCTTCAGCCTGGCACCCGGCAGACGCGGTTTGGGGGCGACGGCGGACGCTGTGGCTCCTGCGGTAGAGAGGGCGGGGCGGACGCCCAGCTCTTGTTGCGCACCTGGCAGCAAGAGGGTGCGGAAGGACCTCTCTGTCCTGGTACACTGAGGCATGAAGGGAACCATGGCCGGGAGGCAGAGCTACTCCAGAGAGAAGGCAGCGGCGGCCTGAGCCCCTGTAAATGTTATATATGTACTTTTTTTACTATGTGGCATCGAAGCCTGTGGACATTTTACCAGTCCAGAGCCTCTGTTTCGGACGGGTCGGAGCGTGCACGTGGCTAGGGCACAGTCAGGTGTCTGTGGTCCTGATCTAGGAAGCAGAGACTCCGGCTTTATCATCACCTCGGTGTCTGTGCTTTCCCCTTAAACTGCCTCCGTCCTCACCTGGACTCCCTCACCATGCCTCCTTTCCTCTCACTCCTCTGCCACCCCAGTACCCACCCCTCTCTGTAGACTGCAAGACTCAACAAGTGACTTGCTGAGCAAACCCTGAGAGAAGAGGTCTGTTTAGGGACACAGGAAGCCAAGTACAGAAAAAGCAAAAGAATTAGCATGGCTTTTTCAATGGATGTCTATTTTACAGGACTGGCTGTAGATTATTGTTATAGCTTTAAATAAAAGGATAGTTTTCGTCTCGGCCCATGGCCTACATTATTTCTTTACCGTCCATTGCCCTGGGCGCTTGACTAATAATTTAACAGCAGTTTTTTTTTTTAAATTTTAAATCATGATTCATTGCATTGCTGTAAGAGTAATTAGAGGTAAAGTAGGGCTTGAACCTGTCTGTAGTTCGTTACTTACTGAGATCTTAACATAAAAAAAGTAAGTTGAGAGGGTGAAGTTTTAAGTAGCGCTAAGTGGAATAGAAATTAAATGCACTGTAAGTGCGAAGTCCAATTCGGTAGGCGCTAGCCACCTGTAACTGTTGAGCACTTGAAATGGTGGCTAGTCCTAATTGAGATGTGTTGTGTTAAATACATTGGATTTTGTCGTTGGAGTAGGAAGAATAGTGCAAAATATCTGCTTGATAATTTTTTATATTGATTACATGTTAAAGTGATACTATTTGGGACATATTGAGTTAAGTATACTTAAAATTAATTTCACCTTTTTTTTAATGGGGCTACTAGTATATTTAAAATTACATACGTGACTCACATATTTATTGGACAGCCCTGCTCCAGAAGTTTAGGAAGAAATAAGAAAAATATTGAAAACAGGTAGCGGCAGTAGGAAGTTTGCCAACCTTTAAGACTGATTACAATAAAAATAGGTGACAGTTTTAATTGGCTTTTTCCTACTAGAAAAAATAAGTACATTTTACATGCCTCTTTGTTCTCCCTCCTTCTCCTCCAATTTAGTGGTTAGCTTGTATTTACTATAGCACGCTAAATATTCACTAAGCAGCGTTAAGAAGACTTAGGTAAATGATTCCCTGATGACCACACTTGATTTTCAAAGCACTTTCCTAACCCATTTTTAATTGGTACAGAGTCAAAGACAGATGGCTTATTAGTAGTCATCTCATTTAAATCTCATAGAATTTTCCCACTAAATCTCAAAGTAAGTAATTTGTTATAGGCTATTATAGGCTATTTGGTCAAGTGCATGGAAGGGACAGCATTAGGACATGTGGTAGTTCATTTCCAAATTACTTGAGATGATTTTCATTGTAATCATATATTATTTGGTTCTGGTTTTCCGGAAAAGCCAGCTAAACCTTTGTTTTATTTAGATATAAATGAAATATCTTCAAAGGATTGCTCAAAGTGACTTATGCAGCTTGAATATATATTTTTTCCTTAGGGTGTTTATCCCAAATTATCTGGCTATTTACTGCAATTTTCAGTTAAAAAAAATAGTTATTTTTCAAGTTAGAGATGTTTTAGTAAAAGCAGTCATTTTGAGCTGGCAGCAGCCAAATAAAACAGCCCTTTATTTCACAGTTGAGAGTTTGAAATTGGAAGTTAATTGATGTATGTAAGGATGATTTATTTGCTTCCAGGTTTATAGGAAGGAGCCCAGTTGTTTTTTTTTTTTTTTAGAAATGTTGTTGCTGTATATGTCCCACCTACTTTGCTTCCTTCCTAAACAATGCAACTTTCAGACAGAAATATTTGAGAACATTTTTGTCAGTTAGAACATTTTGATAGCAAACATTTTGTATCTTCTGTCAACTTAGAATGTTTTATTTGTTATAGCCAGGATATCTGATATCAAATTAAATTGCTTTATTTTCCCTTTAGACTTTCTTCAATCACACCTGAATAAATCACTTAGAGGTAAGCTAGATGTAATATAGTGAAATACTTAAAAGACCTGTGTATCTTAGTATTGCATTTACAGCAGTATGATTTTCTGTTGTACCCATTATATTCTACCTGCAGCTAGTTCAGTAAAGAGAGGGCATTTAACTGTCAAGAGAATCTGAGAGGAGACTCTAGTAATCTGGAAAGTCTCTTGGATCTTTGAGGGATTTGGGATGGAGAGAGTGGGGCTGGGATCTCTGGCTAGGTTGGAGCTAGCCTGCATTTGTATCTGTATCTTGGAAGCAGACTGAGAATGCAGAGACAGATGTGGCCTGGATGCTGCCAGCTCTAGCCAACCACTGAATCCTAAGGTGGGAGAGATGCAGGCTTTGGCTGGGTGCTAAGCTGCTATAGCTGGTTGAATGTAGAGGTCACTATCTTTTCTGAATACTAGTTAAGTAAATTAAATTATTCTCTACTCCCGTGTGTCTACCAACCTAATGGGAAATCGCTACAGAAAAGATGGTTTAAATTTTAGTCTTTGAAGTGGTTTAAGCACGTTTCTGGAATCAAGATTGAATGCAGACTTGGATTGGATATTGAATATTTTTTATTTGTCTGCTTTTCTCTCCATAGAGAGCTTATAGTTTCATTCCACCACGTGTGGCATTTGGCCCTGTTTGGCAGTGACGACTGCCTTTCTGTTCAGTGTCTGAATGCTATGTAGATTGCACACAGGGGTCCAGATGCATTCTGTTTTGAGAATGTCAGTGGATACACCAACAACTGCTTTGGATTTCACCAGAACCGCTGTTTGGAATGCAGCCAATTCAAGTGAAGAAATATCCATATTTGTGGCTCTGTTACAGTGGTGAAATCTACAACCATAAGAAGGTAAGGAAAAAGACACCAGATGTCTAGATGTGATTAAACTTAAGATCTTGTTGGTAATGATGATATTATGTATTCTGTATCATGCTTTTTACTTTGCAAAGCACACTATGTTCACTATCTCATTTGCTCAAGTATGTAGATAGGGAACTGATGAATGAAATGGTGAGTGAAATGACTTGATCACAAAAAAAGTGATAAAAATGGGGATTACAGTTCAGTTTCTTTGACTCTTAATTTTTTTTTATTTTTATTATACTATAAGTTCTTGGGTGCATGTGAAGAACGTGCAGTTTTGTTACATAGGTATACACGTGCCATGGTGGCTTCCTGCACCCATCAACCCATCATCTACGTCAGGTATTTCTCCTAATGTTATCCCTCCCCTAGCCCACCACCCCCTGACAGGCCCTGGTGGATGATGTTCCCCTCCCTATGTCCATGCATTCTCATTGTTCAACTCCCACTTATGAGTGAGAACATGCAGTGTTTGGCTTTCTGTTCTTGTAATAGTTTGCTAAGAATGATGATTTCCAGCTTCATCCATGTCCCTGCAAAGGACATGAACTCATCCATTTTTATGGCTGCATAGTGTTCCATGGTGTATATGTGCCACATTTTCTTTATCCAATCTATTATTGATGGACATTTAGGTTGGTTCCAAGTCTTTGATATTGTGAATAGTGCTGCAGTAAACATAAGTGTGCGTGTGTCTTTATAGCAGCATGATTTATAATCCTTTGGGTATATACCCAGTAATGGGATTGCTGGGTGAAATGGTATTTCTAGTTTTAGATCCTTGAGGAATCACCACAGTGTCTTCCACAATGGTAGAACTAATTTACATTCCCACTAACAGTGTGAAAGCACCCTTATTTCTCCACGTCCTCTCTAGCATCTGTTGTTTCCTGACTTTTTAATAATCGCCATTCTAACTGGCATGAGATTGTATCTCATTGTGGTTTTGATTGGCATTTCTCTAATGACCACTAATGATGAGCATTTTTCCATATGTCTGTTGGCTGCATAAATGTCTTCTTTTGAGAAGAGTCTGTTCATATCCTTCGCCCACTTTTTGATGGTGTTGTTTGTTTTTTTCTTGTAAATTTGTTTAAGTTTTTTGTAGATTCTGGATATTAGCCCTTTGTCAGATGGATAGAATGCAAAAATTTTCTCCCATTCTGTAGGTTGGCTGTTCACTCTGATGATAGTTTCTTTTGCAGTGCAGAAGCTCTTTAGTTAAGTTAGATCACATTTGTCAATTTTGGCTTTTGTTGCCATAGCTTTTGGTGTTTTAGACATGAAGTCTTTGCCGATGCCTATGTCCTGAATGGTATTGCCCAGGTTTTCTTCCAGGATTTTTATGGTCCTAGGTCTTAAGTTTAAGTCTTTGATCCATCTTGAGTTGATTTTTGTATAAGGTATAAGGAAGGGGTCCAGTTTCAGTTTTCTGCATATGGTTAGCCAGTTCTCCAAACAACATTTATTAAATAGGGAATCTTTTCCCCATTGCTTGTTTTTGTCAGGTTTGTCAAAAATCAGATTGTTGTAGATGTGTGGTTTTGTTTCTGAGGCCTCTGTTCTCTTCCATTGGTCTATATATCTGTTTTGGTACCAGTACCATGCTGTTTTGGTTACTATAGCCTTGTAGTATACTTTGAAGTCAGGTAGCGTGATGCCTCCAGCTTTGTTCTTCTTACCCAGGATTGTCTTGGCTATGCAGGCACTTTTTTGGTTCCATATGCAGTTTAAAGTAGTTTTTTCCAATTCTGTGAAGAAAGTCATTGGTAGCTTGATGGGGATAGCATTAAATCTTTAAATTACTTTGGGCAGTATGGCCATTTTCATGATATTGAGTGTTCCTAATCATAAGCATGGAATATTTTTCCATTTGTTTGTGTCCTCTCTTATTTCCTTGAGCAGTGGTTTGTAGTTCTCCTTGAAGAGGTCCTTTACATCCCATTTAGTTGTATTCCTAGGTATTTCAATCTCTTTGTAGCAATTATGAATGGGAGTTCACTCATGATTTGTGTCTCTGTTTGTCTGTTATTGGTGTATAGGAATGCTTGTAATTTTTGCACATTGATTTTGTATCCTGAGACTTTGCTGAATTTGCTTATCAGCTTAAGGAGATTTTGGGCTGAGAGGATGGGGTTTTCTAAATAGATAATCATGTCATCTGCAAACAGAGACAATTCGACTTCCTCTCTTTCTATTTGAATACCCTTTATTTCTTTCTCTTGCCTGATTGCCCTGGCCAGAACTTCCAATAGTATGTTGAATGGGAGTGGTGACAGAAGGCATGTTGAATAGGAGTGGTGTCTTGTACCAGTTTTCAAAGGAAATGCTTCTAGTTTTTGCCCATTCAGTATGATATTGGCTGTGGGTTTGTCATAAATAGCTCTTATTATTTTGAGATATGTTCCATTGATACCTAGTTTATTGAGAGTTTTTAGCATGAAGGGTGTTGAATTTTGTCAAAGGCCTTTTCTGCATCTATTGAGATAATCATGTGGGTTTTGTCATTGGTTCTGTTTATGTGATGAATTATGTTTATTGATTTGCATATGTTAAACCAGCCTTGCATCCCAGGGATGAAGCTGACTTGATCTTGGTGGATAAGCTTTTTGCTGTGCTGCTGGCTTCAGTTTGCCAGTATTTTGTTGAGGATTTTTGCATTGATGTTCA
The DNA here is from genome assembly GCF_029289425.2 of Pan paniscus. NCBI lineage: Eukaryota > Metazoa > Chordata > Mammalia > Primates > Hominidae > Pan > Pan paniscus. The sequence continues at coordinate 62,247,335 of NC_073256.2, read as the reverse complement.
TCAGGGATATTGGCCTGAAATTTTTTGTTTGTTTGTTTTATCTCTGCCAGGTTTTGGTATCAGGATGATGGTGGCCTCATAGAATGAGTTTGGGAGGATTCCCTCTTTTTCTATTGTTTGGAATAGTTTCAGAAGTAATGGTACCAGCTCCTCTTTGTACCTCAGGTAAAATTCAGCTGTGAATCTGTCTGGTGCTGCACTTTTTTTGTTTGGTAGGCTGTTAATTACTGCCTCAATTTCAGCACTTGTTAGTGGTCTATTAAGGGATTCGACTTCTTTCTGGTATTGTCTTGGGAGGGTGTATGTGTCCAGGAATTTATCTGTTTCTTCTAGATTTTAGTTTGTGTGGAGGTGTTTATAGTATTTTCTGATGATAGTTTGTATTTCTGTGGGATCAGTGGTGATATCCCCTTTATCATTTTTTATTGCATCTATTTGATTCTTCTCTCTTTTCTTCTTTATTAGTCTGGCTAGTGGTATATCTATTTTGTTGATCTTTTTATAAAACCACCTCCTGGATTCACTGATTTTTTTGAAGGATTTTTTCATGACTCTGTCTCCTTCAGTTCTGCTCTGATCTTAGTTATTTCTTGTCTTCTGCTAGATTTTGAATTTGTTTGCTGTTGTTTCTCTATTTCTTGTAATTTTGATGTTAGGGTGTCAATTTTAGATCTTTCCTGCTTTCTCTTGTGGGCATTTAGTGCTATAATTTTCCCTCTACACCCTGCTTTAAATGTGTCCCAGAGATTCTGGTACATTGTGTCTTTGTTCTCATTGGTTTCAAAGAACATCTTACTGCTGCCTTCATTACATTATTCACCCAGTAGTCATTCAGTAGCAGGTTGTTCAGTTTCCAGTAGTTGTGTGGTTTTGAGTGAGTTTCTTAACCCTGATTTCTAATTTGATTGCACTGTGGTCTGAGAGACTTTTTGTTATGATTTCCATTCTTTTACATTTGCTGAGGAATATTTTGCTTTCAATTATGTGGTCAATATTAGAATAAATGTGATGAGGTGCTGAAAAGAATGTATATTCTTTTGATTTGGGGTGGAGAGTTTTATAGATGTCTATTAGGTCTGCCTGGTCCAGTGCTTAGTTCAAGTCCTGAATAATCTTGTTCAGTTTCTGTCTTATAGATCTGTAGAATATTGACAGTGGGGTGTTAAAGTCTCCCACTATTATTGTGTGGGAGTCTAAGTCTCTTTGTAGGTCTCTTAAGAACTTGCTTTATGAATCTGGGTGCTCCTGTATTGGATGCATATATATTTAGGATACTTAGCTCTTCTTACTGCGTTGATCCCCTCACCATTATATAATGCCCTTCTTGTCTCTTGATTTTTGTTGGTTTAAATTATGTTTTATCAGAGATTAGGATTGCAACTCCTGCTTTTTTTTTTTTTTTGCTTTCCATTTGCTTGGTAAATAGTTCTCCATCCCTTTATTTTGAGCCTATGTGTGTCTTTGCATGTGAGATGGGTCTCCTGAATACAGCACACTGATGGGTCTTTACTCTTCTTCCAGTTTACCAGTCTGTAAACAGCATTTAGCCTATTTACATTTAAGGTTAATATTGTTACATGTGAATTTGTTCCTGTCATTATGATGCTAACTGGTTGTTTTGCCCATTAGTTGATGCAGTTTCTTCATAGTGTTGACATTCTTTACAATTGGGTATGTTTTTGCAGTGGCTGGTACCTGTTGTTCCTTTCTGTGTTTAGTGCTTCCTTCGGGAGATCTTGTAAGGCAGGCCTGGTGGTGACAAAATCTGTCAGCATTTTCTTGCCTGTAAAGTATTTTATTTCTCCTTCGCTTATGAAGTTTAGTTTGGCTGGATATGAAATTCTGGGTTGAAAATTCTTTTTTTTAAAGAATGTTGAATATTGGCCCCCAGTCTCTTCTGGCTTGTAGGGTTTCTGCAGAGAGATCCACTGTTAGTCTAATGGGATTCCTTTTATGGGTAACCCGACCTTTCTCTCTGGCTGCCCTTAACATTTTTTTCCTTCATTTCAACCTTGGTGAATCTGACAATTATGTGTCTTGAGGTTGCTCTTCTTAAGGAGTATCTTTGTGGTATTCTGTCTATTTCCTGAATTTGAATGTTGGCCTGTCTTGCTTGGTTGGGAAGTTCTCCTGGATAATCTCCTGAAGAGTATTTTCCAACTTGGTTCCATTCTTCTCTTCACTTTCAGGTATACCAATCAAACGTAGATTTGGTCTTTCCCATAGTCCCATATTTCTTGAAGGCTTTGTTTGTTCCCTTTTGTTCTTTTTTCTCTAATCTTGTCTTCTGTCTTTATTTCATTAACTTGATCTTCAATCACGGATATCCTTACTTCTACTTGATCGATTTGGCTATTGGTACTTGTGTATGCTTCACGAAGTTCTTGTGCTGTTTTTCAGCTCCATCAGGTCATTTATGTTCTTCTCTACACTGGTTATTGTAGTTAGTAATTTGTCTAACCTTTTTTCAAGGTTCTTAGCTTCCTTGCATTGAGTTAGAACATGCTCCTTTAGCTCAGAGGAGTTTGTTATTACCCACCTTCTGAAGCCTCCTTCTGTCAATTTGTCAAACTCACTATCTGTCCGGTTTTATTCCCTTGCTGGCGAGGAGTTGTGATTCTTTGTTGGAGAAGAGGCATTCTGGTTTCTGGAATTTTCAGCTTTTTTTGTGCTGGTTTCTCCCCATCTTTGTAGATTTATGTACCTTTGGTCTTTGATGTTGGTGACCTTCGGATGGGGTCTTTGAGTGCATGTGCTATTCCTTTCTGTTTGTTAGTTTTCCTTCTGACAGGCCCCTCTGCTGCCAGTCTGCTGGAGTTTGCTGGAGGTCCAATCCTGACCCTCTTTGCCTGGGTATTACCAGTGGGGGCTGCAGAACAGCAAAGATTGCTGCCTGATCTTTTCTCTGGAAGCTTTATCCCAGAGGGGCACCTGCCAGATGCCAACAGAGGTCTCCTGTATGAGATGTCTGTCAACCCCTACTGGGAGGTGTCTTTCAGTCAGGATACACACGGGTCAGGGACCAACTTGTGGAGGCAATCTGACCCTTAGCAGAGATCAACTGCTGTGTTGTGAGGTCCACTGCTCTCATCAGAGCTGTCAGGGATGTTTAAATCTGCTGAAGTTTCACCCACAGCCGCCCCTTTCCCCAGGTGCTCTGTCCCAGGGAGATGGCAGTTTTAACTATAAGTCCCTGACTGGGGCTGCTGCCTTTTTTTCAGAGATGCCTTGACTGGAGGAGAAATCTGGCAGTCTGGGCACAGCAGCCTTGCTGAGCTGCTGTGGCCTCTGCCCAGTTTGAACTTCTCAGCAGCTTCGTTTACACTCTGAGGGTAAAACCGCCTACTCAAGGCTCAGCAATGGCAGATGCCCCTCCCTGCATCAACCTGGAAGTTCCTGGGTGGATCTCAGACTGCTGCTGTGCTGGTAGCAAGAATTTCAAGCTAGTTTGCTGGGGTCCATGGGAGTGGGACCTGCCGAGCCAGACCACTTGGCTTCCTGGCTTCAGCACCCCTTTCCAGGGGAGTGAACGTTTCTGTCTCACTGGCATTCCAGGCGCCACTGGGGTATGGAAAAAAAGAGCTCCTGCAGCTAGTTTGGTGTCTGCCCAAATGGCTGCCCAGCTTGAAACCCAGGGCGCTTGTGGGGTAGGAACAGGAGGAAACCTCCCGGTTTGCAGGTTGCGAAGACCATGGGACAAGTGCAGTGTCTGTGCCAGAGTTCCTCAGGCTCAGTCCCTCATGGCTTCTCTTGGGTAGAGGAGAAAATTCCCTAACCCCTTGCCATTCCCAGGTGAGGCAACACTCCACCCTGCTTCAGCTCTCCCTCCATGGGCTGCACCCATTGTCCAACCAGTCCCAATGAGATGAACCAGGTATCTCAGTTGGAAATGCAAAAATCACCCACCTTCTGCGTCAACCTCGCTGGGAGCTGCAGACCAGAGCTCTTCCTATTCAGCCATTGTGCCAGCCTCCAACTCTTAGGATTTTTTCTCTTTCTCCCCAGACTTTTTTTTTTTTTTTTGAGACGGAGTCTCGCTGTCACCCAGGCTGGAGTGCAGTGGCGCGATCTCGGCTCACCGCATGCTCCGCCCCCCAGGGTTCACGCCATTCTCCTGCCTCACCCTCCTGAGTAGCTGGGACTACAGGTGCCTGCCACCTCGCCCGGCTAATTTTTTTGTATTTTTAGTAGAGACGGGGGTTTCACCGTGTTAGCCAGGATGGTCTCGATCTCCTGACCTCATGATCCACCCACCTTGGCCTCCCAAAGTGCTGGGATTACAGGCGTGAGCCACTGCGCCTGGCCTCTCCCCAGATTTTCATTTTGAAAAAAATTCTAACATACAGAAAATAACAGAAGCACCCAGATTGAATACTCATTAGTGTTTTGTCATATTTGCTTGATTTTTCTTTCTACCCTGCCCCCCTACATGCACACACATCTTTTTTGCTGAATCATTTGAGACTATGGTGCAGATATTATGACACTTACTCCTAAATATATAAGCATTTATCTCCTAAGAATAAGGACATTCTTCTACATAACATCAATACCCTTATTAAACCTAAGAATCCATAATACCACCTCATATTCAGTTTATACTTAAATTTCCCTAAGTGTCTGGAGATTATCTTTTTTTTTTTTTTTTTTTTTTTTTTTTGACAGTGTCTCACTCATCCAGGCTGGAGTACAGTGGTGCAGTCTCGGCTCACTGCAACCTCTGCCTCCCAGGTTCAAGCGATTCTCCTGCCTCAGCCTCCTGAGTAGCTGGGAGTACAGGCACCTGCCACCATGCCCAGCTAATTTTTTGTATTTTAGTAAAGACGGATTTTCACCATGTTGCCCAGGGTGGTCTGGAACTCCTAAGCTCAGTCAATCTGCCCACCTTGTCCTCTCAAATTGCTTCCAAGATTATCTTTATAGCTGGTTTTTGTTTGTTTTGAGCCAGATGTCATTCAAGTTTCATGCATTTGGTTGTGATGTTTCATGGTATTTTTTGAGACTTCTTAATACATACCTGTCATGCATTGATAGAGATTTATATTCTAACCACGTTTTGGACATTTTTATCTCAAACAATAGCTTTTGTCATTGTTGCTTGCTCATAGGAACACTCTTAATAATAGTCTCATTTAAAAAGTTAAAATATTTATTCATGAAATTTCATTCACACAGTTTTTATTCCTTATTAAGAGCCTGCCATGCACTAGACATCATTTTTCTAGGTGATTGGAGATGAAATGGTGAAAAGGAAAGGCAAGAATGGAATTTCCTGCTAGTGGAAAATAGAAGGAGAAAGTATGAAAATTTTTTTCTGTCTAAGTCAAGTCAGTGTCATATACAAGAGAATACTAGGTGGTATTATGGCATTATCAGCTTGGCTTTCCCTTAAATGAAATAGGAAGTGCCCTGTTTTACTTGAACAGTGTTGTTTCTTTTGTTAAAAAGTTATAAGAAGTTAAATATTTTGAAAATAATTAATTTCTACTCTAAATTCGTCAAATGTTATATTTGTAAAAGTAGAGAAGTTCGTTCCATTGCTTCTACCAAGCATCTAAGATTGTGTACTTGGGGAAGCTAGAAATATGTCTAATTAGCAAAATGTATATTTTAGGCTTATATAAAGTATTCTGCAACATAAGCTCAAAAATCCCCCCACCACCTTTTTGATAAAAATAAAGTTTACCACCACAATAAAATACAGCCAGAGGTGTGCTGGGAGTGGAGGGAGACTGAATGAAAGAAAAGAGGAATGGGGTAAAGGCTGGGGCAAAGAGCAGGCCCTCTCCCGGCAGGGGAGTATCAGGGGCCTGCAGCCAAGTCAAATGACAGCATCACTTCAGGAAGCAAGATTAGAGGGCTTCTATCTAAGATGCAGCATTGGAGTTTGGTTTAAGAGAGTAGGACATGATACATCCATTACTCAAAGGACCCTTCTCTTTTTAAAATAAATTACCTGCAAAGATTAGGCCAAAGAGATGGGCAAGGTAGATTTGGGAAGCTGTTGCTTGCTAATGTCACCGAATGCTTGATGGTCACTTATGCTTCAGGCAGTTTAGCCCAGAACAGTCAGCAGAAGATTGTTTCCAGACCCCAACTGCTAGTTATAGGATCATTCCTCATACAGCAGAGAGGGGTGACCAGGTAGTGGCTTTATAGTCACTGCAGACAAAGCCCATTTTTGGACAGTTCAGTGAGGGCTTATAGACAAAAGTTTCACAAATTATGGAGTGAGCCGGATGGAGTGTGAAGTGTATTTATGGGTCATGCAATAAATAATAGGTTTACTTTTTGAAATTCAAAAACATGTTTTAAACTTATCTAGGACTTCCACCTGATTTAAACCTCTTCTTTCTCTAATGTCAGCCAGAAATGTACAATATACAAAGAAGAATACATCAAGGACCTTTTTGTCCTCGTAGTTTGCCAGTGATGGTGGAGAGTGTCAGAATTGGGGAGTAGCCTAATCAAACCTTCTTACTCTGCATGCAGTGGCAGTCCCTTTGCTGTCCCTTTGGGGCATGCTGACTAATAAAGCACCACCATCATTTTATCTGTCAGTGAGGCGTAGCTTTAATGCTACTGCATTGGTGGAAGCACTGGGTGTTGTCATCCACCTCTGGGGACCAGCAGCTTTGTTTTGGATCATGTATCTTTTATTTTGATGGAGCTATTTATTTTTCAGGGAATGATGCCAAATGATGTTTGTCCCTTTGCTTTACATTTTTATAGCTAGGTCTTCAAAGCTGAACTGGAGAAACTTCTTAGCCAATACTATTTTCTCAAACCAAAAGTTTACAGTTGCAGAAGTCATGTTTTTTAGTGTCATGGCAACCAGGCAACCTATTGTCTTAACTTAAATTTAGGGGTTGAGCATCCCTAATCTGAAAATCTGAAATTTGAAATGCTCCAAACTGTGAAACTTTTTGAGCACTGACATGACACTACATGTGCATTTTGATGTCACAGTCAAAATGCAGGTCTACAACACACAGTTTATTTGGCATTCTCTAGGGAAAAAAGACCCTCTCATCCTGCTTCAGCTGCAGTATAACTTTTCTACACATGCTCAGATTTCCCCATGCAAGCACGTCCACAAAGGGTAATAGAATGGCTCATGTGCAAGCAGGACACGCCAATGGCAGGATCCCCACAGATGGGACCTATGTGCATTACCCGTTGTGTATTTTTGCTTATTCTCTGCTCTGTGGTGTTAAGATACTGAAAATGTCAACAAGGCCTGTAGATATCCCTATGAGCAGCAATGATAAGGAAAAGTAGAAACATTTATAACACAGAAAGTTAAGCTGTTGGAGAAATTGGACTATAGTTTAAACATACAGATGACATGGTGAAAATGTGTGATAGAGATTTTGAAGGACTAGAGCTACCTGCATTCATAACAGAACAAGAGGTCATGTCAGTTTATAAAATCAAAGATTTCCTTTTTGTTTATTTATTTATTTATTTTTATTATTATACTTTAAGTTTTAGGGTACATGTGCACATTGTGCAGGTTAGTTACATATGTATACATGTGCCATGTTGGTGCGCTGCACCCACTATCTCGTCATCTAGCATTAGGTATATCTCCCAATGCTATCCCTCCCCCCTCCCCCAACCCCACAACAGTCCCCAGAGTGTGATATTCCCCTTCCTGTGTCCATGTGATCTCATTGTTCAATTCCCACCTATGAGTGAGAATATGCGGTGTTTGGTTTTTTGTTCTTGCGATAGTTTACTGAGAATGATGATTTCCAATTTCATCCATGTCCCTACAAAGGACATGAACTCATCATTTTTTATGGCTGCATAGTATTCCATGGTGTATATGTGCCACATTTTCTTAATCCAGTCTATCATTGTTGGACATTTGGGTTGGTTCCAAGTGCTTGCTATTGTGAATAGAGCCGCAATAAACATACGTGTGCATGTGTCTTTATAGCAGCATGATTTATATTCCTTTGGGTATATACCCAGTAATGAGATGGCTGGGTCAAATGGTATTTCTAGTTCTAGATCACTGAGGAATCGCCACACTGACTTCCACAATGGTTGAACTAGTTTACAGTCCCACCAACAGTGTAAAAGTGTTCCTATTTCTCCACATCCTCTCCAGCACCTGTTGTTTCCTGACTTTTTAATGATTGCCATTCTAACTGGTGTGAGATGGTATCTCATTGTGGTTTTGATTTGCATTTCTCTGATGGCTAGTGATGATGAGCATTTTTTCATGTGTTTTTTGGCTGCATAAATGTCTTCTTTTGAGAAGTGTCTGTTCATGTCCTTTGCTCACTTTTTGATGGGGTTGTTTGTTTTTTTCTTGTAAATTTGTTTGAGTTCATTGTAGATTCTGCATATTAGCCCTTTGTCAGATGAGTAGGTTGTGAAAATTTTCTTTTGAAAGGATCAACAAAATTGATAGACTGCTAGCAAGACTAATAAAAACAGAGAGAAGACTCAAATAGACACAATAAAAAATGATAAAGGGGATATCACCACCGATCCCACAGAAATACAAACTACCATCAGAGAATACTACAAACACCTCTACGCAAATAAACTAGAAAATCTAGAAGAAATGGATAAATTCCTCGACACATACACTCTGCCAAGACTAAACCAGGAAGAAGTTGACTCTGAATAGACCAATAACAGGATCTGAAATTGTGGCAATAATCAATAGCTTACCAACCAAAAAGAGTCCAGGACCAGATGGATTCACAGCCGAATTCTACCAGAGGTACAGGGAGGAGCTGGTACCATTCCTTCTGAAACTATTCCAATCAATAGAAAAAGAGGGAATCCTCCCTAATTCATTTTATGAAGCCAGCATCATTCTGATACCAAAGCCAGGCAGAGACACAACAAAAAAAGAGAATTTTAGACCAATATCCTTGATGAACATTGATGCAAAAATCCTCAATAAAATACTGGCAAAACGAATCCAGCAGCACATCAAAAAGCTTATCCACCATGATCAAGTGGGCTTCATCCCTGGGATGCAAGGCTGGTTCAATATACACAAATCAATAAATGTAATCCAGCATATAAACAGAGCCAAAGACAAAAACCACATGATTATCTCAATAGATGCAGAAAAAGCCTTTGACAAAATTCAGCAACCCTTCATGCTAAAAACTCTCAATAAATTAGGTATTGATGGGACATATTTCAAAATAATAAGAGCTATCTATGAGAAACCCACAGCCAATATCATACTGAATGGGCAAAAACTGGAAGCTGGCACATTCCCTTTGAAAACTGGCACAAGACAGGGATGCCCTCTCTCACCACTCCTATTCAACATAGTGTTGGAAGTTCTGGCCAGGGCAATTAGGCAGGAGAAGGAAATAAAGGGTATTCAATTAGGAAAAGAGGAAGTCAAATTGTCCCTGTTTGCAGACGACATGATTGTATATCTAGAAAACCCCACTGTCTCAGCCCAAAATCTCCTTAAGCTGATAAGCAACTTCAGCAAAGTCTCAGGATACAAAATCAATGTACAAAAATTCACAAGCATTCTTATACACCAACAACAGACAAACAGAGAGCCAAATCATGAGTGAACTCCCATTCACAATTGCTTCAAAGAGAATAAAATACCTAGGAATCCAACTTACAAGGGATGTGAAGGACCTCTTCAAGAAGAACTACAAACCACTGCACAATGAAATAAAAGAGGATACAAACAAATGGAAGAACATTCCATGCTCATGGGTAGGAAGAATGAATATTGTGAAAATGGCCATACTGCCCAAGGTAATTTACAGATTCAATGCCATCCCCATCAAGCTACCAAGGCCTTTCTTCACAGAATTGGAAAAAACTACTTTAAAGTTCATATGGAACCAAAAAAGAGCCCGCCTCGCCAAGTCAATCCTAAGCCAAAAGAACAAAGCTGGAAGCATCACACTACCTGACTTCAAACTATACTACAAGGCGACAGTAACCAAAACAGCATGGTACTGGTACCAAAACAGAGATATAGATCAATGGAACAGAACAGAGCCCTCAGAAATAACGCCGCATATCTACAACCATCTGATCTTTGACAAACCTGAGAAAAACAAACAATGGGGAAAGAATTCCCTATTTAATAAATGGTGCTGGGAAAACTGGCTAGCCATATGTAGAAAGCTGAAACTGGATCCCTTCCTTACACCTTATACAAAAATCAATTCAAGATGGATTAAAGACTTAAACGTTAGACCTAAAACCATAAAAACCCTAGAAGAAAACCTAGGCATTACCATTCAGGACATAGGCATGGGCAAGGACTTCATGTCTAAAACACCAAAAGCAATGGCAACAAAAGACAAAATTGACAAATGGGATCTAATTAAACTAAAGAGCTTCTGCACAGCAAAAGAAACTACCATCAGAGTGAACAGGCAAAATCAAAGATTTCCAAGACAAAAGCCACTGTTAATGAGGCAGATGACTCTGGAGAAACATTTTAAAAAGCCATGTGGCAGAATGGCTCCTCAACCTCAGAGGACTCGCCTCCTAGTCACTCAAGTCTTCTGATATTTCTTCTTATCTAAAAAAAAGAAAAAAATACAGTGTATAGTAACATTTTAATCAAAAAACACAGAATTGTAGGTAGAGTTTGAATGCCTGCCATTGTTTGTACAGCTGTTTAACAGCTGATGCAGGTATTCTGGTTATTATTTTTTACTGTATTAATGTATTACTGTATTAATTACAGTAATTAATTAATTACTGTAATTACAGTAATTAATTGCAGTAATTAATTAATTACTGTAATTACAGTAATTAATTACAGTAATTAATTACAGTAATTAATGTATTACTGTATTAATGTATTATTTATTTTTTACTGTATTAATGGTATGTCACATTTTTTACTTATGTGTGAATAAGTGTATGAAAATGATTGCTCATCAGTAGCATATAAATTCAGAGACAGGAATCATGGTCAATGATGTCAAACAGCCATAGGTTTTCCCATGGTAGCTGAGATAGTGACACCTTTGCTTTCTGATGGTTCCATGTACACAAACTTTGTTTCATGCACAAGTTTATTTGAAATATTATATAAAATTACCTTTGGAGTATGTGTATAAGATATATGAAACATAAATGAATTTCATGTTTAGACCTGGGTCTTATCCCCCAGATATCTCACATATATGCAAATATTCCAAAATCCAAAAATAAATAAATAAATAAATAAAAACCCAAAACCTTTCTGGTTTCAAACATTTCAGATAAGGGATACTCAATCTGCATATACATAAACATATATGTATTACATGCATAGTATGTATATTATATGCATTTCCATTCTTCCACAGGTTACATTTACAGGTTACAGGTTCTGATACGTTCCCATTATATTCTGTTTATCAGACTGCAACTACAATTTTCATGGGTTCAGCTTTATGTTGAACAGAATTTGCAGAATTATGAGTTGAAGCAAACCCTAGTTTGATATTGCTATGATTCTCCTAAATCACCAAAGTGCATGAAATGATTATAGAGCTCAGAAATACTGAAACAACTTTGCAATAAAAATATTATTAGTGAATGTACAAGGAGTGTAATATTTTGGTTTTGCTAGTGGTTCTTAAGATACAACAGCATTTTGAATTTGAATATCAGACCAAAATGGATGGTGAGTTAATTTTTCATCTTTATGACAAAGGAGGAAATGAGCAAACAATTTGTGTGTTGGATGGTGTGTTTGCAATTTTTTTACTGGATACTGCCAATAAGAAAGTGTTCCTGGGCAGAGATACATAAGGATTCAGACCTTTGTTTAAAGCAATGACAGAAGACCGATTTTTGGCTGTATGTTCAGAAGCTAAAGGTAATAATAAATTTTTCTATAGATTTTCATTATTATCTTGGTTGTGTGTTTTCTTTTAAATTATATTTGAAAATCTCTTAGAGAGCAATCCAGAAGCTTACCAGTAACTAATTAAGTTACGAGTCTTTACCTTTTTTAAAAATAACAGAGGAGTTGTACTCTCCTTTTCAGCACTTCAATTCTGTAATCCTTGAAGGATGAGTTTTTAGTGCAATCATTTATTTTTTGCTGTGCTAATAGATGCTCTGCATCTAGCTTGATCCTAAGTGCAGTTTTAAGTTTTCCTGTGCCATACTGTAATGGAAGGGTTGGCTCTGCAATTATTGCACTGCAGTACTTTGCTGCAGTTATAGCACAGCAAATATTAGGATTTCAAAAACAGCTTTATTGGTAATTCACATACCATGTAATTCACTCACTTGAAGTATACAGTTCAGTGGATTTTAGTATATTCACAGATGTTGGTAACCAACACTCCAATCAATTTTAGAATTGTTTTTCCACCAAAACCTATGCCCTTTACCTTATTTTTTACTGGAAGAGTCAACCAGGGTTTTTAATTTTTTTTATTATTATTTTTTTTGAGATGGTGTCTTGCTCAGTTGCCCAGCCCAGGCTGCAGTGCAGTGGTGTGATCATAGCTTAGTGCAGACTTGAAATTTTGGGCTCAATCAATCCTCCCACCTCAGCCTGCCTAGTAGCTAGGAGTGCAGGCACTCACCAGAACTCCCTGCCTCCTGTGCCCTTTAGCTTTCAATTCCATCTCTCTATATCCATCATCTGCACTCCTGAAGTTGTAGCCCTGGCAACCACCAATCTTTCTGCCTCTGGATTCCCTATTCTGTATGTTTCATATAAATGGGATTATATATCATATGGGCTTTTGTGACTGGATTCTTTCACTTGGCATAATGCTTTCAAAATTTGTCTATGCTGTGACATGTATCAGTACTTACTTTATGGCCAAATGATATTCCACTACATGGATACACTGGATTTTGTTTATCCACTTGACAGTTGATGGATATTGAGGACATTGTTTACCCCTTTTGGCTATTACGAATAATGCTGCTATAAACATTCGTGTACAAGTTTTTGCATAGACATTTCCCTTGGATGTATATCTAGTAGTAGAATTGCTGGGACACATGATAACTATGTATAATTGAGGAACTGCCAGACTACTTTTGAAATGGCTACATTATTTTTTATTCCCTCCAGCAGTTTATTAAAATTTCAGTTTCTCTACATCTTCACAAACACTTACTGTGTCACTTTTTAATTCTAGCCTTTCTAATGTATGTGAAGTGGTATCTCATTGTAGTTTTGATTTGTATTTTCCTGTTTACAATGATGTCCAGCATCTTATCTCATGCTTATTGGCCATTTGTATAACTTCTTTGGAGAAATATTTCTTCAGATCCTATGCCATTTTTTTTTTCCTTCTAGGGATCATTTTATTTTGGAAACATAATAGACTTTATTTTTTTAGAGCCGTTTTAGAAAAAATTGAGAGAAAAGTGCTGAGAGTTCACATATGCTTCCGCTACAGTGCCCCTGCCCAATTTTCCCAGCTCTTAACATCTTGCATTACTCTGCTACATTTATTATATTTGGTGAACTGATACTTATATATTAACTGAAGTTCATAGTTTACATTAGGGTTCACTCTATGTGTTTTATAGATTTTTGGATTTGACAAATGTATAATGTCATGTACCCACCATTAAAGTATTATGTAGAACAGTTTCATTGCCCTAAAAATCTCCTGTGCTCCACTGATTCATTCCTCTCCCTCTTCCTCCTAAACCCCCAGTCGTTACTGATCTTTTTACTTTTCTAATTTTGCTTTTCCCAGAATGTCATAAAATAGTTGTAGTCACATAGTATGGAGCCTTTTCAGACTGGCTTCTTTCACCTAGCAGTATACACTTAGGTTTCTTCCGTGTTTTTTCATGGCTTGATAGCTCATTTTTTAAATTGCTGAATGATATTCCATTTGTTGGCATGTACTGCAGTTTGTTTATCCATTCTTGAATTATCAATCCCTAATTGGGTTATTTTGTCTTTTTATTACTGAACTGTAATAGTTCCTTATGTATTCTAGGTACAAATCCCTTGTGTTCATCAGGGTTGCAGAATACAAAATCAATATACAAAAATCAGTGGTATTTCACACACTTTAACTGAGTACTACATACTTGCAATGAGCAATCTGAAAATGAAATTAAGAAAGCAACTTCATGGCCGGGTGCAGTGGCTCATGCCTGTAATCCCAGCACTTTGGGAGGCCGAGGAGGGTGGATCATGAGGTCAGGAGATGTAGACCTTCCTGGCTAACACGGTGAAACCCTGTCTCTACTAAAAATACAAAAAATTAGCCAGGTGTTGTGGCGGGCACCTGTAGTCCCAGCTACTCAGGAGGCTGAGGCAGGAGAATGGCATGAACCTGGGAGGCAGAGCTTGCAGTGAGCTGAGATCCTGCCACTGGACTCCAGCCTGGGCGACAGAGTGAGACTCCATCTCAAAAAAAAAAAAAAAAAAAAAAGAAAAAGAAAAAAGAAAGCAACTTCATTTATCATAGTATCAAAAAGAATAAAATACTTAGAAATCAATTTAAGAAGTATAAAACATGTACTCTGAAAACCATAAAACATTGTTGAAGGAAATGAAAGAAGATCTAAATAAATGGAAAAGTATCCCATGATCATGGACGAAGGCTAAACATTGTTAAGATGGCAGTCCTCCCTAAACTGATCTACAGATTTAACTTCATCCCTATCAGAATGCCAGATGAGTTTTTTGTAAAATCGACAAGCTGACTCTCAAATTCATATGGAATTGCAATGGACTAAGAATAGCCAAAATAATCTTTTGAAAATGAGGAACAAAGTAGGAGAACTCATACTTACGGCTTTAAAACTTACTTCAAGACAATGGTAATAAGGACAGCATAATACTGGCAGGATAGATGTATAGACCAGTGGGATAGAATTGAGAGTCAGATATGAACTTATACATAAATAATCAACTGATTTTTGACAAGGGTGCCAAGATTATTTAGTGTATATATGTATATGTATATGAATATGTATATCATATATTTGTCAGTTGCCAGGACTGCTGGGCAAGCCTGGCAAAGAGAACACTGAGGAAAAGCAGCCTCCCGCTCCCTGTACCTTCTCTGAGCCTGATGATCACTTGATATGGAACTATAATCACATCCAGTTTACCCTCTGAAATTCCTTGATTGTTCTTTTTTATATCCTTGACACTGTCCTTTTCCAGACCAAATGATCTTATCTGAAATACTGCAAGAATTTTCCTTTCTCAGTGCTTTTAGAATAATCTGTCATAAACTCATCTGATTATAGTACTGCCTGCTTAAAACTTTTTAATTACTCCCCATTCCCTACCCGGCCTGTGTGGCTCACTTGAGCTCTGCTAGCTGGTGAGGGAATCTGGGTCCTTTTCCTGGTATTTGAATTCAGTGTTACACAGGTTACTGGCTGGATTGACAATCTCAAATTGTAAATCACGAGTATTCCATGTAGGTAGTCTGTTACGATTTACAATAAAACATTAATGTTTGTATCAAAGATCATGGTGATGTAATGTTGGGTACTGTCTGTGAGAATTGAGGAAATTTAAATTATATGGTTTTATTTACATATATGTATAACAACTAGTTAAGGGATAGATGTCTTCTTATCTGACTTTAAAGTAGCTAAGAATGGATCATTGTGATTGTTAAAGGTCTGGGAACCATGGCTATTTTCTGAAAATACCTCAGGGATGACAAATAAATGACTGCCAGCCTATCATAACATTAGGACTCCAGTTCATCCCTTTACTTCATAAGTGTGTTTTTTCCTTTTGTGTATATTTGCTTTAGTATAGAAAATAGGTTTTCTTGATTAGAAATCTATCTAAGAAGAAATTGAACACTGGAGATTTTTCTATTGCTTTGAATTACTAAAAGTTAGTGTAATTTGGCAGTATATCCCTGTGTCATTATTTTCTCTCTGGTAAGTAGATGGTTGGGCTTTGGGTGATTAAATTTTTTTTCCTATTTTGCTTATTGAATGGACATGTGTTTGTATTAAAAAAGGGAAAATAAATAGGAATGTAGAGGATGTTAACTAATCGTGAAAGTTATTGGGAAGGGTTACCTAATTTGAATAAATGTATCATTTTGAATTTGTAGGTCTTGTTACATTGAAGCACTTCAAGGCTCCCTTTTTAAAAGTGGAGCCCTTTCTTCCTGGACACTATGAAGTTTTTGATTTAAAGCCAAATGGCCAAGTTGCATCCGTGGTAATGGTTAAATATCATCACTGTCGGGATGAACCCCCACACGCGCTCTATTACAATGTGGAGAAACTCTTTCCAGGTAGCAGACACCCACCCACCCACCTATTCCCCATCCTTCTCTAAGGGAAAAAGTTGTAAGTTGTACTTTCACATCATTTGAATGATTTTAGTTTCAAGACCTACTTCCTATTTTGTTTGGAGGGAATACATAAAGATTTGGCAGACTCCAGCATTGAGTAAATGCCATCATGATAGATGTTGATGATTGTGTATTTTATTTCAATAACTCATCCAGCCCAAGATTTTCTGGAGGTGTTTGATTTATTTGCCGTGTTTATAGGTTTTGAGACAGAAACTGTGAAGAACAAACTCTGGATCCTTTTTAATGATGCTATAAAAAGGCGTTTGATGACAGACAGGTTGCCTTTTATCAGGTGAAGTCAATTAAGAAACCTAATTATACTTAGTGCATGTTTAATTGAAATGATGTGTAGCCATCCCTTTGGTTTTTACTATAAAATATTTACTATATGATTTAATCTTTCCTTCATTATAGGATGGAAACAATTTTTTATAAGCTGCATTTAATAGGCATAGTAATACTCCAACTTGAGTTACACTATAGCTATATTATTGGTGTAAGAGTGAGCCAGTGAACGTTCTTTAGAATTCTGTGTAGTGATTTTTAACCAATTCAAATACTACTATTATCACAGTTTATATATTTTTCTCTTCTTGAAGTTGATTTCAGTTTATAAAACTTAGGGATTTTAAATGGTAAAACTATTATCTTGGTGTTTATCAGGATTGTACATCCTCTGTCCCTGTCTTATGCAAGACACATAACTAGGACACTTCCACTTCCTCTTTTGCATGTAGAGGGCTTGGACTCCAGCTTGTTGCTGCTACCCTGTTGAAGCAGCTCAAAGAGGCCCAAGTACAGTATCCTCTCCAGACATTTGTAATTGGCATGGAAGACAGCCCTGATTTACTGGCTGCTAGAAAGGTAAGGTGTTGTCTCTTTCCCTTGTGTAGTTAGAGTAGGCTTGTTATTAGAATGAAAGTGGAGTCAATAATGGATGACTCTACTTCTGCTACTGTATTGACTGGGGCAGTTGTTTTAAATTAAATGTATTAAAATGGAAGGAAATGGCTGTTGAATATGCCCTGTGTTGTACACTGTCCTCTATGTACTTTTATCTATTATGACCCATACAATTCTCACAAAGACCCTATGATGATAATTATGCTCTTTTGAAAGCAAAGGTGTCTGAGCATGGTGACTACACCTGTAATCCCAGCACTTTAGGAGGCCAGGGGAGGTGGATTACTTGAGGTCAGGAGTTTGAAACCAGCATGAGCAATGTAGTGAAACTCCATCTGTACAAAAAAATACAAAAATTAGCCAGGCTTGGTTGTGCATGCCTGTAGTCTTGGGTTTGTGGGAGCCTGGGTGACAGAGTGAGACCTTGTGAAAAAAAAAAGAAGAAAGAAGAAAGAAAGAAAGAAAAAAAAAAGAAAAGGCGTAAGTCAGGTGCATTGGCACACACCTGTAGTCCCAGATACTTGGGAGGCTGTAGTGGGAGGTCTGAGCTCAGGAGTTCAAGTCCAGCCTGGGCAACATAGCAAGACCCCATCTTGAAACATTCAAAAAAGAGGTTTTTTCATTTGTTTATTTGTTTTTTAAAAAATAACGTAAAGGCTTGGTATCAGGATGAAGACTGCAGTTTTTGGAGCCTGAATTGTGATTTGAAAACCTGGCTCTATTCATTTATGTAAAAAAAAATAGTGTCTTCTGTGGGGTAGTTTTAAGGTGAAGTGGCATAATTCATGTAAAGTAAGTAGGGTAGAACTTAGTATGTAGTAAGTACTTAGTAAGTGTTGGCTGTTATTATTATTTTAAAAAGTGCTGTATTTAGAATACTGTGGGCAGAGGGAAGCTTGTCTGAATTCAGTGAGCAGGAAACCTTGTTCCCACTATGGAGAACTTTTGTAGCATGGATGAGAAAGAGCTAGAGAGCACTCTCAATGCAAGGTGAGCAATGCTTAGAGAATCCAAAATAGCCAAGGAAAGTAGAATAAGGGGAGGAGCCATTCTATGTAGGAATAACATCCTGGATATAAAATTAGGCATTACCGAAGGACCAAAAAAGACCAAGCTTAGTGTGGGACCATGTTGGACTAGAGAGAGATGAGGTGGGTTAGGTAAAATAGGTGGGGAGGGAGGCACCAACTGGGAGAATGGTTAAAGTCTTGGCACCAGAGGAGCTGAGGGGAGACTTACTTCCTGGTGGTGGAGTTGAAGCAGGGCCTGGATGGGGTTGTATGTAGTGGCCTGTAAAATCATTTTTCCCTTTTTTCCTTGTTTAATTTTCACCGTTGTTAATTCATAAAGCTTTGTGAACTCTTGTCATGTTTGATTTTCAAGGGAAGTTATTTTCTTTAACAAGTAAATGGGTATTTATATAATAAGGTGGGAAATCATATTGGAAGTGAACATCATGAAGTTCTCTTTAACTCTGAGGAAGGCATTCAGGCTCTGGATGAAGTCATATTTTCCTTGGAAACTTACAACATTACAACAGCTCATGCTTCAGTAAGTAAGGTATTATGATTATTAAATAAACAGGTTTTTTAATACTGAAAAAATGTAAGGTTTAAAAAAAATTTCAGGCAATAATTTAAAATATTTAGTTATTTAAAATAATAGTTATTTAAGGATGAATGCAAATTAAATCCCTATGTTACTGATTATTTAAGACCACTTAAGAATTCTCTGAATCTCTTTTGGAGTAAAGGGAACGATAAATATATAGTTCAACCTCCACATTTTTGGTATCACTGTTGGTGTTTTCCCAGGAAGTAGATACATATTTTCTGCCCTCTACCTCCCATTTCTCTTATAGTTTCTTGGGGTGCAGTCTGTAGGAAATAGGTCTATTTGGTAATGCATTTTTGATAAGAAATACTCATTTTAGATAAATTTTGGTAAATATTGCATCACACAACTTGCCAGTCATTAGCTATCCTTTCTTTGCAAACAATACTAATTTTATCTTATAGATAATATATCTACTGAGATTGGAAGTATACTCCAAATCAGACTGATCCAGTGTTATCGAGCCTTTATATGCTACTGCCTCTCTCTCCAAGAAACTTGCCTTGGAGGGCAAAAATATCTTAGGTATTACAATGGTTTATGGCCCTCCAAAGCATCACAATAAATAAACGGATAGACAGGATAGTTCTGGTATTGGAATTTCATGGGGCTGGGGTGGGGTTAGGAAAATAAATGTCTAAAAAGTCTCTCTAGCTATGGTGATGATACAAGCAAGGTTGAAAAGAAACACTGGTTTAGAGAGATGTGGTGCAGAACCAAGGAGTTAGGTTTAATAACTTATATAGTCTCCCCAACTTCATGTGAAGTCTGGTGAATGGGGAGTGACAGGGGCAAAATACCTAACAAAATTAACACTAAACCACCAAAATGCTTATTCTTATTTTTGTGTTGTAATACCACTATAAAAGGCATGATTTTTAGGTATTTGAGTCATTTTTCAGCTCAGCAAAGTTTTGAGGTGGACATTCTTGGTCTAAAATATTAGAATTTTAAAACCTATTTATAAAATGACAGAATGGTTCTGGGTTATTTTATTTTACAGTAGTACTTTTGGATTAAGTACATATAAATTGCTTGTAAATATAAGGTCATTATTGTGGAAACTACTTTATATTAATATGAAGTCCAGTATAGTAGTAAAGTTTTCAATTATTTCCAAAAATCAAATCAAGGGCATTTTTGGTGGAAGGTTATGTTGGCATTAAAGTTAATTTCTCTCTCTCATTTAAGGTATGTATTTAATTTCCAAGTATATTCAGAAGAACACAGATAGCGTGGTGATCTTTTCTGGAGAGGGATCAGATGAACTTATTCAGGGTTACATATATTTTCACAATGTAAGCACTCTGAAGTGGAGGGATATTCGTGCTATATTAAGAAAAGTATGAATTATTTGACTATTTTATATCATCTTTCAGTATGACAGTAATATTTTTGAGTCTCTTGTGAGGTTACAAAAGGGAATCTGATAGTGTTTGTTTTCTATCTCTTGGGGAAGAAAGAAATTTTAATAGCGTCAGATAATTTTTATTCTTTAAAAGTAGTTACAGCCGGGTATGGTGGCCCATGCTTATACTCACAGCTACTCAGGAGTAGCTGTGAAACGAAAAAAAACACCAAAAAAAAAAATAAAACCCAATACCCTGAAAAAAATAAAAAAAAATAGCTAATTGGCTATATGTTACATAGAGTTGGCTATATGTTACCAAGTGAGACTTTTATAGAAAAAATGAAGCTGTTTCTTAACTTAGTCCCAAAAGAATTAGGCCACATTTCAAAGTGTTGTTGTGGTACATGTAGAGACGTCTTCTTCCACAGGTTGTTTGAGGTGGAATTTTCACCTTAAAGGGTAACAACATTCTACTCACATCTGAACAACCAAGAGGGAAGAGGGAAAGTTGTTACAGCATTGTTAAGTGTTTTAAAGAGAGGTAAATATTGCAAACATTATGTGACAAGTATTGAGTGCCCACCATGCCTGTTTGGTGCTGTAGTGACCCTGAGGGGATAGGGTTGTGAAGATGCAAGGGGTTTGATTTCATTATAAAGAACTGGGTTTCTTTGGTATCATTTCTGGTTGTCTAAAGTTATGTTGAGGAACTGAAGACTTTTACTGTATAGGATAAACAGCTAACATTAAATGTTTTGTTCTCTCTGCTGAATCACACTTAGATTTGGATATAATTAAATATGGGTTTGGGGAATGAACTGAATTCGGTTATTATCTTATGCTTGTCTTAACTAGAGTCACTAGGCTTCAGGAAACTGGTTATATGGCATTTGATGAAATATAGCAGAATGCTGGTTTATATTGCATATTGGATGTGAATTATTAACCAGTGGTAAAAAAATACTGTGTTGTCATCACAGTTGTTAGAAGAGATGGTCTCACCTAGAAAACACTGAGTTAGAAAGGTCCAGTCAAGGTATTTACTTAATGATTAGGTCACTCATGATTTGTAACTTTTTCTGCTTTTTGAAATATTCATTTAACTATTCCTAGAAAGGAAAGTAAAAGTAATAGTCTCAGTTAATTTTACTTCCTAGATGACATGATATATATATTATTTTAAATGAAGATTTTTTTGTATTCATTCATTAGTGTAGGGCAGTCATTAGGAGGCTTGTGACTTTATGACCTTAACATTTCTAAGGATCTGGTTGAATTGATGGGAAACTGAATCAGAACCTAAACTGTTGGGCACTAAACACCCATTTTAATTTAGATTTTCTTATTTTCTCCTTTAAGCCTTGAACTGAGAGTCCCATTTCTAGATCATCACTTTTCTTCCTATTACTTGTATCTGTCAACAGAAATGAGAATTCCAAAGGTAGTAAATCAACTCAAGATAAAACTATTATTGGGGGAACCAGCCCCCAATATTTCAACATAGGTTCTTTTCTATTTTCCCTAAGTGTCAGCCAGTCTGAGAAATAAAGAGAAAGAGTACAAGAAAGAAATTTTACAACTGGGCCTCCGGGGGTGACATCACATTTTGATAGGTTCTGTGATGCCCCCGAGCCGCAAAACCAGCAAGTTATTATTAGGGATTTCAAAAGGGGAGGCGGGTGGGAACAGGGAGTAAGTCACAAAGATCACATGCTTTATTTATTTATTTATTTATTTATTTATTTATTTATTTATCTGAGACAGAGTCTCACTCTGCTGCCCAGGCTGGAGTGTAGTGGCGTGATCTCAGCTCACTGCAAGCTCTGCCTCCTGGGTTGATGCCATTCTCCTGCCTCAGCCTCCCCAGTAGCTGGGACTACAGGCGCCCGCCACCTTGCCTGGCTAATTTTTTTGTATTTTCAGTAGAGACAGGGTTTCATCGTTTTAGCCAGGATGCTCTCGATCTCCTGACCTCATGATCCACCCACCTCGGCCTCCCAAAGTGCTAGGATTACAGGCATGAGCCACCGTGCCCAGCCAATCACATGCTTTAAAGGGCCATAAAGATCACAAAGCACGGGCAAAAATTAGAATTACTGATGGAGGTCCATGTCCTGCTGGGCACACATTGTCTTGATAAACATTTTAACAGCAAACAGGGTTCAAGAGCAGAGAACCAGTCTGACTAGAATTCACCAGCCTGGAATTTCCCAATCCTAGCAAGCCTGAGGGCACTGAAGGAGACCAGGGCATATTTCATCCCTACTCCAACCACATAAGACAGACACTCCCAGAGCGGTCATCTATAGGCCTAACCTTGGAATGCATTCTTTCCCCAGGGTTATTCCTTGCTGGGAAAAGAATTCAGCAATATTTCTCCTATTCCCCTTCTGCAAAAAGAAAAATATGACTCTGTTCTGCCCAGCCCTGCAGGCAGTCAGACCTTGTGGTTATCTTTCCTTGTTCCCTGAAAATTGCTGTTACTGTGTTCTTTTTCAGGTTGCCCTGATTTCATATTTTTCAAACACACATGTTTTACAATCAGATTTCATGTAAGACAGGCTTAAGAAATTATAAAAGTATTAATTGGGGAAGTGATAAATGTCCATGAAATCTTCACGATTTATCTTCTTCTGCCACGTCTTCAGCCATTCCCTCCGTTCAGGGTCCCTGACTTCCCACAACATCTCTCCCTTTCTTTTTATATAAATGTGCCATGGCAATGAAGGCTTGTTCATTCTCTCGATTTTGATGCAGGATTCTTTGACTAGTCTAGCATACTAAATACAAGCCGATTAAACAGATAAACATAATTCCAAAATTTACTACAGTGGAGCCCCCAATAGACTTAATCCAAGTCATGGGGTTTAATCCAGAAAGATTTTCTGCCACCTGATCTAATGCCTCAGCTCCAGGCACAATGGATAAATGAGCTTGAGAGGCTTCAAAAATTTGATTCTTTAATTTAGTATAATTATAAATTATCTTCCCTACCCAGAAGGTGTCCTTTGACCATTTCCCGTGAATTATCAGTCTCATTGTAGGAATATGGTATGATACAGAAATCAGAAGTGTTCCAATCGCACTGCATTTGCATGCGATGTTTGAGACTCACTACCCGATCTCCAAGCCAAATAACAGACTGTCTTAAAACATTAATTTGATTAGCCAATTTTTGATCAATGCCTTGTTGAGAATTCCACATTTGGGTGGAATTGGCTTGCCAATCATTAACAAAATGAGCCATTTGAATAGATTGATGTAACACCATTCCAGCAGTGATGGCCATTGCAGTGACTGTAATTAGGCCCATGATCACAGCCATTAAAGTGAAAACAAATCTCTTAGATCTTTTTAGAATTCATGGTAACACTTCATTAATCAAATGTATTGAGGAGGAGGATTCCCAAGACCTGGGCAAAGTTACTGGAATCCAGATTCCTTCTTGAGCTCGAACCAACATTACACTTGTCCTGGAGTCAAAACGGGAGTTAATACAAGTGTATAAATGACAATTAATTCATTGGATTGATTGTTCGTCCAAATTTTGATATTTCCCACTAACAGCATGTAAGGTGGCTTAACACAACTCTGTATGGGAATAGTCAGATTGGAGGGAAGCAAAGCAGAATGTCTGAATCTATGTTGATACTGAGGGAGGGTCATGGTGGTGGGGACAGCAGACAGAAAAGTTTCACCTTCCTATACTCACAGTCCAGACATGGCAATAGCCAATTTCCAAAGTTCTGGGTTTTCTGGGCTCAGAATGGGGAATATCATACGAGGCCTCAGGGGGTAATGCCTTTATCTTCCCATTTTAAGAGAAAGAATGAGCTGAACCTCCTGTGCAAAGTAGAAGGATGATTCTCGTTCTCTGTATAAGAAATAAAATAAGTAGCCTCAGGCATTCCCTTCTGCCAGAGGAGCAATTGTTTTTAAATAGCCCTTTGGTGCCCAGTCTGTTACTAAACCATATGAGTCATTTTTTAATATTACTGCATGTGAATTAACACAGTCATCCCAAATTAAAGTTTTAGATGGGCCCTCAAAATTTTTAGGGCATGGTTTTCCTGCAGGTTTATATTGAAAGTATGGGATATCTCCCATTACTCCCCCTTTCATTTGTCTTAAAGGAGAAAGGGAGAGGCCAGAGACCAAATGTCCTAGTTCCTCTGTAGCTGATTTTTCTGGAAGATAAGCAGCCCAGACTTGAGTTTCTAGATGGATACAACCAGGTGCATGTCCGAGGCACAGAGGGGGGTATTTATAACTCATAGTAACATTAAATGCAGTGCCTTCTTCTCCTGGTTGAGCGGGCAATGGTCATCTGTAGCTCCAGGCATCCACACACTATCAGTATAGATTTCTGCAGGAGCATCCATCCAGGTGAGAGGTCGAATAAATGGAGGAAAAGGCACATAAGCCCAATAAGAATAATTTTGTGTAGCAGGTAAGTCAGTGTGAGAGGAAACTGGTGAGACAGAAGGTGTAAGGAGGAGAATCATTAAATAAAACCTATTGTAAGAGAGATCCAGTGCTGAAGGAGGAAGAGAAGAACAGAGGGATGTTATTTTCAGGCTAATAGAAATGGTGAGATTTTTAGGTTTGTAAGGGGAAAAAGAAAGGTAATTAGGAGAAGTGGGATTAGTTACAGGGGTCTTCATTGCCATTAGGGAGGATTGAACCAGACCCATTTTGATTTGGTGTGCCAGCTTCTGAGGAGTTGGCACAGTTCTCACCATGTCTGAGGGCAGTCTCTGACATGGACATCTTTTCCCTGTGGTTTTCGTTGTCAGTATTTACACGAAGTTTAAGTCTTGTAGTGGGCACCCAGACAGGGGATTGATGATCTCCTGGTGAAACACAAGCATATCCTCTTTCCCACGTTAAGCAGAATCAGAGACAATATTTAAAGGTTTGGGGAAATCCTGTAAGGCAGCAATTACAGAAATTAACTCTGCCTTTTGAGTAGAAGTATAAGGGGTAGAAATGAGCTTGTCTGTAGGACCCACATAACCAGCATTTCCGTTACTGTAGCCATCAGTGAACACTGTAACTGATGTAAATGGGCTGATCTTTGCTCAATCGAGGGACCAACCAAGAAGTCGTTTTTATAAAATCAAACAGTTTGTTTTTTGGATAATGATTGTCCATAATACTGATAAAATCAGCCAAGTGAATTTGCCACAGTATGTAATGTTGAAAAGCGGCTTGAATTTTGAGCCGATTTAAAGGAACTACAATTAAATTCGGATCAAATCCAGAAATTTTAAGTATTCTACACCAAGCTTGTCCAATTAGGATGTCAATTTGGTCCAGATAAACAGACAAAGTTTTTGACACAGAATTGGGAAGAAAACATCACTCCATTAAATCATTATGTTGAACTATTAGCCCAGTAGGGGAGTGCAATGAAGCAAAAACCAAAAGCTGAAAAGGCTGAGATGGCTGTACTCTAGATAACTGGGCAGTCTGGATTCTTTCTTCCACAAATTACAGTTCTAGTGAAACCTCAGGGGTCAAAGTCCTGGGACTGTGGAGATTGGAATCTCCCCACAGCGTAGAAAACAAGTTAGCGCATAGGTTGGAATGCTGAAAGTAGATCTTAAGTAATTAATGTCACCCAAAAGTTTTTGGAAGTCATTTAAAGTTTTTAAAGAATCTCTCCTAATCTGAACTTTTTGGGGTTGAGTATATTGTTTATCGACCACCATTCCTAAATATTGAACAGGAGCAGTCTGTTGTATTTTATCCTGAGCAATGTATAGTCCAGCCTCTGTGACACAGTGGCTCAAAATTTGATAACAGTCAATTAATTCTTTATCAGTGGGGGCAGCAATGAAAATATCATCAATATAATGAAGAATATAGGCATGGGGAAATTGAGCTCGAACTGGTGAAAGCACTTGTCCAACATAAAGCTGGCAGATTGTAGGGCTATTTAGCATTCCCTGAGGAAGCACTTTCCATTGATAATGAGCTGCAGGCTCCTGATTATTGATAGATGGTACAGTAAAAGCAAATTTTTCACAATCCGATTTATATAAAGCAATATGAAAAAAACAATCTTTAAGATCAATAACTGTGAGAGGCCAATGTTTAGGTATTAAAGCAGGGGCAGGCATGCTGGATTGGATGGCTCCCATAGGTTTACTTACAGCGTTAATGGCCCTTAAATCGGTTACCATCCACCACTTGCCTGATTTCTTTTTTACTAGAAACACAGGAGAATTTCAGGGGGAAAGAGAAGGTTCCACATTTCCAAGTTGTAACTGTTTAGAAACCAATTGAGTCAAAGCCTCCAGTTTTTCTTTAGAGAGCGATGGCTGCTCAATCCAAACAGATATGTCAGATTTCCATTGTAAAGGGATAGGATCAGGAGGCATAACAGTGGCCACCATTAAAAAGGATAACCTAAACCAGCCCTGTCTTCTTTTACAGTAACTGGGAGGGGTTCAGTAATCCCTTCATGTTTTGGGCCAAGACTGAGTCTGGGAACAAACCCCATGTTTTCCATCATATGTTGACTGGGAGCAGTATAGGAGTCATGTGGAATATTAATTTCAGCCCCCCAATGTGCTAGCAAATCTCTACCCCAAAGATTAATGGGGATTGGTGTGATACAAGGCTGAATTGTACCCTTTTGACCACCTGGGCCAGTGCAAGCCAAGATAAATGTGCTCTGGTAAACTTCATCAGTTTTTCCAACCCTGCTAGTCCCATGTTAGTGGGATGTTTAAGCCAGGAAGAAGGCCATAAATTAGAGGAAATAATAGAAACATCAGCCCCAGTATCTACTAGGCCCTCAAACATTTTTCCTTGCATGTGTATGATGCAGGTGGACCATTGTTTAGAAATTACATTAATCCAATAAGCAGCTTTTTCACCACCGGAGCCCATCCCAGGGCCACGTGTCTCATCTCCTTTGTTTAAAATGATATTAGGTAGTAAAAGCAATTGAGCAATTGACTCACTGGCCAGAATGGAAACAGGAACCTTGGCAGACACGATGAGTTTAATGTTGTCAAGGGAATTAGAATTAATGGGACCAGTATGAATAGTGATTCCTTTAGCAGAGTTGGATGCCCTACCTAACACCAGGCTCACTGAACCTTGAGGTAAAAGGCCAGTGACTCCTGTGGGGACAATTAAAGGCAAAGAATTAGGTAGCAAATTTAGAGAAATAGTACTACAGAGATCGACCGCCCTGCCCCCTATTGTGGAGGTGGGCAAGCATTGTACTGAGGCAGAAGAGGCTGGGACCCATCTGGGTTGGCTGTAGGTAAATTTGTTTGTGCTGGGGGCTGCGTTTTGACTGCCTGAAGTGGAAACACAACGTTGGTCTGAGTCTGAAGCATCCCATTTGATATTGGGGCCTGGGACTGGCCCCACTTCCCGTTTCTCTGGTTCTGTGGCAGGGGGTTTACATCTATATCATACTTAGAGCAGCAAGTACTTGCCCAATGTTTACCTTTGCAACAACATGGGCAAACAGTAGCAGCAGTATTTGGCTGTGTTTGTTGAGCTGGCTTGTCTGCTTTTAAGTTTTTAACAGTGCGATTTTTTTTTGATTATGACCAAGTTGACCGCAATTATCGCAGGCTCCAAGAAAAGAATCAGTTGAGCCAGTCTGATTGCTGTCTTTCATGGCCCGTGCCCACAGAATAGTTTTGTGGGTCTCTGATCCAATGCCTTCACAAGCTTTAATATATGCAGGCAACATCTTGTGATCAGGTAAATTTTGTTGTTGGATGGAACACATGGCCATTTTACACTCATGGTTCGCATTCTCAAAAGCTAACATACGAAGGAGAATACCTTGAGCGCACTCATCAGAGATAGATTTTTCCACAGCATCTTAGTCCCAGCTACTCGGGAGGCTGAGGCAGGAGAATGGCGTGAACCCAGGAGATGGAGCTTGCAGTGAGCCGAGATCACACCACTGCACTCCAGCCTGGGCAATGGAGGGAGACTCCGCCTCAGAAAAAAAAAAATGCCATTAGTCTGATTTAGCTGAGCCTGCAGACAGGCCTGCTCTGACCACCAGGTACAGAATTGTAAATGCTGAGCTGGGGTTAGAACAGCTTTTGCCAAAAGGTCCCAGTCTAAAGGAAGCAAAATGACCTCTGTACAAAATGTTTGTAATACCATTTTAATGTAAGGAGAAGTAGGACCATGCTGAGTACAAGCATCCTTAAAGTGTTTTACAAAGGTAACATTGAGAGGTACATAACCCATTTGTACCCCTTGGATGTTAGGAGGTTCTAGCGGGACCGGATAAGCCCATGCATCTAATCCACTTGTTTCTTTGTTTTGGCATACTAAGCATTGCATTGAAGTTTCAAGAGTAGGCATCTGAGATGGAGTTGGTATAGAAGTGACAGGAAAACATGTGTAGATAAGGGAAACTGAAGGTGAGGGGGTTGGACTGGAATGAGAGAGTGAGAAAGGGGCACTGGGGGAGCAGAAAGAGCAGAAGTATACTGGTGATTACTGGCATCCATGTGTGAAGAAGAGTACAGAGAAGCAGGCTGAGTGGATGGCAAAGTGACTGGTTGAGGAACCAAAATGACAGGAGGGTGAGGGGCTGCAGTGGATGGGGTAGGGCCTGCAGAATTATAGGTAAATTGCAGTTTGGTCCCGGAGCCATTAGCTGACTCTGGAGGCAAATGCTGCAAAGGTTTGAAAAGGGAAGAATTAGCATATATATGGTCCTGGGCTGTCTGAGTCAGGGCTGCGAGAGCTACAGGTACCAGCTCTTTGTGAAAAGAAATAAGATCATCAGGAGGTGACGTTAAGCCAGAGTCACCGGAGTTAGATATTGAATTCTCAGAATTGTTAGGTGGGGCAGGAGTAGGCGAAGGGAGAGGCTGATCAGATAATGAAGGCCGTGTGGGAAAGGAAGGTTGAGGAAGAGGTGGAGGGTCGTCAGATTCAGAAAACTGTGGTAACTGCAGGGGGTAACGGGATTGGTATGTCATTAGGACAGCACATACCAAGGCCCAATCACCCCAAACAGTGATGGGAACAAAATTCCCTGTCAAGACCAATTCCCGGAATGTTGCACCAACACGATCCCATAGTTCTACATGTAAGCTTCCTTTTTTAGGAAACCAAGGACAGCATTTTTCCACTGCCCTGAATAGAGTGACCATATTTTCCACAGACATTTGAACCGTTCCCTGTTTTAACAGGTCTACATCTAAGGTTATTTTTCAGGAACCAAGGACAGTGTTTTCCCACTGCCCTGAATAGAGTGACCATATTTTCCATGGGCACTCGAACCCTTTTCTGTTTTAACTGGAGTTTAATACAGAAGAGATAAGTATAATGTTTAGACTCTGTGTGACCCAAAGTTAATCCAGATAAATTCACAGACTACTCACCAATTGTCAGGGAGTCGAACACGCGTTTCTGTGGACCGAACCGATGAATGTTTCTCTGCACCTACCAAAGGGAATCAGGTTCCCACATGCACTTAGGAAAAAGAAAAACCATGCTGGGTGCCAGATATCGGGGAAACCAGCCCCCAATATTTCAACGTTGGTTCTTTTCTATTTTCCCTAAGTGTCAGCCAGTCTGAGAAATAAAGAGAAAGAGTACAAGAAAGAAATTTTACAGCTGGGCCACCGGGGGTGACATCACATTTCAGTAGGTTCTGTGATGCCCCCTCAGCCACAAAGCCAGCAAGTTTTTATTAGGAACTTCAAAAGGGGAAGGGGGTAAGAACAGGGAGTAAGTAACAAAGATCACATGCTTTATTTATTTATTTATTTATTTTTTTGAGATGGAGTCTCACTCTGTTGCCTGGGCTGGAGTGCAATGGCGTGATATCGGCTCACTGCAAGCTCTGCTTCCTGGGTTCATGCCATTCTCCTGCCTCAGCCTCCCCAGTAGTTGGGACTACAGGTGCCCACGACCTTGCCTGGCTAATTTTTTGTATTTTTAGTAGAGATGCAGTTTCTTCATATTAGCCAGGATGGTCTTGATCTCCCGACCTTGTGATCCACCCACCTCAGCCTCCTAAAGTGCTAGGATTACAGGCGTGAGCCACCACGCCCAGCCAATCACATGCTTTAAAGGGCCATAAAGATCACAAGGCAAGGGCAAAATTAGAATTATTGATGAAGGTCCAGGTCCCGCTGGGCACACATTGTCTTGATAAACATTTTAACAGGAAACAGGGTTCAAGAGCAGAGAACTGGTCTGACTAGAATTCACCAGGCTGGAATTTCCCAATCCCAGCAAGCCTGAGGGCACTGCAGGAGAACAGGGCTTATTTCATCCCTTCTCTCAACTACATAATACAGACTCTCCCAGAGTGGTCATCTATAGGCCTAACCCTGGGAATGCATTCTTTCCCCAGGGTTATTCCTTACTGGGAAATAATTCAGTGATATTTCTCCTATTTGCTTTCTGCAAGAAGAAAAATATGACTCTGTTTTGCCCAGCACTGCAGGCAGTCAGACCTTACGGTTATCTTTCCTCATTCTCTGAAAATTGCTGTTATTCTGTTCTTTTTCAGGGTGCCCTGATTTCATATTGTTCAAACACACATGTTTTACAATCAGATTTCATATTGTTCAAACACACATGCTTTACAATTTGTACAATTAACACAATCATCACAGGGTCCTGAGGTGACATACATCCTCAGCTTATGAAGATGACAGGATTAAGAGATTAAAGTAAGACAGGCTTAAGAAATTATAAAAGTATTAATTGGGGAAGTGATAAATGTCCATGAAATCTCACAATTTATGTTCTTCTGCCAGGGCTTCAGTGGGTCCCTCTGTTCGTGGTCCCTGGCTTCCCGCAACAAACTGTCCACTGCCATCAGATTATATTTGTAACTTTTACTGATGCTCCTTTTTTTCATGTCAGAATGAGATAGAAAAACATCTCCTGAGAGAGACATTTGAGGACTCCAATCTGATACTCAAAGAGATTCTCTGGTGACCAAAAGAAGTCTTCAGTGATGGAATAACTTCAGTTAAGAATTCCTGGTTTAAGATTTTACAGAAATATGTTGAACATCAGGTATATTGTCTTTAAAAACATTTTCAGGAATAGGACACTTTGGATGCAGAGCTGTCATTGCTGTTCATTTTGTATTTAGTTTGAATGCTTTGTCCCTATAAGAGAGATTCATAGTCTCTGGAAACAATGATCTCTTTTATAAGAATTATATAAGAATTAAGTAGCATGAAGGATCATAAAGTACCATCTGGAATTGAAAGAGAGAGGAGACTTACTACTAATCATCATTGACCTTCATTTAACACATTTTTGGGCACCTTCTGGGTGCCAGATCTTGTTAGGCACAAATTACTAAAACAGAGCCACCAAGAATTAAAAATATGCATATGAATGTTTCTTAAAAGTCACTGCAGCTATGCATATTATGAATACTTTAACATTTTCTAAGTGATGGGTGATTCAAAGGGTCTCATACAATTTACAGTCATATTTTTACGTTTTCTGTTCTGTGAAACTAGAGTAAATACAAGTATTTCCATGCCATTGAAAAAAAACTGTTCTGCTCTTATATTTTTATTCTTACAGGTTGATGATGCAATGATGGCAAATGCAGCCCAGAAATTTCCCTTCAATACTCCTAAAACTAAAGGATACTACTACCATCAAATCCTTGAACACCATTTCCCAGGCCAGGCTGACTGGCTGAGCCATTACTGGATGCCCAAGTGGATCGATGCCACTGACCCTTCTGCCCACACACTGACCCACTACAAGTCAGCTGCCAAAGCTTAGGTGCTCTTTATGCTGTAATATGAAAGCAAATATTTCTTCTTATTGTATGGGGACTATGGGTAGATAGGGGAACAATGAAAGTCAATTCAGGCTAACTTGAATGTGAAAAAAATAAAAGTCCTAAATCTAAAACATTGCTATAGTCATTTATGTTCATACAGTCTCCTCATAAGAGGTAACTAGAAATTTTTTGCTGTATCACAGTAAAGTAGAGGGTAAGCTAGGAGAAGGGAAAATGCTCTGATGTCTACAAGAACTCACAGCACTCTCCTGGCAGAGCTGCTTTAGATGACATTTGCGTTGTGTGCCCACATGGCTTCCTTCCAGTCCTTACCTCATCTTAGGGAAGTCATCAAAGGATTACACTATTTTTGTTCTGCCTGCATTCCTAACAGCTGCCTAGGCAGACTTGAGACTTGAGTCTTGTATAGGAGTTCATGACAGCTCTATTTAGCAAGATAATAGTTCATTTTTTTCTTTTATGTTGAGCCAAAGTCACTTCTGGAGACTTGTCCTAGAGCAGGGGTCAGGCTTTTTTTTTTAATAAAGAGCCAGATAGTAAATATTTTAGACTTTGTGGACCTCTTTTGGAACTGTTCAGCTCTGCCCTTATAGTGCAAAAGCAGTTACATAGACAATGTGTAAACAAATGAGCATGGCCATGTTCTATTAAAAGTTACTTATAAAAGCAGATGGTGGGCCACATACGGTCCATGGGCCATAGTTTCTTGATCGCTGTTGTAGAGGGACAACCAAGCTAACTAAGAATTTCTGGTAAAAGTCTAAACCTACTTGAAAGAGAGCGTAGTAACACATTCAAAGAACAGGTAGAAGATTTTCATTTGAATGGTAATTTGTTGTTTAGGGACAACATTTTGAAATATAAAGGTGAACTTAGCTCTTAAAAACTTTTGAAAAGGGAACTGCCGGTGTACAGATAAATAAAATTGGAAGAAGAATGTATTTTTTGCTAGCTGTAGGCCTTTACAATTTAAGAATATCTCTAAGAAACTGAGGAAATGTCATTAGTATCAGATGATTTTGGTTTGCTTGTTTGTTTGTTTTGTTTTAGATAGACTTGCTCTGTTACCCAGGCTGGAGTGCAGTGGCACTATCTTTGCTCACTGTAACCTCCACCTTCTGGGTTCAAGCAATTCTTGTGCTGCAGACTAGCGAATAGTTGGGATTACAGGCAGGTGCCACTGTGCCTGGCCAATTTTTGTATATTAAGTAGAGATGGTATTTTGCCATGTTGGTCAGGCTGGTCTCAAACTCCTGGCCCCAAGTGATCCACCCACCTTGTCTTCCCAAAGTGCTGGGATTACAGATGTTACCCACTGCACCCAGCCCTAGTAGATGACTTTTAATGATTATCTTGTGTTTGCAGTTGCTTAAATTGCCTAAACCTAGAATGATTTGATTCTAGGCACATTTATTCCTGGTAGAGCCTCAGACAGCCATGGTAAATGACATCGAAAATACTTGGGAAATTTGGTTGATAATGATTACACAGTGTATACGACAAGATTAAGGTATAACATGAACCCCAAACTGCCAGTTTTCCAGGGAGTGGGGTTTGGCTCTACATTTTTAACTTTAGTGACTGAGATCTGGCATATTTAGTTACCACCCAGAAGTTTCATAGTAAAGATACTTAGTTAAGGCAATTTCATAGCAGCAAACTACAGGTCAAGTATAATGGCAGCAACTTCCTGGATTTCAAGCCACACACAAGATTTACACATGTTTTTGGCACAAAGAATAAAGATAGCTTTTTCTCTTCTTTTGCAATTTAAATTGTAGAAGTTTCAAAGAAATGGTGGCCCTTGGGTTGTTGTATACATGACTTAATAGCTCACTTACTGGCCAAGCCTGTTTTCCTGGATATTGGTAATTTAGTGCCAAGGAGACACTAATCTACATAGCATCTCTAACAACCAATAGTCCAGTCCTTTTAAGCAAAATTAAAAGATTATTAGGTGATGTCATTCTGCCATTTCAGTCTGATATGAGAACTATTGTGAATGACCTGCCCTTTGGAGGTTCATTTCACTTTCTCTTAAAATCTGCTAAAAGGTACCATATAGTTTGACAGAATGATACACTTCTATTTAAAAAAAAAATGAAAAGTAAAATCCACCAAAATCTACTTTAAAAATTTTAACATTTTCTTGAAGATCTCTTCCTATAAAGGGACAATTGTATATGTGTGGGTAGATTATTTTGGTTAACATAAGGCCAGAAATCTTAAGTCCTTTACAAGGAAAATATAAAAAGGAGTGAATACTAAGCCTATCATAGCCCAGCCTCCAAATGATTATACTTTGTGGGAAATTAGCTTGAATTAGACTGTGATATGACCATCTTGAGGCCACAGAGTCAGAGCATGCTCCTAAATGCCTCCTGTCTTGGAATTGCCTTAGTTTGGTCTAGAATCAGTGATAAAGGATCCTTGGAGTAGGTCCCTAGGAAGGGAAAGTCTGGCTATGAGGAAGCAGAGTAGAAGCTGCACAGGGAGGCAGTTACATGTGGTTCTAGACTGTGCAGTGGAAAAAACAATACCAAGCAAGTACTTAGCAGCTTTTCTAAGTACTTTTATTGTCTTAGAACATTCCAATCTTAGGAAGTGTGGCAGATTTTCTTTTCTAAAAGTAGCCATAGAAGTGTTCCTGGTGCCATGAACTTTTCCAGAGCCTGGCTACCCCTCTGAAGAAGCAGCCTATTTCCTCTCTCCTTGAGGCTGGTCAGAATTTTGCAATTGCCTTCTAGTAGAATACAGTGGAAGTGATGCTATGTGACTTCTGAAATTAGGTCACAAAAGGTGATATGGCTTCTGCTTTCTCTCTTTTGATGTATATTATAAAAAAGCCCAGACAACATGGAGAGGCTGTACGTGAGTTTGGGCTGACTGCCCTAGCAAAGGGCTCAGTCGACAGTCAACAATAGCCACTAACAACTGCCAGCTGTGTCAGGTGCCAGCTGTCAGGAGTGAGCCTCCAGATGACTCCAGCTGCTAATTTTGAGTCTTCTACTGGGAGCCCACGCATGGGAAGGAGAGATGAGCCATCCCTGCTGTATTAATTGGGGAAGTGATAAATGTCTCTGTCATCACAATATCATCACAATATCATCACAAGAGATAAGTGTGCTCTGTCAAAGTTCTTCATTCACAAACAAAAGCTTGTTTGACAACATTAAGTTTTGTAGTTTCTTACACAGGCATAGTAACTGGAACAGGTGAACACTGTTACCACCATTTTACACATATTAAATACGTTGCTCAGTCACTTGGCTAATGAGTAAGTGGTGGAACCTCAAATTATCCAGGTAGGTTGACTGCAGAGCCTTTGAGCTATTCTTTTCTAAATATTGTCTTGCAATATCAGCCTGAAACTATAGCCTGGGTCTCTGGTGTGAATCAGGAGACTAAGGGAAAAGGCTTTTATTGGGAGCAAGAACAGGGAGTTCAGGGAATCTCCCAGGGACTGCAGTGAGGCTAATCATTTTCTGTAATGGCATAGGCTAGGTGAACTGAGGAAACAATCCCCAAATTTCAGTGCATTACCACAAAAGGGTTTTTTGTTTGTTTGTTTGTTTTTGTTTTTTGGGGTTTTTTTGTTTTTTTTTTTTGCTCAAACTGTATGTCCACCTTGGCCTAAAGGGGGGCTCTGCACATTGTTGAAGGAGTTTTACGTACTCTGGAACCCAGGCTGATGGAGGCACAACCTTGACATAATTCCACCATCAGCAAGGCAGGGGATGGAGAAAGTGGTGAATTATTTACTGAAACTAAAACTTCCACTCTGAAGTGACACATCACTTTTGTTCACATTAGATATAAGTCATGTGGCCACACCTAACTTCAAGGGAGCATGTACAAGAAAGGAAAATAAAATATTTGAAGAACAGCCCTAGTGACTCCCCAAATCTGCTCTTCAGTAACAAAATATTGAATTCACTCTCCTATGCAAGAAATATATTCACCCCTTTTTGAGGGTTACAACTGGGGAATTCCATTGTGCAAGGACACCAAGCCCAGAGTTTAGTACCTTTGGGTCATGTACTTATGTGCAAGTCTATTTCAGGGCTGGAGAAGGCACTTCAGAAACTAAGAAAAAATTAATCTGCTCCCCATCTGTCCAATATATTATTCAGCAGGAATAGAATAACTGCGACAACAAAACATATTTAAAAAGAATAAAACAGAAGAAATATAGGAAACCCTACTCAGGAGCAATTTTGACATCCCGAAGTCAGTCATTTGAGGGCTTCCAACTCCAGCAGAAAATTGCCCTTCAGGGGTCACCAGCAGTCATGACATCAGTGTTTTGGGAGAAGGAGGCAGATTGAAAGAAATGGGGGAATCAATGTCTGATCACAGGTGAGAAATGGAACAGTTTGAAGGGGAAGGGCTGATTTCTAGCAATAAAGCCAATTTGGCTCATACCACTATAATTTTGGTTATACAGAGTAGTGTTAACATTAATTGGATACCCTTCCTGAGTGCCAAGGACTGCTCTAAAAGCTATAATCAGTCTTCACAACAGCTTCTGAAGATTCTTCCTTGGAGCTCATCCATGTTTTGTGGATGAGGAAAGCAGCATACAGTGGTGTTACGTTGCACGCCTCAGATTACATAGCTAACACATAATAGAAGTGGGATATTGGATCCCAGGTTCAGGGTTTTCGGCACCTTATGCTTAACCCCTACTCTGTGTTACCTTTCAAAGGGATAGACTATAGAATATAATTATGTACATTGGAAAAATACAACTCCTTATTTTTTTTTGTCTTGTTAATGGGAGTATGTGGTCTATTTTATGGGTAGCTCATAAGTTATTTAACACACCTATAAATTTAAGCATAAGATACTATTTTAATTTTTTAAAGTTGTCATGAGCATGTATATGTATGCATCAGTGGTGCAATTTAGCTCTTCTGTGACTTAGCTGTGATTTTGATCTCTGTGAGTTTTTACCTGATTTCAGGCCGCACTTAGTCAATAATTGATACCAATAAATTAATTCATAGTCCTCTTTGCAACTTGGTGAATTTTTAATAATACTAGGAAGAAAGCCATACCTAGAAATTGCCAGTATATTTTAGAAATTGGTTGTGGCTATATAAAACGTTTATTTAATATCTGAGGGCTACAATATAAAACAAAACCAGAGTGGCAGCCACAACACATGTTTTCCTCTGGAGGCAATTTTATGCCTTTTCTGAAAGGTAGTGGTGTGGGGAAAATATTTTATGCTAAATTGAAGAGATGACATCTTTATTTCATAAAATCATCCAAGCACAGAAGTTCTATAATTTGCTATAGGTACTTGGTGAGCAGTTTTAACTTGTAGATATCATATGACTGTTGTACAGGCCACTATGAAGTTGTATATGTATTGTTTTTGTGAACCTTTTGTCTCCCTCTTCTTTGATCCACTAGCCTAAAGATACCTGCACAATGTGTATTCTTACATAAGTGAGATCCTTTATACTCCGGAAGGTAAGGAAAGATGTGAACAACCTCAAATCTGCTATTTGCTTTTTGAATGTAGCAAAAATCTACATAAACTCATTTTCATAATCACCCACTCTACTGACCCTGACTTGTCACAGTTTATGCAAATGTAGCTAAAAAACAGAATGCATATTGAGCACTTAGTTTACACATAATATCAGCTAAAGTGTGCTGATGACTTACTGTGCACCTAACACTGGTGTAAGACCATAGTCAGTCTCTATGACAATTCTGAGAGGCACCCACTGTTGGTACCATCCCCATTCTATGGTTGAAGAAACAATGTACAAGTAGCCAAAACATTAAACAACAAGATGGTCAATTTGTGGCCAATGAAATCGTCTATTATAATGGATAGCACAGAAAATAGTTCTATATTACAAGGCAATTTTCATATGTAGATAGATGACTTGTAGAACTTGGTGAGCCACCATTACGATGACATTTTTTTCTGGGCAAGAAGTGCCTTTAGTTCCTACCAGTAAAGAACTCACAGGCAGTAGTTTTAGTGGAAAAGTTGGAAGTAATGGAGCAGCAGGTATGAAAGCGGAGGGGCAGGGAAGAACCCAGCATATGTGTTGGTCCATTTCAGGGAGTGAGAAGAAAATGCAGTTAAAAAGAATGATTCATTATTGGATTAAGTGGCTGGGTTTCTGGGGCTCTGTACCAACTAACCAGATCAAATTCAGTGAACTGCTAGCTTGGGAGCTTTGCTCAACACACCAAAGGCAACATTATAGCAATGCTATTACATTATCCTGTGACCAAGGATAATGTAAGACATTATCTGTTGTATTTAGCACGGGAGTTATCTAGGTTGTATGCTCCCAAATGACCACAAGGTGGGGCAAGATGATACTCAACTGACTGTTCCACAAACTTTGGGGAATTTTTATGTCAGTTTTAACATCTAAATCCTGTGCATCTGTTAATTTGTAGTTTAGTACTTTTTGTGGTCATAAATTAAAACCAAAACCCCAGCTAATAACCTTGTACACATCTTTGTCGTATTGTGCTATGTGATATGTAATGTCACAGACCTTGGACTGCATTGCAAAGCCAGCCTTCTTCCATCTTCTTGACATTGAAATACACTATGCCCAGTGGTTCACCGTGACTGTGATTCATCTTGGATAGTGGTGGCGGAGGTGGTCTCCCAAGCTGAGATAGGGAATACAGGAGAAAGCAAGGGTTGGGGAGGGCCAGTGTGGAAGGAGGGGGAAATGTGATTTCCTCTTTGGGCAGTAATATTGTGTCTGGAATTGGTGGGTTCTTGGTCTCACTGACTTCAAGAATGAAGCCGCGGACCCTCGCACTGAGTGTCACAGTTAAAGGCGGTGTGTCCGGAGTTTGTTCCTTCTGATGCTGCAATGTGTTTGGAGTTTCTTCCTTCTGGTGGGTTCATGGTCTCACTGGCTTCAGGAGTGAAGCTGCAGACCTTCACGGTGAGTGTTACAGCTGATAAAGGCAGTGTGGACCCAAAGAGTGAGCAGGAGCAGCAGCAAGATTTATTGCAAAGAGCAAAAGAACAAAGCTTCCACAGTGTGGAAGGGGACCCTAGTGGGTTGCCACTGCTGGCTGTGGCAGCCTGCTTTTATTCTCTTATCTGGCCTCACCCTCATCCTGCTGATTGGTCCATTTTACAGAGAGCCGAGCAGTCTGTTTTGACAGGGCGCTGATTGGTGCATTTACAATCCTTGAGCTAGACACAAAGGTTCTCCACGTCCCCACTAGATTAGCTAGATACAGAGTGTCCACACAAAGGTTCTCCAAGTCCCCACCAGAGTAGCTAGATACAGAGTGTCAATTGGTGCTTTTACAAGCCCTGAGCTAGACACAGGGTGCTGATTGGTGCGTTTACAATCCCTGAGCTAGATACAGAGTGCTGATTGGTGTATTTACAATCCCTTAGCTAGACATAAAGATTCTCCAAGTCCCCACCAGAGTCAGGAGCCC
Organism: Pan paniscus; assembly: GCF_029289425.2. NCBI lineage: Eukaryota > Metazoa > Chordata > Mammalia > Primates > Hominidae > Pan > Pan paniscus. The sequence goes on along the minus strand of NC_073256.2, from coordinate 62,207,929 downwards.
AGCTGGCTTCACCCAGTGTATCCTGCCCTGGGGCCGCAGGTGGAGCTGCCTGCCAGACCCGTGCTGTGCGCCCGCACTCCTCAGCCCTTGGGTGGTGGATGGGACTTGGTGCCATGGAGCAGGTGGCGGGGCTCATCGGGGATGCTTGGGCCAGCACAGGAGCCCACAGAGTGGGGGAGGCTCAGGCATGGTGGGCTGCAGGTCCCGAGCCCTGCCCCGCAGGGAGGCAGCTAAGGCCCAGCGAGAAATCGAGCACAGCACCGGTGGGCCGGCACTGCTGGGGGACCCAGTACACCCTCTGCAGCCGCTGGCCCGGGTGCTAAGCCCCTCATTGCCCGGGTCCAGCAGGGCAGGCCGGCCGCTCCGAGTGCTGGGCCCACCAAGCCCACGCCCACCTGGAACTCCAGCTGGCCCGCAAGCACCACGCGCAGCCCTGGTTCCCGCTGGCGCCTCTCCCTCCACACCTCCCTGCAAGCTGAGGGAGCCAGCTCCGGCCTTGGCCAGCCCAGAAAGGGGCTCCCACAGTGCAGCGGCGGGCTGAAAGGCTCCTCAAATGCCGCCAAAGTGGGAACCCAGGCAGAGGAGGTGCCGAGAGCAAGCGAGGGCTGCAAGAACTCCCAGCATGCTGTCACCTCTCAATATGGTTTAGATGTTTGTCCCGTCCAAAATTATGTTGAAATGTGACCTCCAATGTTGAAGGTGGGCCTAGTGGGATGCATCTGGGTCATGGGGGTAGATCTCTTATGAATGGCTTAGTGCCATCCCCTTGCTGATTGAGTTCTTGCTGAGTTAGTTCACATGAGATCTGGTTGTTTAAAAGAATCTAGGCTCTGCTCCCACCCCACCCCCACTGTTTGCTCCCTTTCTGGCCATGTGACCTGCCTGCTCTTCCTTTGTCTTCTGCCATGAGCAAAATCTCCCTGAGGTCTCCCCAGAAGCCCAGCAGATTCAGGTGCCATGCTTGTACAGCCTGAAGAACTGTCAGCCAAATAAGTTACCCAGTGTCAGGTATTCCTTTGTAGCAATGAGAAAGGACTAGAACTGGCAGCAAAGTTTGTGATGACAGCAGTGGACATATGGACCATATGATATGTAATGTCATACGTTATCATCCAAACAGAAATTACACACTGACATGCTGCAAAGAACCAGGCAGGTGGACATGTGAAGCCTCCTGGGCAGGGGTGGGGAGCTCTGGCCAATGGCAAAGGAAGCCCAGGCACAGTCCGCTGCTCAGATCCAACATTTTGATGCCATGTGGCAACACTGGTGGTCTTTTATTGTGAGAGAATCCAGAAATCTAGATTTTTGTGAGAAAATATTGATTAAAATGTTTAAGAATTTTCAGGTCAAACAAACCACGTCCTGAGTGCTAACATTAATCTAGATAGATTAATCTACACATACTCTATAATTCACACAATCAGTAGCCCTCCGTTGACTCCTATTCTTAATATAAGGACCAGAACATTGTTAAACACCAGAAGGAATTTTGTGCAGTTTTATTTCACTTCTGCATTGAGGCATTCCTTCAACAATCCTGTATTCAGTGCCTTCTTGTCAGGCATTGCTCTACTCAGTGGAGAATAAGGGCTGTATATGTAAAGAAGGAAAATATCTTTTCCTCATCCACCCTAGGTTCATGGCTGAGGCTCCTATAACAAAATACAGATTAACAAGAAAAAGGCATACACATTTATTTATTTGTTTATTTATTTATTTAGGAGACAGATTCTTTTTCTGTCACCCAAGCTGGAGTGCAGTGGCACAATCTCAGCTCACTGGAACCTCTACCTCCCAGGTTCAAGTGATTCTCCTGCCTCAACCTCCCAGGTAGCTGAGAATACGGGCATGTGCCACCATGTCCAGCTAATTTTTTGTATTTTGGTAGAGATGGGGTTTCACCGTGTTGCCCAGGCTTGTCTTGAACTTCTGAGCTCAGGCAACCCACCTGCCTCAGCCTCCCAAAGTGCTAGAGTTATAGGCATGAGCCACTGTGCCCAGCCAAATTTATTTAATATAAGTTTTATGTGACATGAGATACTTCATAAGAAATGAAGACCCAAATAAATGGTTAAGCCAGTATATTTTTATGTTAGGTTTGATGAACAGTGGAGAGTTGAGAAATGTGATCAGACAAAGAGGATATGATCTGATGGTGACAAACTGGGGAAAACTTAAAAGGCTGTTTGCTCAGATTCCTGTGTGATCTTTCATCTTTAGATATAAGGACGCTCCTTTCCTCTGGGTGTAGAGGACAATTCTTCCATAAGGGTCTTATGTCCTACTTCAGGGAAAGGTAAAAAAAAAATCCGTCCTAGGTTTTATGATCTACTTCAGGGAAGAAGGGGGGCAGGGGAAACTCAGAGACTTCCCTGTTTCTGACAGTTTTCAGTGTGCCAAGGTGTTATATTTTGGAATAGCATGTCCTGAACCCCATGTTATGTATATGCCCTGTCATAAATAGGTGTCTTGATTCTCTTGGCTCTGACTAAATTTTTAATTCCCGGTGGTTATGAAACATGGTGCTTTAGACTTAAATATAGTATGGAGCTTAATTTGGAATCATGAGAGTAAAAAACTGTGAATAAAGATGTTAATTGATTTATGTACCATTTGTGCTTATTCAAAAGACATCTACTATGTCTCTATTCTGCAGAAAGAGACAGGAAGACATTCTTATTCTGTGGAACAACTGATAGAGCAATAGAAATAGAGTCAATCTCATTCTCCCATCCATTTTTATTTGCCCCTAGAACTAAAACTTCATCAGATGGTTTGGTGTTAAATGTGAAAAAAATGTCAGCACTTCAGACTTATATCTGACTTCCTATTGGGCACCTCCACATGTCCTCTGCTGTTATCACAAATTTTACTGCTCAACTCAGATCTCACATTCCTACACCCCAATTTATCTTATATTCCCTATCTTAGCTGGGAGACTACCTTCCCCACCACCAGCCAGGTGAGTCACAGATCAGGAAGGAGCACTGGGCATGGTGTATTTTAATGTCAGGAGTATGAAAGAAATCTGGCTTTGCAATGCAACCCAGGGTCTGAGAAAGACACAAACAGCGCAGCCTTGGAACATACTGACTTCCAGTCACATACAAATCACTCATATTTTTCAATTTTGTCATTAGGATGATGTATTTGTCAAGGTGGTAGGATAGAACATATTTTACTGAGCAGTTGCGTTTGCTTGATTTATAACTTTTGCTCAGTTAGATATGTGATATGTGGGATTCCATTTGTACTCTTGTACTGGTACCCACAACTGTTAGTAAGGTCAAGGTGATGCTGGTGGTAAGGGTGACAATTTCCTACCTAGACCCTGTGGCACTACGGATGGGAGATTCCTGCCTGTTGTGAGAAATGTCCGAGGCTTTCTTTGTCAGATCCTAAGAGATAACCAGAGAAAAAAGAAGACACAACAGGAATAGGGTTACCTTCTGGCCGTCCTCTGCTACCCTGAGGTTCAAAAGCTCCCCACACACCTCTGCCTAGTGGCAGAAATGAGCAGATGAGTGAGGATTCACAAATGGAACAGGAGACTGTGAAAATGTGTGTGACCCAAGAGATATTTTGGGACTTGCTTACTTCTGAGGGAAGAGTTGTAGTCTAGCAAAATGGGGGCATTGGGAACGGGGACTGGACATAAAGATTTGGAGATAGTGTGGAGAAAGGAGTGGCATGGAACAGAGAAGACGGATGCAAACAGGATGGTTTTCAATGGCCTCAGATATATTCTATTGTCCTGTTCAGAAGGTGTGGTGAGATCAATGCCTTCTTAAGGGGGGAATGAAAAAGCCAGTGAGGGGACAGGGGGAACCTGATAATCCCATCTCTTACATCTGTATTTATCGCTGAAATCCCTGGTAAAGAACTGCTTGAAATGCGTGTGTGTGTGTGTGTTTCTTAGGCAAGATGCCCATCAATAGAGGAAATAGATTACCTGAAATCTCCACAAGAGGAGGCATTAGAGACCCATCTCAGTAAAGAATGACCGGTCCATATTACTAGTTTAAAGACAAGAAGCCTAATGGGATCATAGGTCTGGAATAAAGAGCTGTCCAACCCTCCTGTCTGCCTCTATGGTCCCCACAGTGGTGCATGTCACCTAAGGCAGGGTGCAAGGTGATCTGTTGATATGCAGGGAAAACTGAACTTCTATTTTCATTTTTCCTTTAAAATTTCTATTTCTGCACATCATTTACAAAATGTATGACATGTCAGTACATTAATAATTGAATATCTATTATGCTCTAAATTTTTTACTGATGGTGTGGACAAATGTTGGAAGATCGTAGTACTCATAGATAAAGTTCACACTCTCTTCACATAGCTTACAAGAAGTCCTTGCATGATTTGGCTAAATGCCTATCTCTCCAGCTCATAACTCACCATGCTTTGTTTGCATGCTCAGGCAACTCCAAACTGTCTGCAGTTCTGCCACACATCAAGAAGTGAGGACAGCAGGCTGGGCACAGTTGCTCAGGCCTGTAATCCCAGCATTTTGGGAGGCCTAGGTGGGCAGATCACCTGAGGTCAGGAGTTCGAGATCAGCCTGACCAAAATGGCAAAAACCCATCTCTACTAAAATACAAAAAAAAAAAAAAAATTAGCTGGGAGTGGTGGTGCATGACTGTGGTCCCAGCTACTCAGGGAGGCTGAGGCAGGAGAATCTCTTGAACCCGGGATGCAGAGGTTGCAATGAGCTGAGATTGCCCCACTGCACTCCAACCTGGGCAACAGAGAGAGACTCCATCTAAAAAAAAACCCAAAAACCAAAAAACAAAAACAAATAAAAAAAAGTGAGGAAAGCGGAAAATAGTTAGGACAGGGGAAAAGTTAAGCAAAGATGAAGTTTCTGCTGTAGTTCAGCCTCAGCCTGCTCCCACAGAGAGTTTGAATGGCATCACAAAGTTGGCATCACCTTAAGGTGAGGGGGTCAGGTTTTGCAGGCGTGTATATCAGCCCTCAGTTGTGAATGCCTTTGGAGGAAGGCAAAGTCCTCCAGAAACTTCCAGGTGAATAGCAATTCTTCAGAGAAGTGTACAGTTGTGAGCCATTGGTGGTTATCACTCACAGCAGCTGGGGAACTTGGTGTACCAATCTGGTAAAGGTTTAGGGTGGATGAAGCACCAACAGCATTACTGCATTTTGCCATGCTGATTTCTACAAATGTGTAATGAGCTTTACAAGAATGGCAATCATTCAAGAAACCTGTCGTTTCACTCTTCACCAACATGCTAATTGTAAGTTTGGTAACCTTTTTAGTCTTGTATGTTTTCCCCTTTAAATAGAGTTTTATTTGGGGTTATCCAGTCCTTCTAAAACCTAACTTTTCTTCTAAAGACATTAGTTTCTGAATCTTTCTTTGCACCTAGATAATTTATTTTCATCTTTGAGACTTACCTTAGATGCCAGTTTCTCTGAGAAGCCTCCCTCAATCTTCTGAAGCTGGGATACTTTCCTGCTACTCAATTCTCATAAAATCTGATTTAGTCTGGTTTTCATGACACTATAGCTATGTGAATTATCTAGCTATGTGTCTGAGTCAGTCAGGGTAGGTCAGGAAAACAGAAGACACTCCATGTTTTGGGGGCAGAAAGGGTTTGTTATTAGGAATTAAGGCCTTGCTTGACTATTGGAAAAACTGAGGAGTACTGAAGGCCAGGGAAGCCAGGGGGAGGGAAGCAGACATTGGAGATCTCATCCTGAAGCAACAGGGCAGGGGCTCCTCAGGAACTTACCAGCAAGCTGCTGCAAGTCTTAGGAATCTCTAAGAGGTCCCCCACTGTCTCAGAGTGTAGCAGTGACACAGATGGGTTCTCAAGAGCTCACCAGGGAGCCATTCTGAAGCTCTCATTTGCTTCAGTCAGGATGAATTTGCCTCTGGAGGATAAAACTTCTCTTTTTCTCCTGTCTTCCAAATCTTGAGTGACTTCTATGGGCAGTTCCATGTCCGAGGTAAATGGATTCTTGGAGAAGACCTTAAAAGGGATGATGGTGATGCCCAGTTGAAAATAGATCATTCAGATTAGTATCTCATGGTAAATGTTAAGAGAGGAAATTGCAACAAATTTAGTTCAATGGTCAAATTGGCTTTTATTTGTGATTTATGTGTCAGGTAGCATCTCATCTAAAAAATAGAGTGGTGCTCTGTTGGGCGTGATGGAAGAGTCAGTTTTTTTGTTTGTTTGTTTTGTCTTCTTTTTCTTTTTGTTTTTGAGATGGAGTCTCACTCTGTTGCCCAGGCTGGAGTGCAGTGGCACGATCTTAGCTCACTGCAACCTCCGCCTCCTGGGTTCAAGTGATTCTTCTGTCTCAGCATCCTGAGTAGCTGGGACTACAGGCGCATGCCAGAATGCCTGGCTAAATTTTTAAAATTATTTTTAGTAGAGACGGGGTTTCACCGTGTTAGCAAGGATGTTCTCCACCTCCTGACCTCGTGATCCACTTGTGTCGGCCTCCCAGTGTACTGGGATTACAGGTGGGAGCCACCGCGCCCAGCCGGAAGAGTCCGTTTTTAAAAGCTTGAGCATAAACCAGGAAACAATATAATACAAAAAGCAGATTGGTTAACAGCAGGTTACTTTCCTTGTAAGGGTTAAAGCAGAGGGGACTTCCTTATCATATTGGCTAAAACTGGCCTGTTTGAGGATTTGGCTATTTTTTTTTTCTCTTAATTGCTCAGAAGGTCAGATAAACAACTTAGTTTCAGTTTGGTGATGTGGAACTTTAGCATGGGTTATTCCATTTTGTTTTGGTCTGTTGGGGCCTAGGGCAAGAGCTCAATTCAAACCAATGGCCTTCTAGAAATTTTACTTAGCATAGAGTATGAGCTTTTCACCAGCTGGAGAATGTATCTTTCTCATATTTATGTTCCCAAAGTATAGTGCAGTTCCTGGAAAATAAGGTGTTCAATAAATATTAATTACATAATAGAATAAGTAATGAGGAAAGTGCAATAGCTCCCCGAAACCAGATAATTTGGGTTATGTTATAAATGGTGTTATGAGAGATCAATAATCTCCAGAAGAGCCTCGTGTTTAGTAATTTATGGTAGCAATAACGGCAATTCAGGTTGATATTTTTTCTACGCTGACCAAAACTGTCACATTTCTGAAAGCTAAAATTCTAGGTGGAAGGAAACCTTTGCAATTCAGGGCACTGAAGCTATTGAGGCATGTTAGGCCAATCTCTGCAATATTATTACCTCTTTTCAACTTTTTATTGTTTCTTCCAGCGCTCAGGAACCATGTGTATATTTAGTGAGCTGCAACGAGGTGGAACTCTTGCTTGTTTGTTGTAGTAGGCCACTGCCTTCTACACAAGAGATGTGATGGAGCCAGAAATGTTAAAGCAACTAAACTGTCCCTTAAATTATAACATTGTCATTAGTTGATGTAAGATACACACATTGCTTCAAACAAGTATTAAAGCAAACGCAAAGTGAAAGAGAAAATCAGAGCCTAACGTCGTTGTCTATAAATAATGCTTTCACCATCAGTTACTGGACAGCTAGCACTAGAACCTTGTTCTCTGAGGTGTCCCCAGGGGCTCTTCTCCTCAGTTACTCTGTCCCTGCTTACTGTGTAAGGTGGGATGATTCAGAATTTTATTGTCTTATCTTACTTCTGAAGTCTATTGGGGGGGGACTCACTTTTCTTCTTTTTCTTCGTTGTCATCTTCATCTTTCCTCCTTCTCCCCCTCCTCCTCCTCCCCCCTCCCCTCCTCCTCCTCCCCCTCCCCTCCTCCTTCTCTCCCCCTCCTCCTCCCCCTCCTCTTCCCCCTCCTCCTCCCCCTCCTCCTCCTCCTCCTTCTTCTTCTTCGTTTGTTTTTGAGACAGTACCTTCCTCTGTCATCCAGGCTGCGGTGCAGTGGTGCGATCACGGCTCACTGCAGGCTCGACCTTCATCAAAGGCTCAAGTGATTCTCCCAGCTCAGCTTCCTAAGTAGCTGGGACCACAGGTATGCACCACCATGCACGGCTAATTATTTTATTTTTTATAGAGACAGAGTTCCACCATGTTTCCCAGGCTTTTCTTAAACTCTGGGGCTCAAGCTACCCTCCTGCTTTGGCCTCCCAAAATGCTGGGATTAAAGGTGTGAGCCACCGTGCCTCACCTGGAATCACATTTCTATGGGAGAAAAACCCCAGCAGGTGAATAGGCTTTTAAATTAGCTCAAAGTATGACTAAGAAAGAGTTGATCATGACCAACAGAGGCAAACTTGCTGTAGCATGACTGAAATCCTTCCCTTTAAGATCCACATATTTCTTTCCAACCAAATTAAAGGTTTCTGTAGGACTTACGCTTTTTTTGAAGTCACAAAAGTAGTCCATGCTCATTCTATAAAGCCCCCAAAATAAATATAAACAAAAAGAAGAAAGAAAAATATAATTAATCTCAGCCTCAATAACCAATAGCATTTTAGGGAATGTCCTTTATTACCAATTTATTTATACATGTGATTGACCTGGTACACTCTGTTCCAGGCACCATGCCAGGTTTTACGTTTGCTAAGAACAAGATAGATCGTCTTTCTCTACAAGACAAATATATCCCTTCTGTCTCTGATTATATAAACACATGCATATATAAGTTTTACAAAAAGAGTGTCATATTTTACAAACAGTCGGCCCTCTATGTCTGCTGTTGTGCATTCATGAGTTCAACCAACCACAGATCAAAAATATTTGGAAAAATTTTTTTACAGTACAATAGAAAATAATACAAATATAATCCAATATAGTATAACAACTACTTACATAGCAATTGCAATGTGTTACATATTGTAAGTAATTTAGAGGAGATTTAATGTATCTCAGAGATTGTGTGTAGGTTAGATGGAAATACTATGCTAGTTTATATCAGGGACTTAAGCATTCTTGAATTTTGATATCCACTGGGATCCTGGGACCAATCTCCATGGATGCAGAGCCTTGCTTTTTCCCATTAATGATATACTAAGAATATTTTTCCATGTCATTAAATAATTTTGAAAGGCATTATTTTAAATTTATAATATTTTATTTTCTAGATATATCATAGTTTATTCATTAAATTTCCCTATTCTTGAAAATATATGTGTAAATCTGCTTTTTTACTATAAAAAATGATTCATGGCTATAAAAATATACTCAGAATGAATAAGATCTAGTATTTGATAGCACAACAGGGTGGCTACAGTCAATAATAATTTATTGTACATTTCAAAGTAACTAAGAGTATAATTGGATTGTTTGTAACATAAAGGATACATGCTTGAGACGATGGACACTTCCATTTACCCTGAATACATACACCTACTATGTACACAAAATATAAGAAAAAGAGATTCAGTGAACAATGTTTTAGCCAAATTTTTGCCTGCAGCCACAATTATATTCCTAGTCTAAATGCCCAAAGTTGGGGTTGATGAATTAAATGACTTGCAAAGGCTGGATGCAGTGGCTCACACCTGTAATCTCAGCACTTTGGGAGGCTGAGTTGGGCAGATCACAAGGTCAAGAAATCAAGACCATCCTGGCCGACATGGGGAAACCCCATCTCTACTAAAAATACAAAAAAAAATTAGCCGGGTGTGGTGGTGCAAACCTGTAGTCCCAACTACTCGGGAGGCTGAGGCAGGAGAATCTCTTGGACCTGGGAGGTGGAGGTCGCAGTGAGCCAAGATCATGCCACTGCACTCCAGCCTAGGTGACAAGAGTGAAACTCTGTCTCAAAAAAAAAAAAATATATATATATATATACATATGACTTGCAAAATTTTAAGGCTTTGCTAGCTATGGCTAAATGTCCTTCATAAGGGCAACATCAATTTTGTCCCTGTTCTCACACTTCTGTGAATCCTCACCAATACTGAGTACTTTCATTTAAATATATTTTCACCGTAGGTAAAACATATGAATATACTTATATTTAATTGTTTATATGCATATTATTTATACTTGATTACTAATGAGGTTGAATATGGTTTTTCTATGTTATTAGCCATTTTTCTTACTGTTTGCTTGCTAATTCCTCAGTTCAGTTTTTTTATTGGACATTAGTTTTTTTCTCATTGCTATATAGGAATTTTTTGTATGTTTAAGTTATTAAACCCTGCAATTATGTTTCTAGTTTCATATTTGTATTTTATTTTGTATTCTATTTTTGTCATACAAAATTTAACATTTTATGTCTTTTTATTTTATTTATCTTATTTTGTGATAAGTATTTTTCCTTTAAATTTCTAATTTTAGATTAGAAAATCATTTAGCCATCATTTAGAAGAGGTAGAAGCAAGGATGAGCATTTTTATGGCTCATTAGAAATTATCCTCTAGAATTAGCTCTCTTTTCTTTGATTTAGAATTTCTCTAAAGAATACTTGACCATGCAATAGAGAAATGACGAAATCCTTCAACTTTTTTGGGGAAGTCTTCCCAAAGGTTCTTAACTGGGAGAGAGGGCAGCACTGTTTCCTGGGGGGCCGTTCTGAAATATATGGGAGCATTTCTTGTTCCCATACATATATGACTGGGACAATCTACTGGCACTTAGTGGGTGGGATCCGGGAATGCTAAACATCCAGCAATGTACAGAACAATGAAGAGTTGTTCCTCCTGACTGCCATTGAGAAAAACTCTTAGACTACCCAAGGACATCTTTAAAAAGTACTGTTTTTTGAAAGCATTGCATCAAAACACATTTCCAGCTGAGATGTGGTAGTATTTTTTCCACAGTGTATTTATATATGTAAACGTACTGGATTGGAATACATGAAACCTTTGTTTAATAAGGTTTAAATTGCTTTATCCAATCTGTCAAGATAACAGTCTTGAGATGTGTATGGACACTAGACAGGTGACTGGTTATCAATTTGACTTATCAGGTAAGTTAAATTACTGATTTTCTCAGAAAGAGTTGCAGAGGGGGTTGGAATTAATTAATTGGACTTATAAACTGAGAGTTGTTAAAATCTTGTGATGCTAAAAAATACTACTGGGGATACCTCTATTTCGCATTTCCTCAAGTTCTCATTCTGTACTTTTTAGCACAAATTGTGACCTCATGGTTGCCAATGCAACTGCTTTTGCTCAATATTATTCTTCTGATTGCTCTGGATGCTGTTTGCACCAATGGAAGTGTAGAGGGGAGGAAATAGACAAGTGTCTTTTTACCTATGAGTGCATTGTTCCCTGGAAATATAATTATTTTGTTCACTTGAAATTGCCTTTGATCAAACAAGTTGGTATAAACCAGATTTTTTTTTGTTGCCTGCAGATGGCAGTGATTATTGACTTGTCATTCTAAATACAAGGTGTTGATTTTACCCAGGAGCCTCAAATGCTATATTAATGGCAGTGTTTATTGTGTTCTAATAAAAATTAGTAAGAGTCACACACTGCCTTTTTGGGAGAGGACTGAATTTATATGTTTGATACAATGTTGTTTAAAATATTAGTTTACCAGACATGGAACACAAAAGAGTTATGAAATTAACTTCACCTGAGTATGCAAAATATTGAATAGTGCCAAGGATTTAAGAACAAAATTTGATTATTGTTACCAAATCAAGTAATGTGTCGTGGAAAATCAGATTCCAAAATATACTTAAAATATAATAAACTTTGTTGTCTAAGTTTTAGCTCCAGAACAGGATGTGGCAGTAGTAGTTGATTGTTCTTTGCAGACACTGGCAAGAGATATCCTGGAATACAGACAACAAATGATGCAGTCCAAATGGAAGGAATCATCAAAAAGGTAATGGAAATCCTACTACAAACACCACTTTTCTGTTATGTAAGTTCTTGGATAGTGTATGCACATCTGAGGAAGATATAGTGGAAATGCAGAAGTCTGGGAAGAGTACACTAAAATGGTCAAAAGAAATGAACAGGAACCATGTTAAGGTTGACTCAAAAGATGAGTCTTCATCAAACAATAAAGGGGAAATGGGAATGTGATCAGAATCATTTTTTCCATGGTCATTGGGAATTGCTTTACCTTCTAAAGGGGTTAATATATGCTTTCAGATGTGTACGTTCATGGAATTTGCATATCAAGGGTGTGTAAAAAATATATATTTATAGAGGCAGGTCATTTGAGCTAGAAAAACTCAAACCCTGTGCCAGAGATTATGTTTCTATTTTTATCAGAATTACAATTCAGTTTGGAAAGGTAAATGCAAAGCATTGTGCTACCATGAGTCTAGAAAATTCATAGACTGAATTGACTATTCAATTCATATATTGAATAGTTTTATTGGAGGAGTTCAGAGGGAGTTGGACAGATCTTATTGGAGATGCTAGAGGAGACTTACACATTTGATGTGGTTAGATTAGATTTGTGATTCTATGAGTTAGTCTTTTGAAAGGGCTATTAAGAGAGGAAAATAAAGATCAATCTTATGAGTAGTATGAATCTAAATATAGAATGTTTTGATTTAGCAATAGACAATGGAGCTGCAAGTTCTCTTTATTTCTTTCATTTCCCTGTCTCCAAATTGAAATTTCCTCTTTTATTTTTTCAGTAGATATTTGTCAAGCTCCTACTCTGAGCCAGCACTATAGGCCAACAGTAGTTTCTCAATACATGTTAATTTAGTGGACAAATTATAACTAGTAGGAGAACAAAGATCAAACCATAGTTTCCTTCCTCATGTGGGCAGAAAGAAAATAATGAGGAAGAGAGAAACAGAGTTGAAGAAATGCACTATAGATCTCCTAAGGAAATAACTATAATTTAAAGTGCTAAAAGTTTCCCTAAATAATTCTTTAACATTATCCCATAAATTTTGAAATGTATTTTTATTGTCACCTGTTCAAAATACTTCCCAATTTCCCTATTGATTTCTTCTTTGACCTGTGGGTTTCTTAGAAGTATGTGATTTAGTTTTCAAGTATTTGGGGAATTTTCCAGCATTTCTTTATTTGTTGATTTCCTATTTTATTTCTATTATGGTCAGAAAGCATTGTTTGTATGAATTATTAAAAGTTTATTAAGTTTTTTAAACTTTCATTTTAAGTTCAGGGGTACATGTGCATGTATGTTATATAGGTAAACCCATGTCATGAGAGTTATTTTGTCATCCAGGTATTAAGCCTAGTATCCAATAGTTATTTTTTCTGATCTTCTCCCTCCTCCCATCCTCCACCCTCTGGTAGGCCAGACACCCCAGTGTCTGTTGTTCCCCTCTATGTGTCCATGTGTTTGTTTTTCTGTTCCTGTATTCGTTTGCTGAGGATAATGGCCTCCACTTTTATCCATATTGTTGCAAAGAACATAATCTCATTCTTTTTTATGGCTGCATAGTATTCAATGTTGTATATATACCACATTTTCTTTATCTAGTCTACCACTGATGGGCATTTAGGTTGATTCCATGTCTTTACTATTGTGAATAGTGCTGCAGTGAACATGCATGTCCATGTATCTTTATGATAGAAGGATTTATTTTCCTTTGGGTATGTACCCCGTAATGGGATTACTGGGTCAAATGGTAGGTCTTTTTTAGCTCTTTGAGGATTTGCCAAACTACTTTTCCCAGTGGCTGAACTAATTTTCCTTCCCACCAACTATGCATTTTATTTTCTCTGTAGCTTCACCAGCAACTGTTGTTTCTTGGCTTTTTAGTAATTGCCATTGTGACTGGTGTGAGATGGCACCTCATTGTGTTTTTGATTTGCATGTCTCTAATGATCAGTAATGCTGAACTTTTTTCTTATGCTTGTTGGCCACATATATGTCTTCTTTTGAAAAGTGTCTGTTCATGTTTTTTGCCCACTTTTTAATGGGGTTATTTGTTTTTGCTTGCTGAATTTTTAAGTTTCTTATAGATAGTGGATATTGGGCCTTTGTCAGATGCATAGTTTGCAAAAAATTTTTCCCATTTTGTAGGTTGTCTGTTTATTGACAGTTTCTTTTGCTGTGCTGAAGCTCTTTAGTTTAATTAGACCCCATTTGTCAATTTTTACTTTTGTTGCAATTACTTTTGGCATCTTTGTCATGAAATCTTTGCCCATTCCTATGTTCAGAATGATACTGTCTAGGTTGTCTTCCAGGGTTTTTATAGTTTTGGGTTTTACATTTAAGTCTTTTATCCATCTTGAGTTGATTTTTGTATGTGGTGTAAGAAAGGGGTCCAGTTTTAATCTTCTGCCTATGGCTAGCCAGTTATACCAACATCACTTATTGAATAGGAAGTCCTTTCCTCATTGTTTTTGTCAGCTTTGTGAAAGACCAGATGGTTGTAGGTGTGTGGCCTTGTTTCTGGGCTCTCTATTTGGACCAATTTGTCTATGTGTCTGTTCTTGTACCAGTAAAATGCTGTTTGGTTACTGTAGCCCTATAGTATAAAGTTAGGTAGCGTAATGCCTCCAGCTTTGTTCTTTTGCTTAGGGTTGCCTTGGCTATTGAGGCTCTTTTTTGGTTCCAAATGAATTTTAAAATAGTTTTTTCTTTTCTTTTGAATGACTGTACAGAATGGGACTTTTGGATTTGGGTAATCACTTAGTATATTGTAAGGTTAAGTAAAACTAGCTGCTAGTGCTGCTGTAACAAAAAACCGACATATCTCAGGGCTTAACATAATAAGTGTTTTATATTTTTCGTAGCCTAAATAGTGAGGGGAAACTGTTTCTTTAATGATTGAGGTACTCAGTCTCCTTCATTTAGTGGCTTTATCATCCTCTAAGTTCTTTTCAAATTTCTGCACTGGAACCTCTGCATTCAGCTGCCTAATGAGCAAAGAGAAAGAACATGAAAGATTATACAAGAAGTTCTAGGATTCAATCTGAAAGTGTTTTACAATAGCTCTGCTCACTTTCCATTAATTGGACTCCATCTGCATGGCCCAACATAGTAGTAAGGCGAGCAGATTTTTTAGGGGAGTTCTCAGGAAGAAGAGAAACAACATGGATAATGAGGAGTGCTAGTGTTCTCAGCTGTAATAAGTTTAGAATTATGATCTAGGCTATGAGATAAAGGCACATGTTCCTTGAATATTTATACTTTCTGGAGTTATTGGTTACTTTCATCTCTAAACAGAACACCTTAAGCTTTCTTCCTGTAAAACTGCAGAAAGTTTCAATAAAGTCTTTATAGGATTGCTGGTTGTCACCTCCCACCCAATAGCTGTTCCTGGCTTTTGATGTTTTGTCTCTGCTACTGCAGGCTGACTCAATTTGCTATAAACATGAGCACGGCTCCCTTTCTTCATTCTCTAAGACCACACCAACACAGGCTAGACAATAGGTAGTAGTGATTATTAGCAAAGATTTATTGAAGGCCTAAATGTACAATCAAGGGAGCATTCCAACATGGAAAAGAAAGAAATTCAATTTGCTGTTTGAAAGCTCAGGCAACCAAACCCTACCATGGAAGTTTCTCTCCAGATCTTAGGATTTGACCCATTGGCATGAATCTAGAGGCCATTCAAAGGCCGTTTCCCTATATCTTCTTTCTCGTTTCCCAAAGTCCTTCTGTAAACAAAGAAATCAAACAAATAAACAACAATTTCTCCACTGTAAGAAGAAATCACCAAAATTCTCACTTAAGAGTACCATACCTGTTGGCCAAGCAACGAACCAAGCAACAACAAAACCTATAGGAAATGGCTTTTCTGCCAAAAAGAAACATCTTTTACCTCATTATGCTGGAAAATTTCAACCACTTTGAGACTCAGTATTTCCCAAATTAGTCTTTTGTTCTTGGTTTGTCCATCTAAATACCTTATTTAATTAATTATTTATTTATTTAGAGATGAAGGCTTGCTCTGTTGCCCAGGCTGGGGTAGGGTGGCACAGTCTTGGCTCACTGCAGCCTCCACCTCCCAGGTTCAAGCAATTCTTCTGCCTTAGCCTCCTGAGTAGTTGAGACTACAGGTACTTGCCACCACACCAGCTATTTTTTTTTTGTATTTTTAGTGGAGATGAGGTTTCGCCATATTGGCCAGGCTGGTCTCAAACTCCTGACCTCAGGTAATCTGTCCACTTCAGCCTCCCAAAGTGCTGGGATTAAAGGCATGAGCCACCATGCTTCACCATAAAAAGCCTTTAAATAATTTCCCAGAATAACAATTTTCTCCCTCAAGTGCTCTCCTACTTCCTAGAAAAATGATTCCTCATACCCCCTTGCTTTATTTTTTTGTTTGATTACCTCTGACATTATTTCTCTTTATACCAGTGGTGTATTCTAATAAGGCTTTTATTATAACTTTAGGAAATGTTTAAAAAGTGAAAGGAAATCTGAACTTTCAGAGAATCATTAGGAAAATGGTGCAGAGATTCTCAACCTTGTGTACCCATTAGAATCACTCGGGGAGCTTCTAAAAATCTTGATCCTCAAACCACACTCCAGAACAATTACAGTAGAAAGAGGAAGAAGATGAGAGCTAGATATTAGTATACTTCTGAAAGTTCTTCATGAGATTCCAATGTGCAGTTAAGATTGAAAGCTACTGAATTAGAGAGACCCATCCTCAATTTAAAGGCGTTAACTTTTAGATGATGGTTAAATTACAACAAGATATATGTGTTTTCAAAAGTAGAGAGCTAGGTATACCTTTAGGGTGATTTCTCTTGGCAAATAGCCGACAATTCCCTTGGATTATCACTGTTTGAAGATACTGACACTAGGTTATGATATATTGGCTTCCATGTGGATTTAGATTGCTGTTTTTTAGTATCAACCATGATAATAACTTGTCTGTCAAATATGCACTTTCAAACCTGGAAAAGATTTCCATTATCAGTTAAATTTTATCATGTAGGGGTAATTAAAACCTTTAACAATAAGTATAACTTAAAGTAAAGGAAATTGTATTAAATTTCCCATGGCTAAGAGTATTGGACAACTAGTAAAGCTTTTAGAAGCAGTGACATGAAGGAAATTCAAGAATGATTAAATAACTCTACAGATATTCTAAACTCTCAGCCCACCCAGTATATAGCTCTATGTGGTATTAATAAATTAACTTTAACATTAATTTTCTGTGTCCAGGATTATCTTCACAAATAAATGAAAATTGTCTGAATTCCACCTTTTTTACAATTAAATAGGTACGTACAAAGCATATTAGTCCATTTTCTTACTGCTATGAAGAAATACCCAAGACTGGGTGATTTATAAAGAAAAAGAGGTTTAATGGACTCACAGTTCCACATGGCTGGGGAGGCCTCACAATCACGGTGGAAGGTGAAGGAAGAGCAAAGTCACCTCTTACATGGCGTCAGGCAAGAGAGTGTGTGCATGGGAACTGCTCTTTGTAAAACCATCAGATCTCCTGAGACTTATTCACTAACACAAGAACAGTATGGGAAAACCTGCCCCATGATTCAATTACCTCCCACTGGGTCCCTCCTACAACATGTGGGGATTATAGAAGCTAAAATTCAAGATGAGATTTGGTTGGGGACACAGCCAAACCATATCACAAAGGAACTGGAGAAATTTTTATGTATATATGCATTGCTTTCAAGATTTTTATTTTTATATTTTTAAGATTGGGCCTCACTCTGTTGCCCAGGCACTACAGTCTCCAACTCTTAGGTTCAAGCAATTCTCCCACCTTAGTGTCTTAGGAGTTTGGGTTCCTGACTAGCTGGGACTGCAGGCAAGTGCCACAATGGCTGGCTACAAGGTGTCTTCCTTACCCTAAAAGTACTTTCAACTCCTACTTATCAGGGACTTATTAAATGGCTTCCTTCCTTCTGTTATTCCCATTCTTATCATTCACATCTGTCTGGGATATCAATACATTTTAGTCTTCCAAATCAGAAACATTTAAGTCATCTTTGACTTTTTATTCTGCTCCACTCCTCAACTCCAGGACCATTAAAATAAATGATTTCTCTCTTTGGAATATCTTTCAGATGTTGTGCATCCTCTACTCCCACTTTGTAGAATAGGCTTTTATTACCGAACTTCCTAGCTGGTCTCCCGGCCTTCATCACTCTCTGTCTTTTGAACTAACCCTGCTTTTCTATGAATTTGACCTTCATGGTGATCCATTTCAGCAAAGCCACAAATTCTAAATCCCTTAGTCTGCTTCTTAAGGCCTTTCATAAGCAGATTTTTCTGTGATTCTCCGTCTTATTTCCTGCTATTCCAACACTCATCTGGGATGACAATGTAGATTTTCCACAGGAAAGTCTTAAAAATTTTTTAAAGGGGAGATGATGCTTACAGATAATTATTAGGTTGCTTGAAAATTGTTTTCAATGCAGCACAATTCCCTGAAGATGCAGTCTAGTTGATATACAAAATGCAATTTATTTATTTCCCCTAGAACCAATTGCTCTGTGCATTGGGTAAATCACTTGGCCACTTGCCTTGATTATAAAGAAATGATAGTAACTTCTGATTCTCATTTATTTCTTGAAACAATGAGCAATCAAAGGAGATAGTAGGTAAATAGATGTGGGAATCAAGAGAAGTTGATAAGTCAAAAAGATGTTATTGTTGGTTTTGAAATGCATGTGAAACTGATCCATTAAAGAATCAGCTCTTCCCACCCTCAGGAAGATAGCACTAGAGGTGCTGATTAGTGTATCTGCTCCCCTCTGTTTCTTCTACTCTATGGAATCGCCCTAGTCTTCAAGCCCTGCTGAAGAAACAGGCTCAGGGGATTAAGTTTTTTTTACTTTGTAACCTACTTTTCCCAGTTTTTTGGACCCAGGGTGAGTGGGCAATGTCTGTTTGGACTGCTATAACAAAATACCATAGACTGAGTAGCTTATAAACAACAGAAATTTATTTCTCACAGTTCTGGAGGCTGGAGGTTCAAGATCAAGGTGCCGGTAGATTCAGTGTCTAGAGAGGGTCTGTTTCCTGGTTCATAAACCTTCTAGCTGTGTCCTCACATGGTAGAAGGGGGCAACTGTGGTCTCTGCAGCCCCTAATAAGTATACTAATCCCATTTTTCTTCAGGATTCCACCCCTATGACCTAATTACCTACCAAAGGCCCTACCTCCTAATACCTTTACATTAGGAATTAGATGTCAACATATGAATTTGGGGAGATGCAAACATTCAGTCCATAGCCAACAGTAAACCCAAAGATAGCTCAACCACAGACCCCAGCCAGTGGCTTATGGCTTAGCTGACTCACTTGTATTTACTCTTCAGGGAGTTTAAACTAAGTGACATCAAGATGCTTGGAAAGTTAATGGTGGTAGCAGAAGGATGCAAAAAAAATATTTTCAAGAGCAGTTTCCTCAACATTTTGCTCATTTTATTTCATTCACCACCTCTGCTTTCTTCTCTTACATTTTAAAAGCAAATCCTAGATAACATGTTATTTCATCTCTAAATATTTTGCGATGAACCTTGAACAGATAAAGATTTTTTTTAATGTTTTTACAGAACTAATAGTAATTGTTAAACATTGTCTGATACCCAGTCCACATTAAGATTTCTCCAGTTGTCTCAATTATGTCTTTTTAGTTTGAGTTAGAATTCAAACCACACCTTCATGTTATATTCAGTTATTCTCTGACAGCTCTCTCTGGTTGTTTGGTCCTCTAGAATTTCTCACATTCTGAATTTGGCTGATTGCTTCTTCAACCTTTTAAAAGTTAAACGTTTCCTTCTATCCCTTATATTGCCTAGAAAATGAGAGTTAGAGGCTTGATTAGACATTCAAGTATAAAGTTTTAGGCAAGATCACTTTGTGTAGCTACTGTCGTATACTTTTTAGTATGCCCTGTTATGAAGCACATCAAGTCTGGTTGTCCTGCTTTTAGAAAATCTGTCCATATATTTTTTGTCACACTTCCCATGGAGAGTTGGAGTCTCTTTCTCCTCCCTTCAGTCTGGGCTTAATCTTGTGCTCTGCTTGGCCAGCAGGATGCTCACAGCCAGTTACAGGCCCAGACTCCAGGAATGCTGGCCAAATCTACATCTAGGGAAGCTTCTGTCCCTGGCTCCTCCAGCCTCTTTTCTCCCTCCCACTATAGTGAAGCATTTTTTAAAATTAATTTTTTACTTATTTCATTATTTCTTTATGAAAATATAAATAAATACATATATTTACATTTTTATTTTCCTTTTTACACAAAAATTAAAATACTGGAAGTAGGATACTATACAAGCCTTTTTTCCCTTTACAATATAACCTAAAGATCATTCCCTATCAGTATATATTGTTCTCATTACTTTTTATGGATACACAGTCTTCTATCATATGCATGTATAATAGTCTACTCAATCAGTCCCTTTTTGATGGAAGTTGGATTGTTTTCACCTTTATGCTTATGCAAATGATGTTACAATGAATAGCTTTGTATAGATATCATTTGGTGTTTTTTGCCAACATGTCAGAGCTAGATTTCCAGGAGTGAGGTTGATGGGTGAAAGGGCCCATGTATAATTTTGCTAGGTGAGGACAGCTGAAATTGAAGATAGCAAAGGAAATCTAATGGGAGAAGTGAGAAGGCAGTAGAAGCACTGGGGAAAGTGAAGACCCAGTGAGAGCAATGAATGGTCCCTTAGTGGCCACTGGGAGAACATGCAGGTCCTAGAGCCTCCTGAATGTCCCTTGAGTGTCAGATTCCAATTTTAGGTCCGATTCACCTGTATCTTTAAAAATATTTTCTTAAGTTAACTTGAGTGGGATTTTGATCTTTGGAAACAAAAGAGTCTAACTAGAATAGTTAGTGGAACTATATTGAAAAGCTTTTGTCATTACAATATTTATACATTTTATTTAATCTCTGATATTTTATTATGAAAATTGTCAAACACAGAAAAGTTGCAAGAATTGTGCTATGATCACCTCTATAACCACTATCCAAATATGACAATTAATATTTTTCATATATACTTTTATTCTGTAGGATAATTGAGACTAAATTTCAGGTATCATTATACTTTGGTTCCTAAATACTTCAGTATGCATTTCCTAAGAATAAGGACATTCTCCTAAGTAACTATAACACTATTATCAAAGCTAAGAAAATTAGCAATATTTTACTAACATCATCTAATATTTTATAGGTATTTAAATTTCTGCATAATTTCTAGAATGATTTTATAAATTCCTTTTTTTTAAGGCATAACCAACTAGGATACATGTACTGCATTTGAAATATATATGTAAACACGAATTCATGTTAAGGAAATATGCTTCACTTTATAGTTCATTAAGTTTTATTAGAAGAGTTTTATACTTTTGTTGGATAAATTTTAGCATCTTTGTGGAAGATCAAGTGATTTTTTTCACCCCTGACCTCTGAATATGATGAATTTTATATTAATGGGTTTTCAATATTAATTTTCTCTTTAATTTCCTCAATAAGCCCCACTTGGTCATGATATATTTTTAGAAGGCTGCTCTTGTATTTTGCTTGCTAATATTCTATTTAAGGTTTTTGCATCGCTATAAGTGCCAGTGGTCCATGATTTTCTTCTGTGTGTGTGTAAATAAACAATGTTTATTAGATTTTGTTGTCAATGTTATGCTCGCTTCAAACTCTTGGAGTTTTCTTTTTCTTCTTTATGCTTTAGAACATTTTAAATAGATTGATATTATCCACTCTTTGAAGTTGGTATATTTCCCTTGGGATGTTTTGTAGGCCTGGTGCTCTCATAGGGGTAGGGATAGGTCTTCTATTTTTGCTATTGCTTCTGTAAAATGTGATATACTTAAACAACTTGATTAATAGTCTTTGCTGGGTTGGTTTCTGTATATTAAGTTTTCCTGGAAAATTACTTACTACATTGAGGTTTTCAATGTGTTTGTTAGTTTTTTGGCATGCATGCAAGTAATCTGTTATAATTTTTAATATTCTGTATTTGATGGTTACTTTCTCATTGAACTTTTTATTTTCAGTATGTGTGCTTGGAGTCTTTTTTTTTCAGTGAGGTGAGCTAGTGCTTTTTCTATTTTTTTTGATCCTTACACATAACCTTCTTTCATTTAAAATTATTTATACTAATGTTTTTATGCTTTTACCAATTTATGCCTTCTACTTTTTTGAGGTAGTTGCTTTCTTGTTCTTTTTCTAACTTTTTGAGTTGGATATCTAGTTAATTTTTCTTTCATTTAATTGACTTAATTGATATTTAATGTTATTAATTTTCCTCTGGTTACTTTTAATTATGTTCCATAGATTCTGAAATGTCATATTTGTATAAATATTTTTTAGAAATTCTGAAATTTCAGTTTGCTTCTACTTTGACCGAAGAATTATGTAATATTAAGTTACAAAATTTCCAGATAGAAGGGTGTTTTAAAATTTTATTATGAACTTCTGGTTTATTACATTGTAATTAGATAATAGTTTTGATTATCCTTACTATGATGAGACTTATAAAGCTTTTCTTTGTTTGTTTTGAGATGGTGTCTTGCTCTGTCCCCCAGGCTGGAGTGCAGTGGCTCAATCTCGGCTCACTACAACCTCCACCTCCTGGGTTCAAGTGATTCTCGTGCCGCAGCCTCTCGATTAGCTGGGATTACAGGCACATGCCACCATGCCCGCCTAATTCTTTTTGTATTTTTATAGAGACGGGGTTTCTCCATGTTGGCCGGGCTGGTCTACAACTGCTGACCTCAGGCAATCCACCTGCCTTGGCCTTCCAAAGTGCTGGGATTACAGGTGTGAGCCACCGCACCTGGCCTAAGGTTTTCTTTATGAGTTAATACATGATTAATTTTTATTAGTGTGCCACGTTTACTTGGAAAACAAAATGATATTACCTAAGTTTTTGTCTATTCTTGCTTGTCTTGTAGCTTCTGAGTTTTGAAGTTTGTTTTTATGTCATTTGGGTGCATAGGATATTATAGCTTTTTGTAAATTGTAGCGTTTAGCATTAATACTAGCCTTTTTTTGTCTTGTTTAATGTTTTCTGGTCTAAATTCTACATTACCAGGTATTAAATTCTACATTACCAGGTATAATGTTTTCTGGTCTAAATTCTACATTACCAGGTATTTGTTTTTGTTTTTATTTTCCTGGTACACCTTTTTTGGTATCCAGTTTTTGTTTATATTTTCCTGGTATACCTTTACTGTCTCTTTATGTTCAGCCTTTCTGAATCACTTTAAGTATGTCTTGCATGCTGCAATTATGTTTTGATTTTTTGTGAGTCTGTCTGAACATTTTTAAAAAAATCTCTTTTTGATTATAAAAGTAATATGTGGCTACCATAAAATAACTTAGAACTGCAGAGGTATAAAAAAGAAAAAAAACAAGCACTTCTAATCTTCTACTCCGAGGCCAACTACTAGCATTAGGTTGTATTTCATTTAGTTGTTTTGCTCTTCTTTATAAAACATTTGTTATAAAATATTTCTATTTTATTTGTTTCCTCTTTTGAAAGGAGTGTTATTCTTCAGGACGTGAATTTCTTTTTTATGTGCTCCCACATTCAAGTTTTCAGAATAACCACTCTTGTATATGTACTGAAGTTCACATTTTTTATAAAGAACTGTCATCAGACTTCTCATAAAAATTTTGAGTGCCTTACATTTTGTGATTATGTAGAAGACACTCTCTATGCTCTGGTATGAAAAACGCTTCAAGAGTGGATCAACATGAGTTGAATAACCATGTAATTTGTTCTCTGAACTGCAACTCTTTTGAAGTGAAGGGGGTGCTATTAATATTTAGCTCAAAATAACTGGCATAGGAAGTTGATGCTTTGATTATTAATGCTGCTTTATGGTTGAAGGATGTGAAGCACAGAGAGATTAAATAACTTACCCATGGTCATACAGCTTATATATTAGAAAAAATTTATTTTAGAGATAGTCTTGCTCTGTCATGTGGGCTGAGAATACAGTGGTATGATGATAAGCCACTGAAACCTCTAACTCCTGGGCTCAAGATATCCTCCTCCTTAGCTGGGACTACAGATGCACACCACCATGCCCAGCTAATTGTTTAGATTTCTTGTAGAGGCAGAGTCTTGCTTTGTTGCCCAGGCTGATCTTCAACTCCTGGTCTCAAGCAATCCTTCCACCTTAGCTTCCCAAAGTGCTGAGATTACCAGCATGAGCCCAGCCTCACACAGCTCATAAATGGCACAATTGGGATTTGAACCCAGGCAGTGTGGGTCAGGCATCTGCAGCACTAACTGCTATGTGACCTAGTCTCCTGTAATCATTTTTTAAGTTTACAATTCGGTGGCATTTATTATATTCATAATGTGTAACCATCACTACTATCTGGTTTCACACCTATTTTCCCCCAAAATGTAATTTTTTATTTTATTTCTTACTGATAAATAATATATGCACATATTTATGGGGTAAATGTGATATTTTGATACATACATACAATGTCTAATGATCAATTCAGGGTATTTAGGATATTCATCACCTTAAACATTTATCATTTCTTTGTGTTGGGAACATTTCAAATATTCTCTTCTTAGCTATTTTGAAATATACAATATATTATCATTAACTGTAGTCACCCTACCGTGCTATTGAACACTAGAACTTATTCCTTCTATCTAACTCTTTATTTGTGTCAATTAACTAACTTCTCTCCCTATTCTCCTCCCCCATAAAACCTCCCCAGCTCCTGGTAGCTATTATTCTACTCTTTACCTTAATGAGATCAACTTTTTTTTAGTTCCCTCATGTCATTGAGAACATGCGATATTTTTGTCTTTCTGTTCCTGGCGTACTTCACTTAACATGGTGACTTCCAGTTCCATCCATGTTGCTGCAAATGTCAAGATTTTATTATTTTTTGTGGCTAAATAGCATTCTATTGTGTACATATGCTACATTTTCTTTATCCATTCATTCATTGATGGACATGTAAATTGTGTTCATATCTTAGTTATTGTAAAGAGTGTTGCAGTAAACATGGAGTTGCAGGTATCCCTTTGATATGTTAATTTTTTTCCTTTGGTTAAATAATCAGTAGTGAAATTATCAGTAGCTGGATCATAGGTAATTCTACTTTTAACTTTTTGAGGAGCCCCTGTAGTATTTTTCTTAATGGCTATAATAAATTACATCTCCGCCAGCAGTGTATAAGAGTTTCCTTTTCTCTGCATCCTCCACAGCATGTTTTTCATAATAGCTATTCTAGCTGGGGTAAGAAAGTATCCCACTGTGATTTTGATTTATGTTAGTGCTGTTAAGCATTTTTTCATTTAGCAGTTGGATTTTTGTATGTCCTTTTTGGAAAATATCATTTTACTCTGTTGATTGTTTCCTCTGCTGTACAGAGCTTTTTAGTTTAGTATCATCTCATTTGTCTATTTTTGTTTCAGTTGGCTGTGATTTTGAGGTCTTACCATAAAATTTTTCCTAGATGAATGTCCTGAAGTGTTTCCCCTATGGTTTCTTCTGGAAGTTTTATAGTCTTGGGTCTTTGTTTAAGTCCTTAATCCATTTGAGTTGATTTTTGTATTTTGTGTATGGGAAGAGACAGGGATCCAGTTTAATTCTTCTGCCTATGAATATCCAGTTTACCCAGCACCGTTTATTGAAGAGACCATCCTTCCTCTGATACATGTTTTTGACACCTTTGTCAAAAATCAGTTGGCTGTGATGATTTTCTGTTAGATCTAATACTGTTTGCTTTATATATCTGGTTCCCCTGGTGTTGGGTATATATATATATTTAGAATTATTATATCATCTTGCTGAATCAACCGCTTTGTCATTATATAATGACCTTATTTGTCTCTTCATACTGTTTTTGACTAGAAGGTCTGTTTTATCTGATATACATTAGATACTTCTGCATTATTTTGGTTTCCATTTTCATGGAATATCTTGTTCCATCCCTTCACTTTCAGTCTACGTGTGTCTTTACAGGTGAAGCAATTTTCTTGTAGGCAGCAGCATATAGTTGGTTCATTTTATATTTATTTTTATTTTTTTGAGATGGAGTCTTGTGCAGCCACCCAGGCTGGATGTCAGTGACATGATCTCAGCTCACTGCAGCCTCTGCCTTCTAGGTTCAAGCGAATCTTCTGCCTCATCCTCCCAAGTAGCTGACAGTACAGGCATGTGCCACCAGGTGTGGCTAATTTTTGTATTTTTAGTAGAGACAGGATTTCACTGTGTTAGTCAGGCTGGTCTTGAACTCCTGACCTCAAGTGATCTGCCCATCTTGGCCTCCCAAAGTGCTGGGATTCCAGACATGAGCCACCATGCCTGGCTCCAGTTGGGTTACTTTAAAAAATTTATTTAGCCAGTCTATATCTTTTAATTCAGTAAATTAATCCATTTACATTCAAAGTTATTATTGACATATGAGGTTTTGTTTTCATCATAGTGTTCATTGTTTTCTGGTTGCTTTGTATATTCTTTGTCCCATTCTTTCTGTCTTATTTTTTTGTCCTAACAGTTTGCTGGTTTTCTGCAGTGGTAAAAATTTTAGTCCCATCTCTTTCTCATTTGTGTGTCTGCTCTACCAGTGAGTTTTATACTTCTGTGTGTTGTCATGATGGTAGATATTATTCATTCACTTTCAAAGGTAGGACTCCCTTAAACATGTCTTGTAGGGCTGCTTTAGTGGTAATAAATTTCCTCCATTTTGCTTGTCTTGGAAAGTCTTTATTTCTCTTTCATTTTTGAAGGATGGATTTACTGGGTATAGTATTCTTGGCTCTCAGTCATTTTTTTTCTTTCAACACTTTGAATATATCATCTCATTTTCTTCTGGCCTCTAAGACTTCTGCTGAGAAATCCAGTGTTAGTCTGATGGGGTTCCCTTCTAAGTGATTATATGCTTTTCTCTCACTGTTTTAGAATTCCATCTTTATTACTGACTTTTGACAGTTTGGGTGTAATGTACCTCAGAGAAGACCTTTTTGCTTGAATCTATTTGGGGTATAATTGAGCTTTCTGCATCTATATTTCTTGTAGATATCTATTTCTCTTGTTAGACTTGGGAAGTTTTCAGCTATTATTTCATCAAATAGATTTTCTCTGTCTCTGCTCAACTCTTCTTCTGGAAAATCCAAAATTTGAATATTTGGTCACTTTATTGTGTCCCACATGTCACGTAGACTATCTTCATTCTTTTTTATTTTTATTTTTTGGTTTGGATTATTTCAAAAGACCTGTGTTGAAGTTTAGAAATTATTTCTTCTGCTCCACCTAGTCTATTGTTAAAGTTCTTGATTGCATTTTTAATTTCATTTATTGATTTCTTCAGTTCTAGGATTTCTGTGTGGTTCTTTCTTAATGATATTTGCCTCTTTATTGAATTTCTCATTCACATCATGAATTTCTAATTTCCAATTTCATGTTTTTCTAACTTCTTTGTATTTTTTATCTATGCTTCCTTGTATCTAACTGAACTTTTTAAATGCCATTATTTTGAACTATTTCTCAGGAATTTAATGGGTTTTTTCCCCTCCCATTGGAATCTATTGCTGAAGAATTATTGTGATCCTTTGGAGATGTCATATTCCTTGCTTTTTCATATTTCTTGTGTCCTTATGTTGATATCTGCACTTCTCGTGCATTAGTCACTTCTTCCAATTTTTTTTGGATTGGTTTTTATAGGGATAGGCTTTTTCCATACATGTATCTATAAGTGTTAGTTGTATAGGTGCTTTAGCTTTGATTCTGAGTATGTGTAGTAGTGTCATCTTTGAATGATTTCTTTGGCTACAATTGGCATCAGTGGTGCCTGTGATTTTCTCAGTGGCTTAGGCTGCAGTTGTTAGTGAAGGCTGTGGTTAGTCTTTGCTGGGAATAGCTATGCAAGGCAGGATAGTCTTCAGGCCCGCTTGGTGGTAGTGATGGGCTAGGCATACCTTTCCTTGGGCCCCTAGGCAACATATGAAGGCACTGATGTTAGTGAGCCCAGATAGGCCAATTCTTGGGTTTCCAGGGACCTTGTTCAGGTGTCAGCTGTGGCAGCAGTAGAATTTGTGGTTAGGTGGGGCATCCTTGGGCTTCTAGGCAGCATGTGTGTCATCAACCACAGCAGTAGTGATGGTGGACCAACTTGTGTGCCCCCAGGTTGTGTGTGTTGGTGCCAGAAGTGACTGCAATAGGTTGGTAGGGCCAGTCTCCAGGTTCCCAGGTGGTTTGTGCAGGTGGGTCTCACTGGTGTTGGTGGCAGTAGGCTGTGAGTATCCATCCTCAGGCTCCTGGGAGGAGCACGTGGATACTGGCAGTAGTGGGTGGGGTAGTCTCCAGACCACTGAATGACATGCTCAGAAGCCAGGAGCGGGTGAGCTGGGCCTTGGTATTAGGCCCCCTGATGGTGTGCATTTTTAACATAAGTGGAAGGCAGGGCTGGTTGATCCCCAGGCCCCCACACAGTGCTCAGATAGACTTCTTGTTTTCATTATTGTCTTTATTAATTTGCTCTTGACTTTAACATTCGAATGATTGATGCTTGGTTAAGAAAGTTTTTTTGTTTAGTTTAGTTTTGTTTTTGTTTTTTGAGATGGAGTCTCACTATGTCACCCAGGCTTGAGTGCAGTGGCATGATCTCTGCTCACTGCAACCTCTGCCTCCCAGGTTCAAGTGATTCTCCTACCTCAGCCTCCTGAGTAGATGGGATTACAGGTGCTCACCACCATGCTCAGCTAAATTTTGTATTTTTAAAAGATATGGGGTTTTACCATGTTGGCCAGGATTGTCTCAAACCTCTGATCTCAAGTGATCTGCGTGTCTTGGCCTCCCAGTGTCCTCGGATTACAGGCATGAGCTACTGTGCCCAATTGAGTTAAGAAAATTTTATCCATCTAAAGAAATGTCCTTAGTTGAAAACTAGAAATCAGGGATACCATCTTCACAAGTGAGGATGGATACATCAAAAGTGCTGCCGCCTGTTTCAAGGATCAACACATTTTGTTTGACAGCAACAATCCTGATCAAGCCTTAAGTGGTAGCAGTGGCATTTGGGACACAGGAAATACAGAGACCAGTAACATTTATAGCATTTTTGGCACCTTGGCGCTGAGAGTCATTAAAGTTCTGGTACTGTGGTGATGTCGCAGGTTGCCAAAGTGAGCTGCTGTAATTTTGTTCATCTTCTTCCATTCAAAATTTATATATATGTTGGTGTCATCTGACACCTGAACAAAGTCCCTGGAAAACCAAGAATTGGCCTATCTGGGCTCACTAACACCAATGCCTGCATATGTTGCCTAGGGGCCCAAGGAAAGATATGCCTAGCCCACCACAACAACCAAGCGGTCCTGAAGACTATCCTGCCTTGCATATATATATATATATATATATATGTGTGTGTGTGTGTGTGTGTGTGTATATATATGTGTGTGTGTGTGTGTATATATATATACACACACACGTATATACATATATTTTTTTTGAGATGGAGTATTGTACTTTTTGTCCAGGCTGGAACGCAATGGCGTGATCTCAGCTCCCTGCAACCTCTGCCTCCTTGGTTCAAGTGATTCTCCTGCTTCAGCCTCCCAAGTAGTTGGGATTAGAGGCATGTATCACCACACCAAGCTAATTTTGTATTTTTAATAGAGATGGGGTTTCATCATGTTGGCCAGGCTGGTATCAAACCCCCGATTCAAGTGATCTTCCAGGCTCAGCCTCCCAAAGTGCTAGGATTACAGGCATGAGGCACCATGCCTGGCCAGAAATTAATTAATTCTCTTTCTTTCTTTCTTTTTCTTTTTCTTTCTTCTTTTTCTTTCTTCTTTCTCTCTTTCTTTCTTTTTCTTTTTCTTTCTTCTTCTTTCTTCTCTCTTTCTTTCTTTCTTTCTTTCTTCTTTCTTTCTTTCTTCCTTCTTTCTCTCTCTCTCTCTCCCTCCCTCCCTCCCCCCCTTCCTCCCTCTCTTCCTTCCTTCCTTCCTTCCATCTTTCCTTTTCCAGAGTCTTGCTCTGTCACCCAGGCTGGAGTACAGTAGTGCAATTTCGGCTCACTACAACTTCCGCCTCTCAGGTTCAAAGGATTTTCATGCCTCAGCTTCCCAAGTAGCTGGGATTACAGGTGCATGCCACCACACTCTACCAATTTTTGTATTTTTAGTAGAGGCAGGGTTTCATCATGTGACCAGACTGGTCTTGAACTCCTGATCTCTAGTGATCCTCCCACCTCAACCTCCCAAAGTGCTGAGATTACAGGCATGAGCCACAGCGCCTGGCCCCAGCCAGAAATTTTTAATCCCTTTTTATACTCTACCTACACTGCTTGTCTTACTGGAGAGTTGAGTAATCAAATCGTTGTCCAAGTATATATTTGGCCCCAAGAATCATATTGTGGAGTTCTTTGTAACTTGACTATTTGCAGTATCAGTGATCGATCATGTTATATCTGTAAAGGCAGCATAATGTGGCTGAGTATTGGCAATGATTTCAGTCTTCTCAGTCTGAAAGACCCCCTCTTAGGAATGGATGGTGAAGGATAAGTGCCAACTGCAAGTTTCTTCAACGTGGCTGCAGGGGAAGCCTGATCTAGCTCACTAGAGAAAGTGACACCAGAACTGCTGCTGCATTCAACAACTTTATTATTTCAACATGCAAAAATATGAAGACATTCAAAGAACTATATGATAAGCCTGACTTTGAAGTTTGTTTTCTCATGTTTCTTTATACTTTATGTTGAATCATTTTATTTTAATTTATTTTATTTTACTTTATTTTATTTTTTAGAGACAAGGTCTCAGTCTGTCACTCAGACTGTAGTGAAGTGGCACAATCATGGCTCACTGCAGCCTCTACCTCCCTGGGCTTAGGTGATCCTCATACCTCAGCTTTCCAGGTAGCTGGGACTGCAGGCATGTGCCACCACACCTGGCTAATTTTTGAATTTTTTGTAGAGATAGTGTTTTACCATGTTACTCAGGATGGTCTCAAACACCTGGACTCAAGCCATCTGCCTACCTCAGCCTCCCAAAGTGCTGGAATTATACATGTGAGCCCTGTGTCTGGCCCGTCAAATCTTTTTAAAAGTTTTTTAAAGTTTACGTACATTTATATTGCTTTTTGTCTTCTTCACCTTGTGTTTTTCATTCAATGTTCTGTTTATTATATTTATCTATGTTTATATGTATAGCTCTAATTCACTGCTACATAAAATTACATTGTTTGAATATATCTAAATGTATTTATTTTTCCAGTTTCCTCATGATATATTAATAGAATGCTTTCTTTTTTTAATTTTTACAAACAATACTACTGTGACTGTGAATGAAAATATCAATGGATTCAATTATATTAAAATAAATACTGTACCAAAAATATCTTATAGAAAAGATAATCTACTGAATTTATTTTCAGTATGTATAACCAACAGTGTTGGTATTCCAGATGCATAAAAAGACTCCTACAAATCAATAGAAAGAAGATTAAAAAAACCCTCAGTATAAAAATGAGGAAAAAATTGTGAGATAATTTGAGAGCAGAAGAGTAAACTTGAGTGAGTAATAAAATATTAAAAGATGCTCCATCTCACTAGAAATAAAAAATGCAAATAAAACTACAAGAACTATGCACATCATGCTATAAAAATTTGAAAAACCTAATGAGCCCAAGTGTTAGCAAAGATGTGGATTGATGAATATCTTTTTTGTTTGGCTTGAGGAAGTTTAAATTTGTACAACAATTTTGGAGAGTAAATTGGCAGTGTTTAGAAAAGTTAAAGATAAAAATCCCCACAACACCGTGCCTCCAATGCTGAAAATATATCCTAGAGAAACTCTTATCCAGGTATCCAGGGTGATGTATACAAATGTTCTTCATAGTTATTTTCAATGAGCATTTTTCTGTTTGTGTAATTCAGAGCATGCTTCTCAGACTAATTTTAACAATAGAATGATATAGCTATCGCCATCTTTAATTTATTAGTGTTAATATAAAATAATTTTGATTGCCAGTAAAATTACTTAATGATTCTAATTAACATATTTATTTTCTTTTGCATTTGTTACATGCCTACTACATACTAGGTGCTATGTTACATGGTGGAGTGAATAAGGCATAGCAACTACTAGCTGTTACTTTTAAGTTTTAAAAAAATTACTTAAATATTTCTTTTTTCTTTCTTTCTTTTTTTTTCTGATGGAGTCTTGCTCTGTCACCAGGCTGGAGTGCAGTGGTGTGATCTCAGCTCACTGCAACCTCCACCTCATGGGT
Source organism: Pan paniscus (assembly GCF_029289425.2). NCBI lineage: Eukaryota > Metazoa > Chordata > Mammalia > Primates > Hominidae > Pan > Pan paniscus. The sequence continues at coordinate 62,175,884 of NC_073256.2, read as the reverse complement.
TCAAGCGATTCTCCTGCTTCAGCCTTCCAAGTAGCTGGGACTACAAGCAAGCGCCACCACGCCCAGCTAGTTTCTGTATTTTTAGTAGAGATGGGGTTTCACCGTGTTTGCCAGGATGGTCTCAATTTCTTGACCTTGTGATCTGCCCGCCTCAACCTCCCAAACTGCTGGGATTACAAGTGTGAGCCACCGCACCCAGCAAAATTACTTAAATATTTCTATCTCTGTTCTTATAAACATCTCTATCCCAGAAGACAAGTTCCAGCTTTACAGGAAGGGTAATATTCTCTGGATTAACCCACTCTTAATTCCTGCCATCTATATCTTGTCATGACCATGGAGGATGCTGAGTAATCACTGGTTGGTGATGATCACTGATAAAGTTCTTTTCTACCTATCTCCTGGGTTCTCATCTGCAAAGAGACATTAAAGACATTCATTTAGTCATTAGCAGGAAATAAATAAACGGATACAGAATGGCTTGTAAAATTACAAAACACAGAAAAGAATAATTTGCTGTCTTTTCATCTTTCAGAGCTGTTGCATGCTCAGCTTCTGAGATTTAGAAGAAAAATGAGAATAATAAAATATTGAAAAGAAAGAAGAGAAGGCACTTGTGGTGTACTCTTAGTATACTATCCAATGCATTGCTTCTAAAGCATTTTAAAGTGAAAATGAAATGCATTTTTATCAGTTTTTTTCTTTGGAGGATGTTCTCTATTTATCAAATGCAGTATTCTATATATTTGAGACAAAGCAATTTTTCTATTCCATATATTCATCAAATTGGAGAACACTTGCCTTTCAGTTGGCAAACTGGATTTTAATCTGATAAGCTTGATTTCACAGCCTGCAGTTTTCATCTCATCAAACCTGCCAATATGATGGAAATATTTCAGCCAAGCAATGAATAATTATCAATCATTTTGTGTGAAGTTTTAGGAAAGGTAACCTAAGATTATAGGCAACATGAAAAAGTCTCTCTCTTGTGACAAAATAATCTCTGCTTGCAGCATACATGTCCCAACTATGCACTTCTGGCTGGATTTTTCGTGCTTTGTGTGGAAGCAATGAAGAACAGAGATACATTTTGCTTCTCTTTGGTTTTCCTCCAACAAAACTGTTCAGACTCAGGGGATGGTCATCAGCATCCACAGCAAAAATGTATCAGTTTCATAATAACAGTGCATGGCAGAGAGGGTAGATAAACTCTGAATAAACTACACCTTCACCAGTCCTACTCAAACACTTTGGGATAATTTCTGCTACCCACCATGACCTCCTTTGCTTTATTGCTACCGAAGAGTTCTAATCCTTGGGGTCCTGGGGTAAGAATGTGTCTCTTCTATTCCCAAATGCTAGATGTTGTTACCTCCGCACAGAAGCAGAATTGGCCCCCAACTACAATTTAGTTTTGATGTCAAGATCAATGATGCTACATACACACAAGGTTTGAAATGTTTCTTATACAAGGAGGCTTTCTGAGGAGAGCGACGCTTGAGAGAGAGAAAAAAGAATGGCTTGGAGTTTTTATGGTGGTTAGTGGGTGGGATTGGGATTAGATTGGGATTGCACATAGGCAGAGGCTTGTTGATATGGTTTGGCTGTGTCCTCACCCAAATCTCATCTTGGATTGTAGTTCCCACAATCCCCACTTGTCGTGGGAGGGACTTGGTGGGAGGTAACTGAATCACGGGGATGGTTTCCTCATGCTGTTCTCATGATAATGAGTAAGCTTTCATGAGATCTGATGGTTTTATAAGGAGCTCCTTTGCTTGGCTCTCATTGTTCTCCTTCCCGCCTCCATGTGAATGAGGCTGTATTCCTTCCCCTTCCACCATGATTGTAAGTATCCTGATGCCTCTCCAGCCATGCTGTGAGTCAATTCAACCTCTTTCTTAATAAATTGCCCAGTCTCGGGCATTTCTTTATAGCAGCATGTAAACGGACTAATACACTTGTGTAATTTGAATTTTCTGCTGGACCCAAAGGTCTAAGTACCCAGGGTTTCTTATCAGTTTGCCCACATATGGGGCAGAAGGTGAGGCATAAAAGTTCTCATCAACAAATAGTGTAAGACTTTATTATACCATGTGTATTCTCTGCTTCTATCAAACAAACCTCCCATTCCTTAGACTGGGGCAGGAGGATAGGGAACAAATTGCTGTTTTTACCAAGACATTGACACTTAGAAATGCCATTCACTTGTAATGTACAAAGTACATTACATCATTACTTCTTCAATTTGGGCTTATTCTGTTTGCTTATTTGTAGCATCATGCATTGTATTAAACTTTATCTAAATTTAACATTTATTTGCATATTTTTGCTTGCTTAAACTCCTCAGTACTTAGTGTGTTCAAATACAGTTTAAAATACATATTTATTAACCTAATCTGATTAAGCAGTCTAAACATGTGCTCTCAATTTTAGACTGAGTAATAAGTCTAATTTCAAACAATGATATTCAAAGTTGTCTAAGATGAAAGGCAGAGAAATAAGTATTCTGGGTATTTGTGACCACTGTGAATGGAAAGTGGGTGAGCAGCAAGTAGTCACAGAGATGGGAAAACACCAAGACTCACTTCAGGCAAAGCTCTACCCTGGGGATGGAGCAGACACTGCAAAGCAGTTTCCCACATAGATTCTTTGTAAATCCACATATTGGAAAGCAATTTCACAAATACCTTCTTTCTTGTTTCTGTTGCAGGATATTCAGTTTTTCACTACAGGCCTCAATGGGCTCCTAAATGTCCCTTTGCAGATTATACAAAAAAGAGTATTTCCAAACTGCTGAATCCAAAGAAAGGCCTAAATTTGGGAGATGAATGCACATATCACAAAGCTGTTTCACATACAGCTTTTTTTTCAGTTTTCATAGCGGGATATTGCATTTTTTCACTATAGGCCTCAATGGATTCCAAAATGTACCTTCACAGATTCTACAAAAAGAGTGTTTCCAACCACAGAATCAAAAGAAAAGCTTAACTCTGTGAGAGAAATCCCAACATCACAATACAAATTCACATACAGCTTCTTTCTAGTTGTTTTGCAGTATATTCAGTTTTTCCTTATAGACCTCAATGGGTTACAAAATATCCCTTCACACATTCTACAAAAAGAGTGTTTAAAACCTGCTGAGTCAAAAGAAAGGTTTAATCCTGTGAGATGAATCTACACATTTCAAAGCGGTTTGACAGATAGCTTCTTTCTAGCTTTTGTCACAGGATATTCAGTTTTTCCCTATAGGCCTCAATAGGTTTTGAAATGTCCTGTTGCAGATTCTACCAAAAGAGTGTTTCCAACTGGTTGAATCTAAAGAAAGATTAAGCTCTGTGAGATGAATCCACACATCACAAAGTGGTTTCACAGCTTCTTTCTAGTTTCTATCATGGGATAATTGGGTTTTCACTGTAGACTTCAATGGGCTCTGAAATGACCCTTTGCAGAGTCTACAAAAAAGTATTTCCAATCTGCTGAATCCAAAGAAAGGTTTAACTCTGTGAGATGAATGCAAACATAGCAATGCGATTTCACAGAAACAATTTTCTCCAGAATTTTCTCCAGAAAATTTTCTCCGGAAAATTTTCTCCAGAATGTCCCTTCACAGATTCTACAAAAAGAGTGTTTCCAAAGTGCTGAATCAAAAGAAAGGTTTAGCTCTGTGAGATAAATCCAAACATCACAAAGTGTTTTCACAGATAGCTTCTTTTTAGTTTCTATGGCGAGATATTCAGTTTTTCCCTGTAGGCCTTGATAGCGTCTGAAATGTCCCCTTGCAGATTCTACAAAAAGGATGTCTCCAACCTGCTGAATAAAAAGAAAGCTTTAGCTCTGTGAGATAAATCCACACATCACAAAGCAGTTTCAAAGATAGCTTCTTTCTTGTTTTTTTATCACAGGATATTCAGTTTTTCCTGTAGGGCTCAATTGGCTCTGAAATATCCCCTCACAGATTCTACAAAAAGAGTGCTTCCAGTCTGCTGAATCAAAAGAAAGTTTTAATTCTGTGATATAAATTCACACATCACTAAGCATTTTCACAGATAGCTTATTTCTAGTTTTTACCTGGGATATTCAGTATTCCCCTATAGGCCTCTATGGATTCCAAAATATTCCTTTGCAGATTCTACAAAAAGAGTGTTTTCAACCTGTTGTTGAAAGAACACAAATGAAAGATTTAACTCTGTGGGATGAATTCACACATTGCAAAGCAGTTTCCCAGATAGCTTTTTTCAATTTTTTATTGTGGGATATTTTGTTTTTCCCTATAGACCTCTATGGCCTCAAAATGTCCCTTTGCAGATTCTACAAAAAGAGTGTTTCCAAACCACTGAATCATAAAAACTTTTAACTCTGTAAGATGAATCCATACATCACAAAGCAGTTTTATAAATAGCTTCTTTTTTGTTTTTATCATGGGATATTTGGTTTTTCTTTGTAGGCCTCAATGGGTTCTGAAAGATCCCTTCATAGATTCTACAAAAAGAGTGTTTCCAACCTGCTGAATCAAAAGAAAGGTTTACCTCTGTGAGTTGAATCCACGCATTGCAGTGTGATTTCACAGATAGACTCTTTCTAGTTTACATTACATAATATTTGGTTTTTCTCTATAGGCATCAATGGACTCTGAAATGTGCCTTTGTAGATTCTATAAAAAAACAGTTTCCAATGGGCTGAATCAAAAGAACATTTTGACTCTATGAGATAAATCCACACATCACTAAGGATTTTCACAGATAGCTTATTTCTAGTTTTTACCATGGGATATTCAATATTTCCCTATAGGCCTCAATGGGCTCCCAAATGTCCCTTCACAGATTCTACAAAAAGAGTGTTTCCAACATGCTGAATCAATGGAAAGGTTTAACTTTGTGATATGAGTCCACACATTGCAAAGCAGTTTCACAGATAGATTCTTTCTAGTTTTTATCATGGTATATTCAGTTTGCCTAGTATGCAAAAATGGGCTCTGAAATGTCCCATCTCAGATCCTATAAAAAGAGTGTTTCCAAACTGCTGAATCAAAAGAAGGTTTTATTTTTTTTAAAATAAATCCAAACTTCAGAAAGCAGTTTCACAGATAGCTTCTTTCTAGTTTTTATCTTGGGATATTCAGTTTTTGCCTGTAGGACTAAATGGCCTCCAAAATTTCCCTTCATAGAGCCTATAAAAAGGGTGTTTCCAACATTCTGAATCAGAAGAAAGGATTAACTCTGTGAGATGAATCCACATATCACAAAGGGGTTTCACAGATAGCTTCTTTCTAGTATTTATCATAGGATTTTTTTTTCCCTATAGTCCTCAAAGGGCTCCAAAATGTCACTTCACTGATTCTTAAGAGCATGTTTTCAACCTGCTGAATCAAAATAAATGTTTAACTCTGTGAGATGAATCCATACATCACAAAGCAGTTTCATGGATAATTCCTCTGTAGTTTTTACCACAGGATATTTGGTTTTCCTATATAGGCCTCAATGGGTTCCAAAATGTCCCTTCACAGATTCTACAAAAAGAGTGTTCCAACCTGCTTAATCTAAAATACAGTTTAACTCTATTAGTAGAATCCACACATCACAAAACCATTTCACAGATAGCTTTTTTCTAGTTTTTATCAGGGGATATTTGATTTTTTCCTAAAAGCCTGAATAGGCTTCAAAATGTCTCTTCACAGACTCTACAAAAACAGTGTTTCCAACCTGCTGAATCAAAGGAAAGAATGAACTTTGTGACATGAATCCATACATCACAAAGCAGTTTGACAGATAGCTTCTTTCCAGTTTTTGTCATCCGATATTCAGTTTCTTGCTATAGGCCACCATGTGCTCTGAAATGTTCATTCAAAGATTCTACAAAAAATGTGTTTTCAACCTGCTGAATAGCAAGAAAGGTTTAACTCTGAGATGAATCCACACATCACAAAGTGGTTTCACAGATAGCTTCTTTCTGGTTTTTATCATGGGATATTTGGTTTTTTCCTGTAGGCTTCAATAGGCTCTGAAATGTACCCTTGCAGATTATACAAAAAGGGTGTCTCCAACCTGCTGAATAAGAAGAAAGGTTTAACTCTGTGAGCTGAATCGACATATCACAAAGAAGTTTCACAGATAGCTTCTTTCTAGTTTTTATGGTGGGATATTAGGTTTTTCCCTATAGGCCTCAATGAGCTCTGTAATATCCCTTCACAGATTCTACAAAAATAGTGTTTCCAATGTGCTGAATCAAAAGAAGCGTTTGTCTGTGTGAGATGTATCCACACATCACAAAGCGGTTTCACAGATAGACGCTTTCTACTTTATATCGTGAAGTATTCACTTTTTCACTATAGATCTCAATGCACTCTGAAAAGTACCTATGTAGAGGGTGCAAAAAAAGGGTTTCCATCCTGTAGAATCAAAAGAAACATTTAATTTTGTGAGATAAATCTGGCCATCAAAAAGCAGTTTCAGAGGAAGCTTCTTTCTAGTGTTTATCACGGGATATTAGGTTTTTCACTATAGCTTTGAAATGTCTCTTTGAAGATTCTACACAGTGTTTCCAACCTCCGGAGTCAAAAGAAATGTTTAACCCTTTGAGATGAATCTGCACAAAGTGGTTTCACAGATAACTTCTTTCTAGTTTTTATCCTGGGATATTCGGTTTTTCACTATAGGCTTCAATTGGTTCTGAAATGTCCCTTTGTAGATTGTACAAAAAAAGTGTTTCCAACCTGCTGAATCTAAATGTTTAACTTTGTGTGATGAATTAACCTATCACAAAGTGGTTTCAGAGGTAGCTTCTTTCTAATTGTTATCATGGGATATTTGTTGTTTTACTATAGGCCTCAATGAGCTCCAAAATGTCCCTTTGTAGATTTTACCAAAATAGGGCTTTCAACCTGCAGAAACAGAAGGAATGCTTAACTTTTTGAGATGAATCCACCAATCACAAAGCAGTTTCATACATAGCTTCTTTCTAGTTTTTATCACAGAATATTTGGTTTTTCAATGTATGCCTCAGTGGGCTTTGAAATTTACATTCTACTAAAAGAGTGTTTCCAACCTGCTAAATAAAAAAAAAAAGGTTTATCTCTGAGATGAATCCACACATTGCAAAGTGGTCTCCAGATAGTGGCTTTCTAGTTTTTATCACAGGATATTTGGGTTTTCAATATAGTCCTCAATGGGCTCTGAAATATCCCTTGTAGAGTGTGCAACAAAAGGGTTTCCAGCTGCAGAATCAAAAGAAATGTTTAACTTTATCAGATAAATCCACCCATCACAAAGCAATTTCAGAAGTAGCTTCTTTCTAGTTTTTATCTCAGGATATTCGGTCTTTAATTATAGGCCTCAGTGGGCTCTGAAATACACCTTTATAGATTCTACAAAAGGAGTTTTTCCCACCTCCTGAATCAAAAGAAAGGTTTAACACTGTGAGGTGAATCCACATAGCACAAAGCATTTCACCGATTGCTTCTTTCTACTTTTGATTGTGGGACATTCAATTTTTCACTATACACCTCAATGGCCTCCAAAATGCCTCTTTGTAGATTCTACAAAAAGAGTGTTTCCAACCTGCTGAATTAAAATAAATGTTTAACTCTGAGAGATGAATCCACACATCACAAAACTGTTCCACACAGAGCTTCTTTCTAGTTTTTATCACAGGATATTGTTTTTTATTATAGGCCTCAATGGGTTCCAAAATGTCCCTTTCTAGATTCTAAAAGGAAGAATGTTTCCAAAGTGCTGAATAAAAAGAAAGGTTTAACTCTGTGAGGTGAATCAACATATTGCAAAGCAGTTTCTCAGATAGCTTCTTTCTAGTTTTAATGTGGGATATTCAGTTTTTCACTATAGGTCTCAACAGGCTATAAAATGTCCCTTCATAGATTCTACAAAAAGAATATTTCCAATTTCTCAATCACAAAAAAGTTTAACTAAATGAGATGAATCCACACATCACAAAGTGGTTTCACAACTAGCTTCTTTCTACTTTTTATCATGAGACATTTGATTTTTCACTGTTGGACTAAATGGGCTTTGAAATGTGCCTTTGTAGACTTTACAAAGAGATTGTTTCCAACATGGTGAATCAAAAGAAAGGTTTAACTCTGTGAGATGAATACACACATCACAAAGCAGTTTCACAGGTAGCTTCTTTCTAGTTTTTATCACATTATTCGTTTTGTCACTATACTCCTCAATGAGCTCCAAAATGTCCCTTTGAACATTGTACAAAAAAATGGTTTCCAACCTGCTGAATTGAAAGAAAGGTTTAACTCTTTGAGATGAATCCACACATTGCAAAGCAGTTTAACAGATAGCTTCTTTCTAGTTTTTATGGTAGGATATTCAGTTTTTCCCCATAGGCCTCAATAGTCTCTAAATTGTCCATTCGCCGATTCTACAAAAACAGTGTTGGCAACCTGCTGAATCATAAGAAAGGTTTACCACTGTGAGATGTATCCACACATCACAAAGCAGTTTCAAAGATAACTTCTTTCAAGTTTTTATCATGGGATATTCAATTTTTCACTGTAGGCCTCAATGGGCTCCAAAATGTCCTTTTGTACATTAAACAGAAAGAGGGTTTCCAACCTGCAGAATCAAAAGAATGATTTAAATCTGTGAGATGATCCCACACATCACAAAGCAGTTTCACAGAAAGCTTCTTTCTAGTTTTTATCGTGGGATATTTTGTTTTTCAGTATAGGCCTCAATAAGATTCAAAATGTCCCTTCGTAGATTCTACAAAAAGAGTGCTTCCAACCTGCTGAATCAAAAGAATGGTTTACCGCAGCCAGATAAATCCACACATCACAAAACAGTTTCACAGAGAGCTTCCTTCTAGTGTTGTTGTTTTTTTTTCCTGTGGAATGTGGTTTTTCACTGTATTCTTCAATGGTCTCTGAAATGCCCCTTTGCAGATTCTACAAAAATAGTGTTTCCAATCTGCTAAAAAAAAAGTTTATTTCTGTGAGATGAAACCAGACATCACAAAATGATTTCACAGATAGATTCTTGCTACTTTGATTATGGGATATTTGGTTTTTTATTGTTGGCCTCAATGAACTCCAAAATATCTCTTTGTAGATTCCATGAAAAGATTGTTCTTAACCTGCTTACTCAAAAGAAATATTTAACTTTATGAGATGAATCCACACATTGCAAAGCGTTTTCACAGATAACTTCTTTCCAGTGTTTATCATGGGATATTGTGTTGTTAACTAGAGTCCTCAATGAGCTCTGAAATATCACTTCTTAGATTTTACAAAAAGAGTGTTTCCAATCTGCTGAATAAAAAAACTTGTTTAACACTATGAGATGAATGCACACATCCCAAAGCTTTTTCACAGATAGCTTCTATCTAGTTTTTAATGTAAGATATTTCATTTTTCACTATAGGCCTCAATAGGCTCCAAAATGTTTCTTCATAGATTTTACAAAGAGAGTGTTTACTATCTGCTGAATCAAAGGAAAGGTTTAAATCTGTGAGACAAATTCACACATCACAAAGTGTTTTCACAGATAGATTCATTGTAGTTTTATCTCAGGATATTCAGTTTTCCACTGTTGGCCTCAATGGGCTCCAAAATATCCCTTCATAGATTCTACAAAAAGATTGTTTCCAACCTGCTTAATCAAAAGAAAGGTTTAAATGAGTGAGATGAATCCAGACATCACAAAGCATTTTCACAGATAACTTCTTTCTAGTGTTTGTTGTGGGATATTGGAATTTTAACTATAGGCCTCAATGGGCTCTGAAATATCCCTTCTTAGATTTTACAAAAAGATTGTTTCCAACGTACTGAATAAAAAAAAATGCTTAACACTGTGAGATGAATCTACATGTCACACAGCAGTTTCACAAATAGTTTCATTCTAGTGTTTATCATGGGATATTTTGTTTTTCACTATAAGCCTCAATGGGCTTGTGACATGTCCCTTCATAGATTCTACAAAATACTGTTTCCAATCTGCCAAATCAAAAGAAAAGTTTAACTCTCTAGGATGTATCTACACACTGTGAAGCAGCTTAACAGTAGCTTCTTTCTGGTACATTCTTTCTAGTTTTTATCGTGGGAAATTTGGTTTTTCACTGTATGCCTCAATGGGCTCTGAAATGTCTTTTCCAAGATTCTACAAAACATATGTTTCCAACCTGCTGAATCAAAAAAAAGTTTATCTCTGAGATGAATCTGCATATTGGAAAGTAGTTAGCAGACAGATTCTTTCTAGTTTTTATAGCGTGGTATTCAGTTTTTCACTATAGGCCTTAATGGGCTCTAAAATGTCCCTTCATAGTTTATACAAAAAGAATGTTTCCAACTTTCTGAACCAAAAGAAAGTTTTATCTCTGTGAGATGAATCCACACATCACAAAGCAGTTTCACTGATAGCTTCTTCCTAGTTTTTATTGTGTGATATTTGATTTTTCACTATAAGCCTCAACATGCTTATAGCGCTCTGAAATATTCCTTCATAGATTCCACAAAACAAGTATTTCCAACCTGCTGAATCAAAAGAAAAGCTTAACTCTGTCAGATGAATCGGCATATCACAAAGCAATTTCACAGATAGCTTCTTTCTAGGTTTTATCATAGGATATTTGGTTTTGTACTACTGGCCTCAATGAGCTCTGAAATGTCCATTCTTCAATTCTACAAAAAGTGTTTCAATCCTGCTGAATTAAAAGAAGGGATTAATTCTGTGAGATAAATCCACACCTCACAAAGTGGTTTCACATATAACCTCTTTCTAGTTTTTATTGAGAGATATTCGTTTTTTCACTATAGGTCTCAAAGGGCTCCAAAATGTCCCTTTGTAGATTCTACAAAAAGAGTGTTTCCAATCTGCTCTATCAAAAGAAAGGTTTACCTCTGTGAGAAGAATCCACACAACACAAAGCATTTCACAGATAGCTTCTTTCTAGTTTTTATCACAAAATATTCAGTTTTTCACTCTAGGCCACAATGGGCTCCAAAATATCCCTTCCTAGATCCTACAAAAAGAGAGTTTCTAACCTGATGAACCAAAAAAAAGGTTTATGTCTGTGACATGAATTCAGACATCTCAAAGCATTTTACAGATAGCTTGTTTCTAGTTTTTATCACATGATTTTTTTTTACTACATGCTTCAATATGATCTGAAATGTCCTTTGTAAATTCTACAAAAAAAGTGTTTAAAACATGCAGAATAAAAAGAAAAGTTTAACTAATCACAATGCATTTTCACAGATAGCTTTTTTTCTAGTTTTCATCACAAGATATTTGGTTTTCACTATAGGCCTCAAAGGGCTGAGAAATGTCTTTTTGTAGATTCTACAAAAAGAGTGTTTCCAACCAGCCTGAATCAAAAGAAAGGTTTACCTTTGTGACATGAATCCACACATTGCAAAGAGGTTGCACAAATAGCTTCTTTCCAAATTTTATTGTGAAATACTCAGTTTTTCACGATAGTCCTAATGTGATTTGAAATGTCCCTTCATAGATTCTACAAAAAGGGTATTTCCAACCCTCTGAATCAAAAGAAAGCTATATCTCTGTGAGATGAATCCACACATCACAAAGCAGTTTTACAGATAGCTTTTTTCTAGTTTTCATTGTGAGATGTTCAGTTTTTCCCAATAGGCCTAAATGGGGTCTGAAATGTCCCTTTGTAGATTCTACTAAAACAGTGATTAAAATATGCTTAATCAAAAGAAAGGTTTAACTCTGTGAGATGATTCCATGCATTGAAATTCAGTTTCACAGATAGCTTCTTTCTAGTTTTCATCACAGGATATTCAGCTTTTAACTATAGGCCTCAATGGGCTACGAAATGTCCCTTCATAGGTTCTACAAAAAGTGAGTTTCCAGCTTGCCGAATAAAAAGAAAAGTGTAACTACTTGAGATGAATGCACACATCCCAAATCAGTTTTACAGATAGCTTCTTTCTAGTTTTCATTATGGTATATTCCATTTTTCATTATAGGCTGCAATAGACACTGAAATGTTTCTTCATATATTCTACAAAAATTGTGTTTCAACCTGTTGAATCAAAAGGAAGGTTTAAGTATGTGAGATGAATCCACACATCCCAAGTTGTTTCACAGATAACTTCTTTCTAGTTTTCATCACGGGATATTCTGTTTTTCACTATATGCCTCAATGGGCTTCTAAATGTCCCTTCGTATATACTACAAAAAGAGTGTTTCCAACCTGCTGAATCTAAAGAAAGGTTTATCTCTGTGAGAAGAATGTGCACATCACAAAGCGGTTTCACAGATAGCTACTTTCTAGTTTTTAATCCTGGCATGTTTTGTTTTTCACTATAGGACCCAATCGGCTTTGAAATGTACCTTAGCAGATTATAAAAAAGAATGTTTCCAACGTGCTGAATAAAAAGAAAAGTTTAACTCCTTGAGTTGAATGCACATATCCCAAAGTGGTTTCACAGTTAGCTACTTTCTAGTTTTATCATGTGACATTTTGTTTTTCACTATATGCCTAAAGGGGCTCAGAAATGTCTTTTCATTGATTCTACAAATAAAGTTTCCAACTTCCTGAATCAAAAGAAACATTTAACTCTGTGAGATGAATACAAACATCCAAAGCGATTTCACAGATAGCTTCTTTTGAGTTCTTATTGGGGGATATTCAGTTTTTCACTATAGACCTCATTGGGCTTTGAAATGTCCCTTTCAAAAAAACAAGTGTTTTCAACCTGCTGAATCAAAAGAAGCGTTTAAACCTGTGAACTGGTTCCACACATTGAAAAGCAGTTTCAAAGAATCTTCTTTGTAGTTTTTATCATGGGATATTCAGTTTTTTTTCACTACTGGCTTTAGTGGGCTAAGAAATGTACACTCATAGATTCTACAAAAAGAGTGTTTACGAACTGCTGTATCAAAAGAAAGTTTTATCTATTCAGGATGAATCCACAGATCACAAAGCAGTTTCACATATAGCTTCTTTCTAGTTTTTATTGCATGATATTTGGAAATTCACTACAGGCCTCACTGGACTCTGAGATGTCCCTTTGCAGATTCCACAGAAAGAGTGTTTCCAACCTGTTGAATCAAAAGAAAGACTTAACTCTGGGATGAATCCACATATCACAAAGCAGTTACCCAGATTGCATCTTTCTAGTTTTCATCACAGGATATTCAGTTTTTCATTATAGGGAACAATGGGCACTGAAATGTGTTGAGGACCAGCCTCAACACCACCTGTAGGATACTGAAAGTCTGATGGTGACAAACGAATGAGAAGAGACAAGTTAAGAGTGCATAAAGGTGGGGGCAAGGGGGCCAGTGCAAAGTAGGAGGCTGCAAAGGCCTGGAGCTCTGGACTCCACACTATTTATTGAATACAATCACTTAGAACTAATAAGCAGATGTTCAGGGGTGTAAATGTGAAAGGGGGAGCATCATACACATAAACTATAGCAGTGGCAGTTTAAGTGAATCTCCTTTGTGCTTAAGCAGCATTTACTTAACTACTGATTTATTCTTTAACTTATTGAGAGCAGCTGTTGGGAGTAGGCTTAACTAGGAGCCAGCAAGTCTGGCCACATTCCAATGATTCAAAGGATTGTCTGTCTCCTTGAGCACAGTTTTTATAGATAAGCAAGCAGATCAAGCTCTGGGCATGGGAACATGATGGCAATAAGGAGGCTTTCCTGCTCAGAGGCCTCCTGTGACTTTCCACAACTTATTGTCCTATATTTTTATGGCCAATTTATACAGGCAACCCATAAGCATTTTTCCCTACAGAATGTGTTTCCCTACAGAAAAGTTTTTCCATCCTGCTGAATCAAAGGAGAGTTTTAACTCTGGGAGTTTAATCCACACATTACAAAGCAGTTTCATAGACAACTTCTTCCTAGTTTTTATCACAGGATATTTGGTTTTTCCCTATAGGCCTCAATCAGCTCTGAAATGTCCCTTTGTAAATTCTACAAAACAGTGTTTCCAACCTGCTGAATCAAAAGTAAGGTTTATCTCTGTGAGGTGAATTCACACTTTGCAAAGCAGTTCCACAAATAGCTTCTTTCTACTTTTTGTTGTGGGATATTCACTTTCACACACTATGCTTCAATGGGCTCAAAATGTCCTTTTGTAGATTCTACAAAAAGAGTGCTTTAAACCTGCTGAATCAAAAGAATGGTTTAAATCTGTGAAATGAATCCATACATCACAAAGCAGTTTCACAGATAGCTTCTTTCTAATGCTTATTGCAGGATATCCAGTTTTTCACTCTATTCCTTAATGGACTCTGAAATGTCCCTTATTAGATTCTACAAAAAAAGTGTTTCCAACCTTCTGAATACAAAGAAAGGTTTATTTATGTGAGATGAATCTACACATCACAAAGCAGTTTCACAGATAGATTCTTTCTAGTTTTTCTCATGGAATATTCGGTTTTTCACTGTTGGCCTTAATGGACTCCAAAAAGTCCCTTCATAATTCTACAAAAAGATTGTTTTTCACCTACTTAATGAAGAGAAAACTTTTACTGTGTGAGATGAATCCACATATTGCAAAGTGTTTTCACAGAGAGCTTCTTTCTAGTGTTTATTGTGGGATATTGGGATTTAAAATACAGGCCTCATTGGGCTTCAAGTTGTCCCTTCATAGATTCTACATGAAAAGTGTTTCCAACCTGCTGAATCAAAAGAAAGTTTATCTCTGTTAAATGACTCCACACATCACAAAGGTGTGTCACAGATACCTTCTTTCCAGTTTTTATCTCGGGATATTCTGTTTTTCACTGTATGCCTTAATGGGTTCTGAAGTATCCCTTCATAAATAACACAAAAAGTGTGATTCCAACCTGCTGAATCAAAGGAAAAGTTTATCTCTGTAAGATGAATCCACACATTGAAAAGTGCTTTCACAGATGGCTTCTTTCTAGTTTTTAGCATAGGATATTCTGATTTTCACAATATGCCTCAATGGGCTCCCAAATGTTCTTTCCTACATTCTACAAAGAGGGTTTCCAACCTGTAGAATCAAATGAAACGTTTAACAGTGTGGGATGAATCCACACATGCCAAAGCAGTTGTACAGATAGCTTCTTTCTAGTTTTTATCATGGGATATTCGTTTTTACACTATATTCCTCAATGGGCTCTGAAATGTCCCTATGTAGACCCTTTAAAAGAGGGTTTCCAACCTGCTGATTCAAATTAAAAGTTTAACTCTGTAAGATGAATCCACATATTGCAAAGCGGTTTCACAGATAGCTTCTTTCTAGTTTTTATTGTGGTACAGTTTGATATTCAGTATAGGCCTCAAGGGGCTTTGAAATGTGCCTTTGTAGATTCTACAAAATAGTTTCCAAGCTGCTGAATAAAAAAAAAAAGGTTTAACTATCTAGGATGAATCCACAAATTGCAAAGTAGTTTCACAGATAGCTTCTTTCTAGTTTTTATCATAGAATATTCTGTTTTTCACCACAGGCCTAGGCCCCCAAAGGGCTCTGAAATGTTCCTTTGGAGTTTCTACAAAATAGTGTTTCCAACCTGCTGAATCAAAATAAATGTTTAACCCTGTGATATGAACCCACACATCACAAAGTGATTGCACACAAAGCATCTTTCTAGTTTTTATTACAGGGTATTAGGTTTTTCACTCTAGGCCTTAATCCTCCACAAAATGTTCCTTTGTCGAATCTACAAAAAAAGCGTTTAAAACCTGCTGAATTAAATAAAGGTTTATCTCTGTGAGATACACTAACACATCACAAAGTGGTTCTACAGATAGATTCTTTCTAGTTTTCATCATGAGATATTAGGTATTTTGCTATTGTTCTCAATGGTCTCTAAAATGTTCCTTTGTAGATTCTACAAAAAGAGTTATTCCTACCTGCTGAGTAAAAAGAAAGGTTTACCTCTGTGAGATGAATCCACACATCACAAAGAAGTTCCACAGATAGCTTCATCCTTGTTTTTATCATGAAATATTTGGTTTTTCAATATAGTCCTCAATGGGATTTGAAATGCCCCTTTGTAGAGACTCCAAAAAGAGTGTTTCCAACTAGCTGAATCAAAATAATGGTTTACCACTTTAAGATGAATCCACACATCACAAAGTGGTTTCTAAAATAGCTTCTTTCTAGTTTTTATCATGAGATATTTGGTTTTTCAAAACAGGCCTCAGTGGGCTTTGAAATGTTTCTTTGTAGACTCTACAAAAAGAGAGTTTTCAACCTGCTGAATCAAAAGAAACTTTCAAGTCTTTGAGATAAATATAGACAACCAAAGTGTTTTCACAGATAGCTTCTTTTTAGTTTTTATTCAGGGATATTCATTTTTTTTTTTTACTATAGGCCTCAATTGACATTAAAATGTCCCTTTGTAGATACTAAAAAATGAATGTTTTCAACCTGCTGAATCAAAAGAAATGTTTAAATCTGTGAACTGAATCTGCACATCATAAAGAGGTTTCACAGAATCTTCTTTCTAGTTTTTATCATGGAATATTCAGTTTTTGACTATAATCCGCAATGGGCTCCAAAATATTTCTTCACAGATTCTACAAAAAAGAGAGTTTTGAACCTGCTGAATCAAAAGAAAGATTTATCTCTGTGAGATGAATTCACACATCACAATGCAGTTCACAGAGAGTTTTTGTTTTTGTTTTTACTTTTTATTGTGGAATATTCAGAAATTCACTATAGCCTCACTGGGCTCTGAAATGTCCCTTTGAAGATTCCACAGAAATAGTGTTTCCAACCTGCTAAATCAAAACAAAGGCTTAACTCTGTGAGATGAATCCACATCCTGCAAAGTGGTTTCTCAACCTCTTTCTCGTTTTTATCTTGGGATAGTCAGAATTTCACTGTAGGCCTAAATGGGCTTCAAACTGTGCCTTCATAGATTCTACAAAATAAAGTTTCCAACCTGCTCAATCAAAAGAAAGGTTTAACTTTCTAGGATGAATCCACACATCACAAAGTGGTTTCAGAGATAGCTTCTTCCTAGTAGATTCTTTCTAGTTTTTATTGTGTGATATTTGGTTTTTCACTATGGGACTCAATGGGTTTGAAATGTCCCTTGTAGGTTTTATGAAAAGAGTGTTTCTAACATTGTGAACCAAAGGAAAGGTTTAACTGTTTGAGCTGAATTCACACACTGCAAATCGGTTTCACAAATAGCTTCTTTCTAGTTTTTATCATGGAATACTCTGTTTTTCACTATAGGCCTCAATGGGCTCTAAAATTTTCCTTCATAGTTTCTACAAAAAGAGTGTTTCCAACCTACTGAACCAAGAGAAAGCTTTATCTCTGTGAGATGAATCCCCACGTTTCAAAGCAGTTTCACAGATAGCTTCCTTCTAGTTTTTATTGTGGGATATTCAGTTTTGTACTATGGGCCTCAATGGGCTCTGAAATGTTCCTTCTTTGATTTTACAAAAAAAATTTCCAACCTGTTGAATTAAGAGAAAGGATGAACTCTTTAAGATGAATCCACACATCACAAAGCCGTTTCACAGATTGCTTCTTTTTAGTCTTTATCATGAGATATTTAGTTGTTCTTTATAGACCTCAGTGGGCTCCAAAATGTCTATTTTTAGATTCTATAAAAGAGTGTTTCCAACCTGCTGTATCAAAAGAAAGGTTTACTTTTGTAAGATGAAGCTACACATCACAAAGCAGTTTTATAGATGGCTTCTTTCTGGTTTTAATCTCAAAGTATTAGTTTTTCACTGTAAGACTCAATGGGCTCTGAAATGTCCATTCATAGATTCTACAAAAAGAGATTTTCCAACCTGGTGTACCAAAGGAAAGGTTGATCTCTGTAAGATGAATTCACACACTGTAAAACACTTTCACAAATAGCTTCTTTCTAGATTTCATCACGTGATATTTGGTTTTCAATATATGCCACAATATGGTCCAAAATGTCCCTTTGCAGATTCTACAAAAATAGTGTTTTCAACCTGCTGAATTAAAAGAAAGGCTTACCTCTGTGAGGTGAATCCACACATCACAAAGCAGCCTCTCAGATAACTTATTTCTAGTTTTTATCACGGGCTATTTAATTTTTCACTATAGGCATCAATACTCTCCCAAATGTCCCTCCATCAAATCTACAAAAAAAGTGTTTAAACCTTGCTAAATGAAAAGAAAGGTTTAACTCTGTGATATAAATTCACACATTGGAAAGTGGTTTTATAGGTGGATTCTTACCAGTTTTTATCATCAGATAATAAGTATTTCAGCATAGGCCTCAATGGTTTCTGAAGTGTCTCTTTGTAGATTCTAAAAAAAGAGGGTTTCCAACCTGTGGAATCAAAAGAAAGGTTTATTTTGTAAGATGAATCCACACATCACAAAGTGGTACCACAGATAGCTTCCTTTGTTTTTATTGAATAATATTTGCGTTTTCAATCTAGTCCTCTATGGGATTTAAAATGTCCCTTCATAGAGCCTACAAAATAGTGTTTCCAACTGGCTGAATTAAAAAAAAAAACTTAATTTTTGTGAGATGAATCCACACATCACAAAACATTTTCATAGATAGCTTTTTTTCTATTTTTTATTGGGAGACATTGAGAGATATTTGAATTTTCACTATAGGCCTCAAAGAGCTTTGACATGTCCCTTCACAGATTCTACGAAAAGAGTGCTTCCAACTTGTGGAATCAAAAGACAGGTTTAAATCTGTGGGCTGAATCCACACATTACAAAACGATTTCACAGATAGCTTCCTTCTAGTTTTTTTTTTTTACATAATATTGTTTTTCATGATAGGCCTCAATGGACTCTGAAATGTCCCCTTGCAGATTCTACAAAAAGAGTGTTTCCAACCTGCTGAATAATAAAAAAAATACCACTGTAAGGTGAATCCACGATTGCAAAGCAGTTTCTCAAATAGCTACTTGCTAGTTTTTATTTCAGAATATTCAATTTTTCACTATAAGCCTCAATGGGCTCTGAAATGTCCCCTCACAGATTGTCCAAAACGAGTGTTTCCAATCTGCTGAAACAAAAGAAAAGTTGGCCACTGTGAGATAAATCCACATATCACAAAGCAGTTTCTCAAGTAGATTCTTTCTAGCTTTTATCATGGGATGTTTGAATTTTCACTATGGGCCTCAACAGGCTTCAAAAAGTCCTTTCATACATTAAACAGAGGGTGTTTCCAACCTGCTGAATCAAAAGGAAAGTATAACCCTGTGATATGAATCCATAGACCACAAAGTAATTTCACACAAAGCTTCTGTCTTCATAGATTCTACAAAAAAGAGTGTTTTGAACCTGCTGAATCAAAAGAAAGTTTTATCTCTGTTAGGTAAATCCACACATAGCAAGATTTTATCATGGGATATTTGGTTTTTCACTCTAGGCCTCAATACTCTATGAAATGTCCCTATGTTTATTCTACAAAAAAAGTGTTTAAAACCTGCTGAATTAAAAGAAAGGTTTATCTCTGTGAGATAAACTCACAGATCACAAAGCAGTTCCACAGACAGATTCTTTCTAATTTTTATCACTAGATATTAGGTATTTCCCTATTGTCCTTAATGGTATGTAAAATGTTCCTTTGTAGATTCTACAAAAGAGTTATTCCTACCTGCTGAATAAAAAGAAAGGTTTACCTCTGTGAGAGAATCCACACATCACAAAGAGGTTTCACAGATAGTTTCATGCTTGTTTTTATCATGAAATATTTGGTTTTTCAATATAGTCCTCAATGGGATTTGAAATACCCCTTTGTAGAGACTCCAAAAAGAGTGTTTCCAACCTGCTGAATCAAAAGAAAGTTTTATCACTGCAAGGTGAATCCACACATTGCAAAGCAGTTTCTCAAATAGCTTCTTTCCAGTTTTTATCTTGAGGTATTCAGTTTTTCACAACAGGCATCAGTGGGCTCTGAAATATTTATTTGTACACTCTACAAAAAGAGTGTTTTCAATCTGCTTAATCAGAAGACATGTTTAACTCTGTGACATAAATATAGACAACCAAAGTGTTTTCACAGATAGCTTCTTTTTAGTTTTTCTTTGGCGATATTCAGTTTTTCACTATAGGCTTCAATTGTCTTTGAGATGTCCCTTTTAGATACTAAAACAATGAGTGTTTTTAACCTGCTGAATCAAAAGAAATATTTAAATCTGTGAACTGGATCCACACATCACAAAGAGTTTCAGAGAATGTTTTTTCTAGCTTTTATTGTGGGATATCCAGTTTTTGACTATAGCCCTCAATGGGCTTCAAAATGTTTCTTCATAGATTCTATAAAAAAGAGTGTTTTGAACCTGCTGAATCAAAAGAAAGATTTATCTCTGTTAGGTAAATCCACACATTGCAATGCACTTCACAGGGATTTTTTTTTTTTGGCTTAACTCTCTGAGATGAATCCACACATTGCAAAGCAGTTGCCCAGATTGCATCTTTCTAGTTTTTATTGCGGGATATTTGATTTTTCATTAAAGGCCTCAGTGGGATCTGAAATGTCCCTTTGTAGATTCTGTAAAAGTCTTTCCAACCTGCTGAATCAAAAGTGAGGTTTATCACTGTGGGATCAATGCACACATAGATAAACAGTACCACAGATAGTTTATTTTTAATTTTTATTGTGGGATATTCATTTTTCACTATTTGCCTTGGGCTCAGAATGGTACATTCATACATTCTGCAAAAAGAGTATTTCAAGCTGCTGTATCAAAAGAAAGTTTATCTCTGTGAGATGAATCCATAAATCACAAAATGGTTTCACATATAGCTCCTTTCTAGCTTTTATCACGGGATATTTGGAAATCTGCTATAGGCCTCACTGGGCTCTGAAACGTCCCTTCATAGATTCCACAGAAAGATTGTTTCCAACCTGCTGAATCAAAAGAAAGGCTTAACTCTGTGAGATGAATCCACACATTGCAAAGTCGTTGCCCAAATTGCACCTTTCTAGCTTTTATCATCAGATATTCAATTTTTCATTATAGGCTTCAATGGGCTATGAAACGTTTCTTCAAAGATTCTAAAAAAGAGTACTTCCATGTTGCTGAATCAAAAGAAAGGTTTAATTCTGTGAGATGAAGCACACATCACAAAGCAGTTTCCCAGACATTTTTTTCTGTTTTTTTATCACCAGATATTCAGTTTTTCAACATAGGTATCTATTGGCTTTGAAATATTATTTGAAGATTCTACAAAAACAGTGCCTCCAAAGAAAGTTTTAACTCTGTGAGATGAATTTGCACATCACTAAATGGTTTCACAGATAGCTTCTTTCTGGTTTTTATTGTGATTTATTCAGTTTTTCAGTATATTCCTCAACAGGCTCTGAAATGTCCCTTTTAGATTCTACAGAAAGAGTGTTTCCAACCTGCTGAAGCTAATACAATGTTTACTCTGTAAGAGAAATCCACACATCACAAAGCAGTTTCTCAGATAGCTTCTTTCTAGTTTTTATCATAGGATATTTCATTTTACACTACAGGCCTAATTTGTCTCCAAATGGTCCCTTAGCAGATTCTAGAAAAACATTTTTTTCCAACTTGCTGAATCAAAAAACAGATTTTACTCTGTGTGATGAATCCACACATCATAAAGTGGTTTCACAGATAGCTTATTTCTATTTTTCTATTGTGGGTATTCTGTTTTCTCCCTATAGACCACAATGGGCTCCAAATTGTCCCCCACAGATTCTACAAAATGAGTGTTTCCACTTCGCTGAATCAAAAGAGAACTCTGTTAGTTGAATCCACATATCACAAATCAGTTTCAAAGATAGCTTTTTTCTAGTTTTTATCATGGGATATCTGGTTTTTCATTATAGGCCTCAATGGCTTATGACATGAATCTTTGTTGAGTCTACAAAAAGAGTGTTTCCAACCTGCTGAATCAAAAGAAACGTTTAACTCTGTGAGATGAATGCAGACATCCAAAGTAGATTCACAGATAGCTTTATTTTTCTTTTTATTGAGAGAGATTCATTTTTTCACTATAGGCCAGAATGGGTTTTGAAATTTCCCTTTGTTGATACTACAAAAAGAGTGTTTACAACCTGCTGAATTAAAAGAAACATTTAAATCTATGAGGTGAATCCACACATTGCAAAGCAGTTTCACAGACATATATTTCTGGTTTTTATTATGGGATATTCAGGTTTTCACTATAGACCTCAATGACCAGGAAAGTAGATTCTACAAAAAGAGTGTTTCAAACCTGCTGAATCAAAATAAAGGTTTAACTTGGTGAGATGAATTTACACATCACAATACATATTCACACATAGCTTTTTTCTAGTTTTTATCAGGATATTTGGATATTCACTATAGGCCTCACTGGGCTCTGAATGGTCTCTTTGCAGATACAACAGAAAGAGTGTTTCCAAGCTACTGAATCATAATAAAGGTTTAACTCTGTGATATGAATCCACACATCACCAAGCAATTTACCATATGTGTCTTTCTAGTTTTATCACAGGATATTCAGATTTTTGGTATATGTCTCAATGAGCTCTGAAATGTTCCCTTGTAGATCCTACCCAAAGAGTGTTTCCAATCTGCTGAATCAAAAGAAAGTTTTATCTCTTAGAGATGAATCCACACATTGCAAAGCTGTTCCACAGATAGCTACTTTCTACTTTTTATTGTGGTATATTATCTTTTACACTATAGGCCTCAATGGGCTCAAAAATGTTGCTTTGTAGATTCCACAGAAAGGGTGTTTGAAACTTGTTAAATCAAAAGAAGGTTTTAACTCTGTGAGATGAATCCACACACCACCAAACAATTTCCCAGATTATGCCTTTCAGTTTTTATCATGGGATATTCAGGTTTTCACTATAAGCCTCAATGGGCCTTGTTAGATTCTATGGAAAGAGTGTTTTTAACCTGCTAAATCAAAGGAAAGGTTTAGATCTGTGGGATAATTGCACAAATTGCAATGCAGTTTAAAAGATAGCTTCTTTCTGGTTTTTATTGAGGGATATTCAGTTTTTCTCCATAGGCCTTAAAGGGCTCCAAAAAGCCCTTCATAGTTTCTAAATAAAGAATGTTTCCAAACTGCTGAATCTAAACAAAGGTTCAACTCCGTGAGATTAATACAAACATCACAAAGAGTTTTCACAGCTAGATTCTTTCTTTGCAACAAGAAATTCAGATTTTCACTGTATTCCTCAATGGGCTCCTAAATATCTCCTGCAGACTCTAAAAATACAGTGTTTCCAACCTGCTGAATCAACAGAAAGGTTTAACTCTGTGTGATGAATCCACATATCACAAAGCAGTTTTACCGATAGCTTTTTTCTAAATTTTTTCGTGGGATATTTGGTTTTTCACTACAGGCCTCTGTGTCAGTGAAATGTCCCTTCACACATTCTGCAAAAAGTGTTTCCAACCTGCTGAATCAAAAGAAAGGATCATCTCTGTGAGTTGAATCCACACATCATAGAAAAGTTTCACACATAGATTCTTTCTAGTTTTTTTTTGCAAGATATACAGTTTTTCACTATAGATCTCAGTGAGCTCCGAAATGTCCTTTCACAGATTCTAAAATAGAGTGTTACCAACCAGCTGAATAAAAAGAAAAGCTCAACTCTGTGAGCTAAATCCACACATCGCAAAGGAGTTTCACAGAGAGCTTCTTCTAGTTTTTATCACAGGATATTTGTTTTTTCACTATAGGCCACAGTGATTTCCAAAATGTCCCCCCACAGATTCTGCAAAAAGAGTGTTTCCAATCTGTTAAATCAAAAGAAATGTTTAAATCTTAGAGCTAAACCACACATTCTAAGGCAGTTTCTCAGACAGTATCTTTCTTGTTTTATTGTAGGATATTCACTTTTTACTTTTGGCCTCAGTGGCCCAAAATATCCCTTCACAGATTCTACAAAGTGTTTCCAATGTGCTGAATCGAAATAGAGGTTTAACTCTGTGAAGACAAATCCACACATCACAAAACCATGTTTCAGATAGCTTCCTTCTACTTTTTATCACAAAACATTCGGTTTTTAAATATAATACTCAGTGGCCCTTTAGGAGCCTTTGCAGATATTGCAAAAAGAGCATTTTCAAAATGCTCAAAAAGAAAGGTTGAAATCTGTGATTGGATCTGCACATCACATAGCAGTTTCGAAGATAGCTTCTTTCTAGTTTTTCTCATGATATTTGGTTTTTCACTATAGGCCACAGTGGGCTACTAAATGTCCCCTCACAGATTTCACAAACACAGTGTTTCCAACCTGCTGAATAAAAAAATTTTACCTCTGTGAGCTGAATCCACACACTGCAAACCAATTTCACAGATAGCTTCTTTCTAGTTGTTGTCACAGAATATTCAATTTTTCAATATGGGCCTCAGTGGGCTCAGAAATGTTCCTTCACAGATTCTAAAAGAAGAGTGTTGCCAACCTGCTGAAACAAAAAAAGGTTTAACTCCATGAGCTGAATTCACACATCACAAAGGAATTTCACTTATAGATTCTTCTAGTTTTTATCATGGGATGTCCTGTTTTTACTACAGGAATCAGTGGACTCTGAAATGTTCCTTCACAGATTTTGCAATAAGAGTGTTTTTCACCTGCTGAATCAAAAGACAGGTTTACATCTTTGAGCTAAATCCAGACATCACAAAGCAGTTTCACAGACAGCTTCTATCTTGTTTTTAATATGTGATATTTGGTTTTTTCACTATAGACCTCAGTGGGCCCTGAAATGTCCCTTCACTGTTTCTACAGTGTGTTTCCAACCTGCTGAATCAAAAGAGATGTTTAACTCTGTGAGGTGAATCCACAAATCAGAAAGCAGTTTTACAGATATCTTCTTTCTAGATTTTATCACAGGATATTCAGTTTTTCACTCTGAACCTCAGTGGCCCTGAAATGTCCCTTTGCAGATTCTGCAAAAGAGTGTTTCCAACCTGCTAAATAAAAAAAATGTTTAATTCTGTGAACTGAAACCACACATCACAAAGCGGTTTCACAGATGGCTTTTTTCAATATTTTACAGCATGATATTTGGTTTTTCACTCTAAGCCTTAGTGGGACCCAAAATATTACATCATACATTCTACAAAGAGTATTTACAACTGCTATATTAAAAGAAAGTTTTAAATCCGTGAAATGAATTCACACATCACAAGTCGTTTCACAGATAGTTTCTTTCTAGTTTTTTTTTTGTAGGATATTTGGCTTCACCTTATATACCTCAATGGGCTATGTAATGTAAATTTGCTGATCCTACAAAAAGACTTTGCAAACTTCTGAACCAAAGGAAAGATTTAACTCTGCGAGATGAATCCACACATCTCAAAGTGGTTATACACATGGCTTCTTTCTAGTTTTTGTCACGGAATATTCAGATTCTCACAGCAGGCCTCAGTGGGCTCTAAAAAGTCCCTTCATAGATTCTGCAAAAAGACTGTTTCAAACATGCTGAATCAAAGGAAAGGTTTAACTCTGTGAGCTGAATCCACATATCACAAAGCTGTTTCACAGATAGCTTCCTTCTGGCTTTTATCATGGGATATTTTGTTTTTCACTATGGACCTCAGTGGGCTCAAAAATGTCCCTTTGCAGATTCTACAAAAGAGTATTTCCAACCTGTTAAATGAAAAGAAAGGTTTAACCCTGCACAATGAATTCACACATCACAAGGCCATTTCACATATTGCTTCTGTCTAGTTTTCAGCTCATGATATTCAGTTTTTCTCTATATTCCCCAATGGTCTTCCAAATATCGCCTTGCCGATACTACAAAAACAATGTTTCCAAACAGTTGAATCAAAAGAAAGGTTTAACTCTGTGTGATTAATCAGCACATCACAAAAGTGGTTTCACAGATAGCTTCTTTCTAGTTTTTATTACAGGATATTCAGTTTTTCCCCTATAGGCTTCATTTAGCTCACAAATGTCCCCTTGTAGATTCTGCAAAAAGAGTGCTTCCAAACTGCTGAATCAAAAGAAAGGTTTACCTCTGTGAGACAAATCCACACATTGCAAGGTTGTTCGCAAATAGCTACTTTCTAGTTTTTATCACAGGATAGTTGATTTCTTCTGCCGGCCTCTATGGGGTTCAAAATGTCCCCTTGCAGATTCTAAAAAAGAGTGTTTCCAACATGCTGAATCAAAAGAAGGGTTTAACTCTGTGTGATGAATCCACACATCACAAATAAATTTCTCAGACAGATTCTTTCTAGTCTTTATCACAGGATATTCATTTTTTCACTATAGGCCTCAGTGGGTTCCAAAATGTATTTTTGCAGATTCTACCAAAACAGTGTTTCCAACCTGCTGTATGTAAAAAATGGTTTAACTCTGTGATCTGAAAACACACACCACAAAGTGGTTACACAAAGAGCTTCTTTACAGTTTTTATCATGAAACATTCTGTTTTTCACTGTAGGCCTCAGTGAACACTTCGTAGATTCTACAAAAACAGTGTTTCCAACCTGCTGAAGGTGAAGAAAGCTTTCACTCTATGAGGTGAATCCACACATCACAAAGAGGTTTCACTGCTAGCTTCTTTCAAACTTTTATCACAAGATATTCGGCTTTACACGATAGGCCTCCATGGGATTTAATATGTCCCATTGCAGATTCTACAAAAACAGTGCTTCCAACCTGCTGAATGAAGAGAAAAGATTGTCTGTGTGAGCTGAATCCACACATCACAAGGTGGTTTCACAGAGAGCATCTTTTTAGTTTTTATCACAAGATATTTTGTTTTTAACTATAGGCTACTATGAGCTCCAAAATGTCCCTTTGCAGATTTTACAAAAACATTGTTTCCAGCTGAAAAATGTTTCACTTCATGAGTTGAATCCACATATCACAAATAGACTTCACAGATAGCTTCTTTCTAGTTTTTAAGGTAGAATATTTGTTTTTTCACTACAGGAATCAGTGAGGTCTGAAATGTAACTATGCAGATTCCACAAAAATAGTCTTTCCAACCTGCTGAATGTAAAAAAAAAGGTTTGCCTCTGTGAGCTGAATGCTCACATTACAAAGGGGTTTCACAGATAGCTTCTTTCTAGTTTTTATCATGGGATATTCAGTTTTTCACTATAGGCTTCAGTGAGATCAGAAATGTTCTTTCATAGATTCTACAAAAACAGTGTTTCTTACCTGCTGAATGGAAAGAAAAATTTCATTCTATGTGCTGAATCCACACATCACATAGAAGTTTCACAGATAGCATCTTTCTAGTTTTTATCAGGAAATGTTTGGTTTTTTAGAATAGGCCTCTGTGAGCCCCAAAATATCTCTTCACCTTTTCTGCAAAAACAGCATTTCCAACCTGCTGAATGTGAAGGTAGGTTTCACTTTATGAGCTGAATAAACACATCAGAAAGAGGTTTCTCATATAGTTTCTTTCAAGTTTTTTTTTAATGGGATATTCTGTTATTCACTGTAGGCTTCTATAAGCTACAAATTGTCCCTTCACAGACTCTATAAAAACAGTGTTTCAAACGTGCTAAATGTTAACAAAATTAACTGTGTGAGCTGAAACATCACATCACAAAGCAGTTTCACAGAAACTTTCTTTCAAGTTTTTATCATGGAATATTTGGTTTTTCACTAGAGACCTCACTGGGCTCTGAAATGTCCCTTCAAGATTTTACAAAAACAGTGCTTAAAACCTGCTGAATGCAAATAAAGGTTTAACTGTGAGAGCTGAATTCACACATCACTAAGGGGTTTCACAGATAGATTCTTTCTAGTTTTTATCTCAGGATATTCTGTTTTTCACTATAGGCATAAGTGAGCTTCAAAATGTTCCTTCACAGATTTTACAAAAACAGTGATTCAACCTGCTGAATGTAAAGAAACATTTCACTCTATGAGCTGAATCCACACATCACAAAGAGGTTTCACAGATAGCTCCTTTTTAGTTTTTATCACAAGTTATACAGTTTTTCATGAGAGGCTTGCATGGGCTCTGAAATGTCCTTTTGCTGAATCTACAAAAACAGTGCCTACAGCCTGCTAAATGTAAAGAGTGGTTTCCCTTTATGAGGTGAATCCACACATTACAAAGTGCTTTCACAAATAGCTTCTTTACAGTTTTTAATCACACAATATTCTGTTTTTCACTATAGACCTCTGTGAGCTCTAAAATGTCCCTTCACAGAATCCACAAAAACAGAGTTTCCAACCTGCTGAATGTAAAGAAGTGTTTAACCTGTGAGCTGATTCCACACATCACAAAGCCTTTTCACAAATAGCTTCTTTCTAGTTTTTATTGTAGGATATTCTGTTTTTCACTACAGGTTTCAAAGAGGTTCTAAATGTCCTTTCATAGATTCTTCCAAAAAAGGTTTTCTAACATGCTGAATGTAAAGAAAGGTTTAACTCTGTGTGCTGAATCCACACATCACAAGTGGTTTCTCACATACCTTCCTTCTAGTTTTTATTGTGAAATATTCCATTTGTCACTATAGTCCTGAGTGAGCTCTGAAATGTTCCTTTGCAGATTCTACAAAAACAGTGTTTCCAACCTCCTGAATGTAAAGAAAGGTTTTACTCTATGATCTGAATCCACACTTCACAAAGCAGGTTGACAGATAGGTGCTTTCTAGTTTTTATTGTGGGATTTTCAGTTTTTCACTATATGCCTCCATGGGCTCCATAATATGCCTATGCAGATCCTACAAAAACAGTGTTTCCAACCTGCTGAATGTAAATAAACTTTTCACTATATGCACTGAGTCCACATATAATCACAAAGCAGTTTCACTGATAGCTTCTTTCTAGTTTTTATCGCAGGATGTTTGGTTTTTCACTATAAGCCTCAGTGAGCTCTGAAATGTCCCAACACAGATTCTACAAAAAGAGTGCTTAAAACCTGCTGAATGTAAAGATAGGTTTTATTCTTTAAGCTGAATCCACATATCACAAAGCAATTCCACAGATAGCTTCTTTCTCATTTTTATTGCAGAATATTTAGTTTTTCACTGTAGTCCTCAGTGAGCTTTGAAATGTCCCTTCACAGATTCTACAAAAAGAGTGTTTCCAACCTGCTAAAAGTAAAGAAAAATTTCACTTATGAGCTGAATCCACACATCAGAAACCTGTTTCACTGAGAATTTCTTTATTGTTTTTATCATGGGATATTCAGTTTTTCACTATAGGCCTCCGTGAGCTCTGAAATGCCCTTTCATAGATTCTACCAAAACAGTGTTTCCAATCTACTGAAGGTAAGGAAATGTTTCACTATGTGAGCTGAATCTACACATCAAAAAGCAGTTTCTCTGAGAGCTTCTTTCTAGCTTTTATCATGGGATTATTCCATTTTGTACTATAGGCTTCAGTGAGCTCCAAAATGTCCCTGTACACATTCTCCAAAAACTGCATTGCCAACCTGCTGAATGTGAAGAAAAATTTCACTCTATGAGCTGAATCCACACAGCACAGAGCAGTTTTGCAGATAGCACTTTTCTAGTTTTTATCACAGGATGTTCAGTTTTTCACCATAGGCCTCTATGGGCTCTGAAATATCCCTTTTCAGATTCCACAAAAACAGTGTTTCCAACCTGCTTAATGTAAATAAATGTTTAACTCTGTGAAGTGAATTCACACATTACAAAGCAGTTTCAAATATAGCTTCTTTCTAGTTTTCAATCACAGAATATTCATTTTTTCACTACAGGCCCCATTGAGCTCCTAAATATCCCTTCACAATTTCTAAAAACAGTGTTTCAATCCTGCTGGATGTAAAGAAAGTTTTCACATGGTGAGCTGAATCCACACATCAGAAAGCAGTTTCACAAATAGTGTTTATTGCAAATTATTTGTTTTTTCACTATAGTTTTCCATGGTCTCCAAATGTCCCTTTGCAAGATTCAAAAAGAAAAAAAACAAACAGTAATTCAAATCTACTGAATTTAAAGAAGGGCTTAACTCTGTGAGCTGAATCCACAAAGTGATTTAACAGATAGCTTCCATATAGTTTTTATCATGCAATATACGGGTTTTCACTATGGTTCTTAGTGAGATTTGAAATGTTTCACTGCAGGTCCCACAAGAACAGTGTTTCCAACGTGCTGAATGTGAAGAAAGATTTCACTCTATGAGCTGAATCCACACATCACAAAGCATTTTCACAGATAGCTTCTTTCTAGTTTTTATCACGGGATATTCGATTTGTCACAATAGGCCTCCATTAACTACTAAATGTCCCTTCACAGATCCTACAAAAACAGTGTTTTCAACCTGCTGAAAGTAAAGAAAGTTTTAACTCTGTGAGCTGAATCTACATATCACAAGGCAGTTTCACAATAAGATTCTTAGTAGTTTTTATAGTGGGGTATTCTGTTTTTTTTTTTTTTTTCAGGATGGTCGGTTTTTCACTATAGGCCTCAGTGAGCTCCAAAATGTCCCTTCACAGATTCTACAAAAACAGTGTTTCCAACCTGTTGTATGTAAAGAAATTTTTACTTTTTTGAGATGGAGTCTTGTTCTGTCACTGAGGCTGGAGTTCAGAAGCACACTCTTGGCTCAGTGCAAGCTCTGCCTCCAGGGTTCACGCCATTCTCCTGCCTCAGCCTCCTGAGTAGCTGGGACTACAGGCACCCACCACCACACCTGCCTAAATTTTTGTAATTTTTAGTAGAGATGGGGTTTCACTGTGTTAGGATGGTCTTGATCTCCTGACCTCGTGATCCACCCACCTTGGACCCCAAAGTTCTGAGATTACAGACATGAGCCACCATGCCTGGTCATAAAGAAATGTTTAACTGTGTGAGCTGTGTGAACTGAATCCACACATCACAAAGAAGTTTCACAGATAGCTTCCTTATAGTGTTTTATCATAGGATATTAGGTTTTTGACAATGTACCTCAGTGAGCTCTGAAATGTCTTTTTGCAAATTCTTCAAAAACAGTTAAATGTAAAGAATGCTAAATGTAAAACCTGCTAAATGTAAAGAATGGTTTAATTCTGGAAGCTGAATCCACACATGGCAAAGCAGTTTTACAAATAGATTTCTTCTAGTTTTTATCCAGGAATATTCTGCTTTTCACTATTGGCCTCAGTGGGCTAAGAAATGTCTCTTTGCAGATGCTACAAAAACAGTGTTTCCAACCTGCTGAATGAAAATAAAGGTTTCCTTCTCTGAGCTCAATCCAAACATCACAAAGCAGTTTCACAGATAGCTTCTTTCTTCTTTTTATGGTGGAACATTTGGTTTTTCACTATATGCCTCAGTGAGCTCAAAAATGTCTTTTTGCAGATTCTACAAAAACAGTGTTTCCAACCTACTGAATGTAAAGAAACATTTCACTATATGAGCTGAATGCACATATCACAAATCAGTCACAGAGAGCTTCTTTCTAGTTTTTATCATGGGATATTTGATTTTTCACTGTAGGCCTCAGTGAGCTCTGAAATGTCTTCACAGATTCTACAAAAACAGTGTCTACAACCTGCTGAATGTGAAGAAAAGTTTCACTTTGCAACCTGAATCCACAAATTACAAAGCCGTTTCACATATAGATTCTTTCTAGTTTTTATGGTGGGATATTCAGCTTTTCACAACAGGCCTCAGTGAGCTCTGAAACGTCCCCTCAGATACTATAAAAACAGAGTTTCCAACCTACTGAATGTAAAAAAAGGTTTAAGGATGTAAGCTGAATCCACACATCCCAAAGCAGTCTCACAGAAAGCTTCTTTCTAGTTTTTATCATGGGATATTCGGTTTTTCACTACAGGCCTCAGTGAGCTCTGAAAAGTCCCTTTGCAGATCCTGCAAAAACAGTGTTTTCTATCTGCTGAATGTAAAGAAAGGTTTTATTTTATGAGCCAAACCCATGCATCACAAAACAGTTTCACAGATAAATTCTTTCTAGTTTTTATCACAAGATATTCAGTTTTTCACTATAATCATCAGTGAGTTCCAAAATGTCTTTTTGCAGATCCTACAAAAACAATATATCCAATTTAATGGTTGTAAAGAAAGATTTAATACTATGTGCTGGATCTACAAATCACAAATGGTTTTACAGATAGCTTCTTTCTAGTTTTTATTGCAGGATATTCAGTTTGTCACTGTAGACCTCAGTAAACTCTGAAATGTCCCTTCACGGAATCTATAAAAACAGTGTCTACAACCCTCTGAATGTCAAAAAAGTTTCACTTAATGAACTGAATCCTCACTCTACAAAGCAGTTTCACAGATAGATTCTTTCAAGTTTTTATGATGGGATATTCAGGTTTTCACTAGAGGCCCAAGTAAGCTCTGAAATGTCTCTTTGCAGATTTTATGAAAACAAAGTTTCCAACTTGCTGAATGTAAAGAATGGTTTGACTCTGTGAGCTGCATTCATGTCACAAAGCAATTTCACATATAGTTTCTAGTTTTTATCATGGGATATTCAATTTATCACTATAAGCCTCAGTGAGCTCAGATATGTTCCTTCACAGGTTCTACAAAAACAGCGTTTCCAACCTGCTGAATGTAAAGAGTTTCACTCTATAAACTGAATCCACACATCGCAAATTGGTTTCACAGATAGTTTTTAACTTGAGATATTTGGTTTTTCAGTATAGTTTTCCATGGGCTCCAATATATTTCTTTGCAGACCATACAAACACAGCATTTCCAACTTTCTGAATTTAAAGAAAGGTTTGACACTGTGAGCTGAATCCAGACATCACAAAGCTGTTTCAAAGATAGCTTCCATGTACCTTTTATCATGCAATGTTTGGTTTTTCACTATAATCCTTAGAGAGATTTAAAATATTTCATTGCAGGTCCAAAAAAAAAGAAAAAAGAAAAGAAACAGTCTTTCCAAACTGCTCTATGTGAGGAAAGTTTTCACTCTATGAGCTGAATCCACATATCACAAAGAAGTTTCACAGATAGATTCTTTCTAGTTTTTATTGCATGATATTCAGTTTTTGGCTATAGGCCTCAGTGAGTTTTGAAATGTTTTTTCACAGAATCTACAAAAACAGTGCCTACAACCTGCTGAATGTAAAGAAATGTTTCCATTTATGAGCTGAACACACACATTACAAAGCCATTTCACACATAGCTCCTTTCTAGTTTTTACCATGGGATATTTGTTTTTTTTCCTATAGACCTCACTGAGTTTGAAAAGTTTTTTTGCAGATTCTACAAAAAGAGTGTTTGCAAATTGCTGAAAGTAAAGAAAGGTTTAACTCTGTGAGCTGAATCCAGACATCAGAAATCACAAGTTTCTTTCTAGTTTTTATCTTGAGAATTTTTTTTACTATAGGCCTCAGTGAGCTCAGAAATGTCACTTCACAAATCCCAGTAAAAAAGTGTTTCCAACCCGCTGAATGTAAACAAGTTTTAACTCTGTGAGCTGAATTCACACAACACAAAGTGGTCTCACTGATAGGTTCTTTCTAGTCTTTATTACAGGATACTCCATTTTACAACATATACCACAGTGATCTCAGAAATGTCCCTTGGCAGAACCAACAAAAACAGTGTTTGCAACCTACTGAGTGTAAAGAAAGGTTCTATTTTATGAGTTAAAATCACACATCACAAAGCAGTTTGACAGCTTCTTTCTAGTTTTTATGACAGAATATGTGATTTTTCATTATAGAACTCAGTGTGCTCTGAAAAGTTCCTTCACAGATTCTAAGAACAGTGTTTCAATCCTGATAAATGTAAAGAAAGGTTTCACACTGTTATCTGAATTCATACATAACAAAGTGGTTTCACAGATAGTTTATATCATGGGATATTGAGTTTTTCACTATAGGACTCAGAGAGCTTATAGGAGTCCCTTTGCAGAGTCTAAAAAACCTGTGTTTCCCAAGAAATGGGGAAAGGATTCCCTATGTAATAAATGGTGCTGGGAAAACTAGCTAGCCATATTTAGAAAGCTGAAACTGGATCCCTTCCTTACACCTTATAGAAAAATTAACTCAAGATGGATTAAAGACTTAAATGTTAGACCTAAAACCATAAAAACCCTAGAAGAAAACCTAGGTTTTCAGGACATTCAGGACATAGGCATGGGCAAGGACTTCATGTCTAAAACACCAAAAACAATGGTAACAAAAGCCAAAATTGACAAATGGGATCTAATTAAACTAAAGAGCTTCTGCACAGCAAAAGAAACTACCATCAGAGTGAACAGGCAACCTACAAAATGGGAGAAAATTTTCACAATCTACTCATCTGACACAGGGCTAATATCCAGAATCTACAATGAACCCAAACAAATTTACAAGAAAAAAACAAGCAACCCCATCAACAAGTGGGTGAAGGACATGAACAGACACTTCTCAAAAGAAGACATTTATGCAGACAAGACACATGAAAAAATGCTCATCATCACTGGCCATCAGAGAAATGCAAATCAAAACCACAATGAGATACCATCTCACACCAGTTAGAAGGGCGATCATTAAAAAGTCAGGAAACAACAGGTGCTGGAGAGGATGTGGAGTAATAGGAACACTTTTACACAGTTGGTGGGACTGTAAACAAGCTCAACCCTTGTGGAAGTCAGTGTGGCGATTCCTCAGGGATCTAGAACTACAAATACCATTTGACCCAGCCATCATATTACTGGGTATATACCCAAAGGATTATAAATCATGCTGCTATAAAGACACACGCACACGTAAGTTTATTGTGGCACTATTCACAATAGCAAAGACTTGGAACCAACCCAAATATCCAAAAATGATAGACTGGATTAAGAAAATGTGGCACATATACACCATGGAATACTATGCAGCCATAAAAAATGAGTTCATGTCCTTTGTAGGGACGTGGATGAAGCTGGAAATCATCATTCTCAGCAAACTGTCACAAGGACAAATAACCAAATACCACATGTTCTCAGTCTATGTGCTGAATGCAAACATCACATACCAATTTGACAAATAGCTTTTTTAAAGTTTTTATCATGGGATGTTCTGTTTTTCACTTTAGGCCTCAATGAGCTCAGGACTGTGTTTGTGCAGTTTCTACAAAAACAGTTTTCCCAACCTGCTGAATGTAAAGAAACGTTTCTCTATATGAGCTGAATCCACACATCACAAAGTGCTTACACAGATAGCTTCTTTCTAGCTTTTATCTCAAGATACATGGTTTTTCACTACAGGACTTAGTGAACTTCAAAGTTACCCCTCACAGATTCTAAAGAAACAGTATTTCTAACCTGCTGAATGTAAAGAAAGATTTAACTATTTGAGCTGAATCCACACATCATGAAGCAGTCTCACAGACAGTCTCTTTCTAGTTTTAATCACAGGACATTTTCATTTTACTATAATCCTCATTGAACTCCAAAATATTCCTTCACAGGAACTGCAGGATATTCAGTTTTTCACTATAGGCCTCAGTGAGTTCAGAAATGTCTCTTCACAAATTCTACAAAAACAATGTTACCGACCTGCTGAATGTAAAGAAAGTTTTAACTCTGGGGGTTGAATCCAAACATCACAAAGCTGTTTCACATATAGCATTTTTCTAGTATTTACTGTGGGATAATTTGTTTTTCACTTCAGTCCTCAGTAAGCTTTGAAATGTGCCTTCAGAGATCCTAAAAAAATTGTTTCCCACCTGCTGAATGTGAAGAAAGGTTTTACTCTATGAGCTGAATCCACACATCACAAAGCAGTATCACAGATAGCTTCTTTCTAGTTTTTATCATGGAATATTCTGTTTTTCAGTTTAGAGCTCAGTGAGCTCAATAATGTGTGCACAGATGATACAAAAACAGTTTTTCCACCTTGCTGAATGTAAAGAAACTTTTCACTATATGCGCTGAATCTGCACATCACAAAGCAGTTTCACAGATAGCTTCTATCTAGTATTTAACGTGGGATATTCAGATTTTCACTTCTGGCCTCAGTGAGCTCTGAAATTTCCCCTCACTGTTTCTACAAAACCAGTGTTTCCAACCTGCTGAATGTAAAGAAAGGTTTAACTATTTGAGCTGAATCCAGACATCACAAAGTGGTATCAAAGACAATGATAGTTTCTTTCTAGTTTTTTTTTATGAGATATTCAGCTTTTCACTATTAGCCTCAGTGAGCTTCAAAGTGTCCCTTTGCAAATTCTACAAAAACAGTCTTTCCAACCTCCTGAATCCAAAGAAAATTTTCACTTTGTCAGCTGAATCAACACATCACAAAGCAGTTTCTCTGATAGCTTTTTTCTAGTTTTTATAATGTAATATTTGTTTTTTCACTATAGGCCTCAATGAGTTCCCAAATGTCCCTTTGTATATCCTACAAAAACAGTGTTTCCAACCTGCTGAATGTAAAAATGGTTTAACTCTGTGAGCTGAATCCACACATCACAAAGTGGTTTCACATATAACTTCTTTCTAGTTTTTATCACAGGGCCTCATTGAGCTCTGAAATTTTCCTTTACAGATCCTACAAATACAGTGTTTCCAACCTACTGTATATAAAGAAAGGTTTCACTTTATGAGCTGATCCCATACACCACAAATCACTTTCACAGATAGCTTCTATCTTCATTTCATCACAAGATATTAGTTTTTTCACTATAGGCCTCAATTAGCTTTGAAATGTCCCTTTGTTAATTCCACAAAAGCAGTGTTTCCAACCTCCTGAATGTAAAGAAAGGTTGAACTCTGTGAGCTGAATCCAATGTCACAAAGCGGTTTCACAGATAGATAGCTTCTTTCTAGTATTTATCACAGGATATTCACTTTTTTACTATAGACCTCTGTTAGCTTTGAAATATCCTTTTGCAGATTCTACAAATACAGTGTTTCCAACCTGGTGAATGCAAAGCAAGGTTTCTCTTTATGAGCTGAATCCAAACATCACAAAACATTTTCAAAGATAGCTTCTTTCTAGTTTTTATTGCAGGATATTTGGTTTTTCACTATAAGCCTAAGTGAGCTCTGAAATGTCTTTTTGTAAATTCTACATAAACAGTGTTTCTACCTACTAAGTGTAAATAAAGATTTCACTCTATAAGCTGAATCCAAACATCACAAAGTGGTTCCCATCTCCTTTCTAGTTTTTATAGTTGGATATTCAGTTTTTCACTTCAGGCTTCAGTGAGCTTCAAAATGTGTTTGTGCAGATTCTACAAACAGAGTGTTTCCAACTGCTGAATGTAAAGAAAAGTTTCACTCTATTAGCTGAATCCACACATCACAATGTGGTTTCACAGATAGCATTTTTCTAGTTCTTATCACGTGATATTCGTTTTTCTCACTACAAGCCTCAGTGAGCTATGAAATCTCCCCTTGCAGATTCTACAAAAATAGTGTTTCCAACCTGCTTAATCTAAAGAAAGGTTTAACTCTGTGAGCTGAAGCCACACATCACAGAGCAATTCAAAGGCAGTTTCTTTTTAATTTTTTCATGGGAAATTCATTTTTTTTACCATAAGCCTCAGTGAGCTCTGAAATGCCCCTTTACAGATTTTATGAAAACAGTGTTTCCAACTTGTTGAATATAAAGCAAGGTTTCACTTCATGTGATGAATCCACAAATCACAAAGTGGTTTTCTCAATAGCTTTTTTCTAGTTTTTATTGTGGGATATACTGTCTTTCACTATAGGCCTCAGTGAGCTCTGAAATGTCTCTTCATAGATCATATAAAAACAGTGTTTCAAATTTGCTGAATATAAAGAAAGAATTCATGTTATGAGCTGATTCCACACATCACAAAGCAGTTTCATAGGCAGCGTATTTCAAGTTTTTATCATGGAATATTCTGTTTTTCACTATAGGCCAACATGGGTTGCAAAATGTGCCTTCACAGATCCTTCAACAGGTTAGAAACACTGTTTTTGTAGAATCTGTGAAGGGACATTTTGGAGCACACTAGAACTATAGGAAAAAAATTGAATATCCCTCAATAAAACTGGAAAGAAGAGGTCAATGAAACCGGTGTGTGATGTGTGGATTCACCCCACAGAATTAAACCTTTCTTTACATTCAATGGGTTAGAAACACTGTTTTTGTAGAATCTGCGAAGGGACATTTCAGAGCTCACTGAGGCTGATAGTAAAAATCTGACTATCTCGTGAAAAAAACTAGAAAGAAGCTATGTGTGAAACTGGTTTATGATGTGTGGATTCAGATCATAGAGGGAAACCATCCTTTAAATTGAGCAGGTTGGAAACACTTTTGTTGTAGAACCTGCAAAGGGAAATTTTGGAGCTCACTGAGGCCTATAGTGAAAAAACAAACATCTCACAATAAAAACTAGAAAGAAGCTATCTGTGAAACCACCTTGTGATGTGTGGATTCAGCTCACAGAGTTAAACTTTCTTTACATCAGCAGGTTGGAAACATTGTTTTTGTAGAATATGAGTAGGGACACTTCAGAGGTCACTGAGCACTACAGTGAAAAACTGAATAACACATGATAAAAACTTGAAAGAAGCTGTCTCTGAAACTGCTGTGTGATGTGTAAATTCAGCTCACATAATTAAAACTTTCTTTATATTCACCAGATTGGAAACACTGTTTTTGTAGAATTGGTGAAGGGACATTTCAGAGTTCACTGAGTCCTATAGTGGAAAACTGAATATCTCAAGATAAAAACTAGAAAGAATTTGCCTGTGAAATCGCTTTGTGATGGGTGGATTCAGCTCACAGAGGTAAATATTTCTTTATACTCAGCACGTTGGAAGTACTTTTTTTTTTAGAATCCACACTGGGACATTTCGGAGCTCACTGAGGTTATAGTGAAAAACCAAATATTCTGCAATAAAAACTAGAAGAAGCTATTTGTGAAACTGCTTTTTGATGTGTGGATTCAGCTCATAAAGTGAAACTTTTTTATGTTCAGCAGGTTAGAAACACTTTTTTTGTTGAATCTGAGAAGGGGCATTTTAAAGCTCACTGTGGCCTATAGTGAAAAACTGAATATCCTGTGATAAAAACTACAAAGAAGCTATCTGTGAAATTACTTTGTGATGTGTGGATTCAGCTCATAAAGTTAAAGCTGTGTTCACATTCAGCAGGTTGGAAAGGCTGTTTTTATAGACTCTGTGAAGGGACATTTCAGACCTCATTGAGTCCTATAGTGAAAAACTGAATTTCTCTAGATAAAAAGTAGGAAGAAATTGTCTGTGAAATCACTTTGTGATGAGTGAATTCAGCTCACTGAGAAAACTTTCTCTAAACTCAGCACATTGGAAACACTCTTTTTGTAGAATCTGTGCAGGGACATTTCGCAGCTCACTGAGGCCTATAGGAAAAAAGCAAATATTCCACAGTGAAAGCTAGAAAGAAGTTATCTGTGCAATCGCTCTGTGATGTGTGGATACAGCTTACAGAGTTAAATGTTCTTTACATTCAGCAGTTTGGAAACACTGTTTTCATAGTATCTGCCAAGGGACATTTCTAAGCCCATGGATGCCTATATTAAAAAATAGATATCCTGTGATAAAAACTAGAAAGAAGCTATCTGTGAAACTGCTTGGTGATTTGTGGATTCAGCTGATAGAGGGAGATATTTCTTCAAATTCGGCAGGTTGTAAACACTGTTTTTGTAGAATCTGTGAAAGGACATTTCAGACGTCACTGAGGCCTACATTGAACAACTGAATACCCCATGATATAAACTAGAAAGAAGCTATTTGTGAAACCACCATGATGTGTAGATTTAGCTCACACAGTGTAAACTTTCTTTACATTTAGCAGTTTGGAAACAGTGTTTTTGTAGAATCTGTGAAAGGGCATTTCAGAGCTCACTGAAGCCTATAGCAAAAGACCTAATATCCCTTGATAAAATGTAGAAAGATGCTATCTGTGAAATCACTTTGTGATGTGTGGATTCAGCACACAGAGTTAAACCTTTGTGTTCATTCAGCAGGTTGTAAACACTGTTTTTGAAGCATTGGTGAAAAGACATTTCATATCCCATGCAGGCCTATAGTAAAAAAGTGAATATCCTGTGATAAAAGCTAGAAAGAAGCTATTTGTGAAATGGCATTTTGATGCATTGATTCAGCTCACAGAGTTAAAACTTCCTTTAGAATCAGCATGTGGAAACACTGCTTTTGTAGCATAAGTGACAGGACATTTGGGAGGTCATTGAGGCCTATATTAAAGAACTAAATATCCCACAATAAAAAGTAGAAATAAGCTACCTGTGTGAGCACTTTGTAATGTGTGGATTCAGCTCATAAAGTGAAACCTTTCTTCACACTGAGCAGGGTGGAAACCCTGTTTTTGTAGATTCTGTGAGGGGACATTTCTGAGCTCACTGAGGCCTATGGCAAAAACCCAAATATCCTGTGATTAAAAAACTAGAAACTAACTATATGTGAAACCACTTTGTGATATGTGGATTTAGCTCACAGATATAATCCTTTCTTTACATTCAGCAGGTTGAAATCACTGTTTTTGTAGGATCTGCGAAGGGACATTTCAAAACCCAGGAAAGCCTATTGTGAAAAACATTGTCCCATGATAAAAACTAGAAACTATCTATGAAACTGCTTTCTGATGTGTGGATTCAGCTCATGGAGTGAAATCATTTTTTCCATTCAGCAGATT
Source organism: Pan paniscus (assembly GCF_029289425.2). Classification (NCBI taxonomy): domain Eukaryota; kingdom Metazoa; phylum Chordata; class Mammalia; order Primates; family Hominidae; genus Pan; species Pan paniscus. The sequence goes on along the minus strand of NC_073256.2, from coordinate 62,135,470 downwards.
GGAAACTTTTTATTGTAGAATCTGAAAAGAGACATTTCAGAGCTCACTGACGCCTATACAGAAAAATGGAATATTCTGTGACAAAACTAGAAAGAACCTATCTGTGAAACTGCTTTGTGATGTGTGTATTCAGCTCATACAGTGAAACCTTTCTTTACATTCAGCAGGTTGGAAACACTGGTTTTGTAGAATCTGCAAGGGGACATTTCAGAGCTCAGTGAGGCCTGTAGTGAAAAATGGAACATCCCATGAAAAAAACTTGAAAGAAGCTATTTGTGAAACTTTTTTTGATGTGTAGATTCAGCTCATAAAGTGAAATCTTTCTCACATTCAGCAGGTTGGAAACACTGTTTTTGTAGTATCTGTGAAGGGACATTTAAGATCTCACTGAGGACTGTAGTGAAAAAAAACAAATATCCCGCAATAAAAACTAAAAAGGAGCTATCTGTGAAACTGCTTTGTGCTGTGTGGGCTCAGCTCGCAGAGTTAAACCTTTATTTACATTCAGCAGATTGGAGACACTATTTTTGTAGAATCTGAAAGGGGACATTTTGGAGCTCACTGATGCCTATAGTGAAAAACAAAATGTCCCATGATAAAAACTAGAATGAAGCTATCTCTGAAACCACTTTGTGATGTGTGCATTCAGTTCTCAGACTTAAACAATTCTTTACATTCAGTAGGTTGGAAACACTGTTTTTGCAGAATCTGTTAAAAGACATTTCAGAACTCATTGAGACTTGTAGTAAAAATCTGAATATCCCAAAATAAAAACTAGAAAGAAGCTATCTGTGAAATTGCTTTTTGATGTATGCATTCAGCTCACAAAATTAGAGATATATTTACATTCAGCAGGTTGAAAACACTATTTTTGTAGAATCTGTGAAGAATTATTTTGGAACTCACTAAAGTCTACTGTGAAAAACTGAATATCCTGTAATAAAAACCAGAAATAAAGTATCTCTGAAACTGCTTTGTGATGTGTTTATTCAGCTTATGAGTGATTTTTTTTTCTCATTCACCAAGATGGAACAACTATTTGTATAGAATCTGTGAAAAATCATTTTGGAACGCATAGAAGACTATAGTGAAAAACCAAATATCCTGAGATAAAAATAGAAAGAAGGTATGTGTGAAAGTCCTTTGACATGTGTTCATTCAGATCACAGAGGAAAATATTTCTTTACATTCAGCAGGTTTGAAACACTGTTTTTGTAGAATCTGCAAAGGGACATTTTGGAGCACACTAAGGGGTATAGTGAAAAGCTGAATATCACGTGAAAAGCCAAAAAAGAAGCTATCTGTGACACTGCTTTGTGATGTGTGGATTCACCTCACAGAGTGAAACCTTTCTTTACATTCAGCAGGTTGGAAACAATGTTTTTGTAGAATCTGAGAAGGCACATTTCAGAGCTCACTGAACACTATAGTGAAAAAATGAATATCCCAGAATAAAAACTAGAAAAAAACTATCTCTGAAACTGCTGTGTGATGTATGGATTCAGCTCACAGACTTAAAATTTACTTTACATTCAGCAGGTTGCAAAGACTGTTTTTGTAGAATATGTGAAGGGACATTTCAGAGTTCACTGAGTCTATAGTGAAAAACTGAATATCTCAAGATGAAAACTAGACAGAAGTTGCCTGTTAAATCGCTTTGTGATATGTGGATCCAGCTCATAGATTTAAACCTTTCTTTAAACTCAGCTCATTGGAAACACTGTTTTTGTAGAATCCGCACAGGGACATTTCATAGCTCACTGAGGCCTATAGTGAAAAAAGAAATATTCCATGATAAAAACTAGAAAGAAATTATCTGTGAAACCACTTTGTGATATTTACATTCAGTACACAGAGTTAAATTTTGTTTACATTCAGCCGTTTGTAAACACTGTTTTTGTGGGATCTGCCAAGGGACATTTCTAAGCCCATGGAGGCCTATACTGGAAAAACGAAATCCCCTGATAACAACTAGAAAGAAGCTATCTGTGAAACCATTTAGTGATGTGTGGATTCAGCTCATAGAGTGAAACATTTCTTCACATTCAGCTGGTTGGAAACACTGTTTTAGTAGAATCTGTGAAAGGGCATTTCAGAGCTCACTGTGTCCTATAGCAAAAAAAAGGGTATCCATTGATAAAAAGTAGAAAGATGCTATCTGTGAAACTGCTTCATGATGTGTGCATTCAGCTTACAGAGTTAAAACTTGCTTTTCATTCAGCAGGTTGGAAACACTATTTTTGAACCATCAGCAAAAGGACATTTAGGATCCCAAGGAGGCCTATAGTGAAAAAGCCAATATCCCATGATAAAAGCTAGAAGAAAGCTATATGCAAAACTGTTTTGTGATGCCTGGATGCAGCTCACAAAGATAAACCACCCTTTACATTAAGTGTGTTGAAAACACTGTTTTTCTAGGCTAAGCAATGGGACATTTCAGAGGTCATTGAGGCCTACAGTAAAAAAACTAATATCCCGAGAAAAAAAGTAGAAAGAAGCTACCTGTGTAAGCGCTTTGTGATGTGTGGATTCAGCTCATAGATTAAAACGTTTCTTCACATTGAGCAGTTTGGAAACACAGTTTTTGTAGATTCTGTGAGGGACCATTTGGGACCTCACTGAGGCCTACATTGACAAAAATGAATATCCAGCAATAAAAAAGTAGAAAGAAGCTATCTGTGAAACCACTTTGTGGTGTGTGGATTCAGCTCACAGATATAAACCTTTCTTTACATTCAGCAGGTTGGAAACACTGTTTTTGTAGGATACGTGAAGGAACATTTTGGAGCCCATGAAGGCTTATAGTAAAAAAGTGATAAGAACTAGAAATAAACTATCTGTGAAACTGCTTTGTGATGTGTGCATTCAGCTGAAAGAGTGAAACCGTTCTTTACATTCAGCAGGTTGGAATCTCTTTTTTATTTGTAGAATCTGAGAAGAGACATTTCACAGCTCACTGATGCCTATAGAGAGAAACTGAATATTCCACGATAAAACTAGAAAGAAGCTACCTGTGAAACTGCTTTGTGATGTGTGTATTCAGCTCATAAAGTGAAACCTTTCTTTACATTCAGCAGCTTGGAAACATTGTTTTTGTGGAATCTACTAAGGGACACTCAGAGCTCATTGAGGCCTATAGTGAAAAACGAAATATCCTGTGATAAAAAATAGAATGAAACTATCTCTGACACTGCTTTGTGATGTGTACATTCAGCTCACAGAGGCAAACCATTCTTCACATTCAGTAGGTTGGAAACACTGTTTTTGTAGGATCTGTGAAGAGATGTTTCAGAGCTCACCAAGGCCTATAGTGAAAAATTGATTATCTCACGATAAAAACTGGAAAGAAGCTATCTCTGAAAGTGCTTTGTGTTGTGTGCATTCAGCTAACAGAGTTAAACCTTTATGTACATTAAACATGTTGGAAGCACTGTTTTAGTAGAATCTGTGAAGGGACATTTCAAAACTCACTGAGGCCAGTAGTGAAAAAATGAATATCACACAAATAAAACTAGGAAGAAGCTATCTGTGAAACCACTTTGTGATATCTGGATTCAACTCACAGAAAGAAATCTTTTTTCACATTCAGCATTTTGGAAACACTGCTTTTTTAGAATCTGTGAAGGAACATTTCAGAGCTTACAGAGGACTATGGTGAAAAACAAAATATTCTGCAATAAAAACTAGAAAGAAGCTATTTGTGAAACTGCTTTGTGATGTGTGGATTCAGCTCACAGAGTTAAACCTTTCTTTACATTTAGCAGGTTGAAAACACCGTTTTTGTAGAATCTGCAAAGATACAATTTGAAGTTCACTGACAGATATAGTGAAAAACTGAATATCCTGCAATAATACCTAGAAAGAATCTATATGTGAAACCTCTTTGTGATGTGTTGATACAGCTCAAAGGGTTAAACTTTTCTTTTATTCAGCAGGGTTGAAGCACTGTTTCTGTGGAATATTCAAAGAAACATTTTTGAGCTGAGTGAGACCTATAGTGAAAAACCTAATATCCAACAATAAAAGCTACAAAGAAGCTATCTGTGAAAACGATTATTATGTGTGGATTCAGCTTAAACTGTTAAAACTTTCTTTGTATTCATGAGGATGGAAATATCGTTTTTGTAGGATCTGTGAAGGGAAATTTCAGAGCCCATGGAGGCCTAAAGTTAAAAAGTGAATAACCCACCAACAAACTAGAAAGAAGATATCTGTGAAAACACTTTGTGTTATGTGGATTCACCTCATTATGTCAAACCTTTATTTACATTTGACAAGATTAAAACTCTGTTTTTGTAGAATCTGTGAAAAGACATTTTGTAGAATCTTTGAAAATACATTTCAGATATCACAGAATTTTACTGTAGTAAAAAAATGAATAAGCCACATAAAAACTAGAAAGAAGCTATCTTTGAAACCACTTTATGATGTATGGATTTAGCTTGTAAAGTGAAAACTTTCTTTACATTCAGCATGTCAGACACACTTTTTTTGGAGAATCTGTGAAGGGACATTTTGAAGCTCACTGAGGCCTGTACTGAAAAACGGAATATCCTGTGATTAAAACTAGAAGGAAGCTTTCTGAGAAACAGTTTTGTGAAGTGTGGATTCAGCTCACACAGTTAAACTTTTCTATACATTCAGCAGGTTGGAAACACTGTTTTGTAGAATCTGCAAAGGGGCAATTCAGAGCACACAGGGACCTGTAGTAAAAAAATCGAATATCCTATGATAAAAACTAGAAAGAATCTGTGGTGAAAGTGCTTTGTGTTGTGTGGATTCAGCTCATAGAATGAAAAGGTCCTTTACATTCAGCCATTAAAAACATTGTTTTTGTAGTATCTGCGAAGTGTCATTTCAGAGCTCACTGAGGCCTCTACTGAAAAACAAAATGTTCCATGATTATAATGAGAAAGAAGTTATCTGTGAAACTGATTCATGATGTGTGGATTCAGCTCAAAGAGTTAAACCTTTCTTATACTCAGTAGGATTAAAACACTCTTTTTGTAGAATATGCAAAGGGGTATTTCTGATCTCACTTAGGCATATAATTAAAAATAGAATATCCTATGATAAAAACTAGAAAGAAGCTATCTGTGAAACTGCTTTGTGATGTGTGGATTCAGCTCATAAACTGAAACCTTTCTTTACATTCAGCAGTTTGGAAACACGATTTTTGCAGCATCTACCAAGGGCCAATTCAGAGCTCACTGAGACCAATAGTGAAAAACAGAATATCTTATGATAAAAACAAAAAAGAAGCTATCTTTGAAACTGATTTGATATTTGTGGAATCACCTCATACAGTTAAACTTTTTAATACATTCAGCATGTTGGAAACACTGTTTTTGTAGGATCTACAAAAGGACACTTTGGAGTCAGTGGAGGCATACAGTGAAAAACAAAATATCCTGAGATAAAAACTAGAAATAATTTATCTGTGAAACTCTTTTGTGGCATGTGGACTCAGGTCATAGATTTAAACCTTTCTTTACATTCAGCAGGATTGAAATTCTGCTTTTGTAGAATCTGCGAAGGGACATTTTGGAGCTCACTGAGCCCTAAAGTGGAAAACAAAATGTCTAGTGATGAAAACTAGAAAGAAGCTATATGTTAAACTGCTTTGAGCTGTGTGGATTCAGACCTCAGAGTTAAAAATTTCTTTCATTCAGCAGGTTGGAAACACAGTTTTGAAGTATCGGCGAAAGGACAGTTTGAGTCCCATGGAGACCTATAGTGATAAAGCAAATATCCCATGATAAAAGCTAGAAAGAAGCTATCTGTGAAACTTCTTTCTGATGCATGGATTCAGCTCAGCTCACACAGTTAAACCTTCCTTTACATTCATGATGTTGAAAACACTGTGAAGGAGAAGCCATTGGGAATTTTGGAGGTTACTGAGGCCTATAGAGACAAACTGAATATTCCACGATAAAACAAGAAGCTACCTGTGAAGTTGCTTTGTGATATGTGTATTTAGCTTATAAAGTAAAACCTTTCATTACATTCAGCAGATTGGAAGAACTGTTTTGTAGAATCTATGAAGGCACATTCAGAGTTCACTGAGGACTGTAATGAGAAATTGAATATGCCATGGTAAAAACTAGAAAGAAGCAATCTGTGAGACTAACCACCTTGTGATGTGTGGATTCAGCTCACAGAGTTAAAACTTTCTTTACATTCAGCACATTGGAAACACTGTTCTTGTAGAATCTGAGAAGGGACATTTTGGAGCTCACTGAGACCTGTAGTAACACATAGAATACCCCACCAAAAAAAAAAAAACTTGAAAGAAGCTATCTGTGAAACTGCTTTGTGATGTGTGGATTCAGCTCCTAGAGTGAAATCTGTCTTCACATTCAGCAGGTTGGAAACACTGTTTGTTTAGAATATGAAAGAAGATATTTCAGTGCTCATGGATGCCTATAGTGAAAAACCAAATATCCTGTGATGAAAACTAGAATGAAGCTGTCTCTGAAAAAAGCTTTTCGATGTGTGCATTCAGCTCACAGCTTTAAACAATTCTTTACCTTCAGTAAGTTGGAAAAGCTGTTTTTGTAGAATCGGTGAAGGGATGTTTCAGAGCTCACTAAGGCCTATAGTGAAAAACTGATTATCTCACAATAAAACTAGAAAGAAGCTATCTGTAAAACTGCTTTGTGATGTGTGCATTCAGCTCACAGAGCTAAACCTTTCTTTACATTCAGCATGTTGGAAACACTGTTTTAGTGGAATCTGTGAGGGGACATTTCAAAACTCACTGATGCCTACAGTGAAAAAACCAATATCCTGCAAATAAAACCAGAAAGACCCTATTTGTGAACCTGATTTTTGATATGTGCATTCAGCTCACAGAAGCACTCTGTGAAACTGCTTTTTGATGTCTGAATTGAGCTCATAGAGCCAAAATTTTCTTTGCATTCAGCATTTTGGAAACACTGCTTTGGAGAATCTGCAAAGGAACATTATGGAACTCACTGAAAATTATAGTGAAAAACAGAATAACTTGCAATAAAACTAGAAAGAAGCTATCTGTGAAACCGTTTTTATGATGTATGGATTAGGCTCACAAAGTCAAAACTTTCTTTACATACAGCAGGTTGTAAGCACTGTTTTTGTAGAATCTGTGAAGGGACTTCTTGGAGCTCACTGAGGGCTATAGTGAAAAACTGACTATTTCATGAAAAAACTAGAAAGAAGCTATCTGTGAAATTGCTTTGTGATGTGTGAATTCCACTAATAAAGTGAAAACTTTCCTTACATTCAGCTCATTGGAACACTGTTTTTGCAGAATCTGTGAAAAATCATTTTAGAGCTTACTGAGACCTAGAATGAAAAACTGAATATCCCACACTAGTAACTAGAAAGAAGGTGTCTGAGAAACCACTTTTTGATGTGTGCATTCAGCTCACAGAATTAGACATTTCTTTACATCCAGCAGGTTGGAAACACTATTTTTGTAGAATCTGCAAAGAAACATTTCAAAGCTCACTAAAGTCTACTGTGAAAAAACAAACACCTTGGGATAAAAACTAGAAAGAAGCTATCTGTGACATCACTTTGTGATGTGTGTATTCAGCTCATAGAGTAAAATTTTTCCTCCCATTCAGCAGGTGGGAAACACTGTTTTTGTAGAATCCACAAAGGAACATTTTGGAGCTCACTGAGGACAATAGTGAAAAACAAATTATCCTGCAATAAAAACTAGAAAGAAGGTATCTGTGAAATGACTTTGTGATGTGTGGATTCAGTTCACAGAGTTAAATCTTTCTTTACATTCAGCATGTTGGAAACACTGTTCTTGGAGAATCTGTGAAGGGACATTTCAGAGCTCACCGAGACCTGTAGTAAAACACAGAATATCCCATGAAAAATCCTTGAAAGAAGGTATCTGTGAAACTGCTTTGTGATGTGTGGATTCAGCTCATAGACTGAAATCTTTTTTCACATTCAGCAGATTGGAAACACCTTTTTGTAGCATCTGTCTCTGAAGGGACATTTCAGAGCTCACTGAGGACTATAGAGAAAAAAGCAAATATCCCACAATAAAAACTAAAAATAAGCTATCTGTGAAGCTGCTTTGTGATGTGTGGATTCAGCTCACAGAGTTAAGCCTTTCTTTACATTCAGCAGGTTGGAAACACTGTTTTTGTAGAATCTGAAAGAAGACAATTCAGAGCTCACTGATGCCTATAGTGAAAAACCAAATATCCTGTGATGAAAACTAGAATGAAACTATCTCTGAAAAACGCTTTTTGATGTGTGCATTCAGCTCACTGCATTAAACAATTCTTTACATTCAGTAGGTTGGAAAAACTGTTTTTGTAGAATCTGTGAAGGGATGTTTCACAGCTCACTAAGGCCTATAGTGAAAAACTGATTATCTCACAATAAAAACTAGAAAGAAGCTATCTGTAAAACCGCTTTGTAATGTGTGCATTCATTTCACAGAACTAAATCTTTCTTTACGTTCAGCATATTGGAAACACTGTTTTAGTAGAATCTGTGAATGGACATTTCACAACTCACTGAGGCCTACAGTGGAAAAATGAGTATCCTGAGAATAAAACTAGAAATAAACTATCTGTGAAACAGATTTTTGATATGTGTATTCAGATAACAGAATTAGAAATTTCTTTACATTCAGCATGCTGGAGACACTACTTTTGTAGAATATGCAAAAAACATTTCAGAGCTACTAAAGCCTATTGTGAAAAATCACATACCTTGGGATAAAAACTAGAAAGAAACTATCTGTGAAACTGCTTTGTGATGTGTGTATTCAGCTCATAGAGCAAAATTTTTCCTCATATTCAGCAGGTGGGAAACACTTTTTGTAGAATCTGCAAAGGGACATTTCAGAACTCACTGAGGACAGTAGTGAAAAACTGAATATCCTGCAATAAAAGCTAGAAAGAAGGTATGTGTGAAACTGCTTTGTGATGTGTGGACTCAGCTCAAAGAGTTAAACCTCCCTCTACATTCAGCAGTTTGGAAAAACTGTTTTGTAGAATCTGTGAAGGGACATTTCAGAGATCATTGAGACCTGTAGTAAAAAATAGAATATCCCTCCCCACACACACACAAACTTGAAAGAAGATGTCTGTGAAACTGCTTTGTGATGTGTGGATTCAGCTCATAGGGTGAAATATTTCTTCACATCAAGCAGGTTGGAAACACTGTTTTTGTAGCATCTCTGAAAGGATATTTCATAGCTCACTGAGGACTGTAGTGAAAAAAGCAAATATCCTGCAATAAAAACGAGAAAGAAGCTATCTGTGAAACTGTTTTGTGATGGGTGGATTCAGCTCACAGACTTAAGCCCTTCTTTATATTCAGCAGGTTGGAAACACTGTTTTCTTACAATCTGAGAAGGGACATTTTGGAGCTCATTGAGCACTATAGTGAAAAACTGAATATCCCAGGATAAACACTAGAAAGAAGCTATTTCTGAAATGGCTGTGTGATGTGTGGATTCAGCCCACATAATTAAACCTTTCTTTACATTCAGCAGGTTGGAAAGACTGCTTTTGTAGAATCTGTGAAAGATCATTTTGGAGCTCACTAAGTCCTATAGTGAAAAACTGAATATCTCAAGATAAAACCTAGAAAGAGGTTGCCTGTGAAATCGCTTTTGATGTGTGGATTCAGCTCAAAAAATGAAACCTTCCTTTATGTTCAGCAGGTTGGAAACACTGTTTCTGTAGATTCTGCAAAAGGACATGTCAGAGCTCATTGAGAACTATAGTGAAAAACTGAATATCCCACAATAATAACTAGAAAGAATCTATGTGTGAAATTGCTTTTCATGTGTGGATAAATTTGAAGAGTTATATCTTTCTTTTATTCAGCAGGATTGAGATGCTGTTTTTGTGGAATATTTGAAAAAACATTTATGAGCTCACAGAGACCTATAGTGAAAAACTTAATACCTCATGATAAAAGCTAAAAAGAAGTTATCTGTGAAACTGATTTGTGATGTGTGGATTCAGCTCAAACTGTTAAACATTTCTATATATTCACCAGGTTGAAAACACTGTTTTTGTAGAATCTGAGAAGGAATATTTCAGAGCCCATGGAGGCCTGTATTGAAAAACCAAATATCTTGCAATAGAAACTAGAAAGAAGATATCTGTGAAACCTTTCTGTGATATGTGGATTCACCTCATTGAGTTAAACGTTTCTTTACATTCAACAGGATTAAAACTCTGTTATTGTAGAACCTGGAAAAAGACACTTCAGAGCTAAATGAGGCCTATATTAAAAATCAAATATGCCACAATAAAAACTACAAAGAAGCTACCTGTGAAACCACTTTATGGTAAGTGGATTTAGCTCATAAAGTGAAATCTTTCTTTACATTCAACATGTTGGAAACACTGTGGAGAATCTGTGAAGGGAAATTTTGAAACTCACTGAGGCCTGTAAGTGAAAAACCAAATATCTGGCAATTAAAACTAGAAAGAAGCTATCTGAGAATCAACTTTGTGAAGTGTGGATTTAGCTCACACAGTTAAACCTTTTTTTACATTCTGCAGGTTGGAAACACTGTTTTATAAAATCTGCAATGGGGCAATTAGGAGCTCAAGGAGGCTTCCAGTGAAAAACGGAATATCTCACAATAAAAACTTGAAAGAATCTGTCTGTGAAAGTGCTTGGTGTTGTGTGGATTCAGCTCATAGAGTGAAACTGCTCTTTAAATTCAGCAGGTAAAAAACACTGTTTTTGTAGAATCTGCCAAGTGACATTTCAGAGCTCACTGAGGCCTCTACTGAAAAATCAAATATCCAGCAATTATAACTAGAAAGAAGTTAACTGGGAAACTGCTTTGTGATATGTGGATTCACCTCAAAGAGTTAAAATTTTCTTATACTCAGCAGGATCGAAACACTCTTTTTGTAGAATATGCGAACTGACGTTTCTGAGCTCACTTCAGCCTATAATGAAAAATAGAATATCACATCATAAAAACTAGAAAGAAGCTATCTGTGAAACTGCTTTGTGATATATGGATTCATCTCATAAACTGAAAGCTTTCTTTACATTCAGCAAGCTGGAAACACCATTTTTGTAGAATCCATGGTGGGCCAATTCAGAATTCATGGAGGCCTATAATGAAAAACAAAATATCCCATGATAAAAACCAAAAAGAAGCTATCTGTGAAACTGATTCGTTTTTTGTGAATTCAGCTCACACAGTTAAAGTTTTCTATAAATTCAGCAGGTTGGAAACACTGTGCAGTATCTGTGAAAAGACATTTCACAGTCCATGGAGTCCCGTAGTGAAAAACTGAATATCTCGTGATAAAAACTAGAAAAATTTATCTGTGAAACCACTTTGTGATATGTGGATTCAGCTCATAAAGATAAACTTTTCTTTACATTCAACAGGATTGTAATTATGCTTTTGTAGAATCTGCAAAGGGATATTTCAGAGCTCACTGAGACCTATATTGAGAAAACGCATATCCCAAAATGAAAACTAGAAAGAAGCTATCTTTAAAACTACTTTGAGATGTGTGGATTCAGCTATCAAAGTTAAACCTTTCTTTCATTCAGCAAGTTTGACCACTGTTTTTTTTTGAATGTGCAAAAACACATTTCTGAGCTAACTGAGGCCTACAATGAAAAACTTAATATCCCATGATAAAAACGAGAAAGAAGCTATCTGTGAAACTTCTATGTGATGTGTGGATTTAATTCACAGAGTTAAAACTTTCTTTACATTCAGCAGGCTGGAAACACTGTTTTTTAAGATCAGCAGATTGACATTTTTGACCCCATGGAGGCCTATCATGATAAACTGAATATCCCATGATAAAAACTAGAAAAAATGCTATCTGTGGAGCTGCTTTGTGATATGTGGATTTAGCTTGTAAAGTTAAAGCTTTCTTTACATTGGTTGGAAACACTATTTTTGCAGAATCTGCAAAGGAACATTTAAAGCTCACTGAAGCCTATTGTAAGAAACTGAATATCTTGCAATAAAAACTGGAAGGAAGCTATCTGTGAAACAGCTTTGTGATGCCTAGATTCAGCTCATAGAGTGAAATATTTCTGCACATTCAGCATTTTTGGAACACTGTTTTGTAGAAACTACAAAGGAAAATTTCAGAGCTCACTGAGAAATATAGTGAAAAACAGAATATTTGCAATAAAAACTAGAAGGAAGCTATCTGTGAAACCACTTTATGATGTGTGCATACAGCTTACAGAGTTAAAACTTTCTTTACATTCAGCTAGTTAAAAACACTGTTTTTGTAGAATCTCTGAAGGGACATTTCAGAGCTCACTGAGGGCTATAGTAAAAAACTGAATGTCCCATGAAAAAACTAGAAAGAAACTATCTGTGAAACGACTTTGTGATGTGGGAATTCAGCTCATAAAGTGAAAACTTTCTTTACGTTCAGGAGGTTGGAAGCACTGTTTTTGCAGAATCTGTGAAAGAACATTTTGGAACTCACTGAAACCTGTAGTGAAAAACTGAATATCCCATGACAAAAACTTGAAAAAAACCTATTTGTGAAACTGCTTTGTGATGTGTGGATTCAGCTCAGAATGTGAAACCTTTCTTACATTCAACAGGCTGGAAACACTGTTTTAGTAGAATCTGCAAATAGACATATCAGCACTCACAGAGGCCTATAGTGAAAAACAGAATAACCCAAGATAAATACTAGAAAGAAGCTATCTGTGAAACTGCTTTGTGATGTGTGGATTCAGCTCAGAGTGTTAAAACTTTCTTTACATCCAGCATGTTGAAAACACTGTTTTTGTAGAACCTGTGAAGGGATATTTCAGTGCTCATTGAGGAATATACTGAACACTGGACTACCTTGCAATAAATACTAGAAAGAAGCTATCTTTGAAACTGCTTTGTGATGTGTGAATTTAGCTGATAAACTGATAACTTTCTTAATATTCTGCCAGTTGGAAACAATGTTTTCATACAATCAGTGAAAGGACATTTTAAAACTCACTGAGGCCTAGAGTAAAACACAATGTCCCACAATAAAAAATAGAAAAAAGCTATCTGTGAAACTGCTTTGTGATGTGTGGATTCAGTTCCTAAGGTGAGACTATTCTTTATGTTCTGCAGGTTGGAAACACTGTTTTAATAGAATCTTCAAAGAAACATTTCAAAGCTCTCTGAGGCATATAGTGAAAAATTGAACAAACTGTGATAAAAACTAGAAAGAAACTATCTATGAAACTACTTTGAGATGTGTGGATTCCTCTCATAGAGTGAAACTTTTCTTTATATTCAGCAGGTTGGAACAATGGTATGTGTAGAATTTGCAAGAGGACATTTCAGAGCTCACTGAGACCTATAGTGAAAAACAAAATATCACTTGATAAACACTCAGAAGAAACTACCTGTGAAACTGCTTTGGGATGTGTGGATTCAGCTCCTAAAATGAATCCTTTCTTGCACTGAGTTGGTTAGAAACTTTGTTTTAGTAAAATCTGTGAAGGGACATTTTGGAGATCACTGAGGTCTATTGTGAAAAACCAAAAACACGATAAAAACTGGAATGAAGCTGTCTGTGAAACTGCTTTTTGATGTGTGTATTCAGCTCACAGAATTAAAACTTTCTTTACATTTAGCAGGATGGAAAAACTGATTTTGTAGAATCTGCAAAGGTATATTTTGGAGACCAGGGAGGCATATAGTGAAATACAAAATATTCTGAGATTAAAAAAACACAAAAAGAAGCTGTCTTTGTAACTGCTTTGCAATGTTTGCATTCAGCTCATAGAGTGAAATCTTTCTTTACATTCAGCAGTTTGGAAACAATGTTTTTGTAGAATCTGTGAAGGGACATTTCACAGCTCACTGACCCCCATGATGAGAAAAAAAAATATCCCACAATAAAAACTAAAAAGAAGTTATCTGTGAAACCGATTTGTAATGTGTGGATTCAACTTAAAAAATGAAACCTTTCTTTACCTTCAGCAGGTTGAAAACACTGTCTTAGTATAATCTGCAAAAAAAACATTTCATAGCTCACTGATGCCTATAGTGAAAAACAAAATATCCCTGAATAAATACTAAAAAGAAGCTATCTGTCAAACTGCTTTGTGATGTGTGAATTCAGGATATAAACTGGTACCTTTCTTTACATTCAGCAGGTTGGAAACACTATTTTAGTAGAATCTGTGAAAAAAGCATTTCATAGCTCACTGAGGCCTATAGTGAAAACCGAACAACCCGCAATAAATACTAGAAAGAAGCTATCTTTGAAACCGATTTTTGATTTGTGGATTCAGCTCACAAAATGAAAACTTTCTTTATATTCAGCAGGCTGGAAACACTGTTTTTGTAGAATATGTGAAAGGATATTTGGGAAGTCACTGTGGCCTATAGTGAAAAACCAAATATCCTGCTATAAAAACTAGAAAGAAGCTATTTGTGAAGCTGCTTTATGATGTGTGGATTCAGCTCATAAAACAAAACCTTTCTTTACATTCAGCATGTTGGAAACCCTGTTTTTGTAGAATCTGTGAAAGGACATTTTGGAATTCACTGAGGCCTATGGTGAAAAACTGAATATCCCATGAGAAAAACTGAAAAGATTCTATATCTGTGAAACTGCTTTGTGATGTGCACATTTAGCTCATAAAGTGAAATCTTTCTTTAAATTCAGCAGGTTGAAAACACTGTTTGTGTAGAATCTGCAAAAGGACATTTCAGAGCTCACTGAGGCCTATAATAAAAATCTGAATATCACACAATAAAAACTTTAAAGAAGCTATCTGTGAAACTGCTTTGTGATATGTAGATTCAGCTCTTAATGTGAAACATTTCTTACATTCAGCAGGTTGGAAACGGTGTTTTAATAGAATCTGCAAAGTGACATTTCAAAGCTCCCTTAAGCCTATAGTGAAAAACCAAATATCCCATGATAAAAACTAGAAAGAAGCTCTCTTTGAAACTACTTTGAGGTGTGTGGATTCAGTTCATAAAGTGAAACTTTTTTTACATATCGCAGGTTGGAAAAACTGTTTTTATAGAATCTACAAAGAGATACTTCAGAGCTCACAGAGGCCTATAGTGAAAAACCAAATATCCCATGAAAGAAACTAGAAAGAAGCTATCTGTGAAACTGCTTTGTGGTATATGGATTCAGTTTATAAAGTGAAATTTTTTTACATATAGCAGGTTGGAAAACCTGTTTTTGTATAATATGTGAAGGGAATTTTTGGAGGTCACAGAGGCCTCTAGCTAAAAACAAAATATTCTGCAAAAGAAACTTGAAAGAAGATATCTGTGAAACTGCTTTGGGATTTGTGGATTCAGCTTATAGCATGAAATATTTTTACATTTAGCAGGTTGGAAAAAACTGTTTTTGTAGAATCTGTGAAGGGACATTTTTGAGCTCACAGAGGCCTATAGTTAAAAACTGAATATCCCACGATAAAAACCAGAAAGAAACTATATGTGAAGCCACTTTGGAATGTGTGGATTTAGCTCATAAGGTGAATCATTTCATTACAGCCAGCAGGTTGAAAACACTGTTTTTGTAGAATCTGTGAAAGAACATTTTGGAGCTCAATGAGACCTATAGTGAAAAACGGAATATCCCATGATAAAAACTTGAAAGAAGCTACCTGTGAAACTGCTTTGTGATGCATGGATTCAACTCCTAAAGTGATACTTTTGTTACATTCAACAGGTTGGAAACACTGTTTCAGTAGAATCTGTGAAGGGACATTTTGGAGCCGAGGCCTATCATGAAAAACAAAATAACCCACAATAAAAACTAGAAAGAAGTTCTCTGTGAAACTGCTTTGTGATGTGTAGATTCATCTCATATAGTTAAACCTTTCTGAACATTCAGTAGGTTGGAAACTCTGTTTTTGTAGGATCTGCAAAGGGACATTTTGGAGGCTATGGAGGCCTATAGTGAAAACTGAATATCCCACAATAAAATCTAGAAAGAAGCTGTCTGTGAAACTGATTTGTGATATTTAGATTTAGCTCAGAGTGTGAAACTGTTCTTTTTATTCAGCAGGCTGTAAGCACTGTTTTTTAGAATTTGCAAAGGGACGTTTTGGAGCACACTAAGGCCAATGGTGAAAAAGAGTATCCCATGACAAAAACTAGAAAAAAGCTCTCTGTGGAACGGCTTTCTGTTATGTTTGTTCAGCTAACAGAATTAAACTTTTTTTTTTCATTCTGCAGGATTGAAAAACTGTTTTTGCAGAATCTGCAAAGTGACAGTTCGGAGCTCATTGAGGCCTATAAAGAAAAAATAAATACCCTACTGTAAAACCTAGAAAGAAGGTAATTGTCAAACTGCTTTTTGATGTGTGGATTCAACTCCTAACATGAAACCTTCCTTTACATTCAGCAGGTTGGAAACACTGTTTTTGTAGAATCTGTGAAGGGACATTTTGGTTCTCACTATGGCCTATAGGAAAAAACTGAATATCATGCTATAAATAGTAGAAAGAATCTACCTGTGAAGTGTGCATTAGCTCTTAAGTGAAATCTTTCTTTACATTCAGCAATTTGGAAACACTGTTTTAGTAGAATATGTGAAGGGATATTTCAAAGCTCCCTTAAGACTACAGTGAAAAACTGAATATTCCATGATAAAAACTGGAAAGAACTTATCTATGAAACTGATTTTAGAGGTTTGGATTCAGCTTATAGAGTGAAACCTTTTTTATATTTAGCAGGTTGGAAAAACTGTTTTTGTAGTATCTGGAAAGGTATATTTCTGAGCTCACAGAGACCTGTAGTGAAAAACCAAATATCCCACGACTAAAAACTAGAAGGAATCATTCTGTGGATCTGTTTTGTGATGTTAGGATTCAGCTCATAGAGTGAAAACTTTCTTTACATTCAGCAGGTTGGAAACACTGTTTTGGTAGAATCTGCAAAGAGATATTTTGGAGCTCACTGAGGCCTATAGTGAAAAATCAAATATCCTGCAACAATATCTAGAAACAAGCCATCTGTGATATCACTTTCTGACCCGTGGATTCAGCTCATAGAGTGAAACCTTTGTTTACATTCAGCTGGTTGGAAACACCATTTTTCTGTAATCTATGAAGGGACATTTCAGAGCTCACTGAGGATTATAGTAAAAAACAAAATATCCCTAGATTAAAACTAGAAAGAAACTATCTGTGAACCTGCATTGTGATTTTTGGATTCAGCTCATTGAGGAAAACCTATCTTTATGTTCAGTATTTTGGA
This sequence comes from Pan paniscus, assembly GCF_029289425.2. Lineage (NCBI taxonomy): Eukaryota > Metazoa > Chordata > Mammalia > Primates > Hominidae > Pan > Pan paniscus. Next base: position 62,118,261 of record NC_073256.2, on the reverse strand, counting down.
AACACTGTTTTTGTATAATCTGCAAAGGAACATTTTAAAACTCACTGAGGTCTATAGTGAAAAACAGAATATCCCACGATAAAAACTAGAAAGAAGCTATCTGTGAAACGGTTTTGTAATGTGTGGATTCATCTCACAGAGTTAAAACTTTCTTTACATTCAGCAGTTTGTAAACATTGTTTTTGTAGAATCTTCAAAGGGACATTTTGGAGCTCACTTAGGCTTATAGTGAAAAACAGAATATCCTGCAATAAAAAATGTTGAAAGCCAAAAAAGACCAAAGGGATCATGACCTTCTCAGCATTCCACTGGAGTCTATATGATCAAACCGCAAACTGTTTATCATGAATATAGAATGTGGGCAAACTCGCCTCTCTGCCTGCCTGAGAAAGTTTGCTGAGGGCCATCATTCCCTGGCACTGTGTTCCTTAATTGTATCTATTGGAAAATCTAGAGCCTATTGTTCAAGGAATGCAGTCTTCCAAGCCTGCTATGGACCTAGCAGTTGACCTCTTTTCCCATTCTCTTCTTGCTATCTCTTTTACCAATAAATATGAAGGGCTGTGGAAAGCTGGCCCTTGTCCACTAGAGGTAAGTTGCCCCCAACCTTTTCTTCCAAATACACTCTTTTGTCTCTTTGTCTTCTATTCCTGTGTTCATCCACCTTTGTTCTGTCTGATACAGGTCATGGGGTGCTTTAAAAAGTGGCACTGCTGGAGAAGAGGAACTGAAATTAGCAAGACAAACGGGACCCTGGGACAAGTCTGCCAGCAAGGCAAGTAAGGTCAGTGCTTTAAAGAGGTACTGATCATTGCCCAAAATGGTAATGGGAGCAGTGCTTTAAAGAAGTACTGGGAATGGGAAGTTTTCTGAATCAGGATAACATGGGGCAGAGTCTGTCTATTGGAGAAAAAGATATGCAGTTGCTTAAAGTTTTGTTGAAACAAACTGGTGCTAAGGTTAGATCTCAGAAGCTAACTATGATGCTGCAAGAAGTTATTACACATAACCCATGGTTTCCACAGGTAGGCACTCTTGATGTGGAAAATTGGGACAGAGCAGAAGAAAAATTAAAATGGGCTCATCAAAAGGACTTTAATTGATTCTTCTGTTTTCTCCACTTGGAGTTTAGTTCATACTGTACTTCTGCCATTATCTCTTTCTTATTCTGCTGGACAGAAGGAGTCATGTCCTGAGACAAAAAATGTGAAAGAATCTGTTGTCCCACCCACAGCTCCAATTGAAAATAAAAAACCAGAGAGGGAGGATAAAAATTGGCTTATACCACCCCCTCAACTTGCAGAAACATCTTTACTGCCTCTTTGGTAGCAGAAACAGAGACCCCAATACAAAGAATTTTATGTTCTGCTACCATACCTGGAGAGACTTTAGGACCTTGAACTTTTCCTATTTTTGTAAGGCCTGATCCAAATAATCCACAGAAATTTATTCATGAACAAGCCCCACTAGAATATAAGTTGTTGAAAGAATTAAAAGTGGGTGTGGTTAATAATTGTGTACAAAGCCCACTCATTTTAGGATTGCTAGAATCTGTGTTTGGTGCTATGCATCTTTTACCCTTTGATGTAAAACATTTGGTTTGAACTTGCTTGTCTGCTAGTGGATATCTGTCATGGAATTTGAATTTGCAAGAAATGTGTGGAGAGCAGGCTAGACAGAATCCTGTTGCTGGGCATGGAGACATTACAGAGAATATGCTGTTAGGTAATGCCTTTATTCAGACCTGGAACAACAAATGGCACCACCAGATGCTGCATATCAGCAGTGTGCACGGACCACTAAATGTTCCTGGGCCACAATTCCTGAAGAGGGACTCCCAGTTCAACCCTTTCTACATATCATGCAATGGTCACATGAGTCCATGAACATTTTCTTGCATTATTGCAAGAGACACTGAAGCATCAGATTCCTCATACTAATGGCTAATTCAGGAGTTGACAAATCTAAAAGGAGCCAACAGTCAAACTCTAAAATGGGAAAGTGTTATAATTGTGGAAAAACTGGACATTTTAAAAAGGAATATTACCAGATAGCAGGACAGAAAGGACCTTATAATGCAGTTCCCCCCTGACAAGGGAAAAAAATTCCAAGACTTTTTCCTCACTGTAACAAAGGAAATCACTGGGCTAATCAGTGCCATTCACAACTTCATCAGAATGGCGCCCCCCTGTTGGGAAATGAGACAGGGACCGGGACCCAGACCCCACAAACAGTGAGGGCATTCTCAGTCCAGACCTCATTCCAGTTTCAGGCATGGGTTTCCAGAAGCACATTGATTCCCCCAGGAAAACCAGGAAGTGCAGTATTAGATCTACCCACCAGAGAAAGAATCACATTAGTTTGGGGAAAAAAAACCCATCAAAGTTCCACTGGTATTTGGGGACATTTACCAACAGGATACACTGTTGGCACCAATTTTAGGCAAAAGCCATCTTAACTTTCAAGGCATCACTGTAGTCCCAGGAGTGATCGACTCTGATTATGAAGGAGCAATTTAAGTAGTTTTAATGTCACAAGACCTTTGGGTTTTTGAAACGGTAGAGTATATCACTCAATTATTGCTTATTCCCTGCAAATTACACTCTTCCCCATGAAAGGAGAAAAAGGAAAATAAAGGGTTTGGGAGCACAACTACACGAGAAATCTATCTATCCCAAACCATAGCCTTTAATAGGCCTACCTGTGTAGTACAAATTAAAGGAAATACATTTTATGGGCTTAAAGATACGGGAGCTGATGTGTCAGTAATATCTAAAGACAATTGGCCCCCATCCTGGCCATGGCAATTAACTTCTATGTCTCTAGTGGGATTAGGATCAGCTCAAAGTGTTCAACAAATTGTTGAGACTTTACCTTGTCTTGGTGTGGATGGACAATCATGTACTTTTCAGCCTTATGTTGCAAATATAACTATCAATTTACAGAGTCAAGACTTACAGCATGGGATATGAGACTTACAAATGAAAACTTTGATAACCCAGGACTTAAAATGTTGAAGGACATGGGATATCAGAGTGGAAGAAGTTTGAGGAGGTTCCTACAGGAAAATTCTAACCGATATCAGTAATTGGAAAAACAGATAGAAAAGGGCTAGGACGTCAGGATTTCTGATAGAGGTCGTTGACATTTCTCCTTCACCCTCTACCTTACCATTAGAATGGCTCAGTGAAAAATCTGTATGGGTGGATTAATGGCCCCATCTCAGGAGAAGCTGATGCAGCTTCAGTAGCTAGTAAAAGAACAATTGGACGCAGGACACATAGAGAAGTCGTGTAGCTCCTGGAATATGCCAGTGTTTGTTATTCCAAAAAAGTCCAGAAGATGTCGACTGCAGCATGATTTGAGAGCTATTAATGCCCAAATTAAACTGATGGGTGTCTTACAGAAAGGTTTACCATCTCTACCAGCTCTTCCAAGAGACTAGCCTCTTGTAACAAATCTTAAGGATTATTTACTGTACCCTTATCGAAGGATAAGCCTCAATTTACCTTCTCGGTGTCTTCTATTAATCAAAGAGATCATGTTTATCATTACCAATGGAGAGTTTTACCCCAAGGCATGCTTAACAGTCCTACGCTATGTCAGCACTTTGTAGGACAGGCATTAAAGAATTCTCAGAAGATGTTTTCTATGGCTTACATCATTTATTTTATGGATGATTTTTTTAGCCACTCCTACAGGTCAAATCCTACATCAGTTATTCGGAGAAACAAACCAGGCTTTGGCTAAATGGAGTCTCAAAATAACAATGGAAAAAGTACAAACAACTTCCCCATACCATTACTTAGGAACAATTGTTATTGAAAGAAGTGTAAGGCCTCAGAAAGCAGTTCTCAGTAAAGACAGGTTGCAGACTTTAAATGATTTTCAACAATTATTAGGAGATATTAATTAGCTATGCCCGATGCTAGGTATTGCAACCTATCAATTTACACATCTTTACCAAACTCTGCAAGAAGATTCTTCTTTAAATTCCCTGTGGCAATTAACAAAAGAGGCAGAAGCCTAGTTACATCTTGTAGAGCAGATGCTTCATCAGAGAGATGCCTCACAGCTACAACTGCAAAAACTTTTGCTTTTGTTTAGTCTTCCTACCCCTATTCTCCAACAGGACTTTTGGGCCAGTTCACAGACAAGTCTGTAACAGTAATAGAATGGCTCGTTCTACCTAATCAAACAGTCAAAACCCTACAAGTTTATCTTTCTTTAATTACACAAATTGTGACTATGGCCTGACATAGGTCAAAAATGCTTACGGGATATTACCCTGGTAAAATTATTGTTCCTTTAGACTCTCAGCAACAAGCTTCAGCTTGGGAAATGTCAATTGCCTGGCAAACTGCTTTTGCAGACTTTGTGGGTGCTACAGGTAACCATTATTCCTCACACAAAATTCTGCACTTTTATAAATTCCATTATTTCATTCTTCCTGTGATTACTCATCACAAGCCTATTCCAGGTGGCTAGACTTATTTTACTGATGGCTCTTCCAAAGGTCATGCCACTGTCTGTGGACCTAATCATACTCAGATAATAATGACATCTCAGGTTTCAGCTCAACTCTCAGAGATAATTGCCATCATTCAGGTTTTACATCTCACAGCTTTAGATAATATCAACGTTGTCTGTGATTCAGCTTATGCTGTAAATGTAGCCAGTCACATAGAAACTGCAACAGTTAAAAGTACACTAGACCCAGAACTGCTTAATTTATTTTTAAGACTTGAACAAGTTATTCACTCTCGTGCAGCTCCTTTTCATATTTCTCATATTCGTTCTCACACGCAAATTCCTGGGCCACTATGTCTAGCTAATGAGAGAGCAGATAAACTGATTTGTTCTCTGTTTCAGTAAGCTCAAGCATCTCATGTGCTACTGCACCAAAATACTTCTGCCCTTACTCACATGTTCCATTTACCTGGCAGCCAAGCTAGGGTTATAATACAAGCTGTCCTACTTGCCACCATGTCCCTGGTGCCACACTTGTAGAAGGATGTAATCCATGGGTTTGGCTCCAAATGAAATTTGGCAAAACGATGTTACACACATAACAGCCTTTGGCAAGCTTAGCTATGTTCATGTGACTGTAGACACTTATTCTCATATGCTGCATGCTACATGCCAAGCAAGTGAGACAGCTGGCCATTTATGGTGATACTGTCTGTCATTATTTCCTCATATGGGGATAACTAAGCAATTAAAAACTGACAATGGACTGACTTGTACTTGTCATGCTTTTTGAAATTTCTTACAGCTTTGGGCTATAACCCATAAAAGAGAAATTCCTTATAATCCTAGAGGACAAGGAATTATAGAGCAGGCACATCAAACATTACAATGCATGTTAAAAAGACAAAAAGGAAGTATAGAAGACCATTTACTACCACAATCCAAACTACATTTAGCCTTATTTACTTTAAATTTTTTGACTCCTGGTATGGATGGTAAAACTCCAGCAGAAAGACATTGGCAAATGTTACAAGAAAAGAGGAAAATTTATCTGAAAGTGTTATGGAAATCCCAAGAAGAAGGACGATGGAAACGTCCAGTGGATTTACTGATGTGGGGACGAGAGTATGCTGACATTTTTACAGGAGATGGACAAGCCATGTGGGTGCCCTCAGGGTGTGAGCGACCATGGAATGGGAGACTAGAGGAACTCAGGGTGGCCAACCATGGGCCCAGTCCCTCCAGCATGTGCTGTGAGCCAGCTGAGCCTGAGTGCAAAGACAAAGAGAAGAACAACCAGAGTCATGATGACACCAACCCCCATAACCTAGGGACAACTCAAGAAAACCACGCAGGAAGCTGAGAAACTACTGGAGTTTCAAGGCCAGACAAAAACCCCTGATTCCATGTTCATGGCCATGTTAACCATAATGTACTGTGCAGTACGATTTCCCTGTGCAGAGGCAAAAACATATTGGGCATATGTTCCCAATCCCCCAGTATCACAACCTGTACTTCAGAATGACACTCCTCCTGAGATTTATCACGATCAGGGAGAGTGGGCTCCAGGACTCCTAACTCCCCCTGAAATAGAACACTTAGACTCTCAGAAAAATGTCATTAATTATACCACTGCACTGGAAGGACTTCCTTTATGTATCACCACAAAGATATCACTGAGCCATAGCTGTCTTACAATTCAAGCTCAAACATGGTTGTGTCACTGTGGAAAAATCAGGTTCTTATTAAGTCTTGGTTCTATTAATGTAACAGGTGTACTAACCAACCATTCCCAGCCCAATCACCCTAGTTGCACTGATTTTATGGAATGGATTCCATCCAATAGTTCCTATCACTCTCCGTGGACCCAGTGCCTTGGTCCCCTGGCTAGAAAACAATCTATGTTAACTGGAGACATTATGGATTGAGGACCTAAAGGTCAACTATATGGTAAAGATAAAAGTCAGAAATCATGGCATGAACTTCCCTGCCATTGGTGGCGAGCTTTTAATACTTATTCCGTATACAACCCTAGAATGCAATCCCAGTCTGCACCCAGATTGCTTGGCACGGAGCAGGCTTTAGACTGCCTTTGCCTCAGTGGCATTATTTAGGAAAAACGGGACCAGTCCAAGAAACAATATGAAAGGCAGCACTCCCATTTGTGAATGGCAGCATCTGGATTGGGATATGCCAATAATAGCAATAGTAGGCAACACAGTCTTAATGTATCACCACTCAATTTACAGTTTGTGTTTTTAATCCTTATGTCTTTTTGGCAGCTAAGAAGGACAAGCTCCAGGTAAACAATACCCAATTGACCTGTAAATCTTGCCAGTTATGTCACTGCATTAATCATAGCACATTGGTAACACATAGTGTATCTACTTTGATGATTTTAGGTCGCATCCCTGGCCTCTGGATTCCTGTTAATCTGTCTGAGCCTAGAGCTGCCACAACTGCTTTGCACTTTGTGAAACTTCTAACTTAGCTTACTCATTGTCCATAGAGCCTTAGGCATGATAATTTTTGGTATTGTTTCCTTGGTCATGCTAATAACTTCTGGAGTGATGTCCTTTGTAGCGTTGCATAGTTCTGTTCAAATGGCTCAGTATGAAGAGAATTGGACATGTACAGCCAACCAAGCATAGCCACTTCAGAATAAAATTAATACTGAGCTACAAAATGAAGTGGCAATGTTGAAATCCACAGTTCCATGGTTAGGGGAACAAGGACAAAGCTTGCAGTTGCAGCAACAATTGCGTTATCATTTTAACCACACTCATGTATGTGTAACCAACTTAGAATATAACAAAAGTGACTATCCATGGGGCCTTGTGAAAGCCCATTTGCAGGGAGCTTTCACACCCAACATCATTTTTTGTATTGGTGAATTACAAAACAAAATTATTGATTTAAATAAACAAACTCAAGATTTTCAGCCTTCTTTAGAAGACTGGACTGAATTCCAGCAAGGCCTGGCGAGCCTCAGTTATTGGATCTATCTAAAGCCCTATGTTAACATTCCATATATAGTTCTTGGAATAGTTTTATCTCCGTCTTCTGTTGATAGTCTGCAAAATTGGATGAACAGCCAATCAGATGAGAGCTGCCCAGCCTGGCCTTACATTTTTTCAGTTAATTCTTAAACTGAGAGGGGAAAATGTTGAGAGAAGAAAAGGCTGAAGGGCTTGTGACCAACTCAGCATTTTGCTGGAGGCTATATAATCAAACAGCAAACTGTTTATCATGAATACAGAATGTGGGCAAACTCGATTCTGTGCCTGCCGAAGGATTGCTGAGGGCCATCACTCCCTGGTTCCATGCTCCTTGAAGTTATCTACTAAAATACATAGAGCCTATTGTTCGAGGAATGCAGTCCTGCAAGCCTACACCATACTAGGCAGGTGAGCTACTCTTCCAAACCCTTCTCATTATCTCTTTTAGCAATAAATAAGAATGGCAGTGGAAAGTCGGGGCCCATGTCCACTAGAGGCAATGTGCCCACTGACCCCTTCTTCCACATATACTCTTTTGTCTCCTTGTCTTTTCTTCCCACATTTGTTGCCCTTCACTCAGTCCGATATAGGGCAAGGGGTGCTTAATAAAAAACTAGAAAGAAGCTATCTGTGAAGCTGCTTCATGATGTATGGATTCAGCTCACACAGTTAAAACTTTCTTTATGTTCAGCAGGCTGGAAACACTGTTTTTGTCAACTCTGCAAAGGGACATTTTGGAGATCACTGAGGCCTATAGTGAAAAATTGAATATCCTGTGATAAAAACTAGAAAGAATTGCCCTGTGAAACTGCTTTGTTATGTGTGGATTTAACTCAAAAAGTGAAACCTTTCTTTACATTAAGCAGGTTGGAAACACTGTTTTCATGGAATCCGCAAAAGGATGTTTTGGAGCTCACTGGGGCCTAAAGTGAAAAATCAAACATCCCGTGATAAAAATTTGAAAGAAGCTCTCTGTAAAACAGATTTGTGATGTGTGGATTGAGCTCCTAAAATGAAACCTTTCTTACATTCAGTGGCTTGGAAATACTGTTTTAGTAGAATCTGTGATGGGACATTTGAGGCCTATAGTAAAAAACCAAATAATACATTATAAAAACTACAAAGAAGCTATCTGAGAAACTGCTTTTGGATGTGTAGATTAAGGTCATAGAGTGAAACCTTTCTTTACATTTAGCAGGTTGGAAACACTGCTTTGTAGAATCTGTGATGAAACATTTTGAATCTCACTGAGGCCTATAGTAAAAACCCAAATATCCCATGATAAAAACCAGACAGAATCTATCTATGAAACCACATTGTGATGTGTGGATTGAGATAACTGAGCTAAAGTTTGTTTACATTGATCAGGTTGAAAACACTATTTTATAGGATCTGCAAAGAGATATTTTGGAGCTCACTGAGGCCTTTATTGAAAAACAATATCCCCATTTATTAAATAGGGAATCCTTTCCCCATTGCTTGTTTTTCTCAGGTTTGTCAAAGATCAGATAGTTGTAGGTATGCGGCGTTATTTCTGAGGGCTCTGTTCTGTTCCATTGATCTATATCTCTGCTTTGGTACCAGTACCATGCTGTTTTGGTTACTGTAGCCTTGTAGTATAGTTTGAAGTCAGGTAGTGTGATGCTTCCAGCTTTGTTCTTTTGGCTTAGGACTGACTTGGCGATGCGGGCTCTTTTTTGGTTCCATATGAACTTTCAAGTAGTTTTTTCCAATTCTGTGAAGAAAGGCATTGGTAGCTTGATGGGAATGGCACTGAATCTGTAAATTACCTTGGGCAGTATGGCCATTTTCACGATATTGATTCTTCCTACCCATGAGCATGGAATGTTCTTCCATTTGTTTGTATCCTCTTTTATTTCCTTGAGCAGTGGTTTGTAGTTCTCCTTGAAGAGCTCCTTCACATCCCTTGTAAGTGGTGCTGGGAAAACTGGCTAGCCATATGTAGAAAGCTGAAACTGGATCCCTTCCTTACACCTTATACAAAAATCAATTCAAGATGGATTAAAGATTTAAACGTTAGACCTAATACCATAAAAACCCTAGAAGAAAACCTAGGCATTACCATTCAGGACATAGGTGTGGGCAAGGACTTCATGTCCAAAACACCAAAAGCAATGGCAACCAAAGCCAAAATTGACAAATGGGATCTAATTAAACTAAAGAGCTTCTGCACAGCAAAAGAAACTACCATCAGAGTGAACAGGCAACCTACGGAATGGGAGAAAATTTTCGCAACCTACTCATCTGACAAAGGGCTAATATCCAGAATCTACAATGAACTCAAACAAATTTACAAGAAAAAAACAAACAACCCCATCAAAAAGTGGGCGAGGGAGTTGAACAGACACTTCTCAAAAGAAGACATTTATGCAGCCAAAAAACACATGAAAAAATGCTCATCATCACTGGCCATCAGAGAAATGCAAATCAAAACCACTATGAGATATCATCTCACACCAGTTAGAATGGCAATCATTAAAAAGTCAGGAAACAACAGGTGCTGGAGAGGATGTGGAGAAATAGGAACACTTTTACACTGTTGGTGGGACTGTAAACTAGTTCAACCATTGTGGAAGTCAGTGTGGCGATTCCTCAGGGATCTAGAACTAGAAATACCATTTGACCCAGCCATCCCATTACTGGGTATATACCCAAAGGACTATAAATCATGCTGCTATAAAGACACATGCACACATATGTTTATTGCGGCTCTATTCACAATAGCAAAGACTTGGAACCAACCCAAATGTCCAACAATGATAGACTGGATTAAGAAAATGTGGCACATATACACCATGGAATAGTATGCAGCCATAAAAAATGATGAGTTCATGTCCTTTGTAGGGACATGAATGAAATTGGAAACCATCATTCTCAGTAAACTATCGCAAGAACAAAAAACCAAACACCGCATATTCTCACTCATAGGTGGGAATTGAACAATGAGATCACATGGACACAGGAAGGGGAATATCACACTATGGGGACTGTGGTGGGGAGGGGGGAGTGGGGAGGGATAGCATTGGGAGATATACCTAATGCTAGATGACGAGTTAGTGGGTGCAGCGCACCAGCATGGCACATGTATACATATGTAACTAACCTGCACAATGTGCACATGTACCCTAAAACTTAAAGTATAATAAAAAAAAATTAAAAAAAAAAAAAGAAAAACAATATCCCACGATAAAAAATAGAAAGAAGCTATCTGTGAAACTTTGTGATGTGGGAATTCAGCTCATAAATTAAAACCTTTCTTTACATTCAGCACCTTGGAAACACTGTTTTTGTAGAATCTGTGACAGGGCATTTCAGAGCTCACTGAAGCATATGGTGAAAAATAAAATATCCCATGATAAAAACTACGAAGAATCTATCTGTGAAACTCTTTGTGATGAGTGGATTCAGCTCACAGAGTTAAACCTTTTCATTAAGTTCAGCAGGGTGGAAAAACTGATTTTGTTAGTTCTGTGATGGGACATTTCAGAGCCCCTGGAGGCCAATAGTGAAAAACCAAATATCCAGCAATAAAAACTGGAAAGAGGCCATTTCTGAAACTGCTTTGTGATGTGAGGATGCAGCTCATAGAGTGAAACCTTTCTTTACATTTAGTAGGTTGGAGACACTGTTTTTGTAGAAGTTGCCAAGGGACATTTCAGAGCTCACTAAGGCCTATAGTGAAAAATGGAACATCTGACAATAAAAACTTGAAAGAATCTATCTGTGAAACTGCTTTGATGTGTGGATTCAGCTCATACAGTGAAACATTTCTTACAATAAGCAGGTTGGAAACACTATTTTAGTAGAATCTGCAAAAGGACATTTCAGAGCTTCCTGAGGCCTATAGTTAAAAACCAAACAAACCACGATAAAAACTGGAAAGATGCTATCTCTTAAACTGATCTAAGACGTTACATTCAGCTCATAAATTGGAACCTTTCTTTACATTCAGCAGGATGGAAACACTATTTTTGTAGAATCTGCAAAAGGACATTTCAGAGCTCACTTAGGCCTATAGTAAAAACTGCAAAGAAGATGTTAAGCTGAGATAAAAACTGCAATAAAAACTGCAAAGAAGCTGTTAAACTGCTTTGAGGTGTTGGATTCAGTTCATGGAGTGAAATCTTTCTTTACATTCAGGAGGTTGGAAAGATTCTTTTTGTAGAATCTGTGAAGGGACATTTTGGAGCTCACTTGGGCCTAAAGTGAAAAAAAGATTATCCCATGATAAAAACTAGACAGCAGCTTTCTGTGAAAGTGCTTTTTGATGTGCTTACTCAGCTAACCAAGTTAAACTTTCTTTACATTCAACAGGTTAGAAATCCTATTTTTGTAGGATCTGCAAAGGGACATTTTGTAGCCCATGGAGGCCTATAGTGAAAAACTGAAAAACCCACAATAAAAAGTCGAAAAAACCTATCTGTGAAACTGCTTTGCCATATTTTGATACAGCTCATAGAGCGAAATCTTTTTTTACATTCATCAGGTTGGAAACACTGTTATGGTAAAATCTGTGAAGGGACATTTTGGAGCTCACTGAAGCCTATAGTAAAAAACTGAATATTCTGTGATAAAACAAGAGCTAACCTATCTCTGAAACTGCTTTGTGATGTGTGGATTCATCTCAAAAACAGAAACCTTTCTTTAAGTTTCAAGAGGTTGGAAACACTGTTTTTGCAGAATCTGTGATGGGACATTTCAGAGCTCACTGAGGCCTATAGGGAAAAACTGAATATCATGTGATAAAAACTAGAAAGACTCTTGTCTGTGAAATGGCTTTGTGATGTGTGAATGCAGCTCACAGAGATAAACCTTTTCTTTGCATTCAGAAGCTTGAAAACACTGTTTTTGTAGGATATGCAATGGGACAGTTTGGAGCCCCTGGAGGCCTATAGTAAAAAACCAAATATCCAGCAATAAATACTAGAAAGAAGCTATCTGTGAAATCGTTTAGTGATGTGAGAATTCAGCTCATAGAGTAAACCTTTCTTTACATTTAGCAGGTGAAAACAGTGTTTTTGTAGAATCTGCAAAGGAAAATTTCAGAGCTCACTGAGGCCTATAGTGAAAAACAAAATATCCCATGATAAAAACTGGAAAGAAGCTATCTGTGAAACAGCTTTGTGATATGTGGATACAGCTCACAAAGTGAAACCTTTCTTTATATCCAGCAAGTTGAAAACTCTGTTTTTGTAGAATCTGCAAGAGGACATTCCAAAACTCACTGAGGCCTATAGTGAAAAACAAAATATTCCGTGATAAAAACTACAAAGAAGCTGTCTCTGAAACTGATTTGTGATGTGTGGATTCAGCTCACAGGGTTAAACATTTTCTTTAAATTCAGCTGGGTGGAAACACTGTTTTTGTAGGATCTGTGAAACAACATTTCAGAGCTCACTGAGGCCTATATTAAAAAACCAAATAAACCTCGATAAAAACTGGAAAGAAGCTATCTCATAAACTGCTTTGAGATGTTGTATTCAGCTCATTGAGTGAAACATTTCTTCACATTCAGCAGATTGGAAATTGTGTTTTTGTAGGATCTGTGAAGGAACATTTTGTGCCCATGGAGGCCTATAGTGAAAAACAGAATATCCTGCAATAAAAACTTGAAAGAAGTTATCTGTGAAACCACTTTGCCATATTTGGATACAGCTCATAGAGTAAAACCATTCTTTTCATTCAGTAGATTGGAAAGACTCTTTTTGTAGAAGTGGCAAAGGGACTTTTTGGAGCTCACTGAGGCCTATAGTGAAAAATAGAATATCCCTTGACAAAGACTAGAAAGAAGCTATCTGTGAAACTACTTTGTGATGTGTGGATTTAACTAATAAAGTGGAACCTTTCTTTACATTCAGCAGGTTGGAAACACTGTTTTAATAGAATCTGCAAAAGGGCATTTCAGAGCTCACTGAGGCATCAAGTGAAAAATCGAATATACCACAATAAAAACTTGAAAGAAGCTATATGTAAAACTGCTTTGTGACATGTGGATTGAGCTCCTAATGTGAAACCTTTCATACATTCAGCAGCTTGGAAACACTGTTTTGGTAGAATCTGCAAAAGGACATTTCAGAGCTCACTGAGGCCTAAAGTGAAAAATCAAATATCCCACGATAAAGACTTGAAGGAAGCTATCTGTGAAACCACTTTTAGATGTGTGGATTAAACTCATTGACTGAAACTTTTCTTTAAATTCAGCAGGTTGGAAACACTGCTTTGTAGAATCTGCAAAGAAACATTTTGAAGGTCACTGAGGCCTATAGGGAAAACATGATTATCTCCCAAATACAACTAGACAGACGCTATCTGTGAAACCATATTGTGATGTTTGGATTGAGCTTACCAAGTTAAACTTTCTTTACATTCAGCAGGTTTTAACACTGTTTTTGTAGGATCTGCAAAGGGACATTTTGGAGCCCACAGAGGCCTATAGTGAAAATCTGAATATTCCGCAATAAAAAGTTGAAAGAATCTAATCGTGAAACTGTTTTGTGATGTTTGGATTTAGCTCAAAGAATGAAACCTTTTTTTACATTTAGCATGTTGGAAACACTGTTTTTGTAGAATCTATGCAGGGGCATTCAGAAGCTCACTGAAGCCTATAGTGAAAAATGGAATATCCCATGATAAAAATTAGGGAGAATCTATCTGTGAAACTATTTGTGACGTGGGGATTCAGCTCATAAAGTCAAACCTTTCTTTACATTGAGCAGCTTGGAAACACTGTTTTTGTAGAATCTGCAAAAGGACATTTCAGAGCTCACTGAGGCTTATAGTAACAAATTAAAATATCCCACAATATAAACTAGAAATGAACCATATGTGAAACCTCGTCATAATGTGTGGATTCAGCTCATAAAGTTAACCTTTGTTTTCTTTTTGCATTCAGTAGGTTGGAAACACTGTTTCTGTAGAATCTGCAAAGGGAGATTCAGAGCTCACTGACTCCTATAGTGAAAAACCAAAAATCCTGTGATAAAAACTAGAAAGAAACTATCTGTGAAACCGCTTTGTGATGGGTGGATACAGCTCATAAAGTGAAACCTTTCTTAACATCCAGCAAGTTGAAAACTTGCAGATTCTACAAAAGAGTGTTTTTGCAGTTAAATCCACACATCAAAAAGCAGCTTCACAGACACTGCTAGAATCTACACTGTTTTTGTAGAATCTGAAAAAGGGACATTTCAGAGGTCACTGAGACCTATAGTGAAAAACAGAATATCCCAGGATAAAAACTAGCGAGAAGCTACCTGTGAAACTGCTTTGTGATGCATGGAATTAGCTCACAGAGTCAAACCTTTCTTTAAATCCAGCAATTTGGAAACACTGATTTTGTAGCATCTGCAAAGAGATATTTCTGAGCTCACTGAGGCCTATAATGAAAAACAGAATATTCTGGCATAAAAATTAGAAAAAACCATCTGTGAAAATGCTTTGTAATGTGTGCATTAAGATCACAGAGTTAAATCTTTCTTTACATTCAGCAAGTTGGAAACACTGTTTTTATACAATCTGCAAAGGGACATTTCAAAGCTCACTGAGGCCTATAGTGAAAAAGAGAATAACATGTGATAAAATTAGAAAGAAGCTACCTGTGAAACGGGTTTTGGAAACGTGGATTCAGCTCACAGACTTAAACTTTGCTTTACATTCTGCAAGTTGCACACACTGTTTTTGTAAGATCTGCCAAAGGACAATTCAGACCCCATGAAGTCCTATAGTAAAAAACCAAATACATCATGATAATAACTAGAAAGTAAGTATCTGTGAAACTGCTTTGTACTGTGTGCTTTCAGCACATAAAGTGAAACCTTTATTGCTTTCAGCACATAAAGTGAAACCTTTATTACTTTCAGCAATGCTGAAGCATTGTTTTTGTAAGATCTGCAAAGTGACATTTCAGAGCTCAGTGAGGCCTATAGTGAAAAGCTTAATATCCTGTGATTGAAACTAGAAAGAAGCTATCTGTGAAACTGCTTTGTGATGTATAGACTCAGCTCACAGAATTAAACCTTTCTTTGAATTTCATAGGTTAGAAACACTGAATCTGTAGAATCTGTGAAGGAACAGTTTGGAGCCATTGGAGGCCCATAGTAAAAACCTGAATATCCCACAATAAAAAATAGAAAGAAGCTGTCTGTGAAACTGTTTTGTGATGGGTGGATTCAGCTCTTAGAGTAACACCTTTATTTACATTCAGCAGTTTGGAAACACTGTTTTTGTAGAATCTGTGAAGGGACATGTCAAATCTCATTGAGGCCTATAATGAAAAACCAAACATCCTGTGATAAAAACTAGATAGAAGCTGTCTGTGAAACAGCTTTGTAATGTTAGGATTCAGCTCACATACTTAAACCTTTCTTTACATTCAACAGGTTGGAAACATTGTTTTCAGGATCTGCAAAGGAACATTTTGAAGCCAATGGAGGACTATAGTGAAAAACCATATATCCCGTGATAAAAACTAGAAAGAAGCTATCTGTGAAAGTGCTCTGTGATGTGTGGATTCAACTCATAAATTGATACCTTTATTTATATTCAGAAGGTTGAAAACAGGGTTTTTGTAGAACCTGAGAAGGGACATTTCAGAGCTCACTGAAGCCTACAGTGAAAAATCGAATATCCCAAAACAACAAGTAGAAAATAATTGTCTGTGAAACTGCTTACTGATGTGTGGATTCAACTCAAAGAGTGATACTTTTCTTTACATTCAGGAGGTTCAAAACACTGTTTTTGTAGAACTTGCAAAGGGAAATTTTGGAGGACACTGAGGCCTATAGTGTAAAACTGAATATCCCATGATAAAAACTAGAAAGAAGCTATCTGTGAAGTGGCTTTTTGATGTGTGGTTTCAGCTTATATCATTAAACCTTTCTTTACATTCAACAAGATTGAAACACAGTTTTTGTAGAATCTGTGGAGGGATATTTTGGATCTCACAGATTTCTATAGTGAAAAACCAAATATCCCATGATAAAAACTGCAAAGAAGCTATCTGTGAAACCACTTTGTAGTGTGTGGATTCAGCTCATAAGTGAAACCATCCTTTACATTCAGCAAGTTGGAAATACTGTTTTTGTAGTATTTGCCAAGAGACATTTCAGAGTTCACTGAGGCCTATAGTGAGAAACTGATTATCTTGTGATAAAAACTAGAAAGAAGCTATCTGTGAAACCACTTTGTGGTGGGTTGATTCAGCTCACAGAATGAAATCTATCTTTACTTTCAGCAAGTTGGAAACACTGTTTTTATAAGATCTGTGAAGGGACACTTTAAAGCCCATGGAAACCTACAGAGAAAAACCAAATAACTCATGATAAAAACAAGAAATAAGGTATCTTTGAAAGTGCTTTGTGATGTGTGGGTTTAGCTCATAGAGTGATGCATTTCTTTACATTTAGCAGGTTGGAAACACTGTTTTTGTAGACTCCTTGGAGGGACATTATGGAGGACAATGAAGCCTGTAGTTAAAAACTGAATATTCCACAATAAAAACTAGAAAGAAGTTATGTGTGAAACCACTTTGCGATGTGTGGATTCAGCTCACAGAGTGAAACCATATTTTTGATACAACAGGATTAAAACACTGTTTTTGTAGAATCTGTGAAGGGACATTTCAGAACTTACTGAGTAATATAGTGAAAAATCGAATATCCCTCAATAAAAACTAGAAAGAAGCTATCTGTGAAACCAGTTTGTGATGTGTGGATTCAGCTCACATTTAAACGTTTCTTTACATTCAGCAATTGGAAAAACTGTTTTGTAGGATCTACAAAGGGACATTGAAGTGCCCAAAGATGCCTATAGTGAAAAACTGAATATCCCATGATGAAAACTGAAAAGACTCTATGTGTGAAACCACTTTGTGAAATGTGGATTCAGCTCATAGAGTGATACCTTTCCTTACATTCATCAGGTTGTAAACAATGTTTTTGTTCATATCTGCAAAGAAACACTTTGGAGCTCACTGAGGCCTGTAGTGTAAAACTAAATATCCCGTGATAAGAACTAGACAGAAGCATATGTGAAATCACTTTGTGTTGCATGCATTCTGCTCACATAGTTAAACCTTTTTTTTTTTTTACATTCATCAGTTTGGAAATACTGTTTCTGTATTATCTGCAAAGAGACATTTCAGAGCTCACTTAGGCCTGCAGAGAAAAACAGAATATCTCATGATAAAAACTAGGAAGAAGCTTTCTGTGAAACTGCTTTGTGATGTATGGATTCAGCTTGTCAAATGAAACCTTTCTTTACATTCAGCAGATTGGAAACACTGTTTTTGTAGGATCTGGGAAGGAACATTTCTGAGCTCATTGAGGCCTATAGTGAAAAACTGAACATCTCGGGATAAAAACCAGAAAAAAGCTATCTGTGAAACCACATTGTGATGTGTGTAATCAGATCACATAGTTGAAACTTTCTCTACATTCAGCAGGTTGGAAACACTGTTTTTGTAGAATTTGCAAAGGTTCATTTTGGATCTCACTGAAGCCTACAGTGAAAAACTGAATATCCTGTGATGAAAACGTGAAAAAAGCTATCTGTGAAATTGCTTTGTGATGTGTGGATTCAGCTCACAGAGTTAAACCTTTCTTAACATTCGGCAAGTTGGAAAAACTTTTTGCAGTATCTGCTAAGAAACATTTCAAAGCCCATGGAGACATATAGTGGAAAAACAAAATACTCCGAGATAAAAACAAAAAAGAAGCTATCTCTGAAACTACTTTGTGATGTGTGGATTCAGCTCATAGAGTGATAACTTTCTTTGCAATCAGCAGGTTGGAAACACTATTTTTGTAGAATCTGCAAAGGGACTTTTTGGAGGTCACTGAGGCCTATATTGAAAAACAGAATATCCCATGATAAGAACTAGAAAGAAGCTATCTGTGAAATCGCTTTTTGATGTGTAGATTCAGCTTACACAGTTAAAGCTTTCTTTACATTCAGCAGGATGGAAACACTGTTTTTGTACTATCTGCCAAGGGACATTTCAAAGCTCACTGAGGCCTACAGTGAAAAACCAAATATCTCACTATAAATAGAAGAAAGAAGCTATCTTTAAAACTGCTGTGTGATGGGTGGAATGAACTCACAGAGTCAAATCTTTCTTTATATTCAGTAGTAGATTGGAAACACTATTTTTGTAGGTTCTGCAATGGGATATTTTGGAACCCTTGGAGGCCTAAAGCGAAAAAACAAATATCTGTGATTAAAAACTAGAAAAAATCTTTCTGTGAAACAACTTTGTGATGTATGGTTTCAGCTGATTGAGTGAAACTGTTCCTTACATTCAGGAGGTTGGAAACCCTGTTTTTGTACAATCTATGAAGACACATTTTGGAGCTCACTGAGTCCTATACTGAAAAACTGAATATCCCACAATAAAAACTAGAAAAAAGATTCCTGTTAAACTACTATGTGATGTGTGGATTCAGGTCACAGAGTCAAACCTTTCTTTACATTTAGCAGTTTGGAAACAGTTTTTGTAGAATCTGCAAAGGGACATTTCAGATCTGACTGAGGCCTAGAGTGAGAAACTGAATATCCTGCAATGAAAACTTGAAAGAAGCTATCTTTGAAATTGCTTAGTGATGTGTGGATTCAGCTCACAGAGTTAAACCATTGTTTACATTCAGCAGGTTGGAGACACTCTTTTTGTAGAATCTGCAAAAAGACATTTCTGAGATCACTGAGGTGTATAGTGAAAAACATAATATTTCAGGATAAAAACTAGAAAGAAGCTATCTGTGAAACAACTTTGTGATGTGTGGATTATGTTCAAGAATAGAAACTTTCTTTACATTCATCAGGTTGGAAACAGTGTTTTTGTAGAATCTACAAAGACACATTTCAGAGCTTACCAAGGTCTATAATGAATAACAAAGTATCCTGTGATAACAACCAGAAGGAAGCTACCTGTGAAACTGCTTTGTGATGCGTGGATTCAGTTCACACAGATAAAACTTTCTTTACATTTGACAGTTTGGAAACCCTGTTTTTTTGTAGAAACTACAAAGGGTCATTTCAGAGCTCACTGAGGCCAATAGTGAAAAATGAAATATCCCATGGTAAAATCTAGAAAGAAGCATCTGTGAAACAGCTTTGTGTTGTGTGGATTCAGCTCATAGAGTGATACCTTTCTTTATATTGAGCAGGTTGAATGCACTGTTTTTGTAGGATCTGATAAGGGACATTTCAGAGCCCAGGGAGGCCAGTAGTGAAAAACCTAATATCCTGCAATAAAAAGTAGAAAGAAGCTCTCTGTGAAACTGTTTTGTGATGTATGGATTCAGTTCATAGAGTTAAACCATTGTTTACATTCAGCAGGTTGGAAACACTGTTTTTGTAGAATCTGCAAAGAAACATTTCCTAGCTCCCTGAGACCTATAGTAAGAAGGAAATTATCTCACCATAAAAACTGGAAAGAAGCTACTTGTGAAAACGCTTTCTGATGTGTGGTTTCAGCTCACAAAGCTAAATCTTTCTTTACACATTTGAGAAGTTGGAAACACTGTTTTTTTAAAATGTGTGAATGGACATTTTGGAGCTCACTGAAGCCTATAGTGAAAAAGCAAGTATATGGCAATCAAACTAGAAAGAAGCTCTCTGAGAAACTGCTTTGTGATGGGTGGATTCAGCTCTCAGAGTTAAATCTTTCTTTACATTCAGCAATATGGAAACACTGATTTTGTAGAATCTGTGAAAGGACATTTCAGAGCCCATGGTGGCATATAGTGAAAAACTGAATGTTGTGCTATAAAAACTAGAAAGAAACTTTGTGTGAAACTGCTTTGTGGTGTGTGGATTCAGCTAATAGAGGGAAACTTTTCTCCACATTCAACAGGTTGGAAACACTGATTTTGTAAAATCTGTGAAGGAACATTTTGGAACTCACTGAGGACTATAATGAAAAACAAAATATCCCATGATAAAAACTAGACAGAATCTAACTGTGTAAACACTTTGTGATGTGTGGATTCAATTCATAGAGTGAAAACTTTCTGACATTCATCAGGTTGGAAACACTGTTTTCGTAGAACCTGCAAAGGGACATCTCGAACCCACCAAAGTGTATAGTGAAAAACTAAATATCCTGTGATAAAAACTAGAAAAAATCTATCAGTGAAACCACTTTGTGATATGTGTATTAAGCTCATAGAGTGAAACCTTTCTTTACATTCAGCAGGTTGGAGACACTGTTTATGTATAATCTGCAAAGGGACATTTCAAAGCTCACTGAGGCCCATAATGAAAAACAGAATATCCCGTGTTAAAAACTAGAAAAATGCTATCTGTGAAAACACTTTGTGATGTGTTAATTTAGCTTACACAATTAAACATTTCTTTACATTTGGCAGGTTGGAAACAGAATTAAACTTTTTTACATTCAGCAGGTTGGAAACACTGTTTTTACAGATTCTGTGAAGGGACATTTTGGAGCTCACTGAGGCCAAGAGTGAAAAATGGATTAACCCAAGATAAAAACTACAAAGAAGCTATGTGTCAAACCACTTATTGATGTATACTGAGCTCATAGAGTTAAACTTTCCTTTACATTCACCAGGTTGGAAATTTTATTTTTGTAGGATCTGTGTGGGGACATTTCAAAGCCAATTGAGGCCTATAGTGAAAAACTGAATATCCCACGATAAAAACCAGAAAGAGGTTTTTTGTGTAACTGCTTTGTGATGTGTAGATTCAGCTCATAGATTAAAACCTTCCTTTACATTTTGCAAAATTGAAACATTGTTATTGTAGAACTTGTGAAGAGACATTTCAGAGCTCACTGAGGCCTATAATGAAAAACAGAATATCCCATGATAAAAATTAGAAAGATGCTATCTGTGAAACCACTTTTCAATGTGTTAATTTAGCTCACACAATTAAACATTTCTTTACATTTGGCAGGTTGGAAACATTGTTTTTGTAGAATCTGTAAAGGGACATTTTGGTGGCCGTGAAGGCCTATAGTTACAATTCAAATATCTCTCAATTAAAACCTGGAAAGAAGCTCTCTGTGAAACTGCTTTGTGAGGTGTGAATTCATCTCATAGAGTAAAATTTTTCTTTACATTCAGCAAGTTGGAAAAAATGTTTTTGTAGAATCTTTGATAGAACATTTGGAGCCTACTGAGGCCTACAGTGAAAACCCAAATATTTTGTGATAAAAACTGAAAAGAAGCTGTCTTTGAAACTGATTTGTAATGTGTGCATTCAGCTCACAGAGTGAAACCTTTCTTTACATTTAGCAGGTTGGAAATACTTTTTTTGTAGAATCTGTGATGGAATATTTCAAAGGGCACTGAAGCCTATAGTGAAGAAATGAATATCCTGCAATAAAAACTATAAAGAAGCTATCTGTGAAACCACTTTTGGGGATGTAGATTCACCTCACAGAGTTAAACCATTGTTTACAATCAGCTGGTTTGAAACATCATTTCTGTACAATATTAAAAGGAACATTTTGAAGCTCACTGACACCTATAGTCAAAAACTAAATAACCCAAGATAACAATTAGAAAGGAGCTATCTACAAAACTGCTTTGTAATGTGTGCATTCAGCTCACAATGTTAAGACTTTTGTAACAATTAGCAAGTTGGAAACACTGTTTTCATAGAATCTACAAAGGAACATTTGGAACCCACTGAGCCATGCAGTGAAAAAATGAATATCTGCGATGAAAACTAGAAAGAAGCTACCCGTGAAAATGCTTTGTGATGTGTCGATTCAGCTGATGGAGGTAAACTTTTCTTTTTATTTAGCAAGTTGGAAACATTCTTCTTGTAGAATCTGCAAAAGAACATTTCAAAGAGCACAGACCCTGTAGTGAAAAACTGAAAATCGTGTGATAAAAACTAAAATGAAGCTATTTGTAAAACTGCTTTGTGATATGCAAATTCAGCTCACAGAGTTAAACCTTTTTTTTAGTTCAGCAGGTTGGAAACACTACTTTTGTAGAATTGCAAAAGGACATTTTGGGGTGCACTGAGGCCTATAGTAAAAACCCAAATATCCCACAATAAAAACTAGAAGGAAGCTATCTGTAAAACTGCTTTGTGATGTTTGAATTCATCTCAAAGTGTTAAACCTATCTTTTTAAAAAGAAGGTTTGAAACACTATTTTTATCAAATCTGAGAAGAAACGTTTTAAAGCTTACTGAGGCATATAATAAGAAAACGATTATCCTAAGATTAAAAACTAGAAAGAAGGTATCTGTGAAACTGCTTTGTGATGTGTAGATTCAGCTCATAGATTTAAACCTTTGTTTTGATTCAGCTGGTTGAAAACACTCTTATTGTGGAATCGGCAAAGGGATATTTCAGAGAGTACTGAGGCCTATAGTGAAAACATGAATATCCCGTGATAAAAACTAGGAAGAAGGTATCTGTGAAACTGCTTTGTGATGTGTGGATTCACCTCTCAGAGTTAAACCTTTCTTTGGATTCAGCAGGTTGGAAACACTCTTTTTGTAGAATCTGTGATGGGAAATTTTAAAGCACACTGAGGCCTACAGTGAAAATTCGAATATCCCATGATAAAAACTAGAAAGAAAGTATCGTTGAAACTGCTTTGTGAAGTGTGGATTTACCTCACAGAGTTAAAACTTTCTTTTAATTCAGAAGGTTGGAAATACTCTTTTTGTTGAATCTGTGAAGGGACATTTAAAAGTGTAATGTGGCCTATAGTGAAACACCAAATATTCCATGGTCAAAACAAGAAACAAGCTATTTGTGAAACTGCTTTGTGATGTGTGGATTCTGCTCACAGAGTTACACCTTTCTTTTGAGTCAGGAGGTTGAAAACACTGTTTTCACAGAATCTACAAAGGGACATTTAAGAGCACCCTGGGGAATATAGTGAAAAACAATATATCCCACAATAAAAGCTAGAAAGAAGCTGTCTGTGATAATGCTTCAGATGTGTAGATTCATCTCACAGAGTTAAACCTTTCTTTTAATTAACCAAATGTGAAAACACGCTCTTTGTAGAATCTGTGAAGGGACATTTCAAAGCCCACTGAGGGCTACAGTGAAAAACTGAATATCCTGTGATAAAAACTGAAAGAAGCTGTCTGTGAAACTACGTTGTTATGTGTGGATTCAGCTCACAAAGTTAAATCCTGGTTTTTATTCAGCAGGTTGGAAACACTGTTTTTGTAGAATCTGCAAAGGGACATTTAAAAGCAGACATTGGCCTACAGTGAAACACTGAATATTCCATTATAAAAACTAGAAAGAAGCTATCTGTGAAATTGCTTTGTGATATGTTGATTCAGCTCACAGAGTTAAGCCTTTCTTTTGATTCACCAGATTGGAAGCACTCTTTTTGTGGAATCTGCGAATGGACATTTTGGAGCACGCTGAGGCCTATAGTGAAAAATCAAATATCCCGTGATAAAAACTACACAGAATCTAAGTGTGAAATTACTTTGTGATGTGTGGTTTCAGTTTACAGTGTTAAAACTTACTTTTGATTCAGCAGGTTAGAAACACTCTTTTTGTAGAATCTGCAAAGTGAAATTTCAGAGCCCTCAGAGTCCTATAGTGAAACACCAAATATTTGGGGGTAAAAACACTAAACAGGGTATATATGAAACTTATTTGTGGAGTGTGGACTCAGCTCACAGAGTTAAATTTTTGATTTGATTCAGTAGGTTAGAAACACTCATATTGTGGCATCTGCAAAGGGACATTTCTGAGAGCACTGAGGCCTATAGTGAAAAACAGAATATCCCATGATAAAAACTTTGAAGAAGATATCTGTGAAATGGCTTTGTGAAGTGTGAATTCAGCTCACAGAGTTAAACCTTTCTTTCAATTCAGCAGGTTGGAAACACTCTTTATGTAGAATCTGTGAAGGGAAGTTTAAAA
Source organism: Pan paniscus (assembly GCF_029289425.2). Taxonomy (NCBI): domain Eukaryota; kingdom Metazoa; phylum Chordata; class Mammalia; order Primates; family Hominidae; genus Pan; species Pan paniscus. Next base: position 62,093,892 of record NC_073256.2, on the reverse strand, counting down.
GCACACTGAGGCCTACAGCAAAACACCAAATATCCCAAGATAGAAACTAGAAAGAAGCTATCTGTGAAATTGCTTTGTGATATGTAGATTTACCTCACAGAATTCACCCTTTCTCTTGATTCAGCAGGTTGGAAACACTCTTTTTGTGAAATCTGTGAAGAGACATTTCAAAGTGATCTGAGGCCAATAGTGAAAAATCAAATATCCCATGATAAAAACTACACAGAATCTATATGTAAAAGGAAGTTGTGATGTGTGGATTCAGTTCACAGAGTTAAACACTTGTATTTAATCAGAAAGTTGGAAACACTCTTTTTGTAGAATCTGTGAAGGAACATTTTGAAGTGCACTGAGACCTATAGAGAAAAACTGAATATCCCATGATAAAATCTAGAAAGAAGGTACCTGTGAAGCTGCATTGTAACGTGTGGATCCAGTTTACAAAGTTATACCTTTGTTTTGACTTGGAAGATTGGAATCACTTTTTTTGTAGAATCTGTGAAGGGACATTTAGGAGCACACAGAGGCTTACAATGAAAAACTGAATATCCCATGATAAAACCTTGGAAGAAAGTATCTGTGAAACTGCTTTGTAATCAGAGGATTCAACTCAGAGAGTTAAATCTTTCTTTTGATTCAGCAGGTTGGAAACAATCTTTTTGTAGAATTTGTGAAGAAACATTTCATAAGGCACTGATGCCTACAGTAAAAAACAGAATGTCCCACGATAAAAACTAAAAAGAAGCTATCTGTGAAACTGCTTTGTGATATGTGGATTTGGCTCACAGATTTAAAATTTTCTTTCAATTCACCAGGTTGGAGACACTCTTTTTGTAGAATCTGTGAAGGGACATTTCAGAGCCCACTGAGGCCTATAGTGAAAAACTGAATATCCTGCAATAAAAATGAGAAAGAAGCTATCTGTAAAGTCTTTTGTGAGGTGTGCATTCAACTCAGAGTTAAGCCTTTCTTTTGATTTGACAGGTCAGACGCTGTTGTTGTAGAATATGCAAAGGGAAATTTTGAAGCCCACTGAGGCTTATATAGAAAAACTGGATATCCTGTGGCAAAAATAAGAAAGAAGTGATCAGTGAAATTGCTTTTTGATGTGTGTACTCAGGGTTAAACCTTTCTTTTGATTCAGCAAGTTGGAAACACTCTTTGTAGAATCTGCAATGGAAGATTTTCAAGCCCACTGAAGTCTATAGTGAAAAACCAAATATCCCATGATAAAAACTAGAAAGAAGCTACCTGTGAAACTGCTTTGTGATGTATAGATTCAGCTCCCAGAGTTAAACCTTCCTTTTGATTCAGTAGGTTGGAAACACTCTTTTTGTAGAATCTGCAAAGGGACATTGCATTGGAGCCTATAATAAAAAACAGAATATTCCATGATAAAACTACAAGGAACCTATCAGTGAAAGTGCTTTGTGATATGCACATTCAGCTCACAGCATTACATTTTTCTTTTCATTTTGTATGTTGGAAATACTCTTTTCATAGAATCTACATGAAGATATTTCAGAGCCCACTGAGGCCTATAGTTAAAAAGGGACTATCTCACAATAAATCTAGAAAGAAGCTATCCACGAAACTACTTTGTGATGTGTGGATTCTGCTCACAGAGTTAAACATTTTTTTTTTCATTCAGCAGGTTTGAAAAACTCTTCACTTAGATTCTGCAATGTGTCATTTCAGAGACCACTGATGCCAATTGTGAAAATGGAATACACTACAATAAAAACTGGAAAGAATCTTTCTGTGAAACTGCTTCATTGTTTGTGCTCACAGAGTTTTTTCTTTTGGCTTAGCAGTTTGGAAACACTGTTTTTGTAGAATCTGCAAACGGATTTTTCAGTGCCCACTGATGCCTATAGTGAAAAATGGAATGTCTTGTGAAAAAAAAGAGTAAGAAGCTATGTCCCAAACTCCTTTGTGAAGTGTGCATTCAACTCACAGAGTTAAACCTTTGCTTAGATTCAGTAGGTTTGAAACATTTGTTTTTTAGAATCTGCATAGGCAAATTTTGGAGCCCACTGAGGCCTATAGTGAAAAACTGAACATCCCATGACAAAAAAGAGAAAGAAGCTATCTCTGACACTTCTTTGCAAAGTGTGGATTCAGCTCACAGGGTTAATGCTTTTCTTTGATTCAGTAGGTTGGAAACACTCGTCTTGTAGAATCTGCAAAGGGACATTATGGAGTCTACTGAGGCCGGTGGTAAAAAACTGCATATCCCACAATACAAACTAGAAAGAAGTTATCTGTGAAACTGCTTTGTGATGTGTGAATTCACTTCACAGAGTTAAACCTTACTTTTGATTCAGCAAGTTGGAAACTATTTTTGTAATATTTGTAAAGGGACATTTTGCAGCTCACTGAGTCCTATAGTAAAAAAAAAAAACGAGCAAACTGGGATGAAAACTGGAAAGTTGATATCTGCAAAAGTGCTTTGTGATGTGTGGATTCAGCTCACGGATTTAAACCTTTCTTTTGATTCAGCAGGTTGGAAACAATCTTTTCTGTAAAATCTTCAAAGTGACATTTTAAACCCCACTGTGCCAATAGTGAAAAAGCAAACATCCTGTGATAAAAATGAGAAAGAAGCTATCTGTGAAAGTGCTTTATGATGTGTGGGTTCAACTCACAGAGTTAAACCTTTCCTTTGATTCAGCAGGTTGCAAAAAGTATTTTTGTAGAATCTGCAAAGAAACATTTCAGAGCCCACTGGGATCTATGGTGAAAAACTGAATAGCCTGTGATAAAAACTGGAAAGAAGGTATCTGTGAAACTGCTTTGTGATGTGTGCTTTCAGCTCACAAAGTTAAATTTTTCTTTACATTCAACTGGTTGGAAACACTCTTATTGTAAAATCTGAAAATGGACATTTTAAAACCCACTGAAGCCTATAATAAAAAATTGTGTATCATTTGATGGAAAACTAGAAAGAATGTATCTGTAAACCTGATTTATGATGTGTAGATTCAGCTCACCAGTTTAAACAAGTCTTTTGATTCAGTAGGTTGGACACACTATTTTTGTAGACTCTGCAATGGGAAATTTCAGAGCCCACAGAGGCCAATAAAAAAATGAATATCCTGTGATAAAAATTATAAAGAAGCTATCTGTGAAACTGCTTTGTAATGTGGGGCTTCATCCCACAGAGTTAATCCATTCTTTTGATTCAGCAGGTTGGAAACACGTTTTTTGTAATATCTGTGAAGGGACATTTCTGAGATACTGAGGACTATTGTGAAAAACTGAATGTCCCTGATAAAAAATACAAAAATGCTATCTGTGAAACTGCTTTCAGAATTGTGGATGAAGCTCACAGAGTTAAATGGTTGTTTTGACTAAGCAGGTTGGAAACACTCTTTTTGTAAAATCTACAAAGGGACATTTTACATCCCACTGAGGCCCATAGTGAAAAACCAAATATACCATGATAAAAATTGGAAAGATGCTATCTGTGAAACTGCTTTATGATGTGTGGATTCAGTTCACAGACATAAACCTTTCTTTTGATTCGGCATTTTGGAAAGAGTCTTCTTGTAGAATTTGTGAAGGGACATTTCAAACCCCACTGAGGACCACAGTAAATAAGCGAATATCCCACTATAAAAACTAAAAAAGATTATATCTTTGAAACTGCTTTGTGATGTGAGGATTCAGCTCACAGGGTTAAACCTTTATTTCATTCAGCAGTTGAAAACACTCTTGTTGTACAATCTGCAAATGGACATTTCAGACCTTACTGAGGCCTATAGTGAGAAACTGAATATCCTGCAATTAAAACTAGGAAGAAGGTATTTGTGGAACCGCTTTGTGATCTGTGGATTTACCTCACAGAGGTAATCCATTCTTTCGATTCAGCAAGTTGAAAACACTTTTTTGTGGAATCTTTGAAGAAATATTTCAGAGACACTGAGACCTATAGTGAAAAACCAAATATCTCGTGATACAAACTAGAATGAAGCTATCTGTGAAACTGCTTTGTGATTTGTGGATGCTGCACACAGAGTTAAATGTTTCATTTTTTCAGCAGGTTGGAAACACTCTTTTAGTGGTATCTGCAAAGGGACATTTCAAAGCCCACTGAGGCCTGTGGTGAAAAACCAAATACCTCACAATACAAACTAGAAAGAAGTTATTGATGAAACAGGTTTGTGATGTGTGGATTCACTTCACAAAGTTAAATCTTTTTATTTATTCAGCAGGTTGAAAACACTTTTTGTGTAGGATTTGCAAAGGGACATTTCACAGCCAACTGAGACCTACAGTAAAAACCAAGTAAATCACGATGAAAACCGGAAAGATGCTATCTTTGAAACTGCTTTGTGATGTGTGGACTTAGATCACAAAGTTAAACTTTTTTTGATTCAGCAGGTTAGAAACAATCTTTTTTTAAAATCTGCAAAGGGATATTTTGTACCCCACAGGGACAATAGTGGAAAAGAAAATACCTCATGATAAAAACCAGAAAGAAGCTATCTGTGAAACTGCTTTGTGATGTGTTGATTCAACTCAAAGAGTTAAACCTTTCCTATGATTCAGCAGATTAGAAAAAATATTTTTACATAATCTGTGAAGAAATATTTCAAAGCCCAATGGGAGCTATGGTAAAAAAACGAATATCCCATGATCAAAACTAGAAAGAAGCTTTCTGAGAAGCTGATTTTTGATGTGTGCTTTCAACTCACAGAGTTAAACCTTTCTTTAGATTCAGCAGATTGGAAACACTCTTTTTTTAGAATCTGTAAATGGACATTTCAGATCCCAGTGAAGCCTATAGTAAATAACAAGATATCATTTGATAAAAACTAGAAATAATCTATCTGTGAACCTCCTTTATGATGTGTTGATTCAGCTCAACGATTTAAACTTTTCTTTTGATTCCACAGTTGGAAACACTCTTTTTGTAGAATCAGCAATGGGACATTTTGGAGCCCACAGAGGTGTATAATAAAAAATTCAATATCCCGTGATAAAAACTATAAAGCAGCTATCTGTGAAACTGCTTTGTGATGTGTGGATTCAACCCACACAGTTAATCCATTATTTTGATTCAGCAGATTGGAAACACTTTTTTTGTGGAATCTGTGAAGGGACATTTTGGAGATACTGGGGCCTATTGTAAAAAGCCAAATATCCACTGAGAAAAATTACAAAAAAGCTATCTGTGAAACTGTTTTCTGATGTGTGCATGAAGCTCAGAGAGTTAAACGTTTATTTTGATTCAGCAGGATGGAAACACTCTTTTTGTAGAATCTGTGAAGGGATATTTAAGAACCCACTGAGGCTGGTGGTGAAAAACTGAATACCTTATGATACAAACTAGAAAGAAATTATCTGTGGAACTGCTTTGTGATGTGTTGTTTCACCTCACAGAGTTTCTCCTTTCTTTTGATTCAGCAGGTTGGAAACACTTTTTTTGTAGAATCTGCAAAGGAACATTTTGCAACCCACTGAGGCTCATAGTGAAAAACCGAATGTACTGCAATAAAAACTGGAAAGATGCTATCTGTGAATCTGCTTTGTGATGCCTACATTCAGCTCAAAGATTTAAAACTTTCCTTTGATTCTGTAGTTTGGAAAAAGTCTTCTTATAGAATTTGTGAAGGAACATTTCAAAAGCCGTTGAAAACCACAGTAAGAAACCGAATATCCCATGATAAAAAATTAAATGATGCTATCTGGTGAAACTGCTTTGTGATGTGTTTAAATCAGCTCACAGATTTAAACCTTTATTTGATTCAGCAGGTTGAAAACACTTTTTTACTATCTGCAAATGGCAAATGGACATTTCAGAGCTTACTGAGGCCTATAATGAGAAACTGAATATTCCATAATAAAAACTAGGCAGAAGCTCTCTGTGAAACTGTTTTGTGATGTGTGGATTCATCTTACAGAGTTAAACCTTTCCTTTCATTCAGCAGATTGGAAACACTCTTTCTGTAGAATCTGTGGAAGGACACAGATTCCTTCCTGTGAAACTGATTTGTGATGATGGCATTCAGATCACAGAGTTAAACCATTCTTTTGAGTCAGCAGGTTGGAAACACTCTTTTTGTAGAATCTGTAAAGGGACATTTTGGAACCAACTGATGTCTATAGAGAGAAACTGAATATCCAAAAATAAAAACTAGAAAGAAGCTATCTGTGAAATGGCTTTGTGATGTGTGGATTCCACTCACAGAGTTAACCTTGATTTTGATTCAGCAGATTGGAAACACTCTCTTTGTTGAATCTGCAAACAGACATTTCAGAGCCCACTGAGGCCTATATTGAAAAACGGAATATACAGTGATATAAATTAGAAAGAAGGAGTTGTGAAAGTGCTTTGTGATATCTGGGTTCAGTTCACAGAGTTAAGCCTTTCTTTTTTTTTTTTTTAGCAGGTTGGAAACACTCTTTTTGTAGAATCTGCAAAGAAACATTTTGGAGCCCATGGGGGCCTTTAGTGAAAAACTGAATATCCCAAGATAAAACCTATAAAAACTATCTGGGAAACTGCTTTGTGATGTGTGGATTCAGTTCACAGAGTTAAGCCTTTTTTTTTTTTTTAATTCTGCAGGTTGGAAGCACTCTTTTTGTAGAAACTGCAAAGGGATAATTCACAGTCCACTTAAGCCTGTAGTAAAAAACTGAATATTCTGCAATAAAAAGCAGAAAGAAGCTATCTGTTGAACTGCTTTGTGATGTGTGGATTCATCTCACATTGTTAAACCTTTCTTTTGAGTTCACACGTTGGAAACACTCCTGTTGTAGAGGATGTGCAGAAAAAATTTTCGAGCCAACTGAAACCTATGGGGAAAAGATGAATATCCCATAACAAAAACTAGAAAGAAGCTGTCTGTGAAACTGCTTTGTGATGTGTGGATTCAGCTCACAGAGTTAAACCTTTCTTTTCATTCAGTAGGTTGTAAACACTCTTGTTTTAGAAACTGTGAAGTTACATTTCAAAGCTTACTGAGGCCTATCATGAAATATCAACTATTTCACAATAAAAATTAGAAAGAAGCTATCTGTGAAACAGCTTTATGAAATAGGAATTCAGCTCAAAAAGTTAAATCTTTCTTTTCATTCTGCAGGTTGGAAACACACTTTTTGTAGAATTTGCAAAGAGACATTTTGGAGCCCACTAAGTCATACAGTGAAAAACCAAATATCTCGTTATATAAACTAAAAGAAACTATTTGTGAAACTGTGATGTGTTCATTCAGTTCACAGAGTTAAACCTTTCTTTTGATTCAGCAGTTTGGAAGCACTGTTTTTGTAGAATCTGCGAAGGAACGTTTCACAGGCCACTTAAGCCTACACTGAAAAATTGAATATCTGGTAATAAATCTAGAAAGAAGCTATCTGTTAAACAGCTTCGTGATGTGTGAATTCAGCCCACAGAATTAAACTTTATTTTTATTATGCTTGTTGGAAACACTCTTTTTGTAGAATCTGTGAAGAGATATTTTGAAGCCCACTGAGGACTATATTGAAAAATTGAATATCCTATGATAAAAACTTGAAAGAAGCTATGTGTGAAACGGCTTTGTGATGTGCAGATTCAGCTCACAGAGATAAACCTTTCTTTTGATTCTGTAGGTTGAAAACACATGTTTTCTAAAACACACAAAGGTACATTTTAAACCCACTGAGGCTATAGTGAAAAACGGAATGCCCCATGATAAAAATGACATAGATTTTATCAGTGAAACTGCTTTGTGATGTGTGGATTCAGCTCACATAGTTAAGACTTTCTTTTGATTCAGCATGTTGTAAACATTCTTTTTGTAGAATCTGCAAAAAGAAATTTCAGAGCAAACTGAGGCCTATAGTAAAAAAATGAAAATCTTGCAATAAAAACTAGAAAGAAGCAATCAGTGAAATGGCTTTTGATGTTTGCCTTCAGTTCACAGAAGGCAACCATTTTTTGTTTCAACCATTGGAAAATATTTCTGTTGCTGAATCTGTGAAGAAACATTTCAAAACCCACTGAGGTCTACAGTGAAAAACTGAATATCCTATGATAAAAACCAGAAACAAGCTATCTGTGAAACTGCATTGTGATGTCTGGGTTCAGATCACAGATCAATTCTTTTGATTCACCACATTGGAAACACTCTTTTTGTAGAATCTGCAAAGGGACATTTCACAGCCCACTTAAGCCTGTAGTGAAAAGCCGACTATCCTTCAATAATAACTAGAAAGAAGCTGTTACAATGCTTTGTGATGTGTACCTTCAGCTCACAGTGTTAAACCTTTCTTTTGGTTTTGCAGGTTGGAAACACTTTTTTTGTAGAATAAGCAGAGGAACATTTTAAGCCAACTGAAGCCTATAGGGAAAAAATGAATATCCCATGCTAAAAACTAGAAAGAAGCTATCTGTGAAACTGCTTTGCGATGTGTGGATACAGCTAACAGAGTTAAACCTTTCTTTCCATTCAGCAGGTTGGAAACACTCTTGTTTTAGAATCTGTGAAGTTACATTTCAAAACCCACAGAGGCCTGTAGGGAAAAACCAATTATCTTGTGATAAAAACTAGAAAGACTATATCTGTGAAACTGTTTTGTGATGTGTGGATTCACCTCAAAGTGATAAACCTTTCTTTTATTCAACAGGTTGGAAACACTATTTTTGTAGAATTTGTGAAGAGGCATTTCAGAGCCCACTGAGGCCTATAGTAAAAAATCAAATATCCCATGATATAAACTAAAAAGAAACTATCTGTGAAACTGTTTGTAATGTGTGCATTCAGTTCACAGAGTTAAACCTTTCTTTTGATTCAGCAGGTTGGAAACACTGTTTTTGTAGAATCTGTGAAGGAATATTTCACAGCCCACTTAAGCCTATAGTGAAACACTGAATATCTGGTAATGAATCTAGAAAGAAGCTATCTGTTAAACTGCTCTGTGATGTGTGCATTCAGCTCACAGAATTAAAACTTATTTTTATTTCACTTGTTGGAAACACACTTTTTGTAAAATCTGTGAAGACACATTTCAAAGCCCACTGAAGGCTACATTGAAAGACTGAATATTTTATGATAAAAACTAGAAAGAAGCTATCTGTGCAATGGCTTTGCGATGTTTGGATTCAACTCATGGGGATAAACTTTTTTTTATTCTCCAGGTTGGAAACAAACTTTCTGTAAAATATGCAAGGGGACGTTTTGAATCCCACTGAGGACTATAGAAAAAAACTGAATACCCCATGATAAAAACAAGAAAGAAGGTATTTGTGAAAATGCTTTGTGTTTTGTGAATTAAGCTCACAGAGTTAAACCTTTCTTTTAATTCAGCAAGTTGGAATCACTTTTTTTGTAAAATCTGCAAAGGGACATTTCAAAGCCCACTGAAGTCTAGACTCAAAAAGGGAATATTCTGCAATAAAAACTAGAAAGAAATTATTGTGAAACTGCTGTGTGATGTGTGGATTCAGGTTACAGATTTAAATCTTTTGATTCAGCAGATTGGAGACACTCTTTTTGTAGAATCCGCAAAGAATTCATTTGGAGCCCACTGAGAACTTTAGTGAAAAACTGAATGTCCCACAATAAAATCCAGAAAGAAGCTATCTGTAAAACTGCTTTGTGATGTGTGGATTCAGCTTGCAGAGTTAAAAATTTCCTTTGATTCAGCAGGTTAGAAACTCTATTTTTGTGAAATTTATGAAGGGACATTTCAAAACGGACTGAGGCTTATAGTGAAAACCGAATATTCTAAGATAAAAACAGAAAAGAAGCAATCTGTGAATCTGCTTTTTGAGGTGTGGATTCAACTCACAGGGTTAAACCTTTCTTTTGATTCAGCAGGTTGGAAACACTCTTCTTGTAGAATCTGTGAAGAAACATTTCAGAGTCTACTGGGGCCTTTAGTGAAATACCAAATATCCTGTGATAAAAACTAAAAAAAGTCTATCTGTGAAACTGTTTTGTGATGTGTGGATTCAGCTCAGAGAGTTAAACATTTCTTTTGATTCAGCAGGTTGTAAACTTTTTTTTTTTTAGAATCTGTGAAGGGTCTTTTTGGTGCAAACTGAGGCCTATAGTGAAAAACTGAAAATCCCGAGATAAAAACTATACAGAACTTGTCTGTGTAACTGCTTTGTGGTGTTTGCATTCAGATCACAGAGTTAAGTCATTCTTTTGATTCTGCAGGTAGGAAACACTTTCTTTTGTAGAATTTGTGAAGGGAAATTTCATAGTCCACATAGGCCTATAGTGAAAAACTGAATATCCCACCATAAAAACTACAAAGAAGCTATCTGTGAAACTGCTTTGTGATGTGTAGATTCAGGTCACAGAGTTAAACCTTTATTTTGACTCAGCAGGTTGGGGACACACTTTTTGTAGGTTCTACGAAGAGACAGTTCAGAGCCCACTGAGACCTATAGTGAAAAACGGAATATCCCATGGTAAAAACAAGATAGAAATTATCAGTGAAACTCTTTTGTGATATTTGCACTCAGTTCACAGAGATAAAGAATTCTTTTCATTCAGCAGGTTGGAAACACTCTTGTTGAATCTGCAAAGAAACATTTCAGAGCCTACTGAGGCCTATAGTGAAAAACTGAATATGCCATGATAAAAACTAGAAAGAAGTTATCTCTGAAACTGTATTGTGATATCTGGAGTCACATAACAAAGTCAAACCCTTCTTTTGAGTCAGCAGTTTGGAATCACTCTTTTTATAGCATCTGTGAAGGGACACATTTTGCAGCCCACTTAATCTTATAGTGAAAAACAAAACATCCCGCAATGAAAGCTAGAAAGAAGCTATCTGTTAATCTGCTTTGTGACATGTGAATTTAGCTCACAGAGTTAAACCTTTCTTTTAATTTTGCAGGTTGGAAACACTCATTTTGTAGAATCTGCATAGGAATGTTTTGGAGTCAACTAAGACCTATAGGGAAAAAATGAATATCCCATGATCAAAACTAGAAGGAAGCTATCTGTGAAACCTCTTTGTGATGTGTGGTTTCAATTCACAGAGTTAAACCTTTCTGTTCATTCAGCAGGATGAAAACACTCTTGTTTTAGAATCTGCAACGTTACATTTCCAAGCCCACTGAGGCCTATAGTGAAAAACCAAATTTCCGGTGATAAAAACTAGAAGGAAGCTGTCTGTGAAACTGCTTTGTTATGTGTGCATTCACTTCACAGAGTCAAACTTTTTTTTGATTCAGCAGGTTAAAAACATTCTTTTTCTGGAATCTGCAAAGGGAAATTTCGCAGCCCAATTTAGCCTACAGTAAAAAACTGAATATCCCACAATAAATCCATAAAAAAGCTATCTGTTAAACTGCTTTGTGATGTCAGGATTCTACTCACAGAGCTCAACCTTTCTTTTGATTTCACTTGTTGGAAACACTCTTTTTGTAGAACCTGTGAAAAGA